>NW_027202782.1:2546801-3146801 GCF_024711535.1 Dipodomys merriami | reverse complement strand
AGGCTAATGCTGATCAATGCTGGCCTTCAATCATGGCCTGTTTCTCCTTGGCCAGTTTCAGTTTCTGCTTTCTGGTCTGAATGGTCTAAGTCGAACCCCCTAGCCTCTTAACTGCAGGTTGACATATGCTCCTCAGGTATGGGGTGGGAGTGACCCACCCTCCTCCTTCCTTCTCCTTCTCTCCTTCTCTGCTGGTATTATCAGGGCCTGCTAGAAAAATGTCAGCTCCCAGGGGCACTAAGCCTCTCTCTCTCTCTCTCTCTCTCTCTCTCTCTCTCTCTCTCTCTCTCTCTCTCTCTCTCTCTCTCTCTCTCTCTCTCTCTCTCTCTTTCTTTCTCTCTCTCTCTCTCTTTCTCTCTCTCTCCCTTTCTCTCCCTCTCTCCCTCTCTCCCTCTCTCCCTTTCTCTCTCTTTTTCCCTCTCTTTCTGTCTCTCTCTGTCTCTGTCTCTGTCTCTGTCCCTCTCTGTGTCTCTCTCTTTCTCTGTCTCTCTCTGCCAGGCCTGGGGCTTACACCCAGGGGCTGGGCACTGTCCCTGAGCTTCTTTTGCTCAAGGATAGCACTCCATCACTTGAGCCACATCACCAGTTCTGGCCTTTTCTATTTACATGGTACTGAGGAATCAAATCCAGGGCTTCATGCAGGTTAGACAAGCACTCTACTACTAAACTACATTCCCAGCCTCCTCTGAGCTTCTCTTACAGATGTCTTTCAGACCTGTGTTCTGCCAGGACTTTTATCACCCTCTACATTCAGGACCCATAGCCTACAGTTCAAATTGGTTGCTGAGAACTTATTCTTTCCCAAGTGGGCCTTTAATGTAGACTCACTTCCTCAAAGCACTTGGTTCCCCAAACCACTTGGTTCCCCAGAAGCATTTAGTTCCCTCAATTGTTTGATTCCTCTAAGCAATCAATTACACACACACACACACACACACACACACACACACACACACACACACACACACACACACACACACACCTGTACACTCTCACATACACAAGCATTCAGTTCCCTAAGCACTTTGGTTCTCCTAAGCACATGGTTTTCCCCAAGCATTTAGTTCTTTCAAGTACTTAGTTCCCCCAAAACATCTGGTTCCCTCAGCCAAAAGAAAGCAATGTCAAACATGTGCCTCCCAGGACAGCCAGCTACCAGGACAGAGTAATTTTCAGGGGCACAGAATAGCTCTCACACTCCCCAAAATTCCCTCTTCCTTGTTCACTGATGCCTGAAATTACTTCAACAGCAAACAACATGCTTTATTCCACAATTAGAAATAAGCTTGTAAAGGTAGATTTCTCTGGCTGAGAAAATACAATGGCTATGCTCACACTGAATTATAAATCAAGGATTCTCAAAGAAGTGGAGGAGTATGTCATGATATCCAGGGATGGGGACTGAGGACATGCACAGTTCGTTATAAAGCACATTCAGTAGCACCATCTTGGTTCAGACCTTTGGGAGGGCAATGTGGTGGCCACATATCAAAAATGCTAAACATGAGTATGCTTAGACTCAACCATTCCTCTTCTGAAGCTCTCCCTGAAAAAAAAAACTCTGGTGTATTTGCAGAGAGGGGATCTGAATCATAGTTTGTAGCACTCAAAATATGAATCCATTCACAACAGGGATGTGAAGTCAATAAATGGGCCTTAAATAACTCCATTATGTGTATGGACTCCATTTGTGCAGGTTCCAGCTTAACTTTGCTTATCATTTTCAGACTCAGTAACCCTCTGCTTTGTTCTGAGAAAACTCAGTATCTATAAACTTTGAAGGCCTGTCCCCATGTAAGTCTTTTCAGGATACACCTCACCATCCACCAAAGAAACCAGTAACCTCCTGGTTCACTCCCCTTAGTAATTCCTACAACACCCCTCCCCTACAAAAGGCCCTAGAAACCTTACTCTAATTACCACATGGGGCCAACAGTTTCTGTGTCTGCCCTTCTCCTCTCATGGAAAGTAAGTGAATCTTTTCTTTCATGTTTGCCACTCTGACTCCTCATTCCATGCACTAAATGGGGAATTAGTCAGTGCCCGGTCAGTACCTACACCTAATGTATACTATTAGCCCCTAGACCTAATATATACTATGGAATCCTCAACATCCATTAAAATAAAATGAGGAAAACTAACTGTACTGACATGAAAAACCATCAAGATTTTTTCTAAGTAGAAAAAAGTTTTAAAACTAAGCATAAATACAAAGCTGGTTCAATATACGCAAATCAATTAATATTATTCATCACATCAACAGGAGCAAGAATAACAACCACATGGTTATCTCAATAGATGCAGAAAAAGCATTCGACAAGATACAACACCCCTTTATGATGAAGGTTTTGGAAAAATTAGGAATCCATGGAACATTCCTCAATACAATAAAGGCTGTATATGACAAACCTACAGCCAGCATTATACTCAATGGTGAAAAACTAAAGCCATTTCCTCTTAACTCAGGAACAAGACAAGGATGCCCACTCTCTCCACTTCTCTTCAATCTAGTATTAGAATGCCTAGCTACAGCAATAAGACAAGATGCAGACATAAAGGGGATCCAAATAGGGAAAGAAGAAATAAAACTCTCCCTCTTTGCAGATGACATGATCTTGGATTTAAAGAATCCCATAGACTCCACTCCCAAATTACTCAAGCTGATTCAAAACTTTGGCAAAGTAGCAGGTTATAAAATTAACCCCCAAAAATCAATGGCTTTTCTATATGCCAACAATGAGAAAAGAGTGGCTGAAATTAGGAAAGCAACTCCATTTGTAATAGCCCCACAAAAAATAAAATACCTAGGAATTAACTTAACCAAAGAAGTGAAGGACCTCTATGATGAAAACTTTAAAATCTTGAAAAAGGAAATCAACACAGAACTTAAAAAATGGCAAAACCTCCCATGCTCCTGGATTGGCAAGATTAACATCGTGAAAATGGCAATACTTCCCAAGGCTATCTACAAATTCAACGCGATACCTATCAAAATTCCACCCTCATTCTTCAAGGAAATAGAAGAGGCAATCCAAAAATTCATATGGAACAATAAAAGACCCCGAATAGCAAAAACGCTCCTCAACGGAAAGAATACTGCTGGAGGAATATCAATACCAAATTTCAAACTCCACTATAAAGCCATAGTAATCAAAACAGCTTGGTATTGGCATAAAAACAGACCTCAGGACCAATGGAATAGAATTGAAAACCCAGAAATGAACCTACAGACCTATAGCCATCTAATCTTCGATAAGGAAGCTAAAACAATAGAATGGAAGAAAGACAGCCTCTTCAGTAAATGGTGCTGGCAAAATTGGTTAACTACATGTAGAAAACTAAAGCTAGATCCTTATATATCACCCTGCACCAGAATCAACTCCAAATGGATCAAAGACCTTGAACTCAAAGCAGACACTCTGAAAACATTACAGGATGGAATAGGAGAAACCCTAGGTCTCCTTGGCTCAGGCCGAAATTTTCTGAATAGAGACCCGGAAGCACAACAAATCAAAGAAAGGTTGGACAAATGGGATTGCATAAGGTTGCAGAGCTTCTGCAGAGCAAATGACATAGCTAGCAAGATCAATAGAAAGCCCACGGATTGGGAGAAGATCTTTACTAGCCATACAACGGACAAGGGTCTCATATCTAAAATATACTTGGAACTCAAAAAATTAAACCACCCAACAACAAATCCTCAAAGAAACAACTGCCCAATAAATAAGTGGGCGAAAGACTTAAAGAGAAGCTTCTCTGAAGAAGAAAGAAGGATGGCCAATAGACACATGAAGAAATGTTCAACATCCCTAGCCATAAAAGAAATGCAAATCAAAACAACATTGAGATATCACCTCACTCCAGTTAGAACAGCAAAAATCAAGAACTCTAACAACAACAGATGCTGGAGGGGATGTCGACAGAAAGGAACCTTACTTCATTGTTGGTGGGAATGTAAACTTGTTCAACCACTTTGGAAAGCAGTATGGAGGTTCCTCAAAAGACTTCACATAGATCTCCCCTATGATCCAGCAATCCCACTTTTGGGCATTTACCCAAATGTTTACAAACAAGACCACACTAAAGCTACCAGCACAACTATGTTTATTGCAGCATTATTTACCATAGCTAAGATATGGAACCAACCCAGATGCCCCTCAGTAGATGAATGGATCAAGAAAATGTGGTATATATACACAATGGAATTCTATGCCTCCATCAGAAAGAATGACATTTCCCCATTTGTTAGGAAATGGAAAGGTTTGGAAAAAATTATATTAAGTGAAGTAAGCCAGGCCCAAAGAAGCATAGGTCCCATGGTTTCCCTTATTTGCAATATCTAGTATAGGTATGAGTCAAGCGGAAAAGGCCAGATAATGTGATGTTAGGAAAATGAACCCTTAAATATGTATTTTAATGTTTTCGTTTCTTTCATGCATGTGTTTCTAACGCATTTATAATGATTATCTCTTTGTTGCTTTGTATGTCCCTCCCCCACAGTGTAACCCCCGCTTTCACTATATTTGATGTCAGTATAACATGTGGAGGAGATGGGGACAAACAAGTCGTTTAAGGATTCAGGTGGACCTGTTGCAACAATGAGAAGTACAAAATGTCATGTCAAAACCAGCTTTACAATTTCGGTGTGGGGGGGGAGGGGGGTATAATTGGGTGGGGGGAGGGGGGTAAAATTGGGTGGGGGGAGGGGGGAGGCGGGGAAGGGAAGTGAAGGGTAAACAAAGGAGGAGGCTGCAATGCTTGGTAAGAAATGTATGCATTATCCTGCCCATGTAATTGTTGCCCCTCTGTACAGTATGTTCTCAAATAAAATAAAATACAATTAAAAAAAAAAAAAAAAAAAACCAGCTTTACAATTTCGGTGTGGGGGGGGAGGGGGGTATAATTGGGTGGGGGGAGGGGGGTAAAATTGGGTGGGGGGAGGGGGGAGGCGGGGAAGGGAAGTGAAGGGTAAACAAAGGAGGAGGCTGCAATGCTTGGTAAGAAATGTATGCATTATCCTGCACATGTAATTGTAGCCCCTCTGTACAGTATGTTCTCAAATAAAATAAAATACAATTTAAAAAAAAAAAAAACAACATAGAGATATCACCTCACTCCAGTTAGAACAGCAAAAATCAAGAACTCTAACAACAACAGATGCTGGAGGAGATGTGGACAGAAAGTAACCTTACTTCATTGTTGGTGGGAATGTAAACTTGTCCAACCACTTTGGAAAGCAGTATGGAGGTTCCTCAAAAGACTTCACATAGATCTCCCCTATGATCCAGCAATCCCACTTTTGGGCATTTACCCAAATGTTTACAAACAAGACCACACTAAAGCTACCAGCACAACTATGTTTATTGCAGCATTATTTACCATAGCTAAGATATGGAACCAACCCAGATGCCCCTCAGTAGATGAATGGATCAAGAAAATGTGGTATATATACACAATGGAATTCTATGCCTCCATCAGAAAGAATGACATTTCCCCATTTGTTAGGAAATGGAAAGGTTTGGAAAAAATTATATTAAGTGAAGTAAGCCAGGCCCAAAGAAGCATAGGTCCCATGGTTTCCCTTATTTGCAATATCTAGTATAGGTATGAGTCAAGCGGAAAAGGTCAGATAATGTGATGTTAGGAAAATGAACCCTTAAATATGTATTTTAATGTTTTCGTTTCTTTCATGCATGTGTTTCTAACGCATTTATAATGATTATTTCTTTGTTGCTTTGTATGTCCCTCCCCCACAGTGTAACCCCCGCTTTCACTATATTTGATGTCAGTATAACATGTGGAGGAGATGGGGACAAACAAGTCGTTTAAGGATTCAGGTGGACCTGTTGCAACAATGAGAAGTACAAAATGTCATATCAAAACCAGCTTTACAATCTCGGTGTGGGGGGGGAGGGGGGTATAATTGGGTGGGGGGAGGGGGGAGGCTGGGAAGGGAGGTGAAGGGTAAACAAAGGAGGAGGCTGCAATGCTTGGTAAGAAATGTATGCATTATCCTGCCCATGTAATTGTAGCCCCTCTGTACAGTATGTTCTCAAATAAAATAAAATAATATTATAAAAAAAGAAATTATAACCACAAAAAAAAATAAATGTATTCATTATCCTGCCCATGTAATTGTAGCCCCTCTGTACAGTATGTTCTCAAATAAAATAAAATTAAATTTAAAAAAAACTATACATAAATAATAATCAGTTAATGTACAGAGAAAGCAAATTTTATTTTTGTAGATAATTATGTCACAATATAAATATATAAGGAAAAGATCTGGAAAGATAAACACCAGAGTTTGGAGTAGTAAACCCTGAGTATCTTGGATCTGTAGGCAGTATTTAGTAGAGGCATTAATGTTATATGAATTTTATTTTTAATGATAATATGTATGTGCCTAAGGTCTCTTCTTGTACCAGTACCAAGCTGTTTTGACTACTATGGCTTTGAAGTAGTTTGAAATTTGGTATTGATATTCCTCCAGCACTGTTCTTTCTGTTGAGGATCGTTTTTTGCTAGTCAGGGTCTTTAATTGTTCTATATGAATTTTTGGATTGCCTCTTCTATTTCCTTGAAGAATGAGGTTGGAAAATTGATAGGTATCGCATTGCCATTTTCACGATGTTAATCCTTCCAATCCAGGAGCATGGGAGGTTTTTCCACATCCTAAGCTCTGCTTTGATTTCCTTTTTCAGGTGTTTAAAGTTTCCATCATAGAGGTCCTTCACTTCTTTGGTTAAGTTAATTCCTAGGTATTTTATTTTCTTGTGGGGCTATTACAAATGGAGTTGTTTTCCTGATTTCAGCCGTGCTCTTCTCATTGTTGGCATACACAAAAGCCATTGATTTTTGAGGGTTAATTTTATACCCTGCTACTTTGCCAAAGTTTCAAATGAAGTGGAGCCTGTGGGATTTTTTAAATATCAGGTTATGTCATTTGTAAAGATGGAGAGTTTTACTTCAGCTTTCCCTATTTGGATCCCTTTTATGTTTGCATCTTGTCTTATTGCTGTAGCTAGGCATTCTAATACTAAATTGAAGAGAAGTGGAGAGAGTGGATAACCTTGTCTCCTTCCTGACTTTAGAGGAAATGGCTTTAGTTTTTCATGTTTGTCATATACAGCCTTTATTGTATTGAGGAATGTTCCATGGATTCCTAATTTTTCCAGAACCTTCATCATAAAGAGATGTTAGATTTTGTCAAAAGCTTTTTCTGCATCTATTGAGATAACCAGGTGGTTCTTATCCTTGTTCTGGTTGATGTGATGGCACAAGAAGAGACCTCAGGACAAATGGAATAGAATTGAAAACCCAGAAATGAGCCACAGACCTATAGCCACATAATCTTTGATAAGGGAGCTAAAAAAATAGAATGGAAGAGAGACAGCCTCTTCAGTAAATGGTGCTCGCAAAATTGGTTAATCACCTGTAGAAAACTAAAGCTAGATCCTTATATATCACCCTGCACCAGAATCAACTCCAAATGGATCAAAAATCTTGGAGTCAAAGCAGACATTCTGAAAACATTACAGGATGGAATAGGAGAAACCTTAGGTTTCCTTGGCACAGGCTGAAATTTCCATAATAGAGACCCAGAAACACAACAAATGAAAGAAAGGTTGAACAAATGGGATTACATGAAGCTGCAGAGCTTCTACATGGCAAAGGACATAGCTAGCAAGATCAATAGAAAGCCCATGGATTGGGAGAAGATCTTCACTAGCCATGCAATGGACAAGGGTCTCATATCTAAAGTATACTTGGAACTGAAAAAATTAAATCCCCGAACAACAAATCCTCAAAGAAACAACTGCCCGATAAATACGTGGGCTAAAGACTTAAAAAGAAACTTCTCTGAAGAAGAAATAAGAATGGCCAATAGACATATGAAGAAATGCTCAACCTCCCTAGCCATAAAAGAAATACAAATCAAAACACTGAGATACCACCTCACCCCAAACAGAATGGCTATAATCAAGAACTCTAATAACAACAGATGCTGAAGAGATGTGGCCAGAAGGGAGCCCTACTGCATTGTTGGTAGGAGTGTAAACTTGTTCGACCACTTTGAAAAACAATATGGAGGTTCCTCAAAAGACTCCACATAGAGCTCCCCTATGATCCAGCAAACACACTTTTGGGCATTTACCCAAAGGATCCCAAACAAGACCATACTAAAGCTACCAGCACGACTATGTTTATTGCAGCATTATTTACCATAGCTAAGATATGGAACCAACCCAGATGCCCCTCAGTAAATGAATGGATCAAAAAATGAATGGATCAATGGAATTCTATGTCTCTACCAGAAAGCATGACATTGCCCCATTTGTTAGGAAATGGAAAGACTTGGAAAAATTATATTAAGTGAAGTAAGCCAGGCCCAAAGAAACACAGGTCCCATGGTTTCCCTTATTTGCAATAACTAGTATATGTCTGGGACAAGCAGAAAAGCTCAGATAAAATGAAGTTAAGCAAGCCTGGCACCGGTGGCACCTGTAATCCTAGCCACTCAGGAGGCTGAGATCTGAGGATCACGCTTCAAAGGCAGCCCAGGCAGAAAAGTCCTTGAGACTCTTATCCCCAATAAACCACTAGAAAACCACAAGTGGCGCTGTGGCTCAAGCAGTAGAGCACTCGCCTTGAGATGAAGAGCTTAGGGACAGCACCCGAGCCCAGGGTTCAAGCCCCATGACTGACAAAAAAGAAAAAAAGATGAAGTTAATCGAAATGAACCCCAAGATAGGGACACAAGTGTTTTTTTCTTTCTTGCTATTGTTTCTAATGTATTTATAAGATACCATGTGATTTTTTTTGTTTTTTTTGTTTTTTTTTTAATTTTATTTTATTTTATTTGAGAACATACTGTACAGAGGGGCTACAATTACATGGGCAGGATAATGCATACATTTCTTATCAAGCATTGCAGCCTCCTCCTTTGTTTACCCTTCACCTCCCTTCCCAGCCTCCCCCCTCCCCTCACCCAATTATACCCCCCTCCCCCCCCACACCGACATTGATTTTGTTGTTGTTGTTGTTGTTGTTGCTTTGTATGTCCCTCCCCCACGGTATAACCCCTGTTTTCACTGTATTTGATGTTGGTACGATTCAGGGAGGGGAAGGGATATAGGGATACAGGTTGACCCATTGCAACAATGAGATGTATAAGACGCTATGTTGGGGGGGAGGGGGGTGGGGGGAGGGGAAAAGCAGGGGTGTGAGGGGGGAGGAGGGAGAAGTGTAGTTGAGGAGGTGGGAGGGAAGGGATGGTAGGGGAAAAACAAAGGAGGAGGCAACAATGCTTGATAAGAAATGTACTCATTACCTTACTCATCTAACTGTAACCCCTCTGAACAGTATTTTCACATTAAAAACTAATTTAAAAAAAATATGTATGTGCCAACCCTGAGACTTGAACTCCTAGGGCATTGTCCCCTAGCTTTTTGCTCAAGGCTAGCTTTCTGCCACTTGAGCAATAGCTCTACTTCTGGATATTTTGTTTGTTTGTTTCTTAACTGGAGATAAGAATCCCTTGGACTTTCCTGTCCAACCAGCTTTGAACCCCAATCCTCAGATCTCAGCCTCCTAAGTAGCTAAGATAATAGGCACAAGCCTCTAGTGCCCATCCATTCACTACTTTTATCACTTGAAGTGTTAATCCTATTTAATAACCTATATTGATAGGTATATACATATGAGAAAACATGATTGTAATCTTAAAATGAATTTAGAGGAATGAGGACAAGGGGGAGAATGAAAGAGAATGATGAAGGGTAAATAATAGCAACCAACATTGCTTTCGTATGAAGAAGGCATAAGAAAACTCAGTGAAAGCTGTTGAATCCTAGGG
Organism: Dipodomys merriami; assembly: GCF_024711535.1. Lineage (NCBI taxonomy): Eukaryota > Metazoa > Chordata > Mammalia > Rodentia > Heteromyidae > Dipodomys > Dipodomys merriami. Next base: position 3,136,942 of record NW_027202782.1, on the reverse strand, counting down.
AGTAAGGAGTACAGGGAAAGAGAATAGCAAGGAAGGTGGTTGAGCTTATTAAAGAATGATATATTTGCTCTATGAAGTATCACTGTGAAACCAGTTTGCACAATTCATATACACTAAAAAAAAGTAAATGGCAGGTGTATGCCTATAATCCTAGCTATTCAGGAGATCTGTGGATCTTCTGAGATCTGAGAATCAAGGTTTGAAGACAGCACAGGCAAGAAAAGTCCATGAGATTCTTATCTTCAATTAATCTCAGAAAAAGCTGGAAGTTACCAAGCACTGGTGGCTCACGCCTGTAATTCTAGCTACTCAGGAGGCTCAGATCTAAGGATTACGGTTCAAAGCTAGCCCAGGCAGGAAAGTGTGTGAGACTCTTATCTCCAATAAACCACTCAGAAAACCAGAAGTGGCGCTGGGGCTCAAGTAGTAGCCTTGAGCTGAAGAGCTGGGGGACAGTGCCCAGGCCCAGAGTTCAAGTCTCATAACCGCCAAAAATAAATGAAAGAAAGAAAGAGAGAGAGAGAGAGAGAGAGAGAGAGAGAGAGAGAGAGAGAGAGAGAGAGAGAGAGAGAGAGAGAGAGAGAAAGAAAGAGAGAAAGAAAGAAAGAAAGAAAGAAAGAAAGAAAGAAAGAAAGAAAGAAAGAAAGAAAGAAAGAAAGAAAGAAAGAAAGAAAGAAAGAAGGAAGGAAGGAAGGAAGGAAGGAAGGAAGGAAGGAAGGAAGGAAAGAAGGAAAGGAAGAAAGCTGGAAGTTGTGCTGTAGATCAAGTGGTAGAGTGCTAGCCTTGAGGAAAAGGAGCTTAGGAACAGCTTAGAATCAGCAAGGCCTAGAATCAGCAAACAGAGAGACAGAGAGAGAGGTTCTGTTTTGAACCTGGTTGAACTTTGAATTGTACTCCAGGAAGTGGATTAAAGAAAGAACAATAACAAGCACTGAGGACATGGTGGTGAGACTGCACAAATGATACCGTCACTTTGGAAAACAGTGTGGCAGTTTGGCAGATATTAACATGGAGTTCCTATGTGACAGTGAATACTGTGTGTATCTATTCATAGATGCATACCTAGAAAAATAAAAATACAGAAACACAGAGAAACTAAAACATGAATGGTATTTGTAAAGACTTATTCTTAATGGGAAAAAAGTGGGGACTATCCAAAAGTCTATTGACCAATGAATAGGTAAATAAAATGTGACATGTAATATATAACCATACAGAATAATATTATATGATCTTAAAAAAAATGTAGTTCTACAACATGAATAAACCTTGAAAACATGATTGGAAGTAGAAGAATCCAACCACAGAAAAACACCTATTGTATGATTCCATTTTCATGACTAGTCTGAAGGGGCAAATCTATATCCAGAGAGTAAATGTATGACTGCCTAAGGCTGAGGAGACTGGGAAGAAATGGAGAATGACTGCTCATAGGTACAGTGTTTCTTTTGGTAGTAATGAAATATTTTAAAAATTGATGGTGCATATGTTGCTACCTAAAAGCTGTTGAATACTACACTCTAAAGGAGTGAGTTGCAGGGTATGCAAATTATGTCTTCATAAACAAGTTGGAAACAATAAAAGAAGTGTAAGAAAAGAGTAGTGCAGGAACATACTATATGAGGACTTTTTTCAGAGCATATAAGCTGAAGTAAATATTAAGGGAAACACAACAGATTTCCAAAGAATTCTCGAGTGGTAATGAGGTCACAGGTTTTTGAGAGAGAGAGTTCAAATAATGTCATGTGAGATGCTGCCAATATTTCTTACAACGTCTAATGTAAAAAGAAAGCATGACTTAAGTGAAGACCAAGAGGAGAGATTGAGCCAAGATTAGATGTACAAGCTAAATCAACAGCAAAACAGCAAATAAAGAAGAGAATGAAGCCAAAACAATGGAAAAACAATAAGAATTGCCAACAAAAGACAAAAAAGACAACAAAAGACAAAAAAAGAAAGAAATTAGAGCAACAACATTACCCAGAATTACATGATGAAACAGGGAGAAATGTATTAAAAGACAAGTTGCCCACAGCATGCTCCCTCTTACCACTGATGGTAGTTGAGGTGATTTGATGGGGCAGTAAGATTTGATTTAAAGGGCAGTAAGACACTTCAAAAGAAGATTCAGAGCTATCATGCAGAAAATCCACAAGCACTGCACCCTGTCCAGTTTTCCTTTACAAGCCATGGAGGCCAACTAAAAATAAACATGGATGAAAATGACGATTGGGTCAACTGAAAGGCTATTCACATCAAACCAGAGCATTAGGATGCACTAGTAAAAGAGAAGACCTAGCTGGAATCCAGTGGGTCACACTTCTAATCCAAGCTACTCAAGAGGCTAAGATCTGAGGATCTGGATTTAAAGCCAGCCCAGGCAAGAAAGTCTGTGAGACTCTTAGCTCCAATTAACTTTAAAAAAAAAAAAAAACAGAAGTGGAGCTGTGGCTCTAGTGGTAGATTGCTAGCCTTGAGCAATAAAATTCAGGGAAAATATCCAGTCCCTGAGTTCAAGCCTCAGGATAGGTATCATAAAAGTGGGGAGTAGCAAAGAGAAGACCTGGTCTATCTTACAGCAGTCGCCCCTACTGTAGTGAAGGAATTTAATGGATCTCAGGTCTATGTGATTGGAAGGTGAATAGATCACAAGTGGTTCACATATAAATAAGCATCAGATTACAGAACTGACCATGCCCAGCTCACCTTGGAAATTCTGTGAAAATGAACAATTGAAATGTTTTAGCAATTAATCATGTGTTTGAAATAAATTCTGTATTACTTAGATTAAAGACTGGAAAGAAATTGGGGTAGGTTTTTGTTTGTTTGTTTTGTTACCATCTAACCTTAAACGGAAAGAAGCTGTTCCCATAGACAAAGCCTATGAAAGCAGTCTTCAAAGTTGGAGATGTGTTCAACAGTGAGTCCAGTGAGAGGGGAAAATAGCAAAAACGATCTAGATTCAGCACAGAAAGAAGAAAAAGCCAGATAAGAAAACCACTGAATCTCTAGTGATGGCTTCCCCATACTAATACTGTTTGGTTCTCTTAGCCTAAGGAAAACTTAGCAGAAAGTGAAGGGCATCATAAAATACTCAGATTGTTTTATTTTCTCTTATTTCCTTTATGAATTTTTAAAACATTTTTAGGGCTAACTGGTAACAAAAACCCTTCCAACTCTGTGAGGAAGTATTTTTTGATTTTGCATAAGAAGATTTAAAGGCATTTTGTAAAATCATTTTTAAGCCTCAAGTAAAGTTTAAGAGAACTTTATTTTATTTATACCTTCATACCTTTTGTTTGCTGGCAGTATTCTTCAGGTATGCATTCTGACCTGTCTGTTTTATTGTTTCATGTTCCTATCAGTGTTCTTCTGATCCATCACCTATTTATTTGTGGTATTTATTTGTGATATTCAGAAGTACATGTCAGTTCTCTACCACAATGAATATGAGGAGCTACCCCTTGTTTTTGGTTTTTATATTCAACTGAATTTCTTTTTGAAAATTCAGAAGTTCTTGGAAGAAAAGCAGTTTGCAAGAGTCAGCCATTCATTTCTCTGAACTACAAGAGTGTAGCGACCGTCTACTCGACCAGCGAGAAAGAACGACCACCACACCAGGAGTCTTCTCAGATCACGCTTTATTGGAGAGCCTTTTAGTTGATGGGAGAGCTTGGGCGCGAGAGAGCGTGCACCCGAAACATAGCCGCTTATATAGGGAAATAGGAACGCGGGTCGGTCTATTGTTGGTCGCCTGCCTTTCACCGTCACCAGGTGTCATGGGATTGGCTGGGGACTCTACCTGGCTCGTGCACGCGCAAAGCCCAGGCATCCCGCCAAGCACCGTCTAATATGGGGTGGTTACCTCAAAGCTGCAAGGGAGTGGGCGGAGTCTCGCCCCGGCTCCCTACACAAGAGCCCACACCTGTGCTAGCTTCTTCATGACACTACTTCATAGATCGAAAGCCATCATGAAATTGTGGAGAACCCCTAATTAATTGTCTTAATTCCTATAATAGTAACTCACTACTCTGCTAAAAAATAAATTGTTGCAGGCTCAAATATTTTATAAGGCTATTATTTGAAGGATCAATGTTGTCTTTACCTTAACTGAAAACACAACACTAGTCAGACACGGGTCACTTATTCCTGTAATCCTAACTACTTAGGAAGCTGAGATCTGAGATCATGGTTTGAAGCCAACTCAGGCAGAAAGTCTGTGAGACTCTATGTCTATTTAACCACCAAAAAGCCAGAAGTGAAGCTGTTGCTCCAACCTTTAGCACAAAAACTTGTGGAGAGCAATAAGAAGCTGAGTTCAACAGAAGAAAAAAAAACCTTACTAAAACATATTTTAGTAAAATTTTTGTCCGTTTTTTAAGATGAATATTGTGTATCTGCTTCCTATAATAACATTTGAGCTAGTGTAAAGGTCTGGTTTTGTCAATAGCCGGCATGTATGAAAATAATGTATATAACTGTGTTTCCATAAGCTGAACTGCTTATCCACATCATGTGTGCTCTGTTATTAATAACAGGAATGATTGGTATTTTGTGCAAATGGTCATATTGAATACACTAGGACAATTTGAATTTCATTTAAAACAAAATTCATAACCAAACAGTTATTTGAAAAAGTTGGCAGAGAAGGATAGGGTGAAACAGAACATTTTCTTTTTCTAAGCCACAATTGTAGAGAAGTTACATTCAATGTAAAGTGACAGTTCTTTGGGTAAGGTAAGAGTTCAAGAGCTTTCACTTTTACTCTTTTTTTGTCTGTCATGGGGCCTGAACTCTGGGCCTGGGTGCTGTCCAGAGCTCTTCAGCTCAAGGCAAGCACACTACCACTTGAGCCATACTGCCACTTCCAGCAAGGTGGTGAGGAATCGAACCCAGGGCCTCATGCATGCAAGGCAAGCACTCTACCACTTAGCCATCTTCCCAGCCCAAGAGTTTTCACTTTTGACAAAAATAAGTTTCTGTTCTTATCTGGTGAACGTTATATTTAAGCAATTACATAATGTATAGTCTATATGTTATATACTAACTCATTAATATTTAGTAGAGAGCTCCTTAGATTTAGTATGGATAGTCACTGTCTCTTTCCCTTTTATTCTTAGTAATCTATTGTAGCTGTCCATATTAAAGTAAAGCCTATAAACAAGGCATGTACGTAAAGAAAATCCTTACAATTCTAATAGAGAGAACAAAGGAGACAGACAGGGACAGAGATAACAGAGAAAGGAAGAGACTCAGAACTCATGGCTTCCACCCTCCCAGTTTTGCTGTTCATCAAGCCCAAGGCTTAGGAGCCATCTGTCATGTTCCTGAGGCACAGACTATCACAGCCTCAAGGGGAGGGAGCTAGAGGGAGCTAGAGGAGGTTGCTAGGCTGTGGGCAGAGGAGACTGCCAGTCCACTCCTCTAAAAGGAGGTGTCCTCCACCTTCACCACTACATCCACAGTAACTTTTGTGCATGGTACACATTGTTTCTTTGGAAATGATACCCAAAAATCTTTCAACTGCAAGTGCTGGTGAAGGCAGTAAAAGAAAAAAAATTAAGTCAGGCACCAGTGACTCACATCTGTAATCCAAGCTACTTGAGAAACTGAAATTGTTGAGATCTTAGATCAAAGTCAGCCCAGACAGAAAAAAAGTCAGGGGACCCCTTCTCAACAAAATGTTAGAGCCTGTGGTACAATCTTGTTATCCTAACTACTAAGAGGCTAATGTAGTACAGACCCAGAAAGGAATTGAAATCCTGGCTGGAAAAATAACCAGCAATGGGCCTACAACTACCACATTAAGCAAAGTAGCCAAACTCAAAAGGACAAAGATGGCATATTCTCTCTCACATGTGGATGTTAGACCTGAAATGCAGACAAATATATGTAAGGACATACAGAATCATATGTACATGTATATGTGTATATATACATATATCTATCAACCTGATTAAAACATGGTATGTGCAGATGTGAAGTGCCATGATGAAATCCCTTTGAAGAATCAACAGGTGGTGTAACAAAAAGAACACTGAAATAGAAATCTGACCAGACTGGGGTGTGGATAGTAGTGGATATGGAGGATGACCATAGTCATAATATTCTTTTTGTTGTTGTTGTTATTAAAGAAGCAACTTTATTGAGAAGGTTCCTACACTGACGGGCCAGGGCCACAGCACAGGCTCGGGAGCTGACACTGCGACCCTGATCGGCCCACGTGCTTAGGTTTTAAAAGGCAAAAATCACAAGGTGAAGACTGGTCACATAGGCGATCAATGAGATTTTCACACACCCAAAAGATTGCACAGTCATACGAGACCACATGCCGGTGGCCTATCACTTTTGGTTTAAATGGATAGTCATAACATTCTATGTACACGTGTGAAATGCAACAAAAAAATTTTGATGCGATTTTGTGGGGAAGAAGAGGAGCGGGGAGAAGGGTGGAAGGGGTGACTGATGAAGATGTATCCATAAATGAGCATGTGAAGCTAAACAATTTTGTACAACTAATTGATACTAACATTTTGTTTATTTGTATTATCCCTAAGTAGTCATTCAAAGGGCTTTTAATTCAATATATCCATTTATGAGTACAATTAATTTTGATCACCCCTTCTAGAGTTCCCCCATCTCTCCCACTCCACCCATTCCCCCAAGTTACCTGGTTCTATTTCACATATGTACATTGAATATTATGGCTATATATGCCCATCCTTATGACTTTCCTGCCTCTTGACATCACTTCCTGTTATTCACTTCGTTAAGTTGGTTATTCAAAGGAGTTACACCACTGTAATACTCTCCTGAGAATATCATACTTTTGATCATATGTTTATGTATGTGTGTATATGATCTTGCATATATTTTTTTCTCTTTTTTGCCAGACCTGGGCTTGAACTCAGCACCTGGGCACTGTCCCTGAGTTTCTTTTGCTCAAGGCTAGCACTCTACCTCTTTAGCCACAGTGCCACTTCCAGCTTTTTCTGTTTATGTGGTACTGAGGAATTGAACTCAGGGCTTCATGCATGCTAGGCAAACACTCTACCACTAAGCCATACTCCCAGCCATGCATAAGTTTTCATTAATGGATGCTAATATTTTTTTAAAGCAAACAGCAAAATCAGGGCTTGAAGTTATGCTTAAGTGCTAGAGTACCAACCTAGGAAGCATGAATAACTAGATTCAAACCCCAATACCACCCTAAAAAATTAAGAGGTTTAATTTTTGGAGTACTTTGATATTAGCCCTTCTGTGAGAAACAATAAAGGTCTCAAAACATACACTTTAAAATTACAAGAATCCTATTTTAATGGAAACGGATAAACTGAGAAAAGCAGAAGCTGGGCGACAAGGTACACAGAAACAGAAAAATGACAGTTAAGAGTGAAAATCATGTTCTCTCCTCTTGAGCAAGGTCTTGTCCCTAGCACCATTCTGGGCATAGTAGGACATATGGAAATCCAGGTCACTCTGCCATCCAAGCACCTGCCACATAAAATAACAAAAGACCCAATCACTTGAAAATTCAAATGGGAATGCAAGGAAGAAATAGGAAGGACTTCAGGAAAGCATGGGGAGAGATGCCATGAATAGGACATGATTAATTGCAAATATGTTGAGTGGCTAGAATTGCTCAAAGCAGGAGAGGTCATTTCAGGGCAGGCTGAGTGCTGCACAGAGAATAGAGGAAACTTGAGCAAGATAAATGCAGGAGCTCTAAGAAGACTGGCCTGGAAACATTTTGCCCTTTCCTACTTTTTAATGGAACTTTTTCTTCCCATCACATATTCAATTTCTTCTTTTGGACTCTGGGTCTATTCTGCAGCCTGGACCCCCTAGCTCTCTGTGAAGCTGGCCAACTCTTGGAGGGGAGGGAGACACACAGAGACAGCATTAGATACAACACTGCTGCCATCAGAGCCTGCAGCTACCTCTCCATCAGTACCTATTATTTCCCTGCTGAGATGGCCAAGCCAGTACTATTTTTATCTCCACTAGACACAACAAGCCAACATCCTAACTAGTAACTGATGCATTAGTAAGTATACAAAATTTGTAAGGTAGAATCATAATAGTGATTTTTGTGGGCTTCATTTTGTTTTAGGTTTACTTATTAGACAAATTCTCCATACATATCACAGATTGGCTTTGAACTCCTGATCTTCCTATCTTAGCCTACTAAGTGCTGGGATTGCAGGCATGTCTAGAGTAACAACAGTGATTTTTAAATAAAATATGTACAGTAATATGAGGTTTAGTCATATATTTTGTAGACACAACCTCCATTCATCCATAACCAATTCTCTTGTCCTATCACATAAGGAAGATACTAGTGGTTCATACCTGTAGTCCTATCTACTCAAAGAGTGAGCTCTGAGAATCACAGTTCAAAGCCAGCAAAGGCAGGAAATTCATGAGATTCTTAATTCCAATTAACAGCAAAAAGTAGGAAGTGGACATGTTGCTCAAGTGGTAGAGTCCAGACCTGAGCAAAAAAAAGCCAAGAAAGCCTGCAAAGCCCTGAGTTCAAACCCCAGTTACTGGCACCAGAAAAAAAAGGGGTGGAGGAGATCTCCCAGAAGTTTCACAACATGCAAATGACAATGATCACTTACAGAAAGAACCATTTTAATTGTTGATGTCAATTCTGAACCCTACTTTTGCCTGTGATGACTACTGAAAAACTCTTTGTAAAGGGAGACCACACTGATCCAACCCATGGAGAAGCCCAGGTGCCCTGAGCATTGTCTACATGCAGAGGGGATTTGCATACTATATAACTAAATATTTTGTTGTAAACTACTCAAAAAAAAACTTGTGGTGTAATTTACCACTCTTTATGAGGTCAGTAAAACCTAGACTTATTGCATGATTCCTTCTGGCAAACTGCCAGGAGGCTGCCACTGGCGGGGTTTGCACCTATAAACCTTGCTACTTGGGAAGATCTGAGAATCAAGGTTCAAAGCCAGCCCAGGCACACAAATCCAAGAGACTCTCTCTTTAATTAACTACCAAAAACGCTGGAACTGGAAGTATAACTCACATGGTAGAGCTTCAGCCATGAGCAAGAGCAGGAGTTTAAGCTCCAGTATTGGCGCAGCAACAACAAAAAGAAAAACCCTGCAAGGAGGCCCTCAGGAAGGCACTACAGTTGTCTTGGCTGGGCCCCACACTCCTGGAGGAAGACCAGTTCCATGACCAGGAGTCTCTCCGTGGCTTGTTCTGAGCAGAGTAGGATGGGGAGATGCAGAGAAGCCAAAGGAGAAAAAAGAACTATGTGCAAAGCTACTTGCTAGACCCTTTTCAGACCCTTAACTGTCAGTACTAAAACAATAAAATTATCCACCCTTTACAACTGTACAAACAAGCTTAGAGTGATTTAATAATTTGCACAAATTCACACAGCAAGTATTGAGTTTGTTTCTGACCCCAGGCTGGTCTGATGCTCAAAACTACCTTCTTTCTATTTTCTTACATTGCCCTCAACCCACAACCCATCAGACTTTGCCTTCTGACTCTGCTGAAGAAATCAATAAAAGTGATCATTATTAAAGCATCACTATGATTGTTCAAGTTCAGATGCTTGCCAGGGACTTCATTTGTGTTACTGTTAAACTTCAATAAAGAGATTTCTAGCCAGATACTGATGGGTCACACCTGTAATTCTAGCTACTCAGGAGTCTGAGGTCTGAGGATCTCAGTTCAAAGTCAGCCTGTGCAGTAAATTCCATGAGGCTTTTATCTCCAATTAACCACCAATAAGCGAGAAGTGGAGCTGTGGCTCAAATGGTAGAGTACTAGCTTTGAGCAAAACAGCTAAGAGAGAGCTCTAAGTCCCTATGTTCCAGCCCCAATACTGGCACAAGAGAAAGAAAGACTTGTCAGAGAATGACCACGAGTCCTGTTTTACCATGAAGAAAACAAGATTATATTAGTGAGGGTGCGTTAGGCTCGGCTTCAATATAAATCCCAAATTTCATTGACTTTACACACTCACTGTTTGGTTCTTTCTCATGTTAATATCCAACCTAGGTCAGTAGTGGCACCTATCTACCCTGACAAAAGGATCCAGGTTGATGGAGGTACTTTGTCATCTTTGTAGACACCAACTGGAGTCCTAGCTTTCTCATTATCCAGGCAACAAAAGTCAATCACAGTTTGCTCACACCTGTTCTTCTCATGTCTCAGCAGAGAACAAACTCCAGCTGAAAATACAGGGAAGTTGAGACAGGTCCAAGAGTACATGAATATTTAATGAGCAATATCTGCACAATTCTCAGGGCAGTGTGCAAAGCCCCAGGCCTGAGATTTGAAGTTGGTGTACATCTCTCCAAGGTTTCATCTCATCATAGGATCCAGAACCGCAATTCCTCTAAGCCCACCAGAACTGCTGATCCGACCAATTGGAGATTTAGTATATACAAGGCTATCCAGATCCGCAGGAAACATGGACTCTCATAGTATCCCAGAGGCCTCTCAAATCTCTAACACAGTGTAGGTTTAGCCCAGCCTCTGTGGACTTGCATCTATTTCTAGTGTGTGTTGCCTCTGCAGTCAAAACTTTTTATTCTGCTTGGCTCTTAGTGGGTAGGTTTATTTATCATCACACTATCATCTACCAAGAATTTTATGCAGCATAACAAAAAATGCATAGAAAATAAGTTTTAAAAAGATGTAGGAAAATAAAATAAAGGTGAGGATAATATTATACAAAATTTAGATATGTTGTATACTTGGTTGAGACAAATCCAATATGTTTTCTGAGCTTCCAGAAAGCCAATGAAAGAGTGAATTCCGTACTACATAATCTATACGTATATTCCATGGTGAAAATTCAGCCCAAACCAGCCAGAGCTACAGATCTCAGTACTCAGGAGATTGAGGCAAGAGGAACTCAAGTTCAAGGCCAATCCAAAATTATTCTACTGGCTATTCCCGGTGTGCATGCCTGCTAGAAATCTTCCTCTTGGGTCCACACAACAGGGATGCACAGAGATGAAACAGGGAAAATGAAAAACAAATAACAAAACCTTTAAGGGCAATTCCAGAAAATGAGAGGAATACATCTCAAGAGAGCTGAATGAAACTCTGAAGAATGCTGAGGAAAACAGTATGGTTGATTGGTGCTAAAAGCTTCCTCCCAGGACAAGAAGGAATCATTTCCACGTAGATGAAGGTATCTAATAAAACAACAGCAGAGCCAGGTGCCAGTGACTCATGCCTATAATTGTAGCTACTCAGGAGGCTGAGATCTGAGAATCAAAGTTCAAAGCCAGCCCAGGCAGGAAAGTCTCTGAAACTCTTATCTCCAACTTACCATCAAAAAGCCACAAGTAGATCTGTGACTCAGGTAGTAAAGCACCAGTGTTGAGCAAAAAAATACTGAGGGACAGCGCCCAGGCCTAAGTCCTAGTACTGGCACCAAAATTAATTAATTGATTAATTTAAAAAGACATCAGCGATTTCTGCTGAATTGAGTGAGAATTGAGTGTAGCTTCATAAGAAATTCGGTTTTGAAGTCTGAGGCAAAGCAGGATGATGCCTGGAATCTTTTCTTTTTTATGTTTTTTATTGTAAAATTAGTGTACAGAGGGGTTACAATTACATGAGTAAGGTAATGAGTACATTTCCCATAGAGCATTGTTACTTCCTACTTTGTTTTTTCCCTACCATCCCTTCCCTCTCCACCTCCCCACTTACCCCCTTCCCCCTAAGTTGTAAAGTTCATTTTCAACATAGTGTATTTTACATTTCATTGTTACAAGGAGTCAAACCTGGATCCTTGTTTCAGCATTTTGTTATTTCCCACCTGGAATCTTTTCTGCAGATATCAGAGTCTGTAATGGCATGAAATAAAATTGCCAATAGGGGACTAGGATGAAGCACCAGAAAAATTTGAAGACAAAGTCCAAATTCTCACATTTAAAAACTATAGCTAGGGATGATAGGGGAAAAACAAAGGAGGGGGTAACAATGCTCAATAGGAAATGTACTCATTACCTTACTCATGTAACTGTAAGCCCTCTGTACAGTATCTTTACAATAAAAACATATTTTAAAAACTATAGCTAGCTGACAGATGCCTACCATGTTATGGATATATCCACTTTAGGGAAGGGAGCCTTGAAGGTTTCTATCCCAGCCACCAAATCCACATTGCCTTCTTTGGATGGGACATAGAAATAAAATTATCTGGAGAGTCAGAGGGTAAACAATAGTGAAACATACCACATCTATGAATGAAGGTAGCAAAACAGAACTCACTGGAAGCTGTTAAATAATACAGGATAGTGGTGATGAAGAATCAATCTGATTTAAAGCACCGTATATGCACGTGAAACCCAAGGTGAAATCCCTTTGAACAATTATCATGCACAAAGGGAAAAGAATAAGAATGTACAACAGGTCCTGTTGGGGGAGAAGGCAGTAGTGGGAGTGAGGAGAGCAGAGGGAGTAAAGGAGGGTGAATATGGTCAAAATGCGTTATGCACATGTGTGAACATCTAAGAACATGTCTCAATGACACCCCCTTGAAAAACTAATTGATGCTAATTTTAAAATGTAGTCATTGCAACAATGAGATGTACAAGACGTTATGTTGAAAAACGAACTTGACAACTTTGACGCTGGGGGGAATGGGGGGGCAGGAGGAGGGGGGTGAGGGGAGGTATGGGAAGGGATGGTAAGGGGAAACAAAGGAGGAGGCAACAATGCTTGATAAGAAATGTACTCATTACCTTGCCCATGTAATTGTAACCCCTCTGTACAGTATTTTCACAACAAAAAAAAAATGTAGTCAGGCACACGAAACAGAGGGAAGCCAGGAAGAGGAACAGAATAAGTGGGAACAGCCCACACTAAGCAAAAAGAAAGAAATGTAAACATCACCCGATGTGAAAAAATAACTTGTATTGCAAAGCTCATAGAATTCACAAACTGTATAGACCATGAAAATGACAATTTGCCTTGTGAAAGTTAAAATGTGTTTGTGACTCTAAGTATCACTATTCCACAATACTATGAAATATGTGAAATTTATGTAATCACCTAATCTCAATTAAAGAAAAAAAAAGTGAGAGAAGGGATGGGTTAAGAGAAATGGGTGACAATGTTGTCAGACATTTGTACTCATATACTGTTTTGTAGAATGGGAACTTCTTTGTACAATGACATAAAGATAATTTTTTAAAAAAGAAAAAAAGCCATTTCAAAAAAAAAGAAAGAAAATGAACTTTACAACTTTGGGTAGTTGTGGAAGTGGGAGGGAAAGAATGGTAGGGAGAAAACAAAGGAGGAGACAACAATGCTCAATAGGAAATGTACTCATTACCTTGTTCGTGTAACTGTAACCCCTCTGTACAGCATTTTTAGAATAAAAAAAACATACAAAAAAACAGACTATACATAGAGCTCCCCTATGACCCAGGGATCCCACTTCTGGGCATTTACCCAAATTATCACAAACAAGGCCATACTAAAGCTACCAGCACAACTATGTTTATTATAACATTATTCACCATAGTTAAGATATGGAACCAACTCAGATGCCCCTCAGTAGATGAGTAGATCAAGAAAATGTGGTATAGATAGATAGATAGATAGATAGATAGATAGATAGATAGATAGATAGATAGATAGATATAGATATAGATATAGATATAGATATTGGAATTCTATGCCTCCATCAGAAAGAATGACATTGCCCCATTTGTTAGGAAATTGAAAGACTTGGAAAAATTATATTAAGTAAGCCAGGCCCAAAGAAATTTAGATCCTATGGTTTCTTTTATTTGCAATAATTAGTATACATATAAGATAATCTTATCAGATAAGCTGAAAAGCTCAAAAACCATGTAAAAATGACTATAAAAGATGATAAGTAAAATGAACCCCAAGATATGGACATAAGAAGTCTGTCTTTATTGTTATGGTTTTAAATGTACCATGTGATTTTTTTTTAATGTAGCCAGGCACCGTTAGCTCACGCCTGTAATCCTAGCTATTCAGGAGGCTGAGATCTGAGGATTGTGGTTCAAAGCCAGCCCGGGCAGGACTCTTATCTCCAATAAACCACCAGAAAGCCAGAAGTGGCACTGTGGCTCAAGTGGTAGAGCGCTCGCCTTGAGCTAAAGAGCTGAGCGAGGTCCAGAGTGCAAGCCCCATGACCGACAAAAAAAAGGTAGAAGCCAAGTGCTGGTGGCTTACCACCATAATCCTAGCTACTCTGGAGGATAAGAACTGAGGATTGTTATTCAAAACCAGTCAGATCCTGAAAGTCTGTGAGACTGAGTCCAACTAACCACCAAAAGCCAGAAGGAGAACTGTGGCTCAAGTGGAAAAGCACCAGCCTTGATCAAAAAAGCTAAGGGGCAGTGCCCAGGCCCTGAGTTCAAGCCTCAGTAACAGGATGGTTTTTCTTTAAGTGGAGAAAAAAATTTCCATGGAGATTGTTAGTTCTAAATCTGATATTTTTAGAAGTAGTTTTCTTTGCAGCTACAACCAACTCAATGTCAAAGGAAAGAATAAGTTGAAGAAAACATGACAGGAGGGTCAACCAAGTAATACAGACTACCTTTAGTCCACAGCACAACCATACATCCCGCATGCAAGTGCTAGTACTTTCCAACAACTTAAGCTGTAACAGCTGCTTTACAAATGACTGTACTTGAGCTAAAAGTGAAGTAACTTGGGCTGGGAAGGTGGCTCAGTGGTAGAGCATTTGCCTTGTATGCTCAAGGCCCTGGGTTCGATTCCTCAGCACCACATAAGCAAAAAAAAAAAAGTGAAGTAACTTGACCAATATCTTACAGCTCATAAGTGAAGAACAAAGAATCCCAACTCATCCCTGCCAAGGGCCACTGCCTACACCTATTAATAGCTTAATACTGTCTCTAGGCATACAGGTAACCTGAAGAAGTGAGAACTGATATTAAAGATACTGATATTAAGGACAGAAGTCTGAATATCTCATTTTACCTTGCTCCCTCTGAGCCTTAAAAATAAGAATGTTTGAAGGCATAAACGTATGAAGACAAGACACTAGACCCAAAGTTTGTAGATGAGTGCGAACTGATTTAGAAAATCTGAATGCCAAGCCCTTAGCTGTTAGTAGTTGAGAAATCAAAAATTATCCTGAATAACTACTAAAAGTATAAAGAAGTAGGGAATCTAATACCTGTAGAACTAGATGGACTAAATATAGAATGGTCAATAAAACGTCTACATAAAAGCAAATAACCACATCCCCTCTCCAACTCCAACAACTTAGGGTTGCTAAGTGGAGGTTTCTTCTCCAGAAAGAATTCAAGGGTCTCTAGACTAAAAAGACTACAGACAGTCCAAGAGAAACCATTTTCTTTAAAAGCAGTAAAAATCACAAATAGAATTCTGTGGTTCAGCTAGGTACAAATACTCCAAGCCAAAGACTAGTGGCGGGGCAGGGTGGGCAGCGACAGTGGCAGGGGGCTTGGAAGACCTTCTTTGAGGAAAACTCAAGGTGCTGACACATAGAGCTCCCCTATGACCCAGCAATCCCACTTTTGGGCATTTACCCAAATGATCACAAACAAGGCCATACTAAGAATACCAGCACAACTATGTTTATTGCAGCATTATTTCCATAGTTAAAATATGGAACTAACCCAGATGTCCCTCACTAGATGAATGGATCAGGAAAATGTGGTATATATATATATATATATATACATACCTCTATCAGAAAGAAAGACATTGCCCCATTTGTTAGGAAATGGAAAAACTTGGAAAAATTATATTAAGTGAAGTAAGCCAGGCCCAAAGAAACATAGGTCCCATGGTTTCTCTTATTTGCAACAACTAGTACATGTCTAGGACAAGCAGAAAGGGTCAAAAGCTATGTACATAGGACCATATAAGATTACGTTAAGCAAAATGAACCCCAAGATAGGGATACAAATATTTTTTTTCTTGCTTGCTATAGTTTCTAACATATTTATAATGTACCATGTGATTTTTTTTGTTTCTTTGTATGTTCCTCCCCCACGGTATGACCCCTGTTTTCACTGTATTTGATGTCGGTGCCCTGCATCTTGTATATACACTTCTCTAATTTGGGGAGGGGAAGGAAAAAAAAACAAAATGCTTTAATAGGGATACAGATTGACCCATTGTAAAATGGATGTACAAGACACTATGTTGAAAACAAACTTTACAATTTCAGCGGGGGAGGAGGGGAAGAAGGGAGGGAGTAGTTACAGAGTTGAGAGGGAAGGGATGGTAGGAGACAAACAAAGGAGGAGGCAACAATGCTGATAAGCAATGTACTCATGACCTTGCTCATGTAACTGTAACCCCTCTGTACAGTATTTTTACAATAAAAAAATACAAAAAACTGGGAACAATTTTTTTAAAAGATGCTGACATCATAGACTTCCTCGTGAAACAGCTCAGGTAAATCAGGGGTCCAAGGGTAAATGATCACTATGGTTTATATATAAATGTCCCTCACAGGCTCATGCACTAATGCCTATGTCTCAAAAAGGTGGTACTATCTGGGGAGAGTCTAGAAAGTGTGGGACATAGCGTTGAGCCGGAGGATATAGGCCATGGGGAGTTTGTCCTTGGGGGCTGGGTCTTGTCTCAGAATCTTCTGCTTCACTATCTCCTCAATGTCTGCCATGAGGTAAGTAGCCACTGCCAGATGTTCCCACTGCTATGATGCTCTGCCTCACAACAGGCCCAGAGACAACAGAGCCAGAAATGATGGATGAAGCTCTCAGAAACTTGGAATCAAAATACATTTTTCTTCCTTTTAA
Source organism: Dipodomys merriami (assembly GCF_024711535.1). Classification (NCBI taxonomy): domain Eukaryota; kingdom Metazoa; phylum Chordata; class Mammalia; order Rodentia; family Heteromyidae; genus Dipodomys; species Dipodomys merriami. The sequence continues at coordinate 3,120,140 of NW_027202782.1, read as the reverse complement.
GTCACTTTGTTAGAGACTTGTGTCACAGTGATGATAAAATTGACTAATACATAGAAAATTAGCACCAGAGAAATTGGATCATTGCTGTAACTAAACCTAAAGCATGTGTTTCTTTTTTCTTACATTTTTATTATATAAAACTAGTGTGCTTGATTGTGACCTTTGCTTGTATCTGTTTATAATGTACATTGTCATATTCATTCCCCATTTCTCTCTCCCCCCACCTCACATTTCCAACCATATGGTTCTTGATCTTGTAGAATTGGTTTGTAGGAGGAATTTGAAAAGGTTTAGAAATGTAAGCTAGATAAAGCCCAGAATCACTTTAAGCAGAGCTGACTAAGTGATTCTGATGGAAACTCAGAAGACCAGAATGCTGACAGGCGAGCGAACAGTAAAGACTGTGTTCCCAAGGCTCCAGATAGAAATAAGGACTCTCTGGCTGTACACCAGTGGATCATGCCTGTAATCTTAGCTACTCAGGAGGCTGAGATTTGAGGATCATGGTTGAAAAACCAGCCCAGGAAGGAAAATCCTTGAGCAAAAGAAGCTCAAGGACAGAACCTAAGCCCAGAGTTCAAGCCCCAGGACTGGCAAAAAGAAAGAAAGAAAGACAGAAAGAAACCAGAAGCCCCTCAGTAGATGAATGGATCAAGAAAATGTGGTATATATACACAATGAAATTCTATGCCTCCATCAGAAAGAGTGACATTGCCCCATTTGTTAGGAAATGGAAAGACTTGGAAAAAATTATATTAAGTGAAGTAAGCCAGGCCCAAAGAAACATAGGTCCTGTGGTTTCCCTTATTTGCAATAACTAGTATATGTCTGAGACAAGCAGAAATAGTCAGAAAAGTTGATGTCAGGCAAAATGAACCTCAAGATAAGGACTCAAGTGGTTTTTTCTTTCTTGATATTGTTTCTAACATATTTATAAGATATTTCTTTGTTGCTTTGAATGTCCCTCCCCCACAGTATAACCCCTGTTTTCATTGTATTTGATGTTGGTATAATTTGTGGAGGGGAAGGGAAAAAACAAATTGTTTAAATAGGAATACAAGTGGACCCATTGCAACAATGAGATGTACAAGACATTATGTCGAAAAACAAACTTTACAACTTTGATGCGAGGGGGAGGGGGTGGTAAAAGGGGGTGGAGGGAGAGATGGGAAGGGATGGAAAGGGGAAACAAAGGAGGAGACAACAATGCTTGATAAGAAATATACTCATTTCCTTGTTCATATAATTGTAACTCCTCTGTACAGTATTTTCACAATAAAAAAGAGAGACAGAGAGAGAGAAAGGAAGGAAAGAAGGAAGGAAGGAAGGAAGGAAGGAAGGAAGGAAGGAAGGAAGGAAGGAAGGAAGGAAGGAAGGAAGGAGAAAGAAACAAAGAAACAAAGAAAGAAGGGCTGGGAATGTGGCCTAGTGGTAGAATGATTGCCTAGCATGCATAATGTCCTGGGTTCATACAGAGAAAGTGCCAGAAGTGGTGCTGTGGCTCAAGTGGTAAAGTGCTAGCCTTGAGCTGAAGAGCTCAGGGACAGCACCCAGGCCCTATGAATGACAAAAGAAGGAGGAGAAGGAGAAGGTAAAGGAGAAGGAAGAAGAACTCCACTGCAAGGTGAGAAAGAGGCCATTCATGTTGAAATGTTTACATTTTATCCATATCCTGAGACTTTGAGAGAAGCTGAATTTAAAAGCAATGGACTAATAAATATCATGTAGGAAATGTTAAGACATCATAGTATTCCCACCATGCTGTGGTTATTGTTGACTGCTGTTAGCCACATTTGCAGTAAGGATTAGGGACAAAAACTGAAGCAGAAATATTCAAAAAACATGTAAGCAAAAGGAGTGCTTGAAAAGTTGTGTCAAGGAGAGTGTGGTCATTCAAGACATTAAAGCCATTACAGAAGCCAGGAGCTGTGAGTATAGCTCAGGGATAAAGCACTTGCCAAACACAACCAACGTCCTGAGTTTAGTGCCCACTGGAAGGCCAGGGAGAGCCAAGAACTTTGCACTGGGACAGTGGGAAAGATGTCTTGAGGATATCTCAGGAATTGGCCAGCCCCTACTCATCACAGCAGAATGTAAAATTAGAAAATTACTTGAAAGACTTTCCCTTGAGAAAACAGAGCTGTGGGGCATCTCGCTAGCACAGAGCTGCCTAAGGAAGTATTTTTCTAGGCCCAGCCAGCCAAAGACTCAGAATCTGCTATAGCTACAATCTAAGGATGCTCAGATGCTGCTTAGTGTCAGACTTTGGCTTTGTCCATGTGATGGTGGTTTTGCAGGCATGCAGAATAAGAGTTTCAGGGTCATGGGGGCTTCCATTCAGATTTCAAAGAAAGTCTTAGGAAGCCAGGGAATGTGTGGATTCCACAGGATCTTAGAAACAGACCCTAAGAAGATAATATGTGAATCTTTGAGAGTGATAGCTAAGCTACAGTGGAGTCCTCAAGATATTGGAGATGCCAGAAATGTGGAACCTTTGTTAAGGAAAGCCTTAGGCACCAACTGGAACTAGCTTAAGAGAGAGGCCAGGTAGGCAGCTGTCTGAGCTCTTTGGATCTCAGCTCATAGCACCAAGTGCCCTTAATAAAGTTACACTAGATGTGGATCTGCAGGATAGTGGTTTCTCTACTGGGTTTCTATCTTACTTTGATACAGTCTTCTCCTGCTTTTATCTTATTTCTTTCTTTTGAAATGGGCATATTTACTCTATGCCATTGTATCACAGAATTATATTCTCTTTGATGTTACAAATGCTCACAGCTAAGAGTTTGCCTTGAGTCTCAGATGAGACGTTGGAGTTAAGACTCTTGAACAGTGTTGGAATTTTAAGACTTTGGGGACTGTTAGAGGCGGAATAAATACATTTTGCAAATGAGATGGCCATGACCCTTTGGGGAACAGGAACAGAACAGTATGGGTTTGAATACAAAATGTTCCTCACAAAGTGATGTGCTAATGCCGAGGTCTCAGCTAATAGCAGTATTTGAGAAAGTTCTGGAAAGTTTGGGAGGTGGGTCCTATCCAGAGAAAATAGGCACTGGAGGTTTGTCCATGGATGCTGTGTCTTGACCAGCCTCGTGTCTCCATTCTCTATATCCCGGCTGCCATTAGGTGCTTGTCACTGATAGATGCTTCCACCACCATGAAGCTCTGCCCCACCATAGACGCAAAAGCAACAGGGCTGAACATTAGGTATAGAACCCCTTGCAACAAGTCAAGGTAAATCTTCCTTCCTTTTAAGTCATTTTGATGGGGCTTCAGTCACAGCCACAATAAAACTGACTACTCCACCATTTGTGAGAAACAGGCAAGGTCACCCTATGAACTCCAGACACCAAACTAAAGCAAATGAGGGGCTGGGAAGGTGGCTCAGTGGTAGAGCGCTTGCCTTGCATGCATGAGGCCCTGGGTTCCATTCCTCAGCACCACATAAGCAAAAAGAAAAAAGCCAGAGGTGGCGCTGTGGCTCAAGTGGTAGAGCACTAGCCTTGAGCTGAAGAGCTGAGGGACAGCACTCAGGCCCAGAGTTCAGACCCCACAACTGTACCCAAAAAAAAAAAAAAGCAAATGAAGAGGAACAAAGACTATAAAAGAGAAGATAACCTCAAACCAACTATCATTAAAATCCCCAGATCAAAGGGGTATTCTATCCAAAATAACATTATTCTTTTATTATTCAGGAGAAAAAAGAGAGCTTTCAAAAATTGAACATATGGAAGCAAATATGAAGATGAAGAATGCAATAAGTTTGGAAGCTAGAGTTAAGAATATCCCAGAGACCGGAAGAAGATGGCGGAGATGTAGCTGGGCTGTTTGTGAGCTCTCTCCAAGAAACCAGCTTTTGCAGTTCAGGGAATAATTCATTACAGGAAAATCACACCAAGTAAGCCTTAATGGTACAGAGATTCTGCCTAGCGAGAAAAAAATCGGGCAGTTTGCACCAGAAAACAGCACAAGCCACTGCTGGGGCTAACAGCAGCTGCTGTGGGACCAGCCCGAGAAATCTGAATCAAACAGCTGGAGACGGAGGATCGCATCTCTTTCCATATCTCCAGCTTGGACTAAACGATCGGGAGCAGAACTCCACATCCTGCTGACCACCAGTGCAGATCAGGACAGGCTGAAAAGCCAAGGGAAACCATGGTAAACCCACTCCTTCCCGCAGAACAGCTCAGGGAAGACAGATTCCCCCCACCCTCCACCACCGGAAACTGTGCCATATTGGCATAGACTCTGCCATAACAGCTACCAGATTACTCAGGACACATAATCTGTGCCACTACAGGGTTCTGGGTTGGAATTTGTGTTCTAGTGAGGAATTGGATTTGCTTTTACTCTCAAATGGGCAGAACAAGCCACAGAAACACAAGAAGAATGGAAGTCAAGGAAATTCAACTCCCCAACAGGATAAACAGGCAGCAGAGCAGTTAATAAATCCAAAGGATACCTCTCAAAATACTTTACAAACAGTACTGGTAAACATGCTGAATGAAAAAATACAAAGCCTACATAAGGCTATGCATGAGTGGGATGAGGCAAACAAAAGATTAATAGAAGAATTCATGGAATCCAAAACAAGAAAGCTGAATGAACTCCAACAAAAGGAAAGAGAGTCCAGTGAAAGTATAGCCACTTAACTATGGGATCTGAGAGTGAACATGGAAAACCAAATCAAGGAGGCAAAGAAATCCATTCAAGATCTAAAACAAAGCTTCAACAAAGAAATTGAACCCACAAAACTGAACAATTAGAAAGAAGGGAAATCAAAAACAAAATAGAAAGTCTGAACAGTAGGCTAGACCATGCAGAAGACTGTATCTCTGGGATAGAAGACAATAGAACACAGCCTAGACATTATAGAGAAAGAACAAACACATATTCAGAACAAATCCAAAAATATGATAGATCTATTCAACATATAGAAGACACCATCAGAAGGCCTAATTTAAGGCTAATAAGTGTAGAAGAGGGCCTAGAAATAGAAGCCAAAGGTCTATGAAACTTATTTAACAGAATCCTAGCAGAGAACTTCCCAAACATTCAAAAGATAGGCCCATTCAGATACGAGAATCCTTTAGAACCCCAAATAGACCAGAATCAGAACAGGACATCCCACCGCCACATTGTAATCCACACAGGATCAATAGAAACCAAGAAAAAAATCCTTAAAGCTGACAAGGAGAAAAGATCAATAACGTATAAAGGAAAACCAATCAGGATAACTACAGATTTCTCAGCAGAGACCATGAAAGCAAGAAGAGCCTGGAATGAAGTATATCATGCCCTAAAGAGAAACAATTATCAACCTAGAATAGTGTACCCAGCTACACTCTCCTTTATAACTGAGGGAAAAATAAAAACCTTCCACTGCAAAGAAAAACTAAAACAATATGTCTCCACCAAAGCAGCACTACAAAAGATACTTCAAGATGTCCTACACATAGAGAACCAACTAGAACATGATGAAGGTAAAGAAACAGCCCCCAAGCAAAGAATCATATAAACATAGGCAGAATCAAATAAACACAGCCCTTAAGAAGGTAGATAACATGACAGGAACTTCCAAACACCTCTGAATTTTAACTCTAATAGCAATGGTCTTAACTCTCCAATCAAATGACACAGAATCTCTAGTTGGATCAAAAAACATGATCTGTCTATCTGTTGTCTTCAAGAGACACACCTTCCCCACAAAAACAAACATACTCTGAAAGTGAAAAGCTAGAATAAAATCTACCAGGCAAATGGCCCCCACAAACAGGCTGGAGTAGTAATCCTAATTTCAGATAAAATAGACCTCAAATTAAAATTAGAGAGAAGAGATAAAGAAGGTCACTACATACTAATCAAGGAATCTCTCTTTAGGAGGATATTACAATTCTAAATATCTACTCACCAAATAATGGAGCACCAACATTTATCCAAGAAACACTACTTTCCCTAAAACCTCACATAGATACAAAGACATTGATTGTTGGTGACTTTAACACACCACTTTCCCCACTGGATAGATCAACTCAGCAAAAATTCAACAGAGAAACAGCAAATCTAAACAACTGCTTAGACTACCTAGACTTACCAGACCTCTATAGAAGATGTCACCACTCAGCAGCACATGAAACATTCTCCAAAATAGACCACAGTTGAGGTCACAAAACAAATCTGCCCAAATTCAGAAACATTGAAATCATGCCCTGCATTCTCTCAGACCACAAGGGAATAAAATTAGAATTCAACACCAAAAGCCACTAAAGAAAACCCTATAACACATGGAGGCTGAACAATATGCTGTTGAACCACGAATGGGTCATGGAAGACATAAGAAAGGAAATTCAAATGTTCGTGATATTTAACAAAAATGAACTTACAAATTACCTGCTCCTCTGGGACATGGCAAAGGCAGTACTCAGAGGAAAATTCATAACTCTGAGTTCTTACATCAACAAATTGGAGAGATCTCAAACTAACAATTTAACAATGCACCTGAAGCTCCTTGAAAAGAGCAACAAGCCAAACCTCAATCCAGTAGATGGAAAGAAATAATTAAAAATGAAATCAGAATTAAATGAATTAGAATCAAAAAATAGCAAGAATCAACAAAAACTTTGTTCTTCAAAAAAAATTAACAAAATTGAAGACCCTTAGCGAACTTTACCAGAAAAAGAAGAGAACACATGCAAATAAACAAACTCGGAGATGAGAATGGAAACATCACCACAGAAACAACCAAGATACAGAACACTGTAAGAGAATATTTCTCGGAGCTGGGAAGGTGGCTCAGTGGTAGAGCGCTTGCTTTGCATGCATGAGGCCCTGGGTTCGATTCCTCAGCACCACATAAGCAAAAAGAAAAAAGATGGAAGTAGCGCTGTGGCTTAAATGGTAGAGCACTAGCCTTGAGCTGAAGAGCTGAGGGACAGCGCCCAGTCCCAGAGTTCAGGCCCCACGACCCGACCCAAAAAAAAAAAGAGAGAGAGAGAGAGAATATTTCTCAAAACTTTAGGATAATAAGTTTGAGAATCTGGATGAAATGGAAGAATTTCTAGCAAATATTAACATGACCTAACTAAATCAAGATGAGGCAAACCAACTTAACCAACCCATTCAAGCATAGAAATAGCAATAAGAGGTCTTCCATCCAAGAAAAGCCCAGGACCAGATTGGTTCACTGCTGAATTTTCCAAGGCCCTCAAAGCAGAACACACACCAATACTCCTCCATCTCTTCAAAGAAATTGAAAATGAAAGTTCACTACCAAACTCCTTCTATGAAGCCATCATAACCCTCATTCCAAAACCCGACAGGGACTCATCAAAGAAAGAGAACTATAGACCCATTTCTTTGATGAGCATTGATGCACACTTCTCAAAATCTTGGCCAATTAACTTCAACAAGTCATCAAAAAAAATCATACATCATTATCAAACAGGATTCATTCCAGGGATGCAAAACTGGTTCAATATTTGCAAATCAATTAATGTAATATATCACATCAAAAGAGCAAGAATAAGAACCACAGGATTAGCTCAATAGATGCTGAAAAGCATTTGACAAGATCCAGCACCCATTCATGATGAAAGCTCTAGAGAAGCTAGGGATGCAGGGAACATTTCTCAATACAATAAAGGCTGTGTATGACAAACCTACAGCAGCATTATACTTACTGGTGAAAAGCTAAAGCCATTTCCTCTAAACTCAGGAACAAAACAAGGATGTCCACTTTCTCCACTACTTTTCAACTTAGTATTAGAATGCCTAGCTACAGCCAAGTAGGGAAAGATGAAACAAAACTCTCCCTTTTTGCAGACCCCATGGACTCCTTTCCACAAGCTACTCAAGCTGATTCAAAACTTTGGCAAAGTTGTAGGGTATAAAATTAACCCTCAAAAATCAATGGCTTTTGTGTATGCCAATAATGAGAAGAGCACAGCGGAAATCAGGAAAGCAACTCAATTTGTAATAGCCCCACAAAAAAATAAAATACCTAGGAATAAACTTAACTAAAGAAGTGAAGGACCTCCATGATGAAAACTTTAAAAACCTGAAAAAGGAAATTAAAGCAGAACTAAGGAATTGGAAAAACCTGCCATGCTCCTGGATAGGGGATTAACATCGTGAAAATGGCAATACTGCCAAAGGCTATCTACAAATTCAATGCAATACCCATCAATAACCCAATCTCATTCTTCAATGAAATAAAAAAGACAATCCAAAAATTCATATGGAACAATAAAAGACCCCAAATAGCAAAAACAATACTTAACAGAAAGAACAGTGCTGGAGGAATAACAATACCAGACTTCAAACTCCACTACAAAGCCATAGTAATCAAAACAGCTTGGTACTGGCACCAGAATAGACCTGAAGACCAATGGAATAGAGCCAAAGACCCAGAAATGAACCCACAAACCTATAGCTAATTAATCTTCGATAAGTGGGCAAAAAAATAGAATAGAAGAAAGATAGTCTCTTCAGTAAATGGTGCTGGAAAAACTGGTTAAACACCTGTGGAAATTTAAATTAGATCCTTTCATCACCCTGCACCAGAACCAACTCCAAATGGATCAAAGACCTCAAAGTCAAAGCAGACACCCTGAAAACATTACAGGAAGGAATAGGAGAAACTCTAGGGCTCCTTGGCACAGGACAAAATTTTCTTAACAAAGACCCAGAAACTCAAAAAATCAAAGAAAGTTTGGACAAATGGGATTGCAAATGGGATGAAACTGCAGAGTTCCTGCATGGCAAAGGACATAGCTAGCAAAATCAACAGAAAGCTCACAGACTGGGAGAAGATCTTCACTAGCCATACAACAGACAAGGGTCTCATATCTAAAATATACTTAGAACCCAAAAACTTAAGTCACCCAAAAACAAATCCTCAAAGAAACAACTGCCATATTAATAAGTGGGCTACAGACTTAAAGAGAGACTTCTCTGAAAAGGAAATAAGAATGGCCAACAGACATGTGCAGAAATGCTCAACTTCTCTGGCCATAAATGAAATACAAATCAAAACAACACTGAGATTCCACCTCACCCCAGTTAGAATGGCTATAATCAATCAAGAACTCTAATAACAGATGCTGGAGGGGATGTGACTAAAAGGGAACCCTACTGCATTGTTGGTGAGAATGTAAACTTGTTAAGCCACTCTGGAAAGCAGTATGGAGGTTCCTCAAAAGACTCCACATAGAGCTGCCCTGTGACCCAGTAATCCCTCTTCTGGGTATTTACCGAAACAGTTACAAACAAGGCCATACTAAAGCTACCAGCACAACTAGGTTTATTGCAGCATTATTCACTATAGCAAAGATATGGAACCAACCCAGATGCCCCTCAGTAGATGAATGGATCAAGAAAATGTGGTACTATACACAGTGGAATTCTGTGCTTCCATCAGAAAGAATGACATTGCCCCATTTGTTAGGAAATGGAAAGACTTGGAAAAAAATCATATTAAGTGAAGTTGGCCAATCCCAAAGAAATGTAGGTCCCATGGTTCCCTTATTTGCAATAATTAGTATACATATAGGATAATCTTATCAGATGAACTGAAAAGCTCCAAAACCATGCACAAATAACCATAAAAGATGATGCTAGTAGCCGGGCGCTGGTGGCTCACGCCTGTAATCCTAGCTACTCAGGAGGCTGAGATCTGAGGATCGCGGTTCAAAGCCAGCCCGGGCAGGAGAGACCGTGAGACTCCTATCTCCAATAAACCACCAGAAAACCGGAAGTGGCGCTGTAGCTCAAGTGGTAGAGCGCTCGCCTTGAGCTGAAGAGCTGAGGGACAGCGCTCAGGCCCAGAGTTCAAGCCCCACGACCGACAAAAAAAAAAAAAAAAAAAAAAGATGATGCTAGTGAAATGAACCCCAAGATAGGGGCACAAGAGTTCTGTCTTTATTATTACTGTTTTAAATGTATTAAGTGAATTTTTTTTGTTTCCTTTGTATGTTCTTTCCCCCTAGGGTATATCCCCTGTTGTCACTGTACTTGATTTTGGTGCCCTGCATCTTGGATATACATGTGTCTAATCTGGGGAGGGAAAGGGAATAACAAAACTCTGAAACAAGGACACAGGATGACCCATTGCAACAAGGATACCCACAGAACAGTATATTGGAAATGAACTTTATAACTTCAGGCAGCAAGGGCGGGGAGGGGAGGGCATAGGAATGTGGGAGCTGGAAAGGGAAGGGATAACGAGACAACACAAGGAAGGGAAGGGGTAACAATGATTGACAATAATGTACTCATTGCCTTACTCATGTAACTGCAACCCCTCTGTGCAGCATCTTAACAATAAAATTTTAAAAATTAAAAAGAGAATATTGCAAAGAGAGTTAAAAGCTTAGGAGAAAGATATATAGAGTTCGAAAATTACATGTTAATTAATAAGGGAATCAATGATGCTAGATAAATCAAAGAGCAGATATTAAATTGATAACAAAAATGCTGAAATGAATGTGTTGGTGGATATAAAACTGGTTTTCTGTGTGCAAATTCAACCATAATAAAATTATGTTTAAGGGAGCTCATCAAATAATGATCATTTAGATAAACTATGGTTAGCACAATTTTTAGAGAAGAGGGAGAAAGGTGAGATTGGATAATGAGTACCAAAATACAGTACATAGGAGGAATGGGTTCTTATATTCTATAGCACAGCAGCTTAGCTACAGTTCAAAAATTGTAAAGGTTTGCAACACACAGAAGATAAGTGGAAATTCTGATTCATCTAATTTGATTATTGTACACATGTATGTAATTATCACACTCTATCCCACAGATAATTTAGTTATTATATGTCTATATACACAAATAAACTACTAGTTACACAGGTAAAATCATATAAATTAAATAAACATTCTTTTTTTCCCTGTCCTGGGACTTGAACTCAGAACTCAGGCACTGTTCCTGAGCTTTTTTGCTCGAGCTAGTGGCCTACCAGTTGAGCCACAGCTCTACTTCTGGCTTTTGGGGGGGTACTTAATTAAAGATAAGAATCTCACCAACGGGAGTGTAAACTTGTTCAACCACTTTGGAAAGTAGTATGGAGGTTCCTCAAAAGACTCCACCTACAGCTCCCCTATTACCCAGCAATCCCACTTTTGGGCATTTACCCAAATGTTCACAAACAAGACCACACTAAAGCTACCAGCACAACTATGTTTATTGCAGCATTATTTACCATAGCTAAGATATGGAACCAACCCAGATGCCCCTCAGTAGATGAATGGATCAAGAAAATGTGGTATATATACACAATGGAATTCTATGCCTCCATCAGAAAGAATGACATTGCCCCATTTGTTAGGAAATGGAAAGGCTTGGAAAAAATTATATTAAGTGAAGTAAGCCAAGCCCAAAGAAACATAGGTCCTGTGGTTTCCCTTATTTGCAATATCTAGTATAGGTATGAGTCAAGCAGCAAAGGTCACATAAGGTGATGTTAGGGAAATGAACCCTAAGATATGTATTCAAATGTTTTTTTTCTTTCATGCATTTGTTTCTAACACATTTATAAGATTATTTCTTTGTTGCTTCCCCCACAGTATAACCCCTGCTTTCACTGTATTTGATGTTGGTATAATTTGTGGAGGGGAATGGGGAAAACAAGTCGTCTAAATAAGGATACAGGTGGACCCGTTGCAACAATGAGAAGTACAAGTTGTCATGTCGAAAATGAACTTTGGTGGAGGGGCGGAGGATTGGGTGGGGGGGACGGGGAGAGGCTGGGAAGGGATGGGAAGGGGAAACAAAGGAGGAGGCTACAATGCTTGATAAGAAATGTACTCATTATCTTGCCCATGTAATTGTAACCCCTCTGTACAGTATTTTCACAATAAAAAAATAAAAAAGATCATAAAATATAATTTAAAGAACACAAAATACAAGAAAACATTCATTTCCCCTTTTCTAAGGAAAAAAAAAAAAAGAATCTCACCAACTTTTCTGCCTGGGCTGGCTTTGAACCACAATCCTCAGATTTCAGCCTCTTAAATAGCTATGAGTACAGATGTGAGCCACCAGTGCCCCGTCTTTTTTGGCTTATAATTGGCACTACTAGGGTTTCGACTCAAGGCCTTGAGTCCAACTCACATCATTTCACATCAACTCACATCACAGCTCTTTTGTGCTTTTTTATTAATTTTTTTATTGTCAAGGTGATGCACAGAGAGGTTTCTGTTATATAAGAAAGATAGTGAGTACATTTCTTGTCAAACTTGTTACCCCTTTCCTCAATTTTCTCCTATTTTATTCTCCTCCCCCCAAGTTGTACAGATCATTTCCAACTTATTGTCTTGTGTATACCACTGTTGTAATGGTCCCCCTTGTCCTTTGTCTCACCATTCTGTTGTTCCCCTTCCCTTCCCTAACTCAAATAAACATATATACAATACCAGGGAACCAAAATCAAATATAGTAACAACAGAGGATATATCTCAGGGGGAAGAACATACAAAAGAAACAAAAAAATCACATAGTACATTAAAAACAACAACAACAAAGAAAAATCTCTTGTGTCCATGTCTTGGAGTTCATTTTGCTTAACATCATCCTATGTAGTCATATGTACATAGCTAGTGAGCTATTCTGCTCTTATTTTTAAGTAGCTTAACTGGAGATTAGAATCTCACTGACTTTTTTGCTCAGCTGGCCTTGAGCCACAGTCTTCAGATCTCAGCCTCCTGAGTAGCTAGGATTACAGGCATGAGGCACCAGTGCCCAGCGAGTATAGCATTTTTTCCTGGGACTACCCTCAGACATGTCTCTGTCTATATCTCTCTTGTAGCTGAGATCACAGACGTGACACCATGCCTGTCTTATCGATTGAATTGAGTTCTCACTAACTTTTTGCCCAGGCTGATCTGACACCTTAATCTTCTCAATCTTCATCTCCTGAGTACCTGGTATTACAAATGCAAACCACCATGCTCGGCCAAAAAATATTCTCAAAAGTCAAATAGTTCCAAAGCTTTTAGTGGAAAATAATAAAGCAATCCTTTGCTGGAGGTGTAGATCAATGGGCCCTGAGTCCAAACTCTCCATATATATATCCTTCATAATGAAAGAAAACGTTTTCTTTTTAAAATTCCATTCTCAGATGAACCATCATAAGGAAGTACAAAGCTCCATCTTAAAACACTACCTGCCTTTTTCCATTTCCCAAGACATTGAGGGAAGGTGAATTTCACCAAAATACACAATTACCCCTTAGAGAAAAGCTTTGGGTTTCAGCAGAAGAAAGAGAGAGGGATCTTCTGGAACCTTCACAGTGACAGATGTACAGGTACAAAGGCGACTGGTCCATATTGGAGCAAATCAGCAGTCCCCAGAAGATACCACTTCGAAAAGATAAAACTGATAGGATGGGTACTGATCTGAATATCTGGCAAGGAACTTTAGGTCATTGGCCAAGAGTTCAGGGGCCAAATGAAGAGCAAACAAGCCAAAGACAAGGTATTTCCTAACTGCAAGAGAAAACAAAAAGTAATATAGCAAAGTAAATATAATTCTAGCATACTACTTGCTTATCTTCACACTTTTGTAACAGTGCAAATAACGAATAATGAATGTAACCAAAATTCTAATGTAATTATATTGGAAAAATTGATGAACACAGAAAGGGATGATGGGGAAAGGAGAGGGTTTGCATAAAAGAATCAAATCCTTGCCTCACTTCTCCAAGTCAAGAACTATCAATAGGAATACGTTATGCAGTTTTCCTTAAAAGAATTGATTAAGAAGTCGGCCACTGGTGGCTCAAGCCTGCAATCCTAGCTACTCAGGAGACTGAGATCTGAGGATCACAGTTCAAAGCTAGCCCAGGCAGGAAAGTTCATGAGGCTCTTATCTCCAATAAACCACTCAGAAAACTGGAAGTGGTGCCATGGCTCAAGTGGTAGAGCACTCACCTTGAGCTGAAGAGCTGAGGGACAGTGCCCAGGCCCAGGGTTCAAGCCCCACAACTGACAAAAAAAATTGATTAAGAGAGCCAAGCAACTGTGGCTCAGGTTGACACTTTTAGCTACTTAGGAGGCTGAGCTCTGGATCCAACTAACCAGCAAACTGCCTGACTGGAGACATTTTGGAGGGGAAAAAGTCTGGAAGAAGCGAGAAGTGTTTATCTATGAAGACTATAGAATGGAAGGGCCCACGTGAAGATCTATTGTCTCTTCATGTTATGGTCATGTACTTTAGTTTTTTCAATACAAAAAAGATTTGTTGATGACGAATTTGATGGAGGTGTTATGATAAACTTTCCATGCTCAAGAAAAGTAGTATTTCTCATTGTTGTTCCTGAACACCCAACTCCAGCTTTTTAGAGGCATTCACTTGTAACGTTCTCAGCCATCTTCAAATCACAGTAGCTCAAAGATTGTCATGTCTCAAACAGAGTGAAAGTAACGCATTGTTGGAAGTTCTGCCTTTAATAAACACAAGCCCCTTTGTGTGGGAGCAGGCCTGCCGTGTGACTCGGAATATAAATATTTTATCTCCCATTCATCAATCATTCACCACCTACTGGCAAGAAGTGCCTTCCAGGGGTTGTGTCCTGGTCTCCTTCCAGCACCAGGACCATGAATATTTCATGGTTGGGAGAAGACATTGCTACACAGGCACATTGTCTCCAGCCCAGGCAACATGCAGAGAAAATGTTTCCCTCTTTCAAGCAGCAATAGGAGAACACGGCAGGCAACGCCTATCACATGGCTATCTCTAAGAGTTTCTGAATCTGAAGATGCAGCAAAGAATGAAGATATACTTTCAGAGATAGACTTCTGCAGAGGGAAACTGAGGCAGACAATCCAGAACCTTTGGTACTTTCCCTTACTACTAACAGTGTTCTCCAGCCAGTTGCATGCTCTCCCTGATCTCAGGGCCCAGTGATGGTATAAATTAAAAATTGTTTGAAGACAGATATGGTAGCATGTGCCTGCAACCCCAGCACTGAGAAGGGTAAGAATGGAGGCTCACAAGAAAGCCAGCTTGAGCTACCAAGAAAATAGCTTGGGCTATAAGGTGAGATCTTGTCTCAAAACAGAAAAAGCAGGTGGATCCATCGCAGCAATGAGATTGTACAAGTCGTTACGTGGAAAAAGGAACTTTACAACTTTGGTGGGGGGGGGAGGATCAGGTGGGGGAGGGGAGGAGGATGGGAAGGGATGGGAAGGGGAAACAAAGAGGAGGCAACAATGCTTGATAAGAAATGTCCTTGTTATCTTGCCCATGTAATTGTAACTCCTCTGTACGGTATTCTCACAATAAAAAAAAAACAACAACAACAGAAAAAGCAAAAAAAATGGTTATAATGACATAAAATCTCTTTTCTTCATCAAAAGCATTTAGGAAAAATGAGTGATATGTCAGGCTTAGAGAGGTGCCAGAAAGCAGGTGTATGTATGACATATCTATAAACACATCATCTCTAATGCAGTAACAGTAAATGTGTCATCATTCTCAGTATTTGGCCTAAACCATTCTTAATTCTAATGCCAAGTTGAAAGGTAATTAAAATAAATTTTAAGGTAATAAATAGTCACTTGTAAGATTCAATAAAGACTTATTTTTCCTTATCAAGTTTCTTGAAAAATAGTTTACATGCAATAATTGCTATCCATTTAAAGAGTAAAATTCAATGCATTTTGGTAATTGAATAAACACTCTATAAAGCACTCCACAATCAGAATATAGGACATTTATTTCTAATATTTCCAGAAGATTCTTCTTACTTTCTTATAGCCCTTTGTCCCTGGGTAACCACTAGAATGCATTTTGTCTCTATAAATTAGGTGATACTTTATTTAACTGGAATCCTACCGTGTGAGCTCTTCTATGCCTGGCTGTTTTCACTCAGCATAATGACTGTGAGATGCAGCCTTGCTGTTGAGGGTATCCATAGTTCATTATTATTCACTGCTGAGTGGCTTTCCATATGGAGAGACCACATTTTGTATACCCATTTGCCTAGTGCTGGACATTTGGATGGTTTCCAGTATTAGCTATTGTGAACAGAGCTGCTGTGAATATTCATGTCCAAGTTCTTATGTAGATACAGGTTTTCATTTCTCTTTGCTAAACACTTTATGGAAGAATAGCTGGGTCATATTTTAGATGTACGAAGTATTTCCTTTTTATTGTTTATGTTGAATTCAATTTCAAATTGAAGAAGAACTGACCTACAATTTTGTTGAATGACGCACAGGGAACTGGATAGATGTCAAGATGTCTATGAAAGATTGATCAGAAAGAATCAATCAAACCAGGTGCCAGTAGCTCACGCCTGTAATCCTAGTACTCGGAAGGCTGAGATCTGAGGATTGTGGTTCAAAGCCAAGCCAGGCAGGAAAGTCTGGGAGCCTCTTATCTTCAATTAACCACAAAAGGCCAGAAGTGTGGCTATGGCTCAAATGATGGAGTGCTAGCCTTGAGCCAGAAGAGTTCAAGGACAACAGCGAGGCCCTGAGTTCAAGCCCAAGTAATGGCACAAAAATTAATTAATTAATATTTTTGAAGACTCAAGCAAGTACCAAAAATAAATAAATAAATGACTCTAGACATCTCTGAATGTCATTAATTACTAGAATCATGTTGACTTTGTATCATCAGGGAATAAGTGAATCCATATAGGTCAGTCCACAAAAATTGTTACTCTTTCTATCTCCAACTTTTAAAATGCTTTAAATATGAGCTATTTCTTTTTTAATATATTTTTATTGTAAAGATACTATACAGAGGGGTTAAAGTTACATGAGTAAGGTAATGAGTACATTTCCTCCCAAATGAACTATTTTCTTCTTATCCCCAATTGTCCCCAACTGGGTTATGAGTCTGCTGAGATGATCTAATGTAAGGCCTCAGACCAACAGGATGACTTAGGTGAACTTTTTTTTTTTTTTTTTTTTTTTTGGTCGGTCGTGGGGCTTGAACTCTGGGCCTGGGCGCTGTCCCTCAGCTCTTCAGTTCAAGACGAGCGCTCTACCACTTGAGCTACAGCGCCACTTCCATGAGTACATTTCCTATCTAATATTGTTACCCCTCCTTTGTTTTTCCCTACCATCTCTTCCCTCCCTGCCTCCCCAATTCTCCCTCCCCTTCCCCAAGCTGTAAAGTTGATTTGCAACATAGTGTCTTATACATCTCATTATTACAATGGGTCAACCTGTATCCTTATTTCAGCATTTTGTTATTTCCCTTCCCCTCCCCAAATTAGAAAAATGTATATACAAGATGCAGGACACCTACATAAAATACAGGGACAACAGGGATTATACCATGGGGGAAGAACACACAAAAGAAATGTTAAAAATCACAAAGTACATTATAAGTACATTTAAAAAGTAGCAACAAAGATAAAACCTCGTGTCCCTATCTTGGGGTTCATTTTGCTTAGCATCGTCTTATATGTTCATTAAATATGACCTATTTCTTATCATATCAAATGTATTAGCATTCTCTATCCTGTAGAAGTCTGTGTGTGTGTGTGTGTGTGTGTGTGTGTGTGTGTGTGGTGTGTGTGTGTGTGTGTGTGTGTGTGTGTGTGTGTGTGTGTGTGTGTGTGTGTGTGTGTGTGTGTGTGTGTGTGTGTGTGTGTGTGTGTACCGGTGCTGATGCTTGAACTCAGGACCTGAACTCAGAACCTTAGGATTTTTGCTCAAGGCTGGCACTGTGCCACTTGAGCCACAGCTTTACTTCTGGCTTTTTGGTGGTTAACTAGATAAGAACCTCATCTACTCTGCCTAGGCTAACTTTGAATCATGATCCTCAGATCTCAGCCTCCTGAATGGCTAGGATTACAGGTGTGAGCCATTGGTGCCCAGCTTCTCTAGAAGTCTTTGTGAACATTTTGTGGAACTTCCTGCCCTAGAAAAGTATGACCTCACCCTAATGTGGTTGATAACTGAGTGTTCTGCTGATCACCCTGTGTCATCCATAGAAGCTGTCCAGACAAAAGGAACTTTCTGCCCTATACCACGGGGCCTCAGGTACCTATGTAGGATTCTGTTACTTCCTGACTTACTCCGTACTTCCAGTGCAGTCTCTCATCACCTTTTTGGTCTACTCACCCACATATGCACATATACATCCAAGCATTCCTGATGTTCCGAAATATCTAATAAAGCAAATAACAAGGGTGTTAAAATTGTGTGGAATTTCAAAGGAAATAGTTGTATTTATACACCAACATATTTTCAACAGATATGCAAAAGAATGATGATAATAACAAAGGAGAGAATTACACAGAGAAGAAGCATACAGTGCATTAACAGGCAAATGAGATCACCATGGAACTAGGTGCTTCAACTGTGCTGCCAAGAGACAGTGGATGTCCCACAACCAGCAGATAAATAAATAAATAAATAAATGGGACTTTGTTGCTTGGCTTCAAACCACAATCTTCAGATCTCAGCATCCTGAATAACTAGGACTATAGCTATTAGTATCTGGCAAGAGGTAACTAGAGGCAGCGGTTTTAACGCATAGCTGAAGGTTCATTGATATCTCCATTTTATTTTTTTATTGTAAAGATTCTGTACAGAGGAGTTACAGTTACATGAGTAAGGTAATGAGTTCATTTCTTGTTGAGCATTGTTACCTCCTCCTTTGTTTTTCTTCCACTATCCTTCTCTCCTCCACTTTCCTCACTATTCCCCAACCCCAAGTTGTAAGTTCATTTCCAACATAGTGTCTTGTGAGTATCATTGTTGCAATGGGTCAACCTGTGTCCTTATTTCAGAGTTTTGTTATTCCCCTTTCCCTCCCCAAATTAGATAAATGTATAACAAGATGCAGGGTGCCCACTTCTGGGCATTTACCCAAACAATCACAAATAAAGCCATACTAAGGCTACCAGTACAACTGTTTATCACAGCAAAACGAACCCCAAGATAGAGACACAAGAGGTTTTTTTTTTGTTGCTGTTGTTTTTAATGTACTATGTGATTTTTTGTTTCTTTTGTATGTTCCTCCTGCATGGTATAACCCCTGTTTTCACTGTATTTGATTTCACTGCCCTTCATCTTGTACATACATTTTTCTAATTTGGAGAGGGGAAGGGAAATAATAAAATGCTGAAGCAAGGATACAGGTTGACCCATTGTAACAATAAGATGTACAAGACACTATTTGAAAACAAACTTTACAACTTGGTGGGGCAGGGTGGGGGGAAGAGTTGGGGAGGTGGGGAGGCTAGGGATAGTAGGGGGAAAACAAAGGAGGGGGTAATAATGCTTTATAGGAAATGTACTCATTACCTTACTCATGTAACTGTAACCCCTCTGGACAGTATCTTTACAATAAAAAATAAAAATAACTAGGCGCTGTTGGTTCATGCCTATAACCTTAACTACTCAGGAGACCGAGATCTGTGGAGGGGGGAAAAGATGCAGGGTACCAAAATCAAATACACTGGCAACAGTGGATATACCATAGGGGGAAGAACATACAAAGGAAACAAAAAAAAATCACATAGTACATTAAAAACAACAATAACAAAGAAAGATCTCTTGTGTCCATATCTTGGGGTTCATTTCACTTAGCATCATCTTATATGGTCATATGCACATAGCTTTTGAGCTTTTCTGCTCATCTGATAAAATTATCCTAGACATATATTAGTTGTTGCAAATGAAGGAAACCATGAGACTTATGTTTCTTTGGGTCTGGCTTACTTCACTTAACATGACATTTTCCAAGTCTTTCCATTTCTTCACCAATGAGGTTGTGTCATTCTTTCTGTTGGAACCATAGAATTCTCATATATATATATATATATATATATATATATATATATATATATATATATATATATATAATCACATAACCACATTTTCTTGATCCATTCATCTACTGAGGGGCATCTGGGTTGGGTCCATATCTTAGCTATAGTGAATAATACTGCAATAAACATAGTTGTGCTGGTAGCTTTAGTGTGGCCTTGTTTGTGATCATTTGGGTAAATGCCCAGACATGGGATTTCTGGGTCATCGGGGAGCTCGAGTCTTTTGAGGAACCTCCATGTTGCTTTCCAGAGTGATTGAACAAGTTTACACTCCCACCAACAATGCAGTAGGGTTGTTCCATTTTGGCCACATCCCCTCCAACATCTGTTATTATTAGGTTTCTTTATTATGGCCATTCTAACCGGGATACCTCTATTTTAAAGGGTGTGAATGTTTTTTTAATTTGGAAGACCAGACATGGTAGCTCTGAAGGTAGAAATAGAAATGCTGGTGGTTCAAAGCCAGAGTTATTCAGGTAAACATGGTGGTATGCATCTGTAATCCCAGCTACACTGGAGGCATGGGTAAGAGGATCACAGCTGAAGGCCAGCCAAGGCAAATAACAAAAACCCTGTTTGAAAAATAACTAAAGCAAAAAGGAAAGAGTTTGTGGCTGAAGTGGAAGACCATTTGCTTACCTAGAATGAGCTCACAGAAAATATCTCCAGAGAATACTGACACTTGGGTGGGAATGTGGTAGAGTGCTTCCCTAGCATGCATGAAGCCCTCGGTTCAATTCCTCAGTACTATATAAACTGTGGCTGTGGCTCAAGTGGTACAGTGCTAGCCTTAAGCACAGAGACGCTCAGGGATAGAGCCCAGCCTCTGAGTTCAAGCCCCAGGACCTGCAAAAAAAAGCAAAAAAGAATACTGATGCTTATATAAGACTAGCAAAATATTGCAATGGGAATGTATGTGCCATAGTCAACTTGGTTCTAGTCAGAGAGTAAGACCAAGGGGAAGGTTTTCCTTAGATGTTATTTTTCATTATATTTCAGACATTAAATTTAAAATTATATGATGTTTTACAAAGATAAGTGTTTAGAGCACCTCTTATCAAGAAAATATCGGTACTTTCATGCCCTCTACTTTTAATGTTTAATTGAATTGGGTACTCTATTGTTTCCCTATGAATATCTACCTATATGAGTTTTTAATGCAGAAAACTCTTAAAATTTTAATAACAAACACACTATTAGTTCCTATATATGCTGAATATATTTATGTAATCTCCTATTCCATACAATCTAAAGGTCGATGTTATTATTTCCATGTACACAAAATGAGACTCAGATCAACTATGTAAATGGCCAATGCTGCCAATCAAAAACTGATAATGTGTTGGCTTCAGATCTGTTTGACAGATAACTCTTCTTGAAATTGTCTATCCAGTCAAAATATAAGCATTCTTAATTACTGTCCAAATGTCTTAATAATGCACATAAGAAATTATTTTTGCTTATGTAAAACTTGAAATAAAAGTCTTAAAAATGTAATTGTATTTTACAATATCCTATACAACCAAAGGAGAGTTTTTGTTGGGGTTTTTTGTTTTGCGTTATGCTGGTATGAGAACTTGAACTCAGGGCCTACGCACTGTTCCTTAGCTTTTTCACTCAAGGCTGGTGCTCTATCACTTGAGCCACAACTCCACGTCTGGGTTTTTATTAATTAATTGGAGATAAGAATGTCACAGATTTTCCTACCTCAGTGGCTTCAAACTGTAATCCTCTGGTCTCAGCCTCCTGAGAAGCTAGGATTATAGATGTGACTAACCAAAGGAGAGATTTTAAAAACAAAAGTAAGAAAAATTACATCAGACAGTTTGGAGCAATAATCTTTGGTCATAGTGACAGACAAGAATGGTGTCATCCTGAGATTGAGCAGATAGTTACTGCACAGCCTTGTGAAAACACCTCTTGTATTAGGGTGCATTGGCCTTGCTGTAGGCTCACAGTCATGATAAAGCAGTCCTTGTAATAGCTTTCCTTCCTAACCTCCCTCCTTGAGGTAGTTTTTTTTTTTTTTTTTAATTGTATTTTATTTTATTTGAGAACATACTGTACAGGGGGGCTACAATTACATGGGCAGGATAATGCATACATTTCTTACCAAGCATTGCAGCCTCCTCCTTTGTTTACCCTTCACTTCCCTTCCCCGCCTCCCCCCTCCCCCCACCCAATTTTACCCCCCTCCCCCCACCCAATTATACCCCCCCCCCACACCGACATTGTAAAGCTGGTTTTGACATGACATTTTGTACTTCTCATTGTTGCAACAGATCCACCTGAATCCTTAAACGGCTTGTTTGTCCCCATCTCCTCCACATGTTATACTGACATCAAATATAGTGAAAGCGGGGGTTACACTGTGGGGGAGGGACATACAAAGCAACAAAGAAATAATCTTATAAATGCGTTAGAAACACATGCATGAAAGAAACGAAAACATTAAAATACATATTTAAGGGTTCATTTTCCTAACATCACATTATCTGACCTTTTCCGCTTGACTCATACCTATACTAGATATTGCAAATAAGGGAAACCATGGGACCTATGCTTCTTTGGGCCTGGCTTACTTCACTTAAAATAATTTTTTCCAAACCTTTCCATTTCCTAACAAATGGGGAAATGTCATTCTTTCTGATGGAGGCATAGAATTCCATTGTGTATATATACCACATTTTCTTGATCCATTCATCTACTGAGGGGCATCTGGGTTGGTTCCATATCTTAGCTATGGTAAATAATGCTGCAATAAACATAGTGGTGCTGGTAGCTTTAGTGTGGTCTTGTTTGTAAACATTTGGGTAAATGCCCAAAAGTGGGATTGCTGGATCATAGGGGAGATCTATGTGAAGTCTTTTGAGGAACCTCCATACTGCTTTCCAAAGTGGTTGAACAAGTTTACATTCCCACCAACAATGAAATAAGGTTCCTTTCTGTCCACATCCCCTCCAGCATCTGTTGTTGTTAGAGTTCTTGATTTTTGCTGTTCTAACTGGAGTGAGGTGATATCTCAATGTTGTTTTGATTTGCATTTCTTTTATGGCTAGGGATGTTGAGGCCCATATCAAGCATTGAAATAGAAACAGCAATAAGAGACCTCCCAGCTAAGAAAAGTCCAGGACCAGATGGTTTTACAGCGGAATTTTACAAGGCCTTCAAAGCAGAGCTCACACCAATACTCCTCCAACTCTTCAATGAAATTGAAAGAGAAAGCTCACTACCGAACACATTCTATGAAGCCATCATAACCCTCATCCCAAAACCAGGCAGGGACTCATCAAAGAAAGAGAACTATAGACCCATTTCTTTGATGAACATTGATGCAAAACTTCTCAACAAAATTTTGGCCAATCGACTTCAACAATTCATCCAAAAAATCATACACCATGATCAAACAGGATTCATTTCAGGGATGCAAAGCTGGTTCAATATACGCAAATCAATTAATATTATTCATCACATCAACAGGAGCAAGAATAAGAACCACATGGTTATCTCAATAGATGCAGAAAAAGCATTTGACAAGATCCAACACCCCTTTATGATGAAGGTTCTGGAAAAATTAGGAATCCATGGAACATTCCTCAATACAATAAAGGCTGTATATGACAAACCTACAGCCAGCATTATACTCAATGGTGAAAAACTAAAGCCATTTCCTCTTAACTCAGGAACAAGACAAGGATGCCCACTCTCTCCACTTCTCTTCAATCTAGTATTAGAATGCCTAGCTACAGCAATAAGACAAGATGCAGACATAAAGGGGATCCAAATAGGGAAAGAAGAAATAAAACTCTCCCTCTTTGCAGATGACATGATCTTGTATTTAAAGAATCCCATAGACTCCACTCCCAAATTACTCAAGCTGATTCAAAACTTTGGCAAAGTAGCAGGTTATAAAATTAACCCCCAAAAATCAATGGCTTTTCTATATGCCAACAATGAGAAAAGAGTGGCTGAAATTAGGAAAGCAACTCCATTTGTAATAGCCCCACAAAAAATAAAATACCTAGGAATTAACTTAACCAAAGAAGTGAAGGACCTCTATGATGAAAACTTTAAAATCTTGAAAAAGGAAATCAACACAGAACTTAAAAAATGGCAAAACCTCCCATGCTCCTGGATTGGCAAGATTAACATCGTGAAAATGGCAATACTTCCCAAGGCTATCTACAAATTCAACGCGATACCTATCAAAATTCCACCCTCATTCTTCAAGGAAATAGAGGAGGCAATCCAAAAATTCATATGGAACAATAAAAGACCCCGAATAGCAAAAACGCTCCTCAACGGAAAGAACACTGCTGGAGGAATATCAATACCAAATTTCAAACTCTACTATAAAGCCATAGTAATCAAAACAGCTTGGTATTGGCATAAGAACAGACCTCAGGACCAATGGAATAGAATTGAAAACCCAGAAATGAACCTACAGACCTATAGCCATCTAATCTTCGATAAGGAAGCTAAAACAATAGAATGGAAGAAAGACAGCCTCTTCAGTAAATGGTGCTGGCAAAATTGGTTAACTACATGTAGAAAACTAAAGCTAGATCCTTATATATCACCCTGCACCAGAATCAACTCCAAATGGATCAAAGACCTTGAACTCAAAGCAGACACTCTGAAAACATTACAGGATGGAATAGGAGAAACCCTAGGTCTCCTTGGCTCAGGTCGAAATTTTCTGAATAGAGACCCGGAAGCACAACAAACCAAAGAAAGGTTGGACAAATGGGATTGCATAAGATTGCAGAGCTTCTGCAGGGCAAATGACATAGCTGGCAAGATCAATAGAAAGCCCACCGATTGGGAGAAGATCTTTACTAGCCATACAACGGACAAGGGTCTCATATCTAAAATATACTTGGAACTCAAAAAATTAAACCACCCAACAACAAATCCTCAAAGAATCAACTGCCCAATAAATAAGTGGGCGAAAGACTTAAAGAGAAGCTTCTCTGAAGAAGAAATAAGGATGGCCAATAGACACATGAGGTAGTTTTTTATTAGGGTTGATGCAGTGCCTCCATTTTGCTTCTGAAAATCTTTGTATTTTGTTTCACAGAGGTGAGGTTTACATCTCTTCCCACTGACTCTGGGCAGACTGGCCACTGCCTCAGCCAATAGATGACTTTGATCTTCTTCACTGGCAACACTCCTGGGTAATTAACTTTTTGCACCAACTTACTGGGCCCTGGGACCAGTGGATAGAGCATTGTGGCTAGATTTACTTGTGAGGTTGTTTCTGGAAGAGATTAGCATTTGAATGGGTAAATTCTGCAGAGTGATTTCCCTGGCCTCCGTGGGAAGACATCATACAGTCTAGGGAGGACTGCACTAAAACAGGTCAGGGAAGGAATATCTGGTCCTATTTTTTTTTATTGTGAAAATACTGTACAGAGGGGTTACAATTACATGGGCAAGATAGTGAGTACATTTCTTATCAAGCATTGCAGCCTCCTCCTTTGTTTCCCCTTCCCATCCCTTCCCATCCTCCCCCAATCCCCCCACCAAATCCTCACCCCCCTCCCCCACTCCAAAGTTGTAAAGTTCATTTTCTACATAATGACTTGTACATTCCATTGTTGCAATGGGTCCACCTGTATCCCTATTTAAACTATTTGTTTTTCCCCTTCCCCTCCACAAATTGTACCAACATCAAATACAGTGAAAGCAGGGGTTATACTGTGGGGGAAGGACATACAAAGCAACAAAGAAATAATCTTATAAATGTGTTAGAAACAATCACATGAAAGAAAAAAACATTTGAATACCTATCTTAGGGTTCATTTCCCTAACATCAATTTATCTGACCTTTTCTGCTTGACTCAGACATATACTAGATATTGCAAATAAGGGAAACCATGGGACCTATGTTTCTTTGGGCTTGGCTTACTTCACTTAATGTAATTTTTTCCAAGCCTTTCCATTTTCTAACAAATGGGGCAATGTCATTCTTTCTGATAGAGTCATAGAATTCCATTGTGTATATAGATCACATTTTCTTGATCCATTCATCTACTGAGGGGCATCTGGGTTGGTTCCATATCTTAGCTATGGTAAATAATGCTGCAATAAACATAGTCATGCTGGTAGCTTTAGTGTGGTCTTGTTTGTGAACATTTGGGTAAATGCCCAAAAGTGGGATTGCTGGGTCATAGGGGAGCTGTAGGTGGAGTCTTTTGAGGAACCTCCATACTGCTTTCCAAAGTGGTTGAACAAGTTTACACTCCCACCAACAATGCAGTAAGGTTCCCTTCTGTCCACATCTCCTCCAGCATCTGTTGTTATTAGAGTTTTTGATTTTAGCCATTGTAACTGGGGTGAGGTGGTATCTCAATGTTGTTTTGATTTGCATTTCTTTTATGGCTAGGGAGCTTGAGCATTTCTTCATGTGTCTATTTGGCCCTACATTTTTATGCACCACTAGATGAGCTGAGCACTTCTGATCACCTTCTCCCACACTCACTATTGACTCCCTTCTCTGGTTCTCAGGCCTTTGGACTTGAAATGATTAACAAATGCCAGCTTTTCTGGGTCCCTAGAGGTCATGGGATTTCTCAGCCTCCATAATCCCATGATCTAATTATATATACATAAACATGAAATACATATACATAAATTGTTGACTAGTCATATAGTCATATGTATATTTATTCTATTTTCCTGGAGAAAATAGATAATAAATAAATTTTTCCTAGAGAACTCTAATAGTCCCCTTTTAGTCTTTTAGTCACATTGAAAGATGAGATATCCCAATACTCTGAGGACATCCAACAGCTCACAGTGAGCAGGTGCTTCAAGCAATAATCCCAGCATGGCAGCCTCGGAGTCCTTTCAGACCAGGCTCCACAGGAAGAGGATGGATAACTGCAGACCCTTCTCTTCTGAATCTTCCCAGCTGAACTCTCACACACCATGGAGCAAAGACAAGCATATCTTTCAGTGCCCTCTTCAAACCCCCTGGTCTGACAAATCCCAGAGCATAACAAAACAGCATGCACAGCAGCAACAATCACTGGAGCATCAAGTCACCATGACTCAGTGCAAAGCCTCGGGCTTGTCACCATCCGCCATACACTAAAGAGCCTTTTGATCATCGTTTTCTACCAACTGTCTCCATTGATCAGGGGCTGGGACAGGGAGATGAATCAGAAATGGTGATCTTGGCCATTGAAAAGCTCACTGTCTCATAGAAAGGAGGTGTAGATCATCTTCATAATTACTTACCTAATTTTTAACACTACCTGTCTTGCCCCACTGGAAATTCCTTAAGGAAGTGGGTCTGTATTGCTCACTGAGTTAATCCTAGTAGGGGCCTGATAAATATTTAGTGAGTGATTCAGTTGAAATGCAGATGGTTACCTTTCAACCATAAGCTTAAACAAGATCCATAGCATATGGTAGATCATATTCCTTCCAAAAGCAATCTAAGCCAATGGGAAGGTGCTCAGAGAGAAATGACGCACCTTGAAGCATGTAGAAGACATTCCAGCTCCCTTCCAGGACCAATCTGTCAGTCCTGTACTCTGAGTTTCTTCTCCTTTAGACTGGATACAAGCTGCCTGCATTTGGGCTTCAGTCTCCTGTGACATTCTGACATAAGGAAATAAATGAATCCACCTGGACAGATGCAGGATTAAAAATAACTGGTGCTGACTTAAACCAGGTTCAGGAAACAGAGCTGCCAAACCAGAAATTATCTCCTTATTTCTATTCATAACAGATTCCTGCATTACTTGTCAATTGTATCCAGAGCATTTTCTCCCCCTTCTCTCATCCTAAAATTCCACAAGTTCAACACGGACCTTCTATGGCCAGCCCCCCAAATCTTGCTCACGAGTTTATCCATCTTGTTCCTTTCTGCCTATAGCCACAACATTCTGAAACAGAAGTGGACTCACACTCCCAGCCTTACCTATTATTACCTCCTTCTGTCATTTCCACCATGATACTGGATTTGATAGACCTTGTGGACATCAGAAATGAGGGATGCAAGCTGAGAGGGAGGCACATGGTGGGGGAGAGATACAGCCCGTGGTCCTGTGAGCATACATTCAGCCAAATGAGCTCCCAAGTCTGCTAAGGTGAGAGGCCACTACAGGAGAACAAGGTCTGCAGTGCATTCTAACCAGATCTCACACCCCTGCAACCTGCGTGCCTTTCCTTTGGTCCTGCACTCAGTATATCTTGCTGCTATAATGAGATCACTGGAGACCTGGCCTGTGAAACAGATTGATTTTGGCCTCCTCACCCTCCTCAGCTGCTCTTGATGACTTGAGGTTGGCAGCTTTACCCCCTGAATCAGTCTTTCCCTCTGGGCTCAGAAGGAGCCAAGAACCAGCACGGGACATTGATGTTTCCTTTGAAGCAGAGCTCCTTTCTGCTCCTTGTAAATGGGTGCCTCCTTCCCTCCAAAGGGAAAGAATCTCTTTTTTAATTTGCTTTAACAACAATAAAAAAATTCCAGGTGCTCATGGCTCATACCTGTAATCCTAGCTCCTCAAGATGCTGAGATCTCAGGATCACAGTTCAAAGCCAGCATAAGCAGGAAAGTTCATGCCACTCTCATCTCCCATTAACCATCAAAAAACTGAAGGTGGCAAGGGAAGATACTCTCAGGAGAGGAACTCAAAGGCCTCTGATCATATGCAATAATATTTATCTAAATGAACTCCACAAAATGGAAACAAGAGGCTCTTTTCTCTGTTGCAGTTTTTGTTCTCTTTCCTTTTTGCCTTGTTTGTTCATTTATCTGTCTTGGGGGAGGGAGAGGGACACAGAAATACAAATACAGCACAAATTCAGCTGTGGTACTCACGGGACACTATGCTGACCTATGCATTTTGTGGGTCAGGAGGGGAAAACTGGGAGAGAGCGAGAGACGGAGTGACATTGTCCAAAAAGAAATGTGTGCTTTACCTGACTTATGTAACTGTAACCTCTCTGTATATCACCTTTACAACAACAATTAAAATTTTTTGCTATTTGGAGTCTTTTATTGTTCCATATGAATTTTTGGATTGTTTCTTCTATTTCATTGAAGAATGAGATTGGGATAGTGATAGGTATTGCATGAAATTTGTAGATAGTCTTTGACAGTATTGCCATTTTCACGATGTTAATCCTCCCAGGAGCATGGGAGGTTTTCTTTTTTTTTTTTAATTTTATTTTATTTTATTTGAGAACATACTGTACAAAGGGGTTACAATTACATGGGCAGGATAATGCATACATTTCTTACCAAGCATTGCAGCCTCCTCCTTTGTTTACCCTTCACCTCCCTTCCCAGCCTCCCCCCTCCCCCCCCCACCCAATCATACCCCCCTCCCCCCCCCCACACCGACATTGTAAAGCTTGCTTTGACATGACATTTTGTAATTCTCCTTGTTGCAACAGGTCCACCTGAATCCTTAAACGACTTGTTTGTCCCCATCTCCTCCACATGTTATACTGACATCAAATAAAGTGAAAGCGGGGGTTACACTGTGGGGGAGGGACATACAAAGCAACAAAGAAATAATCTTATAAATGCATTAGAAACACATGCATGAAAGAAACGAAAACATTAAAATACATATTTAAGGGTTCATTTTCCTAACATCACATTATCTGACCTTTTCCGCTTGACTCATACCTATACTAGATATTGCAAATAAGGGAAACCATGGGACCTATGTTTCTTTGGGCCTGGCTTACTTCACTTAATATAATTTTTTCCAAGCCTTTCCATTTCCTAACAAATGGGGAAATGTCATTCTTTCTGATGGAGGCATAGAATTCCATTGTGTATATATACCACATTTTCTTGATGCATGGGAGGTTTTCTGCTTCCTTAGTTCTGCTTAATTTCCTTTTTCAGGCTCTTAAAGTTTTCATCATAGAGGTATTTCACTTCTTTAGTTCATTCTTTTTGTACATTTTTATTGTGAAAATGTTGTACAGAGGGATTACAGTTACATGAGCAAGGTAATTCTTCGGTATTTTATTTTGGGGACAGGGGGACTATTACAAAAGGAGTTGCTTTCCTGATTTCAGCCGTGCTCTTCTCATTACTGGCATATAGAAAAGCCATTGATTTTTGAGGGTTAGTTTTCTACCTGTAACTTTGCCAAAGTTTCGGATCAGCTGGAGTAACTTGGGAGTGGAGTCCATGGGGTTCTTTAAATACAAGATCATGTCATCTGCAAAAAGGGAGCGTTTTGCTTCATCTTTCCTTATTGGGATCCCCTTCATGTTTGCATCTTGCCTTATTGCTCTAGCTAGGCAATATACTACTGAGTTGAAGAGGAGTGGAGAGAGTGGACATCCTTATCTCATTCCTAAATTTAGAAGAAATGGTTTCAGCTTTTGGCCATTAAGTGTAATACTAGCTGTAGGTTTGTCATACACAGCCTTTATTATATTGAGGAATGTTCCATGGATTCCTAGTTTCTCCAGAGCTTTCATCACAAAGGGGTGTTGGATCTTGTCAAATGCTTTTTCTGTGTCTATTGAGATGATCATATGGTTCTTATCATTGTTCATGCTAATGTGATGAATTACATAAATTGATTTGTGTATATTGGACCAGCTTTGCATTCCTGAGATGAATCCTGTTTGAACATAGTGAATGTTTTTTTTGATTAATTGTTGAAATCAATTGGCCAGAAATTTTATTGAAAAGTTTTGTATGGATGTTCATCAAAGAAATGGGTCTATGTTCTCTTTGATGAGTCCCTGTCTGGTTTTGGGATGAGGGTTATTCTGGCTTCATAGAAAGAGTTTGGTAGTGAATTTTATGTACATATGACCATACAAGATGATGCTAAGTGAAATGAACTCCAAGACATGGACACAAGAGGTTTTTCTTTTTTTTTTTATTTTGGGTCCGGTCGTGGGGCCTGAACTCTGGGCTTGGGCACTGTCCCTCAGCTCTTCAGCTCAAGGCTAGCGCTCTACCACCTGAGCCACAGCGCCACTTCCAGCTTTTTTTCTTTTTGCTTATGTGGGGAATCGAACTCAAGGCCTCACGCAAGCAAGGCAAGCACTCTACCACTGAGCCACCTTCCCAGCCCCACAAGAGGTTTTTGTTGTTGTTGTTGTTTTTAATGTACTATGAGATTTCTTGTTTCTTTTGTATGTTCTTCCTCCTATGGTATATCCCCTGTTGACACTGTATTTGATTCTGGTATTGTATATTTGAATTAGGGAAAGGAAGAGGAACAATAGAATAGTGAGACAAAGAACCAATGCAACAGTGATATACACAAGACAATATGTTAGAAATGATCTGTACAACTTGGGAAGAGAAAGGAAGTGGGAGAAAAATGAGGGAAGGGGTACAAGTTTGATAAGAACTGTACTTATTACCTTACTTATGTAACTGTAACCCCTCTGTACATCACTTTCACAATTAAAAATGTAAAAAAATAAATAAATAAAAATAGGAATAAAACTTTTCTTAGAAAGCTGGAAGTAGAGCTTGTTGCTCAAGAAGTAGCTAGCCTTTGGAAAAAATTATATTAAGCGAAGTAAGCCAGGCCCAAAGAAACATAGGTCCCATGGTTTCCCTTATTTGCAATATCTAGTATATGTCTGAGTCAAGCAGAAAAGGTCAGATAAGGTGATGTTAGAGAAATGAACCCTAAGTTATGTATTCAAATGTTTTTTTTCTTTCATGCGATTGTTACTAACACATTTATAAGATTATTTCTTTGTTTCTTTGTATGTCCCTCCCCCACAGTATAACCCCTTCTTTCACTGTATTTGATATCGGTATAATTTGTGGAGGGGAAGGGGAAAAACAAGTTGTTTAAATAGGGATACAGGTGGACCCATTGCAACAATGAGATGTACAAGTCGTTATGTCGAAAATGAACTTTACAACTTTGGTGGGGGGGTGGGGAGGATAGGGTGGGGGGACAGAGGGAGGATGGGAAGGGATGGGAAAGGGAAACAAAGGAGGAGGCTACAATGCTTGATAAGAAATGTACTCATTATCTTGCCCATGTAATTGTAACCCCTCTGTACAGTATTTGCACATTAAAAAATATTAAAATTAAAAAAAGAAGTAGCTAGCCTTGAACAAAAACACTCAGGACAATAATTCCTAGCAAATTAAGAAAAGCAGGACAACAATTCCTAGCAAATTAAGAAAAGTGGGGGAAGGCCAGGTGTTGGTGGCTCACGCCTGTAATCCTAGCTTCTCAGGAGGCTGAGATCTGAGGATTGTGATTGAAAGCCAGCCTGGGTAGGAAAGTCTGTGAGACTCTTATCTCCAATTAATCACCTGAAAACCAGAAGTGGTACTGTGGCTGAAAGTGGTAGAACGCTCACCTTGAGCTGAAGAGCTCAGGGGCAGCACCCAGGCCCAGAGTT
The DNA here is from genome assembly GCF_024711535.1 of Dipodomys merriami. NCBI lineage: Eukaryota > Metazoa > Chordata > Mammalia > Rodentia > Heteromyidae > Dipodomys > Dipodomys merriami. Next base: position 3,087,958 of record NW_027202782.1, on the reverse strand, counting down.
CAAGTCCCATGACTGACAAAAAAAAAAAAAGAGAGAAGAAAAGTGAGGGAAGGGTTGGGTTGTGAGGGGTTGGATGAGAATTTTGAAAGTGGTGACATTGATCAAGACACATCATATTCATAAACTTCTCTGTAGAGTGGCAATGCCTTTGTACAACTACTTAAAGATAATAATTTTTGAAATGCTCAGGAACAGTGCCAAGGCCTTGAGTTCAAGTCCTAGAACTGATGCACTCATGCACACACACACACACACACACACACACACACACACACACACACATGCACGCACACACACACTACTTTTTACGTTTTTTATTGTTAAAATAGTGTACAGAGGGGTTACAGTTACATGAGTAAGGTAATGAGTACATTTCCTATCGAGCATTGTAGCCTCCTCCTTTGTTTTTCCCCTACCATCCCTTCCCTTCCCATCTCCCCAGCTCCCCCCTCCCACTCCCCCCGCCCCAAGTTGTAAAGTTCATTTTCAACATAGACACACATACTACTTTTAAGCAAAAATTTCAAAAGGTTGAGGAAAAGTTTGAGAGGCTTATGAATTCTATAACATACTTCTCAGTGCCCACTGTTTTTGATTTTCATTTACTAGTTGGGTAGCCCCACCAAACCTTTGATCAAAATTAGCCCAAAGCTGACCAGACCCTCTGAAGAGACCAGAACAGGGACAGCAAGGGCTTTGTGGCAGGCCGAGCCATTAAACCAGCTGACTCACTTTCTCTAGGCTTTGGTTTTCTCATCAGGAAATTATGTTGACCCACAGGATTCCTAATGGATTATACAGGATGACAAGTACCATCTTCACCTAACAAATACTCAATAAATGTTATCTCATCTCTCCTGACCCCTTTCCCCCATTCTAACCATTTTCACATGGCTTTAAAACTTACATCCTAGCTAAATCCAAAATGTTAGGTGATACGACAAAACTAACAGGACTTAAGAAACAAAGAACCCCCACTCATCTGGTCGAACCACTACTAAATATCCCCATGCTGTTGATCACATGTATGGTGTATAACATGTGAGCACTGTTATATATTACAGACTGTGATAGACAATTTGCTCCAGGAAAGTTAGAATGAATAAATGAGCATCATTATTCCACAATACTGTGAAATTCGGGAAATTATGTAATCACTTAATCACAATCAAAAAAAAAAAAAAAAAGAACCTCGGGGAAGGTAGGGAGGGAAAGGATAGTAGGGGGAAAACAATGGAGGGGGTAACAATGCTCAATAGGAAGTGTACTCATTACCTTACTCATGTAACTGTAACCCTCTGTATAGCATCTTTACAATAAAAATATATATATATATAAAAAAAAACTTGCATCCTAGAGAGAAGGCCAAAGCCATGAATCAGAGGTAAGGGCATTAAAGGTACAGAATGCCTATTTGAACAGGAGAATGGCACCTCAGAGGCTCCCAAGGCTCTTTCTGTCTGGTTCTGTTCCTCCTCCCACCCTCGTCTCAATAGACAAGATGGGCCTGCATCCCCTCTCCCATCCTATCCCTACCCTACCCTGAAGACCCAGAGCCATAAGAGGAGCAGGAAGGGAGGAAGGAGACAAAGAAACACACAGACATATTCTGACAGCAGGTGAGACTCAAAGAAAGGGAAAAGAGGTACAGTTTGGGCAAGATAGGAACATTCTGGAACAGGTTGATGGCTGGAGTTATAATCTGAAAGCTAAAGAGGAGCAACAAGAAGACAGATGAAGGGCTGGGAAGGTGGCTCAGTGGTAGAGTGCTTGCCTAGCATGCATAAGGTCCTGGGTTCGATTCCTCAGCACCATATAAGCAGAAAAAGCTGGAAGTGGCACTGTGACTCAAGTGATAGAGTGCTAGTCTTGAGCTGAAGAGCTGAGGGACAGTGCCCAGGCCCAGAGTTCAAGCCCCATGACCAACAAAAAACAAAAACCAAAGGAAGACAGATGGAGGTAGATACTCACAAAGCTGAGGACTGCTGAAACAAACTCCCATCTCTGAGAGACACACTCTCCACAAGATATGTCAAAGTCCAGCTTCTCAAGAAGTAACATAGGCACTTAATGATACATAATTTATGAAGGACAATTTTGCCACATGCAGCAAACTCCTTTAAAATATGTATGTACTTTGACCCAGCAATTTCCTTCTCAAAGATTTATCCCAGATATGCAATGCCATCAAATACAGAGTGGGGACTTTGTTTGACTCCTATTTCAGAGCAACTGTAACAAAGATTTTTTTTGAAGCTGTGTGCCAGTGGCTCATGCCGTTAATCCTAGCGACTCAGGAGGCTGAGATAAGAAGATTCCGATTCAACGCCAGCCAGGGCAGAGAATCTATAAGACTCTTATCTCCTATTAACCACCAAAACACCACAAGTGAAGGTGTGCATCAAGGTGGCTTAGTGCTAGAGGGTTTGCCTTGCATGCATGAAGCCCTGGATTCGATTCCTTGGCACCACATGAGCAGAAAAAGCCAGAAGTGGTGCTGTGGCTCAAGTGGTAGAGCAATAGCCTTGAGCTGAAGAGCTGAAGGACAGCGCCCAGGCCCAGAGTTCAGGCCCGACGACTCTCTCTCTCTCTCTCTCTCTCTCTCTCTCTCTCTCTCTCTCTCTCTCTCTCTCTCTCACACACACACACACACACACACACCCATACACACACACACAAAAGAGCACTAGCCTTGAACAAAAAAAGCTCAGGGACAGTGCCCAGGTACCAAGTTCAAGCACAAGAACCCGCATAAAAAATAAGAAGATAATTTTGTAGCCAACCACCAAGTTTGATTCTGGCTAGATATTTAATAATATTTGGAAATGTTTCTTAACTAAAGTGATATTTATTATATTTATTCATATTGCCTTGGGTGTTTTGGATATAAAGACTTCATTTTTAGTTGTAGTAAGCATACATACATAAAATTTACTATCATAATCATTTTTTTAAGTAGTAGGGATTTGAATGCGGAGTCTTGTACTTGTTAAGCTGGTGTGATACTGATAAACCATGCCTCCAGAGGTGTTTTTCACCATTATTTTTGGGATAGGGTCTCACTTCCTGCCAGAGCATGTATCTGAGCTACCATGTCTCCAGAGTCTCACAGTCATCTTCTGCCTAGACTGGACTGGAATCACAGTCCTCCCAATCTTAGTCTCCCATGAAGCTTGAGATGACAAGAACACACCACTCTGCCTGTTACTGGTTGATAGGGGTTTCACAAACTTTTCTGCCAGGGCTGGCTTTGAACTCTGATGCTCCCATTCTTAGCTTCCTAGGTAGCTATGATTACAGGCTTGAGCTACAGATGCCTGGTTTTTACCTTAACTCTATGTGTGTGTGTGTGTGTGTGTGTGTGTGTGTGTGTGTGTGTGTCTGTCTGTCTGTCTGTCTGTCTGTCTGTCTGTCTGTGTCTGTGTCTGTGTCTGTGTCTGTGTGTGTCTGTGTCTGTGTCTGTGTCTGTGTCTGTGTGTGTCTGTGTGTGTCTGTGTGTGTGTGTCTGTGTGTGTGTCTGTGTGTGTCTGTGTCTGTGTCTGTGTGTCTGTGTCCGTGTGTGTCTGTGTGTCTGTGTCTGTGTCTGTGTGTGTGTGTGTGTGCCAGTCCTGGGGCATAAACTCAGGGCCTAGGTTGAACTCTTTTTTTTTTTCTCAAGGCTAGCACTCTACCACTTGAGTCACAGCTTCTCTTCCAACTTTCTAGTAGTTAATTACAAATAAATCTCACAGATTTTCTTCCCAGGCTGATTTTGAACTGTGATCCTCAGATCTCAGTCTTCTGAGTAACTAGTTAGGCTTACAGTCATGAGCCACTGGAGCCGAGCCCTAATATTAACCTTTTTTTTTTTTTTTTTTTTTTGGTCAATCGTGAGGCCTGAACTCTGGGCCTGGACACTGTCCCGCAGCTCTTCAGCTCAAGGCTAGTGCTCTACCACCTGAGCCACAATGCCAGTTTTGGCTTTTTTTACTTATGTGGTGCTAAGGAATCAAACCAAGGGCCTCATGCATGCAATGTAAGCACTCTACCACCAAGCCACCTTCCCAGCCCTATATTAACCATTTTTAAGCATACAGTTCAGTAGTGTTAATAACATTCATATTGCTGTACAACCACTACCATTACCCGTCTACAAACTTCACATCATCTTGCAAAACTGAAACTGTGTCCATTAATAATAGCTCCTCATTTCTTGTTGCTCCCTTGCCCCATCCCTGGCAATTTTTACTCTACTTTCTGATTCTATGAAGTTGATAAGGGTACCTCATACAAATAGAGTCATACAATATTATATTTATTCATTATACTTATTTTCCAATGAATGAATTACTGGCTTATACCTTAGAATAATATCTCCAAGATTCATTCATGTTGAAGCATATATCAGAATGTTTTCCTCTGTTTAAAAATGAATAATATTCCATTGTACAGATATAAGACACTTTGTCTATTCATCTTCCAGTAATTGCTGCTCTGAACATCTCCTTGAGACCTTGACTTCAATTCTTTGAGAATAACTCATTATTCGTTTTATAGATTGTTAATGGAATACTGGTTATGTTATTTAAGACAAGAGAAAAATCCTAATATGTTAGAGATACATATTAAAATATTTATGGGGAAAAAATTATATGACACCTTAGATTTGCATTAAATTTAACTGGGATAATTGCTGTAAATTTAAACACATTTTCATAGCTACTGCAAGTGAGGAATGGGTAAGTGATAATTGACCAGCCCAAAGTTTTGTGTTTGCTTTTGTTGTTTTAATTTATTTTTGGGATGGGGCCAGAACTCTGGGCATGGGCACTGTCCCTCAGTTCTTCAGCTCAAGGATAGTGCTCTACCATTTGAGCCACAGCACCACTTCCACCATTTTCTGCTTCTGTGTTGCTGAGAAATTGAACCCAGGACCTCATGCACGCAAGGCAAGCACTCTACCACTGAGCCACCTTCCCAGTCCTGTGGTTTTGATTTTATTTTAAGTTAAGCTAGCTGTCGATGGCTCATGTCTGTAATCATAGCTACTCAGGAAGCTGATATCTGAAGATGGTGGTTCAAAGCCAGCCAGGGCAGAAATGTCCAAGAGACTCTTATCTCCAACATAAACTTCTCAAAAAAGGTGGAAGTGGTGCTGTGGCTCAAATGGTAGCATGCCAGCCTTGAGCAAAACAAGCTCAAGGACAGCACCCAGGTCCAGAGTTCAAGCCCCAGGGCCAGCAAAAAAAAAAGGTTAAAGATAGATAATGGGATATATATATATATATATATATATATATATATATATATATACATACGTATATATATATATATATATACATATATATACACACAATGGAATTCTATGCCTCCTTCAGAAAGAATGACCTTGCCCCATTTGTTAGGAAATGTAAAGACTTGGAAAAAATTATATTAAGTGAAGTAAGCCAGGCCCAAAGAAACATAGGTCTCATGGTTTCCCTTATTTGCAATAACTAGTATAAGCTGAGAACAAGCAGAAAAGGTCAAAAGCTATGTACATATGACCACATAAGATCATGTTATGCAAAATGAACCCCAAGATAGAGACACAACGTGTTTTTTCTTACTTGTTATTGTTTTTAATATACCTAAAATGTACTATGTGATTTTTTTTGTTTCTTTTGTATGCTCTTCCCCCATGATATAACAACTGTTTTAACTGTATTTGTTGTCAGTGCCCTGCAACTTGTATATACATTTTTCTAATTTGGGAGGGGAAGGGAAATAACAAACTGCTGAAACAAGGATACAGGTTGACCCTTTGTAACAATGAAATGTACAAGACACTATGTTAAAAATGAACTTTACAACTGGGGTGGAGAGGGGAAGTTGGGGGTGAGGGAGGAAGGGATGGTAGGGGAAAAACAAAAGAGGAAGTAACAATGCTCAATAGGAAATGTACTCATTACCTTACTCATGTAACTGTAACCCTTCTGTGCACTATTTTTACAATTAAAAAAATACAAAAATCAATAAAGAGAGGAAAAATAGATAGTGGGATTTAAGGAACCCCATGGACTCAAAACTATGACAAAGTAGCAGGGTATAAAATTAACACTCAAAACTCAATGGCTTGTGCTCACTTCAGCAGCACATATACTAAAATTGGAATGATACAGAGAAGATTAGCATGGCCCCTGTGCAAGGATGATACCCAAATTTGCGAAGCATTCCATATTTTTAACGAACCTAAAAACCTATAGCCATCTACTCTTCGAGAAGGGAGCTGAAAAAAATAGAATAGAAGAAAGACAGCCTCTTCAGTAAATGATGCTGGCAAAATTGGTTAACTACTTGTAGAAAACTAAAGCTAGATCCTTTTTATCACACTGCTCTAGAATCAACTCCAAATGGATCAAAGACCTCGGAGTCAATGCAGACTCTCTGAAAACATTACAGGATGGAATAGGATAAACCTTAGGTCTCCTTGGCACAGGCAGAAATTTTCTTAATAGAGACCCAGAAACACAACAAATCAAAGAAAGGTTGGACAAATGGGATTGCATGAAATTGCAGAGCTTCCGCATGGCAAAGGACATAGCTAGCAAGATCAATAGAAAGCCCACAGATTGGGAGAAGATCTTCACTAGCCATACAACAGACAAGGGTCTCATATCTAAAATATACCTGGAACTCAAAAAATTAAATCCCCCAACAACAAATCCTCAAAGAAACAACTGCCCAATAAATAAGTGGGCGAAAGACTTAAAGAGAAACTTCTCTGAAGAGGAAAGAAGGCTGGCCAATAGACACATGAAGAAATGCTCAAGCTCCCTAGCCATAAAAGAAATGCAAATCAAAACAACATTGAGATACCACCTCACCCCAGTTAGAATGGCTATAATCAAGAACTCTAACAACAACAGATGCTGGAGGGGATGTGGACAGAAGGGAGCCGTACTGCGTTGTTGGTGGGAGTGTAAACTTATTCAACCACTTTGGAAAGCAGTATGGAGGTTCCTCAAAAGACTCCACCTAGAGTTCCCCTATGACCCAGCAATCCCACTTTTGGGCATTTACCCAAATGATCACAAACAAGACCATACTAAAGCTACAAGCACGACTATGTTTATTGCAGCATTATTTACCATAGTTAAGATATGGAAACAACCCAGATGCCCCTCAGTAGATGAATGGATCAAGAAAATGTGATCTATATACACAATGGAATTCTATGCCTCCATCAGAAAGAATGACATTGCCCCCTTTGTTAGGAAATGGAAAGGCTTGGAAAAAATTATATTAAGTGAAGTAAGCCAGGCTCAAAGAAACATAGGTCCCATGGTTTCCCTTATTTGCAATAACTAGTATATGTCTGAGTCAAGCAGAAAAGGTCAGATAAGTTGATGTTAGGGAAATGAACATTTAGGTATGTATTCAAATGGTTTTTTTCTTTCATGCGATTGTTTCTAACACATTTATAAGATTATTTCTTTGTTGCTTTGTCTGTCCCTCCCCCACAGCATAACCCCTGCTTTCACTGTATTTGATGTTGGTATAATTTGTGGAGGGGAAGGGAAAAAACAAATCATTTAAATAGGGATACAGGTGGACCCATTGCAACAATGAGATGTACAAGTCATTATGTTGAAAACGAACTTTACAACTTTGGTGCAGGGCTGGGGGGGGGGAGAGGATGGGGTGGCTGGGGGAGGATGGGAAGGGGAAACAAAGGAGGAGGCTACAATGCTTGATAAGAAATGGACTCATTATCTTGCCCATGTAATTGTAACACCTCTGTACAGTATTTTCACACACACACAAAAAATAAATAACTAAAATACTAAAAAAAAAAAAAAAAAAAAAAGAATGGCCAATAGACATATGAAGAAATGCTCAACCTCTCTAGCCATAAAAGAAATGCAAATCAAAACAACTTTTACCCCAGTTAAAATGGCTAAAATCAAGAACTCTAATAACAGATGCTGGAGGGGATGTGGACAGAAGGGAACCCCACTGCATTGTTGGTAGTAGTGTAAACTTGTTCAACCACTTTGGAAAGTAGTATGGAGGTTCCTCAAAAGACTCCACCTAGAGATCCCCTATGACCCAGCAATCCCACTTTTGGGCATTTATCCAAATGATCACAAACAATACCATACTAAATCTACCAGCACAACTATGTTTATTGCAGCATTACTTACCATAGCTAAGATATGGAACCAACCCAGATGCCCCTAAGTAGATGAATGGATCAAGAAAATGTGTTTTATATGTATATGTATGTGTGTGTGTGTGTGTGTGTGTATATATATATATATATATATATATATGAATTCTATGCCTCCATCAAAAAAAATGACATCGCCCCATTTATTAGGAAATGGAAAGACTTGGGAAAAATTATATTAAGTAACGTAAGCTGGGCCCAAAGAAACATAGGTCCCATGGTTTCCTTTATTTGCAATAATTAGTATATGTCTGGGACAAGCAGAAAAGGTCAAAAGCTATGTACATATGACCAGATAAGATGATGTTAAGTGAAATGAACCCCAAGATAGGGACACAAATATTTCTTAGGATGGAAAGGGATGGGAAGGGGAAACAAAGCAGGAGGCTACAATGCTTCAAAAGAAATGTACTCATTATCTTTCCCATGTAATTGTAACCCCTCTGTACAGTATTTTCACAATAAAAAAGAATCACAAAAAAATATTTTTCTTTCTTGCTATTGTTTCTAATATATTTATAATGTACCATGTAATTTTTTTTTGTTTCTTAATATGTTCCTCCCCCATGGTATAATCCCTGTTTTCACTATATTTGATGTTGGTGCCCTGCATCTTGTATATACATTTCTCCAATTTGGGGAGGGGAAGGGAAAAAACAAAATACTTAAATAGGGATACAGGTTGACCCATTGAAACAATGAGATATACAAGACACTATGTTGAAAACTAACTTTACAACTTTGGGTTGGGGGGCAGGGTAGTTGTGGTTATGGGAGGGGAGGGAAGGGATGGTGGGGAAAAAATGGATACAGGTTGACCCATTGTATCAATGAGATGTACAAGACACTATGTTGAAGAGGAACTTTACAACTTGGGAGGAGGAGGGAAGAGTTGGGGAGGTGAGGGGGAAGGAATGGTAGAAAAACAAAGGAGGAGGTAACAAAGCTCAATAGGAAATGTACTCATTACCTTACTCATGTAACTGTAAGCCCTCTGTACAGTATTTTTACAATGAAAATATATTTTAAAGTTCCGGGAAGATGGCAGAGGAGAAGCTGGAATCTGAACAAGCTCTCGCATAGAAAGCAGTTTTAGAGTTCCAGTGAACAGTCCTAAGCCAGAGAATCACACCAAGTGTGCCATCACAGGACAGAGAGTTAGTCAAGAGAGGGGAAGCCAAGGAGACACATCTGAGCGCTTGCCAGCAGCTGCCGCTGCAGCGGCAGGGTCGCGGTGGCGACCACCGCCGCGGGGTCATACCTGAGACACAGAGAGTCCGGGACGAAGGAACCAGACGCAGCAGATGAGCGGATTCTACTCAACACCAAGAACCGACAAGGAGCGAACATCTTCATCCTGCAGTTTGCAGACCAGAGACGACCCAGGATCCAAGACTCAACGTGAGTAGAAGCCCGACGTCCTCACTCCTTCTGAGGGAGCAGAGGAGGGAAGGCCACCCCTCCCCCCCCAGCACCCGTGATCTCCATCTTGGATACCAACAAAGCTCGGAGGAGCTGCTAGCTCCAGCTCAGGCCTTGGAATAAAACGAGTCATTTAGCAGGTCACAAGAACTTAACGGCGAAGTGACCTGCCAGACTCAGCTCCATCCAGGGAAAAGTCACCCAGCTCAGGCGCCAGCCATTGGAATGGCTTGCCTCACTGGGTAACCAGAGCCAGAGGCTGCCCCTCCCTCTAGCAGCCTCCACAATCAATTGAAAAACAGAAACCCTGAGAATGGCTCCAGGCTGGGCTCTGTGAGTTTTTCCACAAATAGACCCAGGGAAAAGCTACTGTTTGTTGAAAGGCCTCAACTCTACCCAGAACCTAGCCTCATCACTGCATCCCCCTCTTTTGTGATTCTCAAAGCAGATTACCCTCCCATTAAACTAACCTGGGAGGGGGATCTCAAAATCTTGGGTAAAGCAGAGCATTTTTCTGCCTCTTCCAACAAACCGACTTAAGAAACCAATCAAGCCACAGGACCTCAAGCTGACCAGAGACTCCAACAAGAGGCTGGTTACAGACAAAAGGGAGATACAGGATTCTTCCCACCCCTCCCCCCCCAAAAAAATCAAAGAACTTTTTTTTTCTTTTTTTTTCTTCTTCTTCTTTTCTTTTTTTTGTTTGTTTTTTGTTTTTTGTTACCTTATATATATATAAATTTTTTTCTCTTCTAAAACTTTTATTAATCTTTAATTTTTGCCTCTTCTGAAAAAATAATTGTTTTCCAGTAACTTTTTTTTTCTCTCCTCTTATAATTTTTATTTTAGGAATACGTGAATGAGCGTTTTCCTTTCTTTTCTTGTCTTCTTTCTCTTTTTCTTTCTTTCTTGATTATATTTTTGTTTTTTGTCTAGCTCTACTGAACTTCTGATCTTTTCTTCTCCCTTTCCCATCCCTTCCACCTTTTCCTCTCTTTTGTTCTTCTTTATGTGACTTAACTCTTGTCCTGCACATCCTCAGATAAACCCGTAGTTAATTAGTATACCCTATACCCCATTGTGTACACACTTAATCCACAAATTTATTACTCAATTCAAAACCTCTGAGACTTAAATTCATTAATAGCAGTACCACCTCTTTATACCTATATAATATTTTAAGCATTTTTTTAAGTTTTTCACATCTCCTCTATGTCCCTCCCTTTCTCTCAACATATTCACATTCCTCTCTAAATAGATGGTCTTTTAATCTCTATAATAACATTAATTTTTACATTTCTATTTTTTTCTGGTCTCTTTTCATTCCCCTTTCCCTTTCTTCTTTTTCTCTCTCTCTCCACTTGCATCCTACCCAACCCATTTCCTGAATTGTGATTAGGACATAGTTAACACTCCCTGTGCCTCCCCACACCAATCTATTCCTATTTTTTACCCACATCTCTCCCTAATCCTAATAATTTCTGGTTTTCCAAATTCTTCTCTATGTTCGAAGTCCTTTAACATATAGTTGTTTGGTGTTGAATAGATGTATCTGTTGAACTAGATTGTATCTGTAGACTATTGACTGTACAAATGCAAACTTTGGTTGATGGTTGCCTTAAGATAGTGCTCTAGCACAAAACTGGTGCTATCTTCATCTCAAATGGGCAGAGGAAGCCGGAAAAACACAAGAAAAATGGCAAATTCGGGTATCTCAATTCCCAATCTTGATAATCAGGGATTAGAACAGATAATGAATAATCCAGAGGAGAGTTCCCAAATAGCTCTACAAACACTACTGGCAAATATGATAAATGAGAAGTTTGACAATGTACAAAGGACTCTGTATGAGCGTGATAGGGAGAGAGAGGAGGCATCCCAGAAGATTATACAGGAATATCATAAGCGTGAGGAAGCTACTCAAAAACTGATACAGGATTTGTGTGAACAACTTGAGAATACTCAAAGAGAAAGGGAGGAATGGCGTGAGCAGGCTGAGAACACTCAAAGAGAACTGCAGGAATCCCACGAAAGTGAGGAAGCTAAACAAAGAGTAATACAGGAATTGAGAGACCACAGAGAACACACAAAGATCACTAAAGGCATCCATAGAATACATTAACAAAGAGCTGAAGGAAGTCAGGGAGACCACAAAGGGAAAGCTGACTGGAACCCAACAGAAGGAATGGGAGTCCAAAGAAACCATAACCAATCAACTAAGTGATTTGAGGACAAACACTGAACACCAAATTAAGGAAGTAAATAGATTCATACAAGACCTAAAACAGAGCTTCAACAAAGAACTTGAAGCCATCAAAGATGACCAATTAGAAGGAAAAGAGATAAAAAACAAAGTAGAGAGTCTTGACAGCAGGTTAGACCATGCAGAAGATCGAATCTCAGGGATTGAAGACAGCCTAGATATTATAGAGAAAGAACATAAAACCATCCAAGACAAGTCCAAGAAATATGATAGATCTATTCAACACCTGGAAGACACCATCAGAAGGCCTAATCTAAGGATAATGGATGTAGAGGAGCACCTAGAAACAGAAGTTAATGGTCTAGGAAATTTGTTTAACAGGATCCTAGCAGAGAACTTCCCAAACATACAAAAAGATAGGCCTATTCAGATACAAGAAGCCTTTAGAACCCCAAATAGACCAGACCAGAATAAGACATCCCACCGTCACATTATAATCCACACAGGATCAACTCAGAACAAGGAAAAGATCCTTAAAGCTGTCAAGGAGAAAAGGGTAATCACCTATAAAGGGAAACCAACTAGAATCACCTCAGATTTCTCAGCAGAGACAATCAAAGCAAGAAGAACCTGGAATGATGTATGCCATGCCCTAAAAACAAACAACTATCAACCAAGAATACTGTACCCAGCTAAACTCTCCTTCATAACTGAAGGCCAAATAAAAACCTTCCACAGCAAAGAAAAATTGAAACAATACATCTCCACCAAACCAGCCCTACAAAAGATTCTTAAAGATGTCCTACACATAGAACAACAAGACCACAATAAAAGCCAACAAACTGCACCCAAACTGAGAATCCAAGAACCATAGGAAGAACCCAGTTTTCGCAGCCCCCAAGAAGGTAGATAACATGGCAGGAACTCCCAAATACCTCTCAATCCTATCTCTTAACGTTAACAGACTGAACTCTCCAATTAAGCGACATAGACTGTCTAGTTGGATTAAAAAACAAGACCCTTCTATCTGCTGCCTGCAGGAGTCACATCTTGCCTGTAAAAACAAACACATTTTCAATGTTAAAGACTGAAACAAAATCTACCAAGCAAACGGCCCCCATAAACAGGCGGGAGTTGCAATCCTAATATCAGATAAAATAGACTTCAAATTAAAATTCGTGAGAAGAGATAAAGAAGGTCGCTACATACTAATTAAAGGATCTCTCCTTCAGGAGGATATTACAATTCTAAATATCTATTCGCCAAACAATGGAGCACCCAAATTTATCAAAGAAACACTACTTTCCCTCAAATCCCATATAGATCCAAAGACATTAATTGTTGGGGATTTTAACACACCACTCTCCCCACTAGATAGATCAACTCGGCAAAAACTCAACAGAGAAACCGCAGATCTAAACAGCTGCATAGATCAACTAGACTTAACAGACATTTACCGAACATTTCACCCAGCAGCATCAGAATACACGTTCTTCTCAGCAGCACATGGAATGTTTTCTAAAATAGACCACATTTTAGGCCACAAAGCAAACTTGTCTAAATTCAGAAACATTGAAGTTATACCTTGCATTCTCTCTGACCACAAGGGAATAAAATTAGAACTCAACACCAAAAGCCACCAAAGAAAATCCGGTATCACATGGAGGCTGAACAACACACTGCTGAATCATGAGTGGGTCATGGAAGAGATTAGAAAGAAAATTCAAATGTTCATGCTATTCAACAAAAATGAACACACAAATTACCAGCTCCTCTGGGACACAGCAAAGGCAGTACTCAGAGGCAAGTTTATAGCTCTGAGCTCCTACATCAACAAATTGGAGAGATCGGAAACTAACAATTTAATGACACATCTAAACCTCCTTGAAAAAGAGCAGCAAGATAAACCCCAATCCAGTAGAAGGAAAGAAATAATCAAAATTAATCAGAATTAAATGAATTATAATCCAAAAAAAAATAGAAAGAATCAACAAAACAAAGAGTTGGTTCTTTGAAAAACTTAACAAAATTGACAGACCCTTAGCAAATCTTATCAGAAAAAGAAGAGAACACACCCAAATTAATAAACTCAGAGATGAGAATGGAAACATCACCACGGAAACAACCAAGATTCAGAACATTATAAGGGAATACTTCTCAAAACTTTATGTTAATAAGTTTGACAACTTGACAGAAATGGACCTCTTCCTAGCAAATATTGACATGCCAAAACTAAACCAAGATGAGTTAAACTATCTTAACAGGCCCATATCAAGCATTGAAATAGAAACAGCAATAAGAGACCTCCCAGCTAAGAAAAGTCCAGGACCAGATGGTTTTAAAGCAGAATTTTACAAGGCCTTCAAAGCAGAGCTCACACCAATACTCCTCCAACTCTTCAATGAAATTGAAAGAGAAAGCTCACTACCGAACACATTCTATGAAGCCATCATAACCCTCATCCCAAAACCAGGCAGGGACTCATCAAAGAAAGAGAACTATAGACCCATTTCTTTGATGAACATTGATGCAAAACTTCTCAACAAAATTTTGGCCAACAATTCATCCAAATTCAACAATTCATCCAAAAAATCATACACCACGATCAAACAGGATTCATTTCAGGGATGCAAAGCTGGTTCAATATACGCAAATCAATTAATATTATTCATCACATCAACAGGAGCAAGAACAAGAACCACATGGTTATCTCAATAGACGCAGAAAAAGCATTCGACAAGATCCAACACCCCTTTATGATGAAGGTTCTGGAAAAATTAGGAATCCATGGAACATTCCTCAATACAATAAAGGCTGTATATGACAAACCTATAGCCAGCATTATACTCAATGGTGAAAAACTAAAGCCATTTCCTCTTAACTCAGGAACAAGACAAGGATGCCCACTCTCTCCACTTCTCTTCAATCTAGTATTAGAATGCCTAGCTACAGCAATAAGACAAGATGCAGACATAAAGGGGATCCAAATAGGGAAAGAAGAAATAAAACTCTCCCTCTTTGCAGATGACATGATCTTGTATTTAAAGAACCCCATAGACTCCACTCCCAAATTACTCAAGCTGATTCAAAACTTTGGCAAAGTAGCAGGTTATAAAATTAACCCCCAAAAATCAATGGCTTTTCTATATGCCAACAATGAGAAAAGTGTGGCTGAAATTAGGAAAGCAACTCCATTTGTAATAGCCCCACAAAAAATAAAATACCTAGGAATTAACTTAACCAAAGAAGTGAAGGACCTCTATGATGAAAACTTTAAAATCTTGAAAAAGAAAATCAACACAGAACTTAAAAAATGGCAAAACCTCCCATGCTCCTGGATTGGAAAGATTAACATCGTGAAAATGGCAATACTTCCCAAGGCTATCTACAAATTCAACGCGATACCTATCAAAATTCCACCCTCATTCTTCAAGGAAATAGAAGAGGCAATCCAAAAATTCATATGGAACAATAAAAGACCCCGAATAGCAAAAACGCTCCTCAACGGAAAGAACACGGCTGGAGGAATATCAATACCAAATTTCAAACTCTACTATAAAGCCATAGTAATCAAAAGAGCTTGGTATTGGCATAAGAACAGACCTCAGGACCAATGGAATAGAATTGAAAACCCAGAAATGAACCTACAGACCTATAGCCATCTAATCTTCGATAAGGAAGCTAAAACAATAGAATGGAAGAAAGACAGCCTCTTCAGTAAATGGTGCTGGCAAAATTGGTTAACTACATGTAGAAAACTAAAGCTAGATCCTTATATATCACCCTGCACCAGAATCAACTCCAAATGGATCAAAGACCTTGAACTCAAAGCAGACACTCTGAAAACATTACAGGATGGAATAGGAGAAACCCTAGGTCTCCTTGGCTCAGGCCGAAATTTCCTGAATAGAGACCCGGAAGCACAACAAATCAAAGAAAGGTTGGACAAATGGGATTGCATAAGATTGCAGAGCTTCTGCAGGGCAAATGACATAGCTGGCAAGATCAATAGAAAGCCCACGGATTGGGAGAAGATCTTTACTAGCCATACAACGGACAAGGGTCTCATATCTAAAATATACTTGGAACTCAAAAAATTAAACCACCCAACAACAAATCCTCAAAGAAACAACTGCCCAATAAATAAGTGGGCGAAAGACTTAAAGAGAAGCTTCTCTGAAGAAGAAAGAAGGATGGCCAATAGACACATGAAGAAATGTTCAACATCCCTAGCCATAAAAGAAATGCAAATCAAAACAACATTGAGATATCACCTCACTCCAGTTAGAACAGCAAAAATCAAGAACTCTAACAACAACAGATGCTGGAGGGGATGTCGACAGAAAGGAACCTTACTTCATTGTTGGTGGGAATGTAAACTTGTTCAACCACTTTGGAAAGCAGTATGGAGGTTCCTCAAAAGACTTCACATAGATCTCCCCTATGATCCAGCAATCCCACTTTTGGGCATTTACCCAAATGTTTACAAACAAGACCACACTAAAGCTACCAGCACAACTATGTTTATTGCAGCATTATTTACCATAGCTAAGATATGGAACCAACCCAGATGCCCCTCAGTAGATGAATGGATCAAGAAAATGTGGTATATATACACAATGGAATTCTATGCCTCCATCAGAAAGAATGACATTTCCCCATTTGTTAGGAAATGGAAAGGTTTGGAAAAAATTATATTAGGTGAAGTAAGCCAGGCCCAAAGAAGCATAGGTCCCATGGTTTCCCTTATTTGCAATATCTAGTATAGGTATGAGTCAAGCGGAAAAGGTCAGATAATGTGATGTTAGGAAAATGAACCCTTAAATATGTATTTTAATGTTTTCGTTTCTTTCATGCATGTGTTTCTAACGCATTTATAAGATTATTTCTTTGTTGCTTTGTATGTCCCTCTCCCACAGTGTAACCCCCGCTTTCACTATATTTGATGTCAGTATAACATGTGGAGGAGATGGGGACAAACAAGTCGTTTAAGGATTCAGGTGGACCTGTTGCAACAATGAGAAGT
The DNA here is from genome assembly GCF_024711535.1 of Dipodomys merriami. Classification (NCBI taxonomy): domain Eukaryota; kingdom Metazoa; phylum Chordata; class Mammalia; order Rodentia; family Heteromyidae; genus Dipodomys; species Dipodomys merriami. Next base: position 3,071,116 of record NW_027202782.1, on the reverse strand, counting down.
ACAAAATGTCATGTCAAAACCAGCTTTACAATGTCGGTGTGGGGGGGGAGGGGGGTATAATTGGGGGGGAAGGGGGGTAAAATTGGGTGGGGGGAGGGGGGAGGCGGGGAAGGGAAGTGAAGGGTAAACAAAGGAGGAGGCTGCAATGCTTGGTAAGAAATGTATGCATTATCCTGCCCATGTAATTGTAGCCCCTCTGTACAGTATGTTCTCAAACAAAATAAAATACAATTTAAAAAAAAAAAAAAAAGGATTCAGGTGGACCTGTTGCAACAATGAGAAGTACAAAATGTCATGTCAAAACCAGCTTTACAATGTCGGTGTGGGGGGGGAGGGGGGTATAAATGGGTGGGGGGAGGGGGGAGGCTGGGAAGGGAGGTGAAGGGTAAACAAAGGAGGAGGCTGCAATGCTTGGTAAGAAATGTATGCATTATCCTGCCCATGTAATTGTAGCCCCTCTGTACAGTATGTTCTCAAATAAAATAAAATAAAATTTAAAAAAAAAAAAAAAAGACTCCACATAGAGCTTCCCTATGACCAAGCAATCCCACTTTTGGGCATTTACCCAAATGTTTACAAACAAGACCACACTAAAGCTACCAGCACAACTATGTTTATTGCAGCATTATTTACCATAGCTAACATATGGAACCAACCCAGATGCCCCTCAGTAGATGAATGGATCAAGAAAATGTGGTATATATACACAATGGAATTCTATGCCTCCATCAGAAAGAATGACATTTCCCCATTTGTTAGGAAATGGAAAGGTTTGGAAAAAATTATATTAAGTGAAGTAAGCCAGGCCCAAAGAAACATAGGTCCCATGGTTTCCCTTATTTGCAATATCTAGTATAGGTATGAGTCAAGCGGAAAAGGTCAGATAATGTGATGTTAGGAAAATGAACCCTTAAATATGTATTTTGATGTTTTCATTTCTTTTATGCATGTGTTTCTAACACATTTATAAGATTATTTCTTTGTTGCTTTGTATGTCCCTCCCCCACAGTGTAACCCCCACTTTCACTATATTTGATGTCAGTATAACATGTGGAGGAGATGGGGACAAACAAGTCGTTTAAGGATTCAGGCAGACCAGTTGCAACAATGAGAAGTACAAAACGTCATGTCAAAACCAGCTTTACAATGTCGATGTGGGGGGGGATGGGGGTATAATTGGGTGGGGGGAGGGGGGAGGCTGGGAAGGGAGGTGAAGGGTAAACAAAGGAGGAGGCTGCAATGCTTGGTAAGAAATGTATGCATTATCCTGCCCATGTAATTGTAGCCCCTCTGTACAGTATGTTCTCAAATAAAATAAAATAAATAAATAAAATACCTGGGAATTTACTTAACTAAAGAAGTGAAGGACCTCTATGATGAAAACTTTAAAATCTTGAAAAAGGAAATCAACACAGAACTTAAAAAATGGCAAAACCTCCCATGCTCCTGGATTGGAAAGATTAACATCGTGAAAATGGCAATACTTCCCAAGGCTATCTACAAATTCAACGCGATACCTATCAAAATTCCACCCTCATTCTTCAAGGAAATAGAAGAGGCAATCCAAAAATTCATATGGAACAATAAAAGACCCCGAATAGCAAAAACGCTCCTCAACGGAAAGAACACGGCTGGAGGAATATCAATACCAAATTTCAAACTCTACTATAAAGCCATAGTAATCAAAAGAGCTTGGTATTGGCATAAGAACAGACCTCAGGACCAATGGAATAGAATTGAAAACCCAGAAATGAACCTACAGACCTATAGCCATCTAATCTTCGATAAGGAAGCTAAAACAATAAAATGGAAGAAAGACAGCCTCTTCAGTAAATGGTGCTGGCAAAATTGGTTAACTACATGTAGAAAACTAAAGCTAGATCCTTATATATCACCCTGCACCAGAATCAACTCCAAATGGATCAAAGACCTTGAACTCAAAGCAGACACTCTGAAAACATTACAGGATGGAATAGGAGAAACCCTAGGTCTCCTTGGCTCAGGCCGAAATTTTCTGAATAGAGACCCGGAAACACAACAAATCAAAGAAAGGTTGGACAAATGGGATTGCATAAGGTTGCAGAGCTTCTGCAGGGCAAATGACATAGCTAGCAAGATCAATAGAAAGCCCATGGATTGGGAGAAGATCTTTACTAGCCATACAATGGACAAGGGTCTCATATCTAAAATATACTTGGAACTCAAAAAATTAAACCACCCAACAACAAATCCTCAAAGAAACAACTGCCCAATAAATAAGTGGGCGAAAGACTTAAAGAGAAGCTTCTCTGAAGAAGAAAGAAGGATGGCCAATAGACACATGAAGAAATGTTCAACATCCCTAGCCATAAAAGAAATGCAAATCAAAACAACATTGAGATACTACCTCACTCCAGTTAGAACAGCAAAAATCAAGAACTCTAACAACAACAGATGCTGGAGGGGATGTGGACAGAAGGGAGCCTTACTGCGTTGTTGGTGGGAATGTAAACTTGTTCAACCACTTTGGAAAGCAGTATGGAGGTTCCTCAAAAGACTCCACCTACAGCTCCCCTATGACCCAGCAATCCCACTTTTGGGCATTTACCCAAATGATCACAAACAAGACCATACTAAAGCTACAAACACGACTATGTTTATTGCAGCATTATTTACCATAGCTAAGATATGGAACCAACCCAGATGCCCCTCAGTAGATGAATGGATCAAGAAAATGTGGTATATATACACAATGGAATTCTATGCCTCCATCAGAAAGAATATTTCCCCATTTGTTAGGAAATGGAAAGGCTTGGAAAAAATTATATTAAGTGAAGTAAGCCAGGCCCAAAGAAACATAGGTCCCATGGTTTCCCTTATTTGCAATATCTAGTATAGGTATGAGTCAAGCGGAAAAGGTCAGATAATGTGATGTTAGGAAAACAAACCCTTAAATATGTATTTTGATGTTTTCATTTCTTTTATGCATGTGTTTCTAACACATTTATAAGATTATTTCTTTGTTGCTTTGTATGTCCCTCCCCCACAGTGTAACCCTCACTTTCACTATATTTGATGTCAGTATAACATGTGGAGGAGATGGGGACAAACAAGTCGTTTAAGGATTCAGGTGGACCTGTTGCAACAATGAGAAGTACAAAATGTCATGTCAAAACCAGCTTTACAATGTCGGTGTGGGGAGGGGAGGGGGGTATGATTGGGTGGTGGGGATGGGGGAGGCTGGGAAGGGAGGTGAAGCATAAACAAAGGAGGAGGCTGCAATGCTTGGTAAGAAATGTATGCATTATCCTGCCCATGTAAGTGTAACCCCTCTGTACAGTATGTTCTCAAATAAAATAAAATAAAATTTTAAAAAATGATAAAAAATATATATTTTTTTAAAAAGAATATTAACTGTAACCCCTCTGTATATCAACTACACAAAAACAATTTAAAATAGAAAAGAGTAAATTACAAAAAAAAAAGACTACACATAGAGCTCCCCTATGACCTAGCAATCTCACTTCTGGGCATTTACCCAAATGATCACAAACAATGCCATACTAAAGCAAGCAGCACACCTATGCTTATTATTATTCACCATAGTTAAGATATGGAACCAACCCAAATGCCAGATGCTCCTCAGTAGATGAAAGGATCAATAATTCCATTATATAATATATATATATATATATATATATATATATATATATGTGGAATTCTATGCCTTTATCAGAAAGAATGGCACCACCCCTTTGTTAGGGAATGGAAAGACTTGGGGAAAAAATCATGTTAAGGTCCCACAAGTGGGATTGCATGAAATTACAGAGCTTCTGCATGGCAAAGGACATAGCTAGCAAGATCAATAGAATGCCCACAGATTGAGAGAAGATCATCACTAGCCATACAATGAACAAGGGTCTAGACCCTTGTCCATTAGAACTCAAAAAATTAAATCTCCCAACAACAAATCCTCAAAGAAACAACTGCCCAATAAATAAATGGACTAAAGACTTAAAGAGAGACTTCTCTGAAGAGGAAATAAGAATGCCAATAGATACATGAAGATACATGAAGAAATGCTCAAGCTCTCTAGCCATAAAAGAAATGCAAATCAAGGGCTGGGAAGGAGGCTCAGTGGTAGAGCACTTGCCTTGCATGCATGAGGCCCTGGGTTCGTTTTCTCAGCACCACATAAGCAAAAAGAAAAAAGCCGGAAGTGGCGCTGTGGCTCAAATAGTAGAGTGCTAGCCTTGAGCTGAAGAGCTGAGGGACAGCACCCAGGCCCAGAGTTCAAGCCCCACAACCGGGCCCCCCGCAAAAAAAAAAGAAAGAAAGAAATGCAAATTGAAACAACATTGAGATTACACCTTATCCCCGTTAGAATGGCTATAATCAAGAACTCTAATAACAACAGATGCTGGAGGGGATGTGGACAGAAGGGAGCCGTACTGCGTTGTTGGTGGGAGTGTAAACTTATTCAACCACTTTGGAAAGTAGTATGGAGGTTCCTCAAAAGACTCCACCTAGAGCTCCCCTATGACCCAGCAATCCCACTTTTGGGCATTTATCCAAATGATCACAGACCATACTAAAGCTACCAGCACAACTATGTTTATTGCAGCATTATTTACCATAGCTAAGATATGGAACCAACCCAGATGCCCCTCAGAAGATGAATGGATCAAGAAAATGTGGTATATATACACAATGCAATTCTATGCCTCCATCAGAAAGGATGGCATTGCCCCATTTGTTAGAAAATGGAAAGACTTGGAAAATATTATATTAAGTGAGGTAAGCCCGGCCCAAAGAAACATAGGTCCCATGGTTTCCATTACTTCTAATAATTAGTATATATCTAGAACAAGCAGAAAAGCTCAGATAAGATGATTTTAAGGGAAATGAACCCCAAGGTAGAGACACACGTGGTCTTTTCTTCCTTCCTTGCTATTGTTTCTAACATATTTATAAGGTATCATGTGATTTGTTTTTGTTGCTTTGTATGTCCCTCTCCCACAGTATGACCCCTGTTTTCACTGTATTTGATGTTGGTATAGTTTGGGGAGAGGAAGGGAAAAAACAAATTGTTTAAATAGGGATACAGATTGACCCATTGTAGCAATGAGATGTACTAGACGTTATTTCAAAAAACAAACTTTACAATTTAGGCTGGCTGGGGGGGGGGGTTGCAGGGGGGGAGGAAGTGGTGTAGCTGAGGAGGTGGGAGGGAAAGGATAGTAAGGGAAAAGCAAAGGAAGAGGCAACAATGCTGGATAAGAAATGTACCTATTACTGGGGCTGGGATGGTGGCTCAGTGGTAGAGCACTTGCCTTGCATGCATGAGGCCCTGGGTTCGATTCCTCAGCACCACATAAGCAAAAAGAAGAAAGAAAGAAAGAAAGAAAGAAATGTACCCATTACCTTGCTCATGTAACTGTAACCCCTTTGTACAGTATTTTCACGATTAAAAAAAAAGAAATATGAGTCCCATGGTTTCCCTCATTTGCGATAAAACTCAAAAGCTATGTACATATGACTATGTAAGATGCTAACAATATGAACCCCAAAATATGGACAAAAGAGGTCTTTGTTGTTGTTTTTAATGTACTATGTGATTTTTTTTGTTTCCTTTGTATGTTCTTCCCCCTATGGTATATCTCTGTTGTCATTGTTCTTGATTTTGGTACCCTGCATCTTGTATATACATTTACCTAATTTGAGGAGGGAAAGGGAATAACAAAACACTGAAAGAAGGACACAGGATGACCCAGTGCAACAATGACACTCACAAGACACTATGTTGGAAATGAACTTTACAACTTTGGCCTGGGGGAGGGGGTAGAAATGGGGAAGAGAAGGGATAATGGAAGAACAACAAAGGAGGTGTAACAATGCTTGGCAAGAAATGTACTCTACCTTATTCATGTAACTGTCACCGCTCTGTACAACACCTTTACAATAAAATAAAATTTTAACAAAAGATAGACAATGGATGCAAGGATGTATTTTCACAGCAATATATGAAATAAACTAAATGTACAGTAAAGAGAATTTGTCAAATAAATGATGGTACATTTATATTACAGAGTATTTAAAGAAGCCTTTTTAAAGCTGATAGTAGGTGTATGTAATTTACATGAAGATTTAGGTCATTGTGTTTGTTGTGGGGGGTTTTTTTGCGGGGGGGGAGGGGTTGGGGTTGTTTTGTTGTTTTTTTTTTTTGTCAGTTCTGGGGCCAGAACTCCCAGCCTAGGTGCTGACCCTCACCTCTTCAGCTCAAGCTCTAGCATTTGAGAAACAACACCACCTCCGGCTTTTTCTGCTTATATCGTGCTGAAGAATTGAACCCAGGGCCTCATGCATGCAAGGCAAGTACTCTACCACTGAGCCACCTTCTCAGCCCCATTGGCCTATGTGGAGAAATCTAAGTACATTTTTTCATGCAGACGACATCCATTACATCTTAATGCCACTGGCTCATAGGGTAACAAGGAGGTTACCAGAATCCCAAGATGTAGAGTACTCAGAGTGGGTTCTTCTCAGAGGTGCCCAGCTTCCTCAGAAAAGATGTGCTCAGCTAGTGGCCAAGGCCTGCACCAGCCAGAGTGACCTTCTGCCCCACTGCAGAAGACCAACAGAGTGCTGGACAAGATTTCTACCCCCGTTACCATGCCATCCTGAAACTCTAAGAGTTGTTATTAAATCTTCTAAAGCATCCCCTTTAGGTCTAATACCCAGGTTCTAAGAGGCATCCTCTACACCTCCACAGACCTAACCAGAAGCTCAATTGTAAGAGCATGGCAACACATCCTACGTGTTCAACAGGGATGTGTGAAACCCAGGGAAGTCTGGCAAACCTAGCCATGGCTAATGTCCAGCAGGAGAGGACGGAGGAGGGAAAGAGAGAGAGGAAAAAAGGACAGCCCATGTTCAAGGAGACCCCATGTCCCTCCAGAAACCCAGGTGCGCACACACACACACACACACACACACACACACACACACACACACACACACACACACACACACACATATGCTGCATCCCCACAACATCTATTATCCTGTTTGCTTCTCTCATCCCAATGCTGCGGCCCTGGAGGACAGAGACGTGTTCCCAACTGGATCTTCCAGATGTTCACACTGCCTGGCTCCAAGCAGGAGTTCAAATGATGCTGACTGGAGCTGATATGGAGATAGGGAGAGGCATTGCCTCTCAGCCTTTCCTGACTTCGGCCCTTGGCGTCTTCTCCCTGAGAAGCCCAGCCTCCCACACAGCACAGAGCTGGGCTCCCAGCCTTCCATGGATTCACCTGATGGCAGCAGCACCCTGGAGAGGGCTACTGAAACTTCCATCAGATACAGAGCAGGGTCAGTGCATACATGAGCTGCTGAGGCTTACCCTTTGACCCACTGTTGTCCTAGCCACAAGCTACCAATAGTGTTACTGGACTGGTCTTGTAGAGTTCCTAAGGGGCTACATCCTAGGCCTAACAGTACCCCAGACCTACCTGCTATCCCAGAACATTCTCAATGATTGTTATTTTTAGTTGTCATCTTAATTCCTTGCCATCTGCTGTTCAACCACCCAACCCACCATACGCAATTCCATCTTTATCTCTCTGAGCTTGAGGAACAAAGGAATCTTCTCAGATGCTTTTAAGGTACATGAAGCTCTTGACTGCCAGGTGTAGCCAATAAAAATATAGGGTGCCCAGATCCATATGAATTTGCATGAGATGTATTTATATTGTTTAAGTATTCATTATTTACCTGAAAGTCAATATAGCAGACTGTCCTGCTTGGGATCTGGCAACCCTTGGAGAGCTGTCATTGGATGAGATCTGATCTTTGTTGGACCAATGAAACAGCTCTGAGCTGTTTTTCATGGTGAAAGTTTCCCCCAACTCCTTTGTAACTGGCTCTGTGCAGAACCTCGGTGCTTTGGCTATAACACAGCGTTTTTGTTTCCCTGGTACCTGCCACCAGCTGGGCTCACTCACAACTCCATCATTTCCCACCAGGGAGCAGCTCCCTTAATGGCATCGCAGTCGGAGCACTAATCTTGTGGTCATTTTCAGTTAATTAAAACAATCTCAATCCCTTTTAAAGACTCAGTCATATTCATTTTAGAATTACGATCTAATTTCCTATTCAAAGCACTGCCTACTTCCAGCATAGGCCAAGTTCATGAGCCTTGGGGGGGGGGGGGGGAATGGCTAGGGTAAGCAAGCGTTATCCTCCCCCTCTCCTTCCCAACATTTGTCCCTGGGAGTTCTGTGGGAGAGAGAGGAACAGATGCCCTAGCATGGCTGCTGGGGGGTGGGGGGCTGCTGTCCTATCCTGGCTTATACTGCTCTATTTGAAAGGGTAGGCCCCTCATAAAAAGCACTCCATCTTCTAGTCAAATGCTAGCTATGGATCTCCAACCACACTGGATGGAGCCCATGACAAAACTCCAACTCGTTCTGCAGATAGAGGTCCTGGTGAGCCAGGATATTCCATCTGTTCCCATGGGGCTGTAGAATTAGAATCCTGTTTCTGCTCTCCCTGCCCACCAGCTGCCTCCCCTCCAAGCATCCCCAACAGCACCAGGCTGCCAAGGGGTCACAGTCTCCACAGCAGATTGTGAGAGGCAGATTGAAGAGCAAGTGTATTGCAAAGGAAGTGCACCTATTAGAGCCAAAAGTCCTACTTTATCCTATGCAAGAAAGCCCCTGTGAAACAGTCTCAGCAAATTAGGACCTGCCTGACTAGCAGTAGCTCATGCCTGTAAATTGCAACTACTCAGGAGGCTGAGATCTGATGATCATGGTTCAAAGCCAGGCCAAGCAGGAAAGTCCATGAGACTCTCATCTCCAATTAACCACCAAAAAGTTGGAACTGGGGCTATGGCTCAAGTGGTAGAGTGCTAGCCTTGAACAAAAAAGCTCAGGAACAACACGCAGGCCCTTAGTTGAAGGCTCAAGACCAGCACAAAAAGAAACAATGACCCATGAACTAAGACTGATTTGGGGATTTTTTTTTCTGGTTGGTTTGGGGTGGGAGTTGGTTGGTTTGTTTTTACTAGGATTTAAACTTTGAGCATCATACTTGCTAGATAGATTGGACATCCCTGGGGAGAAAAAAAGATTCCTTTTTATTTTAGTTATTTTTCAAATGCAATCTCATAACTTTTTGCCTGGTAGAAGCTTGGAACTACAATCCTCCTACAAATGCCTCCCATATTGCTAGCATGCACCACCATGACTGGCTTCTTGATTGTGATGAGGACTTGCTAACTTTGTCCAAGCTAGTCTCAAACCAAAATCTTCTCTATCTCTACCACCTGAGTAGATAGAACTACAAGAGTGTGCTACTACACTTAGTGATTTTTAAATTTTTGAATTAATATGTAAAAATAGTTTTAGCCTTCTTCAATTTTGTCTCTGAGTTAGAAAAGCCTGTAATAGTTGTTACTCAATCCTTTACAGAACTTTGAGCAGTGTGAGATCCTTATCTGGAACCTAACTTCAACCAAGTCTATAAAATATTTTGGAGGAGAAGTGGTGCTGTGGCTCAAGTGGTAGAGTGCTTGCCTTGAGCTGAAGAGCTGAGGGGCAGCGCCCAGGCCCAGAGTTCAAGCCCCATGACCAACCAAAAAAGAAAAGTACCATTAAAATACTTTGAAGGTAATTAGGAAAATGTTACCATGACCTGGTGCTGAGAATATTAGAGGCTTTCCTAGAGGTGTATGCTTAATTAAAGGTTGAAATAGCATGATGGTTGTAATTTTCTCTAAGCGCTTCAATAAAGCAGATGAGGCAAACAAAGTAAAATGTTAGTGATTATTAAGTCTGGGTGATGGATTTCTCATTATTGTATGTTTGAAATGTTTAATAATTAAAAATCATAGGTGTCAGTGGCTCATGCCTGTAACCCTAGCCACTTAGGGGACTGAGATCTCAGAATCATGGTTCAAAGCCAGCCCAGGCAGGAATAGATGAGACTCTTATCTTCAACTAACCAGCAAAGATATATATATATGCCAGAAGAGAGCTAGACACCGGTGGCTCATGCCTATAATCCTATCTACTCAGGAGACTAGATCTGAGAATTGAGGTGTAAAGCCAGCCTGTGCAGGAAAGTCTGTGAGACTCTTATTTCTACTAAACTATCAAAAGAGCCAGAAGTTAAGCTGCAGCTCAAGTGGTAGAGTGCCCAGCCTTGAACAAAAGAAGCTAAGGAACAGAACCCAGGCCCTGAGTTCAAGCCCCATGACCAACCAAAAAAAAAAAAATCTTGAACATTTAGTGATTAGTTCTCAGGATCTGGTACAGCCTACTCCAGCATACAACAAGAGTGCCAGGGAGCAATATGGGCACAAAGTGAGGGTACTTGCTCATGTCTTTTGGAAAGAGTTGTCCTGACTCAGCCCCTGTATCTGAGCCAGCCTCAGGAATATTGAGAACCTGGGCCACTGGCCTCCTGAGCCACCAAGTGAGCGACCTGACCTGACATGGGCTGTATCATCTGTGGTTCCCAGGCCCAACCCTCTCCTGTGAGGCCAACTGTAGAGAAGAAATTAGTTCATGCAAGTTAGGTGCTTGAGCCCCAACCAGGAGCAGCCACAGTGACACGTGCAGATTCAGCACTTCTATCACCATGTGCTCCTAAAACAGTTCAGCTCTGCAAAACTGCACCCTAAAAACCAGTTGAAAGCCAAATTTACAAGACAATTAGGAGTGGGGGCAGACCCACAATTCAAAACCTAGGAGCTGTCATGAGAGTACTAGTAAAAACAGAGAGCTCCACAGAGGTGATCCCCAGCCAGTGAGTGCTCAGTATTGCAGGAGATCTGTCCTCACACCCTTAAGCTCTAGGCCTCCAGCTTTCTTTGAGACTCTTACCTCCAATTAACCACCAGAAAACTGGAAATGGAGCTGTGACTCAAAGCAGTAGAGCATCAGCCTTGAGCAGAAGAGCTCAGTGACAGCACCTAGGCCCTGAATTCAAGCTCCACATGTGACCAAAAAAAAAAAAAAAAAGAAATAGGTCTTGGGTTTGGAGTGTGGCCCTGTGAGGCCCTAGATTCCAGCAAAGGCAAGAGGAAGAGCACAGACCTTTGAGTCCTTTAAGTCCTCTCCTTCCAGGGCAGATCATTTGCCCTGGAATTAAAAATTAGATCCAAAACCAAAGCTTTGATGCAGGTACTACCTGCTTTCCTTTCCTTTCTTTTTTTTTTTGTGCCAGTCCTAGGGTCCAAAATTGAAGTCTTTCTACAGGATTGCTGGCTTTTCATTCTCCTTAAAGTTTTCCTACATTGCTGAGACTTTCCTCTTCATTGGGAGAAGGCTTCCCACCCCCATGGCTTTGAGCCTCAGCATCCGGAGGAGCAACAAGCACAACAGACATGTTGTATTGATGCCAGTTCCTTGCCTACCTCATGTGAGCTCATTCATATCACAGAGACTGGTTTGGGCGAAGCTCGCTTCACAAGTAGTTAATAGAAATAACATTAGATATAGTTAAGCAGCGGAAGCCTCTGGATCCTTAAAGGGATCAAGGAAGAGGACTGGGGCTTTGGGAATTAGAGAAGCAAATATGTAGCCTTCTTTATTTAGCACAATTCATTCCTTGTTAAGCAAAACTATATTTAGGGTTGCATGTCCTTCAGGATAAACACGTTATCTGCACCTGCACAGCATTGAGAAAGAGATGAATCATTTCACTTGAGAAGAGCCACTCATCATCATTTTCCCTTTAAGATCCTCCTCTACAGAGAGAGAGAGAGAGTGAGAACAAGCGTGAGAGAGAGAGAGCTCTTCATCTTACCAAAGAAAGTTCTAACACAAAAACCAAAAGGCAAGTGAATCACCATTGCTCTCCAGAGCTCTTTTCATTTGTGGACCATTCCCATTTTGGAAAACCAAACTCATTATCGATTCAACTTGACATGCCATGTTGAATACTTCCTGGCAGGCAGGCCCTGTGCTACAGCTGGACACCCAGGGAAGAGATTCTGTTTAGAAAGCTGGTCTAAAAAGAAATTCATTAGTGCTTTTCATTACCTTATCCTTTGGCTACTGGGTGTGCTGAGCCTGCTTGGAGCTACTCCATAGACATGAGACTAATCTACCCACTCTTCAAAGAGAATATAGGAGACAGACATACAAAAAAATTACTGTGACTTAAAAGCAGCATGATTCTAAATATAGACAGGTAGAGAAAAGGGACAGACAGGAGAAATGAATCCTCTTGGTCAGGATGTCTCCTTAAAGGTCATACCTGAGATGGATTTTGAAGAATGCTTAGGAATTCTCCAGATGAGTTAGGACTGAAAATCCCTTCCAAGGGAAAGGAAATAGCAAGTGCTATAGAGAGAAGTCAGAAGGTCATTTCAACAATAGGTGGACACACAGTGGTGCATACATTTAATCCCTACACTTGGAATGCAAGAAGATCATGAGTTCAGTAGAAATAGAATGGAGGCCCCAGTGAAAAACCCATGCAATAAGAGTCACCTGACCGTTTCTGCTTGTCTCAAACATATATTCGTTATTGCAAATAAGGGAAACCAAGGGACCCATGTTTCTTTGAGCCTGGCTTACTTCACTTAATATAATTTTTTCCAAGTCTTTCCATTTCCTAAGAAATGGGGATTCAAATGTTTTTTTCTTTCTTGCGATGTTTCTAACATATTTATAAGATTATTTCTTTGTTGCTTTGTATGTCCCTCCTCCACAATATAACCCCTGTTTTCACTGTATTCGATGTTGGTATAATTTGTGGAGGAGAAAGGAAAAAATGCTTGATAAGAAATGTATTTATCTTGCCCATGTAATTGTAACCCCTCTGTACGGTATTTTCACAATAAAAAAAAATAAGTCACCTGATTTTCAACAAAAATTCTCAAAATGCACATTGGAGCAAGAAGAGCCTCTTAGATAAATGGTGCTAAGAAAACGGAACATCCACATGTAGAAGACTGAAACTAGACTCCTGTCTGTCATCCTATACAAAAACCAATTCAAAATGGATCAGATATCTTAATGTAATACCTAAAAGTTTAAAACTACTTGATGAAATCATAAGGGAACACTTGAAGATAAAGCAATGACTTTCTAAACAAGATTCCAAAGTTCAGGAAATAATAGCAAGAACTGACAAATGGAACTGCATCAATTCAAAGCTAGTGCACAGCATATACAACAGCTACCAGAGTGAAGAAAGCCTACAAAATGGGAGACAATTCTTGTAGGCTATTCATCCAATAAGGATTAGCATCTGAAATATATTGTTAATTCAATCGGTAACAGACAAATAGACCAAACAGATTGATCTCAGGAGAGTACAGATACCAATGAATATTGAAAAAATGTTCAACATCTTTAGTCATCATAAAAATGTAAATCAAAACTACACTGAGATGGGGCTGGGAAGTTGGCTCAGTGGTAGAGTGCTTGCCTCGCATCCATGAGGCCTTGGGTCGATTCCTCAGCACCACATAAACAGAAAAAGCTGTAAGGGGGGGAGGAAAGCTGTAAGCAGCTCTGTGGCTGAAGTGGTAGAGCACTAACCTTGAGCTGAAGAGCTGAGGGACAGTGCCCAGGCCCAGAGTTCAGGCCCTACAACACACAATAAAATTAAAAAAAAAAAAAAACTACACTGAGATTCCTTCTTACCCCAGTCAAAATGGATATAATCAAGAAAAACAACAACAGGTCTCAACAATGGTTCAAGTGGTAGAGTACTAGCCTAGCAAGCATGAGGCTCTAAGTTCAAACCCCAGTACCACAAAAAAGACTAAAAATAGAACTACTCTATGATGCTGCTATACCTGATTGAGCTCTATATCCTCCACTCTAGACATCTAATCATGGCCCTTCCTCACCTTGTTGATTGACCTGATACTACTCTGGTCCCTAAGTTCAGATAAGCAAATAAAAATACTGTCTCCAGATGAGAAAGTTTCTCTAAGTTTCTACTTTTACTACAGCTGCTGAGAGAAATTTTTTGTTGGTGGTGGTGGTGGTCATGGGGTTTGAACTCTGGGCTTACATTGTCCCTGATCTCTTCAGCTCAAGGCTAGTGCTTTACCACTTGAGCCCGTGCCATTCCAGTTTTCTGGTGGTTCATTGGAAATAAGAGTCTCGCAGACTTTCCTGCCCGACTGGCTTTGAACTACAATCCTCAGAACTCAGCCTCCTTGATTAGCTAGGATTACAAGTGTGAACCACTGGCGAGCAAAATTGAGAGAAATTTTTATGAGAGAACTGATCAGAGGACACTACCTCCAAGCATGAACACCAAGAAATACTGGATACGAATAATAAGCACACTTATAAACCATGACACAAACCTAGTGAGGAAAAGAAACTCTCCAGGCTCCCCAGAGGTCACCCCCCCACCCCACCACCAACAACAACAACAAAAGAAAAAGAAGACATGAGCTGCCGGTGTGAGACCATAGACAGAAGGATTAGGTAAGGAGGGTGTATGAGCCACCAAAACCCAGGGGAATTGGGACTGGAGGCTCACCTGGACTGAATTTGATATGATAAGAAAATATGAACCACAGATTAAAAAAAAATTCTCACCAACTCAGGTTGATGATTTTTTTTAAAAAAAAATGTAGCTTAGACTTCAGGTAGGAAATAAATAAATCGATAGATAAATAGACATTTCCCTGGGAATTCATAACCACCAACCTGCCTTCACATAGATTTTTGGGCTCCATTTTATATAATCCAAGTTGTTCTGGGAACCCCCAAGTTTAAAAAAGTAACATACAACTTGGTTCTCAGCTAATGAAGCCCTATGGGACCTGCCAAGTGCGACCACTATGGAGTCAGAATCAGAACTGGAAAAATCTACTATTACAAACATGTCTATTCTTTCCAAATAGACTCCGAGACTCAAGAAAGCCCCAGTCAAAATCCTCGCAAATTTGTTCATGGAAATTAATAAACTGATTCTAAAATGCAAATGCAAGGGGCTAAGGGAGGTAGGGAACAAAGCAAAAAAAAAGGGGGGGATTCCAAGATAACCAAATTAGAGGTTCCCAGGGCCCCGCTTTCTCCACAAAGAAGAACACACACAGTAAAAGAATTGTTGCATTTTGAAGTGAGAGGCCAAGGGAGAGCAAAGAAAGTCGGCAAGGGAAAGGACAGAGACGTGTAAGTCACAGAGACCTGGGATGGGAAGAAAGCTTATGAGCAGCCAGGACCCTAGCTTCCACCAAGGGAATCTCATTCTGAGAAAAGAATAAACAAGACACTCTGGGCAGAGCCCATAACCACCTATGCAAATAGTCCCAGCTCCCAGAAATCCCGCAGGCCTCACAGTACCTAATCACAGGAACTACCTGGAGTTCACTAGCAGTTACTTCAGTGAAGGAATCAGCAAGGTCTCCTGCCCAACCCCCAAGGACCGGACTGCTGTAGCACTATGACACTGAGAGAACAGAGCCATTGTTGGAATTCAAACAGCCCTTGAGGAGAGAAGTCTTTGCAAATCCCTATCCCCAGGGCCTTACACATATTTCACCATAGTCACACAATGAACCTTCACAAACTCAACTAGATACAATAGGGTGACCAGAAGTCCAGTACCCAAGCCCAGCAGTGCCCTCACCACAGGGACAAGCAGATCCGCATGGTGTGGGCAGTGTGCCCAATTCCTGAGATACCACGGTGCTTGCACACCTGGGCCCTGCATCCTAACCCCTTCCCATCCCTGCTCTCATCCCTCCCATCATGGCTGCAGGTGTCTGCAGCACTTTCAAGCCTGGAATGTCAGGGTCCATTTCCTCCAGCTACAGCTATCACTTCCACTGCTGGCTGCTCCTTGACCCCCTGGGCCCGGGGTCATGTCCGCTGTGCCTCTGCAGCTTCGTATTGCCCAGCCATTGGCCATGCCACCACTAGGCCCAAGCAGGCATCTGGACCAGCTCCTTGCTGCCATCAGCACTTAGCCTCCAGGGCCTGAGCACTAAAGAGTCTAAAGCTGGTACTCCTCCTCCAGCCCCCAAAAGCTCCCACTTGGGCATTTGCTCACATACAGCCTAAGGACATAGCCCTTCTGGTCTCCCATCCACCATCCCAGAATCACCATCTGCTGCTTGCCCCTTCAGGTCTTTGGGGGTATATCTCCCCATTCGCTACAGCCCTGATGCCATTGTAACCATTGCCAGAGACTCCAACCAACATGAGAGGTTACCTCAGTAATGCCTAAAGAAGTGCCCGTCATCCTCCAAATCCCCAACTGCAAAACTATTGCTGGAGTGGCCACACCGTGGGCATCCCTTGCCCACTGCTGGGTGCATGGAGACCACTCGAGTGATCTCATCTCACTGTTCCATGCTCCTCAGAAATGGACAAGTTCCCCACTGCTCTCCCATTCACAGAGCCACTGTTGACAGCTGAGAGAGAGACTGCAGAGTCAAACTACAACAAAAGCCAGCATGGGCTACAAAACCAACACCTGAAGGCACATCCTCAGAAAAAGCCTTTCTTGTGAAACTGACCTACCAACTGGGAAAATGCCAATATTTTTTGGGGGGGGTCCGGTCGTGGGGCCTGAACTCTGGGTCTGGGCGCTGTCCCTCAGCTCTTCAGCTCAAGGCTAGCGCTCTACCACTTGAGCCACAGCGCCACTTCCGGCTTTTTTTTTCTTTTTCCTTATGTGGTGCTGAGGAATCGAACCCAGGGCCTTGAGTATGCAAGGCAAGCGCTCTACCACTGAGCCACCTTCCCAGCCCAATACCAATATTTTGACATAGAAAGAAGTATGAAGGCCAGGCGTCGGTGGCTCCTGCCTATAATCCCAGCTCCTCAGGAGGCTGAGATCTAAGGATCACAGTTCAAAGCCAGCCTGGGAAGGAAAGTCTATGAGACCCTTATTTCCAATTAACCAGAAAATCAGAAGTGGAGCTGTGGCTCAAGTGGTAGAGTGCTAACCTTGAGCTGAAGACCTCAGGGACAGCATCCAGGCCCACAGTTCAAGCCCCACGACTGACAAAAAAAAAAAAAAGTGTGAAGAATCAAGGTAGCATGATGCCTCCAAAGGAACACAATAACTCCAGAAATATAACCCCCTAAAAAATGAGTATATTGACAAAATTACCTAATAAAGAATTCAAAAGAATGATTCTCAAGAAACTTTTGTTTGTGCATATGTGCCAATACTGGGGCTTGAATTCATGGCCTAGGTACTGTCCCTTAGCTTTTTTACTCAAGGCTGGTGCTTGACCACCTGAGCCAGACCTCCACTTTCAGTTTTCTGCTGATTAATTGGAGATCAGAGTCTTATGGACTTCCTGCCTGGCCTGGCTTTGAACCTGCATCTTCAGATCTCAGTCTCTTGATTAGCTAGGATTATAGGTGTGAGCCATTAACACTGTTAGTGGGAATGGGGATAAGAACACATCTATCTACATTTGGTAGAGATGCAAATGTTTTTAATGTTTTCCATCCACAGTTGGTTGAATCCTCGGATACAGAGGGCTAATCGTATTTTAGAAACATCTAGCACAACACCTAATCTACAACAAGCACTCTGTAAACGTTAACAATTAATAATAGGAGTTATTAGTTCAATAAGCGTTTGTTGTTATTGTTGCCGCTGCTGCTACCAAATAAGAGCAATTTAGGGAACATATCTGAAGGAACAAGCCTCCACAGGAATCAATAAAAATCAC
The DNA here is from genome assembly GCF_024711535.1 of Dipodomys merriami. NCBI lineage: Eukaryota > Metazoa > Chordata > Mammalia > Rodentia > Heteromyidae > Dipodomys > Dipodomys merriami. Next base: position 3,053,457 of record NW_027202782.1, on the reverse strand, counting down.
ACTTACAGAAATATTAGAGCAGCCCAACTCTATCCCAGATGGGGAGTTGGTGCAAAGTAGAGAATAATTCCCACTAGGCATTTTACTCCCACTGGCTAAAAAATTGTTACAGAAGTTCCCCAATGCCACTGTGCCAGCAGTAGCTTCTGTGGCAGCCCCCACAGGGGTGCAGGGAGGAGCCCCAGGAAGGAAGGAGGGACGAGGTCCCGGAGCACAGCCCCACCAGTGTCCATAGCACACAAGAGCCACGTAGCAGGTCCATTGAACTAGAACCACAGATGGCTCAGAGGAGCTAAGACAGACTTTTCAACCCCCTCTAGAGTTCAGTCCACCTCTCACAGGACTTTTTTCTTTTCTCTTTGGGTTTTATATCTTTGAGAGAATTTTTTAAAAGAAAATAAGTAACACAGGTTGGTCAGCCTGTGTCTTGAGAATTTCCCCCCACCGACTGTTTTGTCTGTTTTTCTCTTCAGAAAAACAGAAGTAGAGAATTTCTGCTCCTAGCAAAATGATAAGTAAACACAAACATCCTTCTACCAATACATGTTTGTGTCACTTAACAACTGGCATGTGTTATAAAAGACATGTCCCAAGGCAATTTCAGTGGTGTGTGTGTGTGTGTGTGTGTGTGTGTGTGTGTGTGTGTGTGTGTTTACCAAAGCTAAAACTGCTGTAGCATCTTTAAGTTGTAGTCAATCATCAGACATCTTATGCAGCATATGACTGATCATGAAGATTTTAGACAAATTGGCATCAGGTGTCAGTAGCTGAGGCCTATAATCCTACATACCCAGGAGGCTGAGATACAGAGGATTTCAGTTTGAGGCCAGCTCAGGCAGAAAAGTCTGTGAGGCTCCATCTCCAAAATAACCAGCAAATAAACTGGACTGGAAGTGTGGCTCATGTTATAGAGCATCAACCAAGCAAGCAAGCTGAGCAAGCTCAAGGCCCTATATTCAAACTCTGAGAACATCAAGAAAAAAAAAGGCCCTGTATTCAAACTCTGAGAACATCAAGAAAAAAAAAGTAACACACAAAATATATTTCAGTCAATTAGAATTTTTTAACTTTTCCCATAATTCAGGTACATAGTTTCTGGAAACCCCATTTCAGAATGGGTTCTTTGGAGGAAATACCCACAGGTGGGAATAGCAGCCCCAGAGGAGCATGCCCAGAAAACCAGGCCCTGCTGCAACAAACAGAACAGTGAAGACACCATCAGGTGAGCATTCCTTCCCATTTAGGACACATAGCCAGGACTCATGTTTTGCTTTCTTTCCAAAGCCCGTTTGGGAGAGCCACAAAGTCGAGTTCAGCCAGCTGCCAATGTCTCTCCCCTGTAATCCTAGCTACAAAGGAGGCTAAGATCTGAGCACAATTCAAGGCCAGTTGGGGCAGGAAAGTCTGACTCTTTTTTGTTTTAATAAGTTTTTATTGTGAAAATACTGTACAGAGGGATTACAATTACACAAGCAAGGTAATGAGTACATTTCTTATCCAGCATAGTTGCCTCCTGCTTTGTTTTTCCCCTACCATCCCTGCCCTCCCATCTCCACGACTACACTGCCTCCTACCCCCCCACCCCACCCCCAAAGTTGTAAAGTTCATTTTTCAACATAGCATCTTGTACATCTCATTGATGCAATGGGTCCACCCATATCCCTATTTAAACAATTTGTTTTTTCCCTTCCCCTCCCCAAATTTGATGTTAGGCGAAATGAACCCCAAGATAAGGATGACACAAGGAGTTTTTTTCTTTCTTGCTATTGTTTTTAGTGTATTTATAAGATTATTTCTTTGTTGCTTTGTATGTCCCTCCCCCACAGAATAACCCCTGTTTTCACTGTATCTGAGAGACTCTTATCTCCAGTTAGCCAGCAAAAATCCAAAAGTGGATGTGTGGCCCTGAGTTCAAGACCCAGTACTGACACCAAAAGTAACAACAACAACAACAACAAAAAGTAGAGTTTAAAGGGCTTTCTACTCCAAATTATCTCTACCATCAGATTAACTAGCCTGAAAATTCACCATCATAGATTCCTTGCCTGAGGCCAGGCACTGGTAGTTCACGCCTGTAATCCTAGCCACTCTAGAAGTTGAGATCAGAGGATTATGAATCAAAGCCTGCCTGGGGCAGGAAAATCTGAGTCAGTCTTAACTCCAATGAATCAGCAAAAATCCTGAAGAGGGATTGGAGGCCTGGCTCAGGTGGTAGAGTGCCAGCCAATAAGCAAAAGCAAGTGTAGAAACAGAGGTTGAGTCCTGGTCTCATTTTTTTTTTTAAAAAGGCTGGGGGTGGAAAGGGGGAGAAAGAATCAGGATGTGGAAGTGTGGCTCAAGTAGTAAAGTGCCAGCCTTGAGTGAAAAAGCTCAGGGACAGCACCCAGGCCCTGAGTTCAAGCCTAAGGATTGCTACAAATAGAAATCCAGAAATGGAGGTGTGGCTCAAGTGTTAGAGCACCAGCCTTGAATGAAAAAGCTAAAAGAACCCAAGGACCTGAGTTCAAGCTCTAATACTAGCATCAAAAATAACCAACAATCAAAAAATAAATAAATAAAGTGGAGTTTGAAGGGCTTTCTACTCCAAACTATCTCAAGTGGCCTGAAAATGTATCATCAAAGATTTCCTGCCAGGCACTGGTGGCTCACACCTGTAATCCTAGCTACTCAGGAGGCTGAGATCTGAGGATTGAGGTTCAAAGCCAATGAGAGCAAACAAATCAGAGACTCTCAACATCAACCAATCAGCAAAGAGACAGAAGTGAAGCTGTGGCCCAAGTGGTAGAGGACCAGCCTTAAGTGAAAAAGCCAAGCAAGAGTGCAAGTGGCTTGTTATTTTGTTATTTCCCTTCCCCTCCCCAAATTGGAAAAATGTATATACAAGATTCAGGGCACCAGAATCAAATACAGTGACAACAGGGTTATACCATAGGGGGAAGAACACACAAAAGAAACAAAACAACAACAGCAACAAAGAAAAAACGTATCTTGGGGTTCATTTCGCTTAGCATCATTTTATATGGTTATATGTACATAGCTTTTGACTTTTTCTGCTTGTCTGGTAAGATTATCCTAGACATATACTAATTATTGCAAATAAGGAAAGCCATGGGACCTATGTTTCTTTTTTTGGAGGGAAGGGTTCTTTTTGCTTATGTGGTGCTGAGGAATCGAACCCAAGGCCTCATGCATGCAAGGCAAGCGCTCTACCACCGAGCCACCTTCCCAGCCCCAAGGGACCTATGTTTCTTTGCCCCTGGCTTACTTCACTTAATATAATTTTTTTCCAAGTCTTTCCATTTCCTAACAAATGGGGCAGTGTCATTCTTTCTGATAGAGGCATAAAATTCCACTGAGGGGCATCTGGGTTGGTTCCATATCTTAGCTATGGTGAATAATGCTGCAATAAACATAGTTGTGCCAGTAGCTTTAGTATGGCCTTATTTGTGATCATTTGGGTAAATGCCTCAAAGTGGAATTGCTGGGTCATAGACCCACTGTAACAACGAGACATATAAAACACTATGTTGAAAACAAACTTTTCAACTTGGGGGTAGAGAAGAGGTGGGGAGGTGGGGAGGGAAGGGATAGTGGGGGGGGGGACAAAGGAAGGAGTAACAATGCTCGATAGGAAATGTACTCATTACCTTACTCATGTAACTGTACCTGAGTTCAATCCCCAGTAATTGCTCAAAAAATAAATAAATAGAAGATTCCTTGCCTGAGAGTACATGAAGGTGGAGAGGTGGGGGTCTCACCTTCCTCTAGGTCCCACAGGAGCAGAGAAGGTGAAAGGTGACAGGTGGCTGCTGAAGGCCCACCCCCAGGCAGTGACACATGGCTTGTCACTCACATTGGAAAATCTTGAAACTGAGCCCTCAGGAGAGAGGCATAAAGTCAAGGCCCAGAGTAAAAGGAGAATTAAAAGGATCAATGAAACACAAACAGGCTTCAGTAAATTCCCCCATAGCAGGTACTGAAGAGCAGCCCCTGAATCTTGGAGATTGATGCAGAAAATCATGACCTCCTCCCAGTGTCCCCAGGACAGGAACAGAGACTCTCTTCCTAGCAGCAGAAACCCAGAGCTGCCCTGCAGACAGGAGGGAGCTCAGATTCACTTGCTAGTTTCTGCTCATAGGGCCAGAATGGGAACTGGGAGACTGTTGCAAAAATATTGGTGAGCACTTTGGAAAGCAGTATGGAGGTTCCTCAAAAGACTCCACATAGAACTCCACTATGACCCAGCAATCCCACTTTTGGGCATTTACCCAAATGTTTACAAACAAGACCACACTAAAGCTACCAGCACGACTATGTTTATTGCAGCATTATTCACCATAGCTAAGATCTGGAATCAACCCAGATGCCCCTCAGTAGATGAATGGATCAAGAAAATGTGGTATATATACACAATGGAATTCTATGCCTCCATCAGAAAGAATGACATTGCCCCATTTGTTAGGAAATGGAAAGACTTGGAAAAAATTATATTAAGCGAAGTAAGCCAGGCCCAAAGAAACATAGGCCCCATGGTTTCCCTTATTTGCAATATCTAGTATATGTATGAGTCAAGCAGAAAAGGTCAGATAATGTGATGTTAGGAAAATGAACCCTTAGATATGTATTTTAATGTTTTTTCTCTTTCATGCATGTGTTTCTAACGCATTTATAAGATTATCTCTTTGTTGCTTTGTATGTCCCTCCCCCACAGTATAACCCTGCTTTCACTATATTTGATGTCAGTATAACTTGTGGAGGAGATGGGGAAAAACAAGTCGTTTAAGGATTCAGGTGGACCTGTTGCAACAATGAGAAGTACAAGTTGTCATGTCCAAAACAAGCTTTACAATGTCTGTTTGGGGGGCGGAGGGGGAGGGTACGGGGGGGGGGGGGGGGGTGGGGAAGAAGGATTGGGACTGGGGGGGAGGAGGGAGGCTGGGAAGGGATGTGAAGGATAAACAAAGGAGGAGGCTGCAATGCTTGGTAAGAAATGTATGCATTATCCTGCCCATGTAATTGTAACCCCTCTGTACAGTATGTTCACAAATAAAATAAAATAAATTAATAAAAAATATATATTGGTGAGCAACCCTCACCTGGCTGGAGGGTGCTGATTTGGAAGCAATGGAGCCAGCAGGGCAGGGCTGGGGCTCTCCTGGGATTTGCACAAAGGATGCCCAGGGAGCAGAAAGCAAACAGCACCCAGGATGGACTCAGTGAGACAGGGAAGAGATGCCTCAGGGAAGGTCCATGTCCAGGAGATCAGCAGCACCTCTCTGCTTGCTACTCAAGGCTTCTGAAGGCTTTCAGTCCCTGCCTCAGTGTGGCCAAGATGGGGGTGAAAGAGATGGGATGTGGCCCGATTCTGACTGCTGCCTACCTCTCTGCTTCTTCTCCAGGTGAAAGGAAAAGACTCCCCAGGCTCCTCCCTGCCGGCCTAAGGCTCTGCTTCCATCTCCCACTCCCGACAGCAGCAAGCAAAGTTCATTGGCCAGCCATCCTAACTGGAAGAGGCCTTCTGTCTTTGCCACGAAGAATCCTGTGATCTGAGGCCACAGCACCAACAAGAAACATGTGTGCTTCTCTGCTCCTACTGCTTCCAAGAAAAGACAGCTGAGTGGCATAAAAAGACGTGGGGCGGGTTTTTTTTTCCTAAATTCTCCAGGGCTGGCTAGGTAAACCAGCTGCCTCCTAATACTACAGGTCATGCTGCAAGCCCAGAACCTTGGTTTCCATCCATGGAACCCAGCATCACCCACGGCGGAGTGGATGGTCCAGACCCCAAGGTCCTGGCATCATAAGACAGGAGGCAGGACAGTGAGATATCCTGGATCTCCTGACCCTTCCCCTTCTCCCAGAGCCCATGCCTACCCCTGTGCCACACTGCCTGGGTCACAGACATGAGGATGTCTCCAAGCTCACTCCACTGAGCCTTTGTCTCACAGTAACAGTCTCTTCCTGACCACCCTTGGAGCCCAAACTTATCTCTTAGACCCAGGTCTAAGACCCAGGTGTATGGCCTTTTCAGAACGGCCTAGAACAGCCCTAGCCTGAGAAAGGGCTTTTGGTCATTTTTATTGCCCCCTGTATCACCTTACCCCAGAGATTCCCCCATACCTGCCTTTGCCCCTCTCTGTCTCCCAGGCCACAGTCATGGTCCATTGATGACCAGTCTCTCCCAGTTTAGGGTTGAAACCACCCACCATAGCAGATTTTTTATTTTTTTTGGGGGGGGGGGTCATGGGACTTGATCTCTGGGCCTGGGCGCTGTCCCTGAGCTCTTCAGCTCAAGGCAAGTGTACTACCACTTGAGCCACAGTGCCACTTCCAGTTTTCTGGTGGTTAACTGGAAAGAGTCTCACTGACTTTCCTTCCCGGGCTGGCTTTGAACTGTGATCCTCAGATCTCAGCCTCCTCAGTAGCTAGGATTACAGGCATGAGCCACCAATGTCAACAACCATAGCAGATTTTTAAGGCACCCTGCTAGGATCCTCAGCAACAGTCCGCTCATCTGTATGCAACCTGGAATTCTCAGTTTGTGCTGACTGCTCATAATTTCACTAAAACACGCACCGCCCCCTGCACATCAGTCCAGTTGTGGAGGGGGTGCTGGCAGGAAGAAGATAGGGGGAAGAAACATTGATCTTTCCACCCTCAGTTATAACCATTTCAGGCAAGTGCCTCCTGGGTAGATATTGTTATGCTTGGGGATCTGGGGTGCAAAGCCACTTGTAGAAGCTGGGGCAGAGGGCTGTACTGAGCCCCCATACACAGGCTCCCCCACTCCCCTACCCTAAAGCAAGTCATCCATGCATTCCCCAGGGCTGGGCAAGACCATCCTTCCTCTCTGAAGATGTCCACTTCTCCATCACCTGCAGTTACAATCATACACTCAAGGCTTATATGAGAAATGGAACCAAATAACTTGAGGGGATGGATGGGATTGGGATAAATGAGGAAGAATGATGGAAGAAGGGATGACACTGATTAAGATACACTGTATTCAGAAATTGAAATGCTGGATTGAAAGAAACCCCTTTGTACAACTCTGTGTGTGTGTGTGTGTGTGTGTGTGTGTGTGTGTGTGTGTGTGTGTATACTGGAGCTTGAACTCAGAGCCTCATGCTCTCACTCAGCTTTGGTTTATTCCCTCAAGGCTGGTGTTCTGCCAATTGAACCACAGCTCCACTGGCTTTCTGCTGGTTAATTGGGTATAAGAATTGCATGGGGAAGCTTTACAATATCGGTGTGGGGGGGGGGGGAGGGCGGTATGATTGGGTGGGGGGGAGGGGGGAGGCTGGGAAGGGAGGTGAAGGGTAAACAAAGGAGGAGGCTGCAATGCTTGGTAAGAAATGTATGCATTATCCTGCCAATGTAATTGTAACCCCTCTGTACAGTATGTTCTCAAATAAAATAAAATAAAATTTAAATTAAAAAAAAAACAATTGCATGGGGGAGACGGGGGAGAGGGGAGATGGAAGGGATGGGAAGGGGAAACAAAGGAGGAGGGAACAATGCTTGATAAGAAATGTACTCATTACCTTGCGCATGTAATTGTAACCCCTCTGTACGGTATTTTCACAATTAAAAAAAAAAAGAATTGCATGGACTCTTTTGTCTCCGTTGGATTCAAACCTCTATCCTCAGATGTCAGCCTCCTGAGTAACTAGGATTACAGATGTGAACCACCAGTACCTGGCATTGTACAATTATTTAAAGATAATTTACAAATTAATTGATATTTAAAGAACAGGAAAAGAAATAAGAAGTTGGAAGGTGAGGAGCACAGAGAATGTGGTGGAAGTCAGAAGGAAAGGCAGACGATGTGTGCCCAAAACTTAAAAGCGTGGTTTTCTCAGGACCCTCCAGGTTTTAGCAGAATCAACAGTGGATGGATAATACGTCAAATCTTCACAGCAGGTGGAACCTTCCAGCAGGTTGCAAACCTCAAAGCCAGCCCCTTTGTTCTCCTCCATAAGCCAGAGTGACAGCAGAACCCAGCTCCCAGGGTGGATGAGACTGGGTGAAAAGATGAATGGACCACACTTAGCACAAAAATGTGTTTCCCAGGTGGCTGATAAAGGGTGATCATGTCCACTTTGGGGAAGAAGGACAAAGTCCCCCTCTCCCCCTACCCCTACCTACCTCCCTCCCTCACACACTAGCATTTCCCACCTCCCAACAAGCATTCTGTGTGGTGGGACCTAGGCTGTCTAGAAAGTTGTCTGGACTGTTCTTTTATCCTTTTGGCTACTCTATTCCAAGCATCTGAAGAAAAAGAAAGAAAAAAGAAGTAAGAAAAGATTGCTTTATAGGGCCGCTCTGCCCTTGCTTGCCCCTTCCTTTGCCCCAAGGAAATTTCTGGCCTTTGAAAGCCAGGCTTTGTGCAGCTCTCCAATTCATTTCCTCTGCGCTTTGCCAGCTCTGGAGGTAGACTCCCCAAATAGCTAAAGATTTCCATTTTCTTTATTGCTTCACTCTCCTCTGTACTTCATTCTGCCTCTCCTCTTTCCATATCAGGCTAAAGTGAAGGTTTGAGTCTTATTAACATGGCTGACCCCTCACCTTCTCCACAGAGCGCCTGGGTGTGGGAATATCATAAGCGGCATGTCACTCAAACGTGCCCCCTGCAGCAAGCTCAGCTCACACAGCAGATCAGGAGAAGCAGCCCAGACGTGGGACCTCAGCAATGCAGGTGACTGATCAGTGGAGTAAAAGAGACCAGCGCCAGGCTTTTGCAGCGCAGTCTGCAAGTTCTACCACCCCTGACCACTGCTCAAACCTGAAGTCTCCCCATTCATATCCCCTTCCTGGGGAAAAGAAACACCCCAACCAGCCAACAGACAGGAGCACAGAGTTAAACTGTGGGCAGCACTCTCCAACCAGTATCACTGTTCCCAGTGACTTCTGTCACCAAGGATGCTGCAAAGGAAGCCCTCTAGCTAACAGGCCTCTCGGAGACATTGCCAGGCAGTGTGTCCAGCAGGTGCATGTGTGAGAGAGAACAAAGCTTGCTAGCTTCCACACCTGCCAGAGAGAGAGGGAGAGGAAACAAGGACTAAAGAGGGACTTCTGGAAGCTAGGATCAGAACTCAACAAGGATAGGGCACTAATGGCTCATGCTTGTAATCTTAGCTGAGTTCTAAGATTGTGGTTCAAAGCCAACCCAGGAAGGAAAGTCTATGAGATTCTTATCTCTAATTAACCAGCAAAAAGCCAGACCTGGAGCTATGGCTCAACTGCTAGAACACCTGTCTTTAAAAAGCTAAGGGACAGGCTGGGAATGTGGCCTAGTGGTATAGTGCTTGCCTAGTATGCATGAAGCCCTGGATTCAATTCCTCTACCACATACACAGAAAAAACCAAAAGTAGCATTGTGGCTCAAGTGGTAGAGTGCTAGCGAGCCTTGATCAAAAGAAGCTCAGGGACAGTGCCCAGGCCCTGAGTTCAAGCCCCAGGACCAGCAAAAGAAAAATAAAGATAGGGCTGGGAAGGTGGCTCAGTGGTAGAGCGCTTGCCTTGCATGCCTGAGGCCCTGGGTTCGATTCCTCAGCACCACATAAGCAAAAAGAAAAAAGCCAGAAGTGGCACTGTGGCTCAGGTGGTAGAGCGCTAGCCTTGAGCTGAAGAACTGAGGGACAGCGCCCAGGCCCAAAGTTCAGGCCCCACGACTGGACCCAAAAAAAAAAAAAGAAAGAAAGAAAAGAAAAGAAAAATAAAGATAAAAAGCTAAGGAAGGTGAGTGCAAACCCCAGAAAAGGAAAAAGGAAAAAGGAAAAAAAAAAAGAAAGAAAAGAAAGGAAGAAAGAAAGAAAGAAAGAAAGAAAAAAAGAAAGAAAGAAGCTGCCCCCACCCCTCTTTATACCCTTGTTGGCTCCCCAGAACCTTCTTCTGCCTCCTTGGTCCAGGCCACAGCCTCTTTGCTATGCTGTTTATTTAGCAGATATGTGCCAACACTGTGACAGCCACAGTGGTGTTATTGCTGCCACCAGCACATTCATAGCAGGGGATGGGTCTGTCTGGTACATTGGAGGGTCTCCAACCCTGGTCAGGAACTACTATGCAGGGACTAGATCCTGTCTGTGTGGCTGGAGGTCCCTTAGAACACAGGAGAAAAGCCCATGACGGTGACCATGAGTTCAGGAGAGGACACTAGCCTCCAGGGAGAGGCGAGGAGGGTAGAGACCCTAACAAAGTTGCCTGCAAGCTTGAGTTCCACAAAAAAGTCTTGATTAGGAAATCTGGAATAAGAAGAGTGGTTGCACCACCACCACCACCACCACACACACACACACACACACACACACACACACACACACACACACACACACACACACACACACACACACACATTTCCAAGACCCAGAGTGTCTGCTGGGCTGGACTGGGAGCAAGGGCTGCAGCTTACAGCAGCTTGCCACACTCCAGCTGGCTCCAGCCAAACCTGATGCACATGTGGAATCGTTTCGCCCGTTGGCTTGAGATTGCTCATTTGTTGGCTTGCTTTCTTTCTGTTTCCTTTCCCATTTTTTTTTTTTTTTTTTTTTTGGCTTCCTCGTTAACATCATGTTCTACTAAGGATTATGTGCTTCAGAAGCTTAGGAAAAGGCCCAGAAGCTCAAACGGAAGCCGGATTTCGAAGCTTTGGCTGGGGTGGGGGGGTGAGGGGGGTGGAGGGGGGGGAGCGGTGGAGTTGGAGGGGGGGGCCAAGCCGCAGCCTGGAATCCAGGTGGAATCGTTTGCATCTGGTGCCCTCTTTTGTCCACTTTTGAGAACTGCAACCTAATGGAACTATCTTTGGGTCTTCAAAGGTGAAAAGCTGGAGATCATTTCTGAATAAATCAACGTTTTTAAACTTTCAGGAGCCAGGAAGCACAGGGACCTTCTCCACTCTAGGTGAAAACTCTGGGAAGTTTCTTGATGGGTAAGATTCAGTAAGCAGGTCATTCTTCATTGCATGCCAATACCAAAATGTCCTTAGTTTCACTGCTGCTGTCTATTCTGAGAAAAAAGCTCCGTGGTCACCATTCCCGGCTAGCAGCCTGCCTCCGTCCTTCCCTCTCCCAGGATTTCTTGCCAGAGCAAAGTCCCATCCCAGGTCTTAGCCTGGTTGCATATGTATCTCTATGACACCCCTGTTAAGAGAATTGTTACTGCTACACCCATCAAGGCCACTTCAAAGAGTGCATACTCCAGAGAAATGCAACTTGACTGTATAAAGTTACTCATAGTGCTGTTGCTTTTGATATACGGGGGAGAGGGGAGTGTTTATATCTTAGTCTGGAATTAAACTTAGTTTCCTATGTGGAATGATATTGGGGTTTGAACTCGGCCTCAAGTTTGCTAAGCAGATGCTCCACTGCAGAACTGCACTGCAAGCTCTCTCATAACAGGAGGCTTTTGGTGGTTTTTTGTTTGTTTGTTTGGTGCCAGTGCTGGAATTTTTAGCTCATTTGATCTCATATTGATCTCTTGCTGGGCCTTTTTTGTCAATCTAGAGTTGCCACAACTGTACTTCCAACTTTTTGCAGGTTAGTTGGAGATAAGAGTCTCATGAACTTTTTTGCTCATCTGACTTCAAACTGTGATCCTCGGCCTCCTGAGAAGCGAGGGTTACAAGTGTTACCAGTGCCCAGCTTTATTCATTTTCTATTATGGATCAGTGGCTACTGGAACCCATCCCCCATAGTACCAAGGAATGACTGTGTTTACTTCTTCATAAATATATTTCTCTAAAGAATGAGCTTTCATCACTTAAAGGTGGCTAGGATCCTGAAATGGAAGCATCATGGTGAACCATAGCATAAAACAAAACATATTCTGTAGCTAAACTAATAACCTTCATTGCCTTCTCCCTACTGACAGCCCCAGACTCAACTAAGGTTCAGCTTGGGGTTTTCTCCACCTTACAGGGTGTTTACTTGAGTACAAAATGCCTTCAGGCTAAGGTCCTCTCCGTTTATGATAGGCATATCCCTCTTTGATTGTTTCAGGACTTTTTTTGTCAGTCATGGGGCTTAAACTCGGGGCCTGGTCACTGTCCCTGAACTTTTCTGCTCAAGGCTAGTACTCTACCACTTTGAGTAACAGCTCTACCTCCAGTTTTCTGGTGGTTAACTGGAGATAAGAGTCTCACAGACTTTCCTGCCCTGGCAGGCTTCAAACCCTGATCCTAAGAAGGATAACAGATGTGAGCCACTGGCATCAAGCCTGTTCCAGGACTTTTGGCAGGTTATTTGTCAATCCCTGGCATGGCTCAGCACAAAGCTGGGATAAGGGTCCTACCTTCAAGAGAGCCTGGGATGGGCAGACATTTAGAACTTGTGGTTAATTACTTTGAGTATTTATTGAGATGCAACAGATACACCACAAGACAGTGTCATAAAAAAATTATCACTACCTCCCTCAGTTTTGGGGGCTACTAAGCACCTCTGGGAGGCTTTAATTTAGGCTCTGGCACAGGGCCGTAGTATGAAGGAGGCTAGAACTGGAGTCATCTGAAGGCTCATCTGGGTAAACATGGAAGGTGACATCACAACTCAGGGCAGAGGGCGGGGCAGAGGGGTATATCCCCACATGCAGCCTCTGCACAGGATTATTTCCTCATTGCCACTCCTACAGACAGGGGGGTCCTCCCCCAAACCACAAAGATTTCTAAGGATACTGTTTTGGTTCTAATGGAGGCAAAGGTCCAGCCCCAACTCGAGGGGAGGGGCTTAGAAGGGGCATGGCTACGGTGAGGAGGTTGCTGGAGCTCATTTTTGAGGATGGCTACCACAGGCCAAGACAGAGACAAGGCCAGGTGCAGAAGAACAGACCTTGACCCCTGACTGTGATTTACCCCAGAGCTTCTTCAAAACCAACAGGTTTTACAAATGGAGGACTGGAGGTTCATATTCATGACTTCAAATTTTAAGTCTACGAAAAAATGAAGCACAGAATTAGGTTGTAAATTTGTTTACCTCTCACCCAGCTAGAAAGATGTCTAAACCAAAACACAGCTCAGAGAAGCTTTACCCACCTCAAAACTGAGCTGCAAGAAAAGAGGGATAAAGAAGCCCGGATGGCCTGGGGGGGTTTCCAACTCAAGCCTCTCCCTCTTCTCTCCGCACAGCCCAGACACAAACACCACACCACACACATACGTACACACGTGCGTGCATACTACAAGTGCATACACACACCACATGCACCCCAAACAACACAAGTGCCTACACACATACATATATACCCTACACATATATTATAAGTGCAAACACACAAATATCACACACAAAAACACAAATACATATATACATTGCTAGCCCAATGAGATCCCTTCCCATGGCTTAGCACGCTCCTTTCCCAGGCAACACTAGGCCCATTTAGTAAAGGCAGTAAATAATCAACCTCCAGTCCCACTTTGCATTGGGATGGCACTCCTTTAGGGCAGCTACCATCATATAAGGCAGCAAGATCCCCTTACAGTGACCTTCAGATCTGGACAGCCGCAAGGCCCCCTTATATACTACTTGAACAACAGCCATAAATCCTAGTCCACCATGATGAAGCCCCTGGTCCTCACATCCACACCAGGGTCTCTGCCTCCTAGCCCCTTCTAGCCCCTCCTGGCCTCAGTAGGTTATATAGGTCACCCCAGACAATAGCCTGCACTTCTCCTCTCTTGTGAGAAGGGGGGGTCTTGTCAGTTCCTTTAGGCAATAAACCTTTTCTTTGTTCTTTGTACCTAGGTGTCTACATGGTTTTCTGGCTAAGTCTAATATACTCTAACACATATACACTATGAATAATATATTCATATACAGATATACCACATGTAACAAAAGTGCATATACCTACATATACACATCACACATAGACACATAACACAGAGAAGACACATGCTACATGCATGGGCATGCACACAAGTGCATACATATACCAATGCACCACAAATGCATGCACCACAGATGTATATGCATACATGCTCCAACACATAAACCATACATGCCACAGATGCACTCAACATGGACACCATGAATGCATGCATGCACACACATGTATACACACATGTATCTACACAACACACACATGATAGAACAGGATGCCCCGTCTCACATTCCTGCACCTCACTTCTCTGAAATAATATCCTGCTGGGTTCATGCTGTCCTCCCCCTCACCCCTATAATGGACCCAGGTTACAGGAGAGTTTGAAGAATCTTATAAGTACTAATGAGTCCATACAGTGTAATCGTATCTGGAAATTTACCAATAAACACCACCACCCCCCAAATAACTAATGTAAGCTAATAATCACCATCCCCATCATCACCATTACCACCACGCCTAAGACATGACACATCACCTCCATATCCTCTTCCCAATAATGGTACAGGAACTCCTAGCTCCATCTTAACTTCAGAATGGCTAAGAGAGGACTTTGAATATCCCTAATGTGGAGAAATGACTTCTGTCTGGAGTGACAGAGATGTCATTGATCCTGAGAAGATTATAATACATTGCAGGCAAGTGTCACAATGCCACACTCTACCCCCATAAAAATGTACAATTACTATACACCTATTCAAAATAAAAATGTTTTTCAACAGATGGAGTGTGTGTGCACACACACACACACGTGCACTGGTGCTAGGGCTTGAACTCAAAGCCTAGGTGCTGTGCTGTCCCTTAGCTTTTTCACTGAAGGAGCACTGCCACTTGAGCAACATCTCCACTTCCAGTTTTTTTGGTGTTGGAGTTAAGAGTCTCACAGACTTTCCTAGGCTGGCTTTGAATCATAATCCTCAGATCTCAGCCTCCTGAGTAGCTAGAATTGCAGGCATAAGCCATTGACACCTAGCTTATAAATGGATTTTTAAAGAGCTCCATTTTACAAATTAAAAAAAACCTGAGGCCAGTGGAAAGATAAGTAACTTCCTTTATATCAAATATGCCATCTCCAGAGCCAGAGACACAAGTGTGTGATACCCAGTTGTTCCAGCTCTTGTAATATCAAGCTATGTGTGTAACTGTTCCTCGGTCTCCTTATATGTAACACTAATACTGCCAACCATACCTATTTCCTCTTGCTGCTGTAACAAGTTTACTGGCTGCAAGTAGCATACATCATTTTTTTTCTTTTATAGTTCTGAAAGTCAGAAGTCTGACGGGAATCTCATGGGCCTAAAATCTAGGCACTTCCTTCTGGAAGCTCCAGGAAGAAATCCAGAGGTGCTCAACTGAAAGCATGTGTGCAAAACACTTCCTGGTTATTGTGGTTGCTCCTGGTAGCATCTCGTCTCCTCCCTCATCCCAAGAGGGCAGCTGCACCCTGTCTAGATAATCCAGGCTGACCTTCCCATCTTGAGATCTCCACTGCAATCACATCTGCAAGATCCCTTTGCTACAGAAGGTAACACACTCCCAAGCTCCAGGGATTGGGACAGTAACCTCTTGGGAGGGAGGGTGCATTTCTCAGCGTGAGAAGGTTGTACAAGGCACAAATATGTTACTATACAGGGACAGCCAAAAAATGCTGTCTGGTACAAAATAAGTGTTCTGTAAATGTTATGCTTCTATGCTGCTATGATTAATGAAACTCACACGCACACTAAAGGCTGTAGCTAAACTGGGATCTCACACCACAGAGAATTCCATGACATCATAGGAACCAAAACCCTGAAGTGGCAGAAGTTCCAAAGTGGGAGATGGATCAGGCAGCCCTGTCAGGACTATGGCCTCAACCAAGAAGAAAGCACAAATCAGTGCATATGATTTTGAATTGAAGAAAAAACTGGCCTCTTCCACCTTTAGGGGCTCTGGTTGCTTCTGCAAAGTGTTCAGGAAGTAGAGCTGCAAATACACACAGAACCACGTCTTGTATTTTCACAATAAAAAAATATTAAAAAAAAGAACCACATGTCTTGTCTGCAAGGTTTTGTTTGTAAGTTTGTTTTGAGTTGAATGGATGGTTGATTGGTTGGTTTGCCAGTACTGGGGTGTGTCATGTGACTCAGGTCATACTTGCTCTCCTGGCTTGCTTACTTACAGCTGATGTTCTACTTCTTGAGCCATACCTACAGTCCAGTATTTAGTTGGTTAATTGGATGTACGATTTTTTTGTACTTTTCTGCATAGGCTGGTTTTGCGCTATAATCATCAAATATCAACCTCCTAAGTAGCTAAAATTAAAGGCATGAATCGCCAACACACATCTTGTCTGCAGGGATTTTGTTTTGTGCTGGTCCCAAGGCTTGAACTCAGGGCCTGGATGCTGTTTATCCCTGAGCTTCTTTTTGCTCAAGACTAGCACTCTGCCACTTGAGCCACAGCTCTACTTACAGCTTTTCTTTTCTTTTTTCTTTATTTTTTGGTAGTGTAGTTTCCTGCTCAGGCTGGCTTCGAACCAAGATCCTCAGATTTCAGCCTCTTGAATAGCTAAGATTATAGGTGTGAATAACCAGTGCCTGGCTTGTCTGCAGGTTTTGATAGCACAGTGGAGAGACCTTTCCCATCTTTCCAAAGGGAAAATAGGCTCCTGATCTCAGTCTATCCAATAGCTATGATGACTGAGAGGTACCACCACATTCAGCTATTGCTTGATATGGTAGTCTCACAAACTCTTCTGCCCCCAAACTGTTTTTATTCAACAAAGCAGTCTATGAAAACAATGCATCTTGATCAACATTCCCCCCCACTCCTTTCAACCCCTTCCCTCACTTTCCTTAATTTTTTTAATTGTGATTAAGTGATTACATAAATTCACAAATTTTATCATCTTGTGAGATAGTGATACTTAAAGTCACAAACACATTCTAACCTTCATGAGGCAAATTATCTTCATCATGGTCTATAAAGTTTGTGAATTCTATGAGCTTTGACAATCCAGCTATTTCTTCCACATCAGATGATATGTGCATTTCTTTCCTTTTGCTTAGTGTCAGCTGTTCCCTCTTTCCCTCTCATTCTCTCCCTCCTATCGCTGCCGTTGAGTCTTTTAGTTCATTTTGATCAGTGGCCAGTGCAGCTGATGGGTCCCGCTGTTGTACATTTTCCCCTGTTTCCCTCTGTTTCTGTGTCCTCCTAGTTTCCCTCAGATGTGCGCATATATACCATATATGTAGTCAGCAGCATGGGGTCATTTAGTAATGACACAACCAGATGATTGGAGGTCCTTTGTTTGTCGTCTTGTTTACTTTGTCATATCTCCTTCTGTTTTGGATTTAACATCCACATGTCAGGGAGACCATGTGTTGTTTGTCTCTTTGCTCTTGACTTACCTTACTCAAAATGCTTTTTTCTAGTTCCATCCATTTCCCTGTGAATGCCATTATTTTGGCCTTTCTAATGGCTGCATAATATTCCATTGTATATAGGTACCACAGTTTTTGGATCCATTCATCTATGGGGGGGGGGGGCATCTGGGTTGTTTCCATATCCTGGCTATTGTGAACAGTGCTGCAATGAACATGGAGGTGCATGTGACCTTGTATCCTGGTTCCTGTTGCTCAGGATAGATGGCTGGCCCTAAACTTTAATCCCTCCATTCTCTACCTAATCAAATAGCTATAATCAGAGGCATGGACCACAGTACCCATTTACTGGAAATTTTTATGATTCTTTGGAGGAATATCTATTTTGAGATTTTTTTTTCCATTTGTAAGACTTGAACTCAGGGCCTGGGGCAGTGTCCTTAAGCTCTTTTGCTCAAGACTAGTGCTCTACTACTTTGAACCACAGCTCCACTACTGGATTTTTTGTGGTTAATTGGAGGTAAAAGTCTCATAGATTTTCCTGCCCATGCTGGCTTTGAACTTTGATCTGCAGATCTCAGCCTCCTGAGTAGCTAGGATTACAGGCGTGAGCCACTTGACACCCAGCACTTCCTGCTTTTTTGATAGTAAGTTAGAGATTAAAGTCTCATGGAATTTTTTGCCAAGGTTGACTTTGAACTGCAATCCTCAGATCTCAGCCTTGTAAGAAGCTAGGATTACAGGTATAAGCCACAGGCACCTAGCCTATAAGAGTTCTTTAGGAAGCCAGGTGCTAATGGCTCACGCCTGTAATCTTAGCTATTCAGGAGGCTGAGATCTGAGGATCGAAGTTCAAAGCCAGCGTGGGCAGGAAAATCATGATACTCTTGTCTCCAACTAACCTCCAGAAAACTGGAAGTGGCACTGTGGCTCAAAGTGGTAGAGCACTAGTCTTTTTGTTTTTTCTTTTTTTTTTTTCTTTTTTTTTTTGCCAGTCATGGGGCTTGAACTCTGGGCCTGGGCGCTGTCCCTCAGCTTTTCAGCTCAAGGAATCAAACTCAAGACCTCATGCATTTGAGGCAAGCACTCTCCCACCTTCCCAGAGCACTAGTCTTGAGCAGAAGAGCTCCAGGACAGTACTCAGGCCTTGAGTTCAAGCCCCACTACTGACAACAAGAAAGAGTTCTTTATGTATTCTCTGTGTTATATTCTCAGCAGATATATGATTGGCAAGTATTGTGTCTCCTTCTATGGGTTGTTACATACTTTTTGTGTATTCTTGCTTTTGTTTGTATTTTTTGAGACAAGATTTCATTGTGTATCCTAGAATGACCTTGAACTCTGCTCTTTCCTCTGCTTCCGGCATACTGAGATTATAGGTATGCTCCATCACTTCCAACTCTTGCATTCTTGATAGTGTCTTCTGAAACACTAAAGGCTTTAATTTTAATGAAGCCCAATTTATCTACCTTTTTTGTAGCTTCAAATAGTTGTACAAAGAAGATTTCAATTTAACAGATCCATTTATGTGTGCACAAAACCTTAATCAGCATCATCCCTTCCATAATTCTATACACACACCTATTCCATACCCAACCATCTTATCAAGATTCCTAGTTCCATTTTTAGGTATATAAAAAAAAATTAGGTTTCATTTTCAGGTATATGCATTGAGTATTATGACCATATTTGCCCACCATTTGCCTTTCCATTTGTCTAACTCCTTCATTTTGTTGACTGAATTTGTTACCATATCTAAGAAAGAAGTTTAACCCAAGATCATCAAGATTAATTTCCATGTTTTTTTCCTAAGCATTTTATAGTCAGTACTTCCATTTAGACCTGTGATCTACTTCAAGTTAATTTTATATGTGCTGTGAGGAGAGAATCCAACTTCCTTCTTTTGCATGTGTCTGTCCAGATAGACATTTGCTGAAAATGATTCTTTGCTCATTAAAATTGTATTGGCATCCTTGTGGAAAAACAATTGGCCATGTGACAAGTTTTCAGATAAGTTTTTCCCCAAATTTAAGTGAAAAGTTCAAACCATGAATAGAAGGGTGGGGGGCCAGAAAGCTTTATGAGAAAGGGAGATGCTTGACTTATGTCTTAAAAAATGAGGAGTAAGGGCAGGCACTGGTAGCTCACACTTGTAATCCTAGTTTCTCATGAGTCTGAGATCTGAAGATCACAGTTTAGAGCCAGCCCAGGCAGGAAAAATCCATGAGATTCTTATCTCTAATAAATTACCAAAAGAGGGAAGTGGAACTGTGGCTCAAGTAGTAGAGCGCTAGCCTTGAGCAAAAGGAGTTCAGGGACAGTGCCCAGGCCCTCAGTGGAGACAGCATGGAGAGCTCACATGGACCAAGAACTGAAAAGATAAGATGAGAGAATTCTTAAGCTGATCTTAGCCCGTTTTTGTTTGTTATTGTTTTTCTTCAATAAAGTAACCATGTACTAAGGTCCCAAAAGACCCAGTCCCCAAGTTTTCCTGCAGTGGACTAGAATGCATATTCCTGAAGTTACTAATGGCCTAGACACAAAGGCAAGAGCTTAGAATAAAACAGTAATAATTGATTTTCTGTTGAATACATTAAAATGCAAAGGCAATGGAAAACGTTCTTGCTAAGTAATAGGTGAACCAAAGCCAAGCTCATATCCATCTGTTCATCTACAAGTCAGACAGAGAGGCGTGGAGCAGACCCTCCCTCACGACTCCCACAAGGAACTACTCCACCCTGCTGACACCTTGACTTCGGTCTTCCAGCCTCCAGAACCATGGGAAATAAATGCTTGCTGTGTAAGCCATCCAATCTGTGTTACAGACATGAATGTTTTACTGGAGGGGTGGATTTGGGGGCGCTCTGAAGATGCATTGTGTTTCATGTCAGAATCAACAGTGGCTGCAGACATAGCTCAGGGCCAAAGCCAGAAGCTGGAAGAAGAGTAAGAATAACTGAGAAGTCAGGGGAATGAGGGGTGGGTTGGGCTTTCATTGGCCAGGAGCTGATGATAAGGCCCAGCCATCAGCCAAGTTTCCTGAGGGAAGAAAGAAAGAAGGAAAGAAAGAAAGAAAGAAAGAAAGAAAGAAAGAAAGAAAGAAAGAAAGAAAGAAAGAAAGAAAGAAAGAAAGAAAGAAAGAAAGAAAGAAAGAAAGAAAGAGAGAAAGAAAGAAAGAGAGAAAGAGAGAAAGAGAGAAAGAGAGAAGAGAAGAGAAAGAAAGAAAGAGAGAAAGAGAGGGAGGGAGGGAGGGAGGGAGGGAAGGAGGGAGGGGAGGGAAGGAAGGACGGAGGAGAGAGAGAAAGAAAGAAAGAAAGAAAGAAAGAAAGAAAGAAAGAAAGAAAGAAAGAAAGAAAGAAAGAAAGAAAGAAAGAAAGAAAGAAAGAGAAGGCTTCTTTCTTAGGTCTCTTTTCTACTGGCACCCATCCTTGGCAAGAGGAAACTTCCATGTATGGAGAGATGACCCCAATCTGCCCTCTCAAGTTCATCTCTGTTTGTCCCAAAGAGAATCTTCCAAGGTATTTCTAAGCAGAAAGAAATCCCTGAATATCTTCCACTCACCCTATGGAATCGTCTACTTGTTCCCTTGAAGTAGGACCCCCTGATGACATTCATAGAAATACAGGAGACTGTGCAGGAAAGTTACCACCCAAGGTCCTCCAATCACTGGCCTCTGTGTTGCTGCTTCCCAGCCCCTCCCACTGGCCCAGGGCTTCCAGAAAGCAAACCTCTGCATTCTGAGCAGTCCAGACTTTTTATTCTGGGGAAGTTTATGGCATTATTAATATGAAAATATGCAGTGGTGCCATCTGCAACCTCCTCACTCCTTTATTAATAACAATTATTTACAATCCAGGAGCCAAAGGCTTTTATACCTAGGTACTAATTAACTGGGCCCTATACAGATCAAGAGAAGCATAGTAAATCTGCAGAGGATCTACGTCTCCTATCAGTGGAGGTGGAGGCATATAGCACCAAGAAGTGAGTGATAGCCATTGACAGCCAGATTTCTGAGCAGTGAGCCCATCACCACCACCTGAGTGCCATTGGTCCCCCATCCCTCTCCTGAGGAGGGAACTCTAAGTCTCCAAGTTACCTGTGAAGGATTGATTGACCCCTCCACCTTATTTTCCCAGGTGCATACAGATGTATGCACAGATGTAGACACAGACAGGACAACCTGACCTGAGCTTGGCTGTAAACATTCCACTGTGGGCCTAGACTGTAAGGCTCTGAGGCCGAGCTATGAAGCCAGGAAAGGTTAAGAGGCTGGAAGACAGAACTGGACCCTGTGAAGGTCAAACTATGTAGGAAAATCTTGAGACCTTGGATAAGGGATTCTCTGCCTACACCTGCAGTCATGCCTCCTCCATACTATACTCAAGTAACCCCTGTGTCCCTCCTCAGACTCCATAAAACCCTTGGCTCCAGCCAGACCCCCTGACACAGTCTCAAGCCAGCAGGAAGGTAGTGCCACTCACTGTTCCTCTGTAAACAGTCCTAACCTGTGGAAGATCGAGTCCAGCCAGGGTCTGTGTGGAGAACCAAGGGAAAACCTGAAATCAGACCTGACTCTACCCAGTTCATCTCTTCCCATGAGGCCTGGTGAGATCATGGAAATGAAGAGCCTGTGTTCTGGGCAGGGAGATGGGGGGGGGGGGGGGGCGGTGGAAGGGGGCGGGAATTCATTTACTTGTCCTCAGACCTGAGGAAATAAATTACATCTGTGTGAAGTTCACCATTTACAAAAAATGAGGTGTCATTTACCTTAGTGATTCCAACCATAGAACAAACTCGATACATGTGAAGTTTGTCATACTAATGAGTTACTTATTTTTTTATTAATGCTATTACCTCTATTATTATAGGGAATTCCTGTAATTATCAGACACCTCAGACAGAATTATAGGGAAGTAATGCAGAGACACATAAAAGATTCCAAATGAAAGCTGGCTTTGACTTTCTGCTATCTATGGCTGGACAAGAAACTCCCTTGGAGTTTGATGGCTTTAATTGCTGATTTATTATTTAGGGTGATTCTGTGTGTTAACTAGACTTGGCTTTATGGAATAACATAAGTCCCACATGGAATGTGGACAACACAAGGTCCTTCAAGGCCTGGGGACCAAAAATGTCACTCTGTCATTCCAACCATGGTCAACTGGTCAAAAGCTGTTGACACAACCACAGAAAACAAAATATTGGAATGAATGACACTGTACAAAAGGAAATGTAACTATAATCCCTCTGTAGATCATGTTTATAATAACAATAAACTTTTTTGCTTGTCCTGGGGCTTGAACTCTGGGCCTGGGTGCTGTCCCTCAGCTCTTCAGCTCAAGGCTAGTGCTCTACCACTGGAGCTACAATACCACTTCTGGCTTTTTCTGCAATAAGTTGGAGATAAGAATCTCACAGACTTTCCTGCCTGGGCTGACATTGAACTGCAATCCTCAATCTCCTCAGCTAGGAGGCATGAGCCACCAGCACCTGGCCAAGTAAATTGTAAAACTAACAAATAAATGGCTGGGAAGGTGGCTCAGTGGTAGAGTGCTTGCCTTGCATGCATGAGGCCCTGGGTTGGATTCCTCAGCACCACATAAGCAAAAAAAGCTGGAAGTGGTGCTGTGGCTGGAAGTGGCTCTGTGGCTCAGTGGTAGAGTGCTATTCTTGAGCTGAAGAGCTGAGGGACAGTGCCCAGGCCCAGAGTTCAGGCCCCACAGCCAACAAAAATTAATAATAATAATATAATAATAATAATAATAAATAAAATAGCTGACTATTCCCCAGAAAAAAGTGTGTGTGTATAGTATGTTTTCACTCATATGTGGAAGCTAGACTCATACTCACAGATATGTACCTAAGTATAAATATTCATATACACAGTTACTTATAGCCAGGCACTGTTGGCTAACACCTGTAATCTTACCTACTCAGGAGGTTGAGATCTGAGGATTACAGCTCAGAACCAGCCCAGGTAGGAAAGTCCCCATGAGACTCTTATCTCCAATTAACCACCAAAAAACTAAAAGTGGTACTGTAGCTCAAAGGGTAGAGCACTAGCCTTGAGCAGAAGAACTCAGAGATAGCACTCAGGCCCTAGTTTAAGCCCTACCACCAAAAAAAAAAAAGGCAAAACATAGTTTCCTAGATGGTTAAACATGAATCAAGCTAAGAGAATACTGAGGAGACAGGCAGAACAGAAAAAGAAAGGGGATGAATAACTGTAATACATGGCAAGTATATATGAGAGCAGCAAGAGAAACTCAACAAAAGTTGAGGGTCCCTGGGGTGGGGGTGGAAGAGAGAAATAGACACTGTGGGTGGAGACTAGTGGCTAGGGGGTTGCCAACAGAGAGGATAAAGGCTAAACACTGTTTTAACTATCAAAATTGATTGTTTTCTATATGAAAACCCAAGGGCAGGGCACAGGTGGCTCAGGCCTGTAATCCTAGCTACTCAGGAAGCTAAGATCTGAGGATCATGGTTCAGGGCCATCCTAGGCAGGAAAGTCCATGACACTCTTATCTCCAATTAACCATCAGAAAACTGAAGTGGCACTGTGGCTTTAAGTGGTACAGTGCTAGCTTTGAGCTGAAGAAGTGAAGGACAGCACCCAGGTCCTCAGTCCAAGCCCCACAACCAACAGAAGGAGGAGGAGGAGGAGGAGGAGGAGGAGGAGGAGGAGGAGGAGGAGGAGGAGGAGGAGGAGGAGGAGGAGGAGGAGGAGGAGGAGGAGGAGGAGGAGGAGGAGGAGGAGGAGGAGGAGGAGGAGGAGGAGGAGGAGGGAGAAGAAAGAGAAGAAAGAGAAGAAAGAGGAGAAGAAGAAGAAGAAGAAGAAGAAGAAGAAGAAGAAGAAGAAGAAGAAGAAGAAGAAGAAGAAGAAGAAGAAGAAGAAGAAGAAGAAGAAAGAGAAGATGAAGAAGAAGAGAAAGAAAGACAGACAGAGAAAGAAAAAAGAAAGAAAGAAAAGAAAGAAAGAAAGAAAGAGATAATTGAGATAAGCCTTTCTTTAAGTTGTTGCAGGATCAGCCTAGCCAAAGGGAGCAGGAAAGAAGATTTTTCTCTTAATGAGAAGACCAGCATGAGCCCAGAGACTGGTACCATCTTTACAAGCACCCCCTGCCACAGCCACATAACCTTCAACAAAGTACACCTAGTTTCTCCCTGGGCAACCACAAACACACCACCTAATCTTTACTTTCCAACTAGTGAGATTGAGATACTAGAGTGTTGTCTAGTTGGATAGAGTAATTATTTCAAATTCCCTACCAAGACTGGAGGCAGAGATAGTTTACATACCTAGCAAATATAAGACCTCTGGCTCCACCTCCAGCACACCACACACACACACACACACACACACACACATATACACACACACACACACATATACACACACAAAAATAATAATAATAATAATTTAAAAATAATAAAAATTTCACTCACAAGGAGGAAAGAGAATGAACATGGTTGGAATAGGTTGTTTGCACTATGAAAGTAAAGGAAAATTTTTAAGTGTAAACAATAAACCTTCTACAACTGGAATCTAGGCTTTCAATTACAAATGCTTTTTTAATATTTTTATTGTAAATATAATGTACAGAGGGGTTACAGTTGCATGAGTAAGGTAATGAGTACATTTCCTATCGAGCACTGTTACCTCTTCCTTTGTCTTCTCCTACTACCCTTCCCCTCCCACCTCCCCAACTCCTCCCTCACTCTCTCCCCCAACACCGCCCCCCCAAGTTGTAAGGTTTGTTTTCAACATAGTGTTTTATACGTTTCATTGTTACAATGGGTTACAATGGGTCGACCTGTATCCTTGTTTCAGCATTTTGTTATTTCCCTTTCCATCCCCAAATTAGAAAAATGTATATACAAGATACAGGGCACCAGAATCAAATACAGTGAAAACAGGGGTTATACCATGGGGGAAGAACATACAAAAGAAACAAAAAAATAATATAGTACATTAAAAACAACCACAACAGGGGCTGGGAAGGTGGCTCAGTGGTAGAGTGCTTGCCTTGCATGCATGAGGCCCTGGGTTCGATTCCTCAGCACCACATAAGCAAAAAAAGCCAGAAGTGGGGCTGAGGCTCAAGTGGTAGAGTGCTAGCTTTGAGCTGAAGAGCTGAGGGACAGCGCCCAGGCCCAGAGTTCAGGCCCCATGACTGACAAAAAAAAAAAAAAAAAAAAGAACAACAAAAAAAAAAAAACACAAAAAAACAACCACTACAAAGAAAAAAACCTCTTGTGTCCATATCTTGGAGTTCATTTCACTTAGCATCATCTTTTTTATTGAAAAGATACTGTACAGAGAGGTTACAGTTACATGAGTAAAGTAATGAGTACATTTCCTATCAAGCAGTTACCCCCTCCTTTGTTTTTCCCCAACTATCCCTTCCTCCTCGCATCCCCAGCTCCTCCCTTCCCCCCATCCCCGAAGTGGTAAAGTTCATTTTCAACATAGTGTCTTGTATGTTTTGTATGTCTCATTGTTACTATGGGTCAACCTGTATCCTTGTTTCAGCATTTTGTTATTTCCCTTCCCCTCCCCAAATTAGAAAAATGTATATGCAAGATGTGGGGCACCAGAATCAAATACCGTGACATCTGGTGTGCTTTTAACATATTCTTTGAATATCAGGTCCTATAAAAGGTGAAAAGTCTGTTTACCCTCTACCAAGAGGTCTTAAATCTTTTTGAGTGTGTATGTGTGCACCAGTTCTTGTGCTTGAACTCAGGGACTCTTGCTTTTTTTTTTTTTTTTTTTTTTTTTTTTTTTTTTTTTTGCTCAAGGTTGGTGCTCCACCACTTGGGACACAGTACTACTTCCAAGGTCTTAAATATATATATATATTATAAATACAAAAAAATTATAAATACAAATTGTATTATAAGGACAAATTCTTTCATATAAAATTCCAAACTGTATGGGCTGGGAAGGTGGCTCAGTGGTAGAGCGCTTGCCTTGCATGCCTGAGGCCCTGGGTTCGATTCCTCAGCACCACATAAGAAAAAAAAAAGCCAGAAGTGGTGCTATGGCTCAAGTGGTAGAGCGCTAGCCTTGAGCTGAAGAGCTGAGGGACAGCACCCAGGCCCAGAGTTCAGGCCCCACGACTGGACCCAAAAAAAATTTTTAAAAAAAATTCCAAACTGTGATAAATTCATAGGTCTATACATCTGGCCAAAATCTCCCTAAAAATTCCCATTTTTCCACAAATCACACATTTCATGCTCCTCTGTAGCACAGATGAATGTGGTTTTTATCCTTTGCTTTAGCATCACACCAGAAATCATAAACTTGATTTGCAAACTCAGTGTGTCTCATACACATAACCCTGGCTCTCTGCACGCTAGAATCCCAAATCTTTTCTCCAGAACAATACGTGCAAGAGCTCATTAGCACAGGTCCCCAGGAAGATGATGAAAGTGAGCCTGGACTAGGGCAGCTCATTCAGCAACATGAGCTGCATGAAACTGGGCATTGATGAACATAAACTAAATGGAGAACAAGATCCTGATTTTAACTTTGAACCTTTCCACCCAGGGCACTTGTAAAACCCTTAATTGATCATACACATGTCCACACAAACATGTTACTTCCTTTAAAATTGCTGACTAGAATCCAAAGCAAATCTCTCCCCAAATTATAAAACAAAAATCCACCTTGCATTACCAAGTGTTCCATGTGATTGTAATGCTAAAGGTCTCTGCTCTCAGTCTTTATATTTCCTTGGGAATTGGCTGTGTAGACTTTTCTACAGTGGGCAAGACCATCCATCCTTTGTGTACCACCCACACATGACAGATCAGAGGGAAGATCTCAACTCTTGTCTTAATGGCGTTGTTGTTGTTGTTGTTGTTGTTGTTGGAGGGAGGGGTGTTGTGCCAGTACTGGAGACTGTACTCAGGGCCTAGTTTTCTCACTTGGCTTTTTCGCTCAAGGCTAGCACTCTACTATTTAAACTACAACTCCATTTCCTGCTTTATGGTGATTAATTTTGGAAGTAAGAGTCTTGGGGACTTTTCTGCCCAGTTCTTAGCCTCCTGAGTAGCTAGGATGACAGATGTGAGCCATCAGCAAACCCAGCTGCTTAGTAGTTTTTTGTTTGTTGTTTATTTGCGGGGGGCAGGTATTTTGTTAGTTGTTTGCGGGAAGTCCCAGGGCTTGAAACCAAGGCACTGTCCTTTAGCTTTTTTGCTCAAGGCTGACTCTCGACCACTTGAGTCACAGCTCTACTTCTGGTTTTGGGATGGTGAATTGAAGATAAGAATCTCTCAGACTTTCCTGCCCAGGCTGGCTTTCAACCATGATTCTCAGTTCACAACCTCCAGAGTAACTAGGATTATAGGCATGAACCACCAGCACTTAGCATCTTAGTGGTTTGGGGGCTGTGTGTGTGTCTGTGTGTGCCAGTCCTGGGGCTTGGGCACTACCATGAGCTTCTTTTGCTCAAGGCTAGCACCCTACCACTTGAGCCACAATGCCACTTCCAGCTTTTTCTGTTTATAAGATACTGAGGAATCGAACCCAGGGCTTCACGCATGCTACACAAGCACCCTACTACTAAGCCACATTCCTAGCCTTAGTAGTTTTTTAACATGAGTTTTTGTATCTTCATTTTGCATTGAGCGCCACAAGTTACATGGCAGTCCTGTCCACAGTGCCTACCATGGGAAATAGTCACATTTGACAAACTAGTGGGCAGTATAAATGAATGGCAGGCTTCCCTGACCTCCCATCACACCTTAGCCCACCTTAGCCATGGCCCATGTGTCCCTTCATAGCTGTCTGCCATCCCACAGGGCACCTCCCAGCCCTAACCACACAGCTCAGTCCTTTAACCCAAGCCTGTAGCCACAGCAGTGAGTGGAAGAAGCATGGGCGTTGGTCTAGGACTGCTATGGGTTCACATCTCACATCAGGACATGCTTTCTTTCTCACCTCTAAGTATGTCCCCAGGTGTCAGCTTTCAGTGGTTCATGTGAAACTTCAAAAGAAATCAGTCCTTTTGTAAAATAAGTTTTTTATTGTGAAAATACTGTACAAAGGGGTTACAGTTACATGAGCAAGGTAATGAGTACATTTCTTATCAAGCATTGTTGCCTCCTCCTTTGTTTTTCCCCTACCATCCCTTCCCTCCCACCTCCTCAACTATACCCCTGCCCCTGCCTCCCCACCCACCGCCCCCCCAAGGGGTGGGTTCGTTTTTCGATATAGCATCTAGTACATATCATCGTTGCAATGGGTCAATCTGTATCCCTATTTAAACAATTTGTTTTTTCCCTTCCCCTGCCCAAACTATACCAACATCAAATACAGTGAAAACAGGGGTTATACCATGGGGGAGGGACATACAAAGCAACAACAACAAAAAAAAAAAAATCACATGGTACCTTACAAATACATTAGAAACAATAGTGAGGAAGAAAAAACCACTTGTGTCTCTATCTTGGGGTTTATTTTGCTTAACATCTTATCTGAGCTTTTCTGCTTGTCCCAGACATATACTAATTATCGCAAATAAGGGAAACCATGGGACCTATGTTTCTTTGAGCCTGGCTTACTTCACTTAATATAATTTTTTCCAAGTCTTTCCATTTCCTAACAAGTGGGGCAATGTCATTCTTTCTGATGGAGGCATAGAATTCCATTGTGTATATATACCACATTTTCTTGATCCATTCATCCACTGAGGGGCATCTGGGTTGGTTCCATATCTTAACTATGGTAAATAATGCTACAATAAACATAGTTGTGCTGGTAGCTTTAGTGTGGTCTTGTTTGTGATCATTTGGGTAAATACCCAAAAGTGGGATCACTGAGTCATAGGGGAGCTCTATGTGGAGTC
This sequence comes from Dipodomys merriami, assembly GCF_024711535.1. Lineage (NCBI taxonomy): Eukaryota > Metazoa > Chordata > Mammalia > Rodentia > Heteromyidae > Dipodomys > Dipodomys merriami. Next base: position 3,024,365 of record NW_027202782.1, on the reverse strand, counting down.
TTTTGAGGAACCTCCATACTACTTTCCAAAGTGGTTGAACAAGTTTACACTCCCACCAACAATGTAGTAAGGTTCCCTTCTGTCCACATCCCCTCCAGCATCTGTTGGTATTAGAGTTCTTGATTATAGCCATTCTAACTGTGGTGAGGTGGTATCTCAATGTTGTTTTGATTTGCATTTCTTTTATGGCTAGAGAGGTTGAGTATTCCTTCATGTGTCTATTGGCTATTCTTATTTCCTCTTCAGAGAAGTTTCTCTTTAAGTCTTTGGCCCACTTATTTATTGGGCAGTTGTTTCTTTGAAGATTTGTTGTTGGGGGATTAAGTTTTTAAATTCCAGGTATATTTTAGATATGAGACACTTGTCCGTTGTATGGCTAGTGAAGATCTTCTCCCAATCCGTGGGTTTTCTATTGATCTTGCTAGCTATGTCCTTTGCCATGCAGTTGCTCTGCGATTTCATGCAATCCCATTTGTCCAACCTTTCTTTGATTTGTTGTGTTTCTGGGTCTCTATTAAGAAAATTTCGGCCTGTGCCAAGGAGACCTAAGGTTTCTCCTATTCTGTTCTGTAATGTTTTCAGGGTGTCTGCTTTGACTCCGAGGTCTTTGATCCATTTGGAGTTGATTAAAAGAAATCAATCTTTGCCCAAGCTAGACTTCAGAAATGAGTTCCAAAAAGGCAAAAGCAAGAAAAGGATGGTAACAATGTAAGGCGGAAGTTGGGTTTGGAAGACAGACTTTGCCTGTGAGGGATGTTAGTCTTCTCTTGGCTGAGTTGTGTCCAAATGTGCTTCCAACCCACACTGCTGGCACAGCATGAATATGGCTGTCATAGCTACCTCCTCATTCTCTGGCTCCTCAATCATTTCTGTGGTGTTCACTGGCCTTCCAAGAATATCCTCTCTGCTCAGCTTAGCTAGAATATGCTTAAGGACTGAGACCCAGCCCATGGGAGTGTCTAAGTGCATATTTGCTGCTACAACAGAGCACCAGAAACTGCATCTTGTATAAGGAACATTTACTTCCTACAAACTGGAGGCTGGGAAGTTCCAGCCTCTGGTGAAGGCTTTGTTGCTGTACCAATCCCATGATAGAAAGCAGAAGACAGAAGATTCCTCAATTCCCTCTGGGCCAGGTCACCATCCCTTAACTTTTTCACTCAGGGCTGGCACTCTACTACTTGAACCACAATAACATTTTCAGTGTTTTGCTAGTTAATCAAAGACACATCTCATGGATTTTCCTGCCCGCTCTGTCTTTGAACTGCAATCCTTGGATCTCAGCCTCCTGAGTATCTAGGATTACAGGCATGAGCACTGGCACCTGATTTCCTCCTTTTATCAGGACCCCATTCCACAATACCTAACCTGGAATCTAACTTGGAGCCCTCAGACCAGACCACAGCACCACCTCTCAACATGGCTGCTTTGGGGACTAGCCATCCAACACATGAACTTTGAAGAACTCATTCAAACCACAGCAATGATGATTTGGAAAGATTGAGGAGATGGGAGGGGGGGCGGGAAGGAAAAGGGTAAAGAGACCTGGTAGGATAGAAGCTCACCATAGTACCTGGGACAAGAGGAAAAGACTAGACTTAGACACTGATTTCCCTTTGCCATGTGTGTAATGTGAAGTTTCAACCCATCTCCCCTTGCATTCTGCAATTATCCAGACCTTGTGTTCTTTTTGTGGTTAGCTAGGAGCATAAGATAGATTTATTAGAGTGTATACTTAGCATGCATGAGGCCCTGAGTTTGGTCCCTAGCAGAAAGGAAGGAGAAACAGAGGAAGAAAAGAGAAAAAGTGAGAAAACAGAGAAAGAAAAAGAAATAGAGGGAGAAGGGCAGATGGAAGGAAGATGGGAGAGAAAGAACTTTGTTGTATTTATGCAGAGAAGTGTCACTGCAAATGTCTTATCCCTAACCTTTGGGGTCCACATCCCCCAGAAGCAAAGTTCATAGAGTCCTCCTTACAGGCCAGAAACGTCCCTGACCCTCAAAGCCTACCCTCTGCCTTCACAGTGTTGTGGAACAGCTGTATAATTGCTCTAGAGGACCAGGTGTAAGACAGGCACTGGGCCTTTCTAACATAGAGGACCAGGTGTAAGACAGGCACTGGGCCTTTCTAACAAAGGGCACAAAAGTCTCGTCCTGAGGGCCTGTAGGTCCCCTCTGGGGACCCACACCTCTGCAGTGCGACCTAGTGCAACATTTTAATTTGAGTTAGTTACCATTATTTAAAACTTGGCAGCTGGTCCCAAGAACTCCAGAGGCCCAGCAGCTGTGGGCCACATGGTCCATGGCCCAGCCATCCATAGCTGAGTCATTTTGTGTGGGCAGAGTGTGCACAGCAGTTCCTCCAAATCCATATCTATCCCCTTCCAGGTATAAGGGGGAGTGACAGGTAGACATGTTCTGGCAACAGGCATGGCTTTGTGTACATACATGTGTACATACTCATTTACACATCACCACAAAAGCAACGAGCAATAAAAAGCCCAGAAGGAATCAGCAGCATTCTATAGCAGAAGGAGCCAGGGCTAGAGGCTGCTTTATGTCCAGCCAAGCCTAAAAATAACAAAGGCTCCCCTAGCAACTGAAGCTTGGGGCTCAATTGTGAGCTTCACTGGTGCTCATCACTGTTTAAAAAGGGAGTAAAGACAAAGCCACGGCACAAATGTTGGCTGCAAATGTGACGATCTTACTGTTTTCCTGAGCTCCCTTTTGTGATCGGCCCTGCAGTTGGCCATGTAAGCATTTGTTTCTGAATTGTGACCTTGGACTTAGGGCATAGGAAAAGCTCATTAATCCCAAAACATGAGTCCCTTTCAATATTCATCCATTGCGTGGGAATAGGTCTCTTATATTGCTTTGTGTAGCTCCCCACACCTGGAAAATACTTGTTCATTCAATAACTACTCACTAGGGGAAAATAAATTCTGTTGGCAGCACTCAGAGAAAAAGAGGCTCAAAATAGATACTAAGTTCTCTCAGTGATAAGAAAAAATAAGATACCTTTTTGCATGCCTAAGTTCACGGCCTGTGAACATTTTGCCTATATCACTGCCCAGAGCTGGAAATGGTGTCCTACACATGTAATCTCAGCTACTCAAGAGACAGACATTGGAGAATTGAGGTCCAATATCAAAGTTAGCTTAGACTGTACCTGAAAAACAAATGAAAGCAAAAGGGGCTAGAGGCAAGGCTCCAAGCAGTACAGTGCCTGCCTAGCAAATGCTAGGCCTTGAGTATAAACCCCAATACCACTTAAAAAATAGTGCACTCCAACTCAAAGGAGGAAGCAAGTCAAATGTCTATGAATGGATGAACAGTACACAGCATATACAAATGTTACTCATTCTGACACATGCTACAACATGAATTAACCTAGAAGACATTATGCTAAGTGAAATAAGCCAGTCACAAGTGGAGGAACATAACACTGCATGCTTCCAGAACATGTGGTATGGCACCAGGACTGGAACACAGAAAGTAGATGTTCACTTCCCAGAGACTGGGGGAAAGGGAGCAGGGGAAGTTGTTCTTTAGCAGACACAGAATTCTAGAGAAGAATTTGGTAGTTGTACATGAGAATGGACTCAATGCCACAGAACTGTTCACTTAAAAAGTTAAGATGGTTTAAAAAAAAAAAAGAAGTTAGGTATATTTAGCCACAATTTAAAAAACAAATGCAGTCCCTAAATTCTCCTGTGACTTGTACAACTAAATTCCTTATTCATGATCTAAAATTCTGGCAACAAAAGGCTCAAACTAATCTTGATGAGTCACCAGTTGCCCAACCTGCAGGGTGCATCCCCTGTGTGACATGTACCATCTTTGAACTACAGACTTTCCCTGACAGCCCTGTAAGTCACATGGCCTAACCCAATGTGGCCCACTATAAGCAGAGCACTCACCCCAATTCCTCTCTCCAAAACCTGTGCATGACCCCTTCCCAATGCCTCCAGCATGGTACCATAGTCAGCCCCAACTGAAACTGGCATGCCCCCTATCTTTTCTTGAGGTGCAGACATTCGCTCCTCCCTAAAGTCTCCTCCATAGCCCCAGGCCCCATCCTCTTCCTGCCAAGCAGCCTTGACAGAACAGAGTATTGCTTAAGGAGCTGTGGCTTTTTGTGATTGGCTTTGTGATGAGCACATTTCCAAGAGTCATCTTTGTATGCCAATATAGTACATCATCATTTTATTGACCAATATATTTCCTTGTATGTATACTATTCATGGTTGATGGATGGGTCCATCATTCCCACTCTTCAGATGTTGCAATAATGCTACTGTCAACACTCACACTTTTGTGTGGCCATAGGTTTTCAATTGTATATCCCTAGGAACAGAATGGCCCTCACATATCTGTGTATCATATTGAGTACCTGTCAGTGTTCTCCGCAGCAGCACAGGATATTGAGGCATAGAAGTGGTGATCAGAATTCAAGGCTAGAATCTTGCCCATGTAATTGTAACCCCTCTGTACAGTATTTTCACAATAAAAAAATTTAAATTTAAATTAAAAAAAAAAAGAATTCAAGGCTAGAGCTGGGAAGGTGGCTCAGTAGTAGATGCTTGCCTTGCATGCATGAGGTCCTGGGTTCGATTCCTCAGTACCACATAAGCAGAAAAAAGCCGGAAGTGGCACTGTAGTGAGCACTAGCCTTGAGCTGAAGAACTGAGGGACAATGCCTTGGCCCAGAGTTCAGGCCCCACACCGGCAAAAAAAAAAAAAAAGAAAGAAAGAAAGAAAGAAAGAAAAAAAGAAAGAAAGAAAGAAAGAAAGAAAGAAAGAAAGAAAGAAAGAAAGAAAGAAAGAAAGAAAGAATTAATTCAAGGCTAGAGAACCAGCCCATCAGTGAGTGAGGATGGCATAGAGAAAACTGGCTGGCTATGAAGAATAATGAAACTCCCAGATCACCTCATCCTCCACCTGTCTAGGCCCCTACACCAAGTAGTTATATAGAATGGATCACAAGTCAACTTCAAGTCAGTGTGATGAATATAAAAATTACTTGTCCAAAATCTTTTCATAATTGTAACCAACTGTAGTATGTTCCAATAATGCCAGCTTCGTACAAGAGACATTGTGACATGTGCTAAGGGACAGAGGAGTTTGGCTATAGAATTGAGCATCTCCACTGACCTGAGAACTACAAGCTGTGTATCCATCCCACCTTTGCAAAGCTCAGCAAAGGAGCTCAAATGAGTGGTCAGCTACATGAAAATACACAGACCAAAAGGTAGTAGTAGCTAGGTATGGTGATGCACCCTGCAACCCCAGGACTCAGGAGGCAAAGGCAGAAAAATCTCCATTTAAGGCCAATCTGGACTATCAAAATAAATTTTAAAAAGCAGAATTCACATATATCTGAAAATAAAAGATTTCTTCAAGTTGGTAGTATATTTAGGATATTACATATTTTTATATCTTTGATTTCCATATTTCCTATGATTACATAATTCCATTGGATAGTTCAGAAGCAATGATTAAAACTGAAGCTTTCAGCTGGGTGCTAGTGGCTCACGCCTGTAATCCTAGCTAACCATGATTGAGGATCATGGTTCAAAGCATGTCCAGACAGAAAAAAGTCCATGAGACTTGTCTCCAACAAACTACTCAGATAAAGCTATATATGGCACTGTGGCTCAAGTGGTAGAGTGCTAGCCTTGAGCCAAAGAAGCTCAGGGACAATGTTCCAGCCCTAGAATTCAAGCCCAAGGACCGGCAAAAAAAAAAAAAAAAAAAAAAAAACAACTAAAGCTTTCCTTGGAGTCAACTCAAGATTGCCCATGACAATACTGTTTCCTTTTGTTTTCCTAACTGAAGGTATCTGGGAAACTATTCCTACTTCAAGAGTGCTCCATGTAAGGAAATGACAGCACTGCTTGATGACACAGGCAGGACACAATCAAGAACCCAAGTGCCCATTTGGCCATCTTTGTTTAATACAAAGTCGATCCCTTGACCTTGTCCTTGTCCTTATCAGGATGGGGGCCGCACAATTCATGGAAGGGCTCCCTCCCACACAGCCCTCCTCTGGGTAGGATTTCCCTAAAGTGTCCATGCCAAGGCAGGCCCCAAGAACACTGAAGCCAAGGCACAAAGGGAAGATAACTCAAATCCATCACTGCTAATTACAAAGTTAACTTCTGAATTCAAAGAAGCCTAAAGTTATTTTTAATGAGGATCAATTATGAATCTCTGAATTATATTGTTTCTGGATCTGTTATTAAGCAGAAAGGCCCAACCCATTGACCGTGCTCTCAATCCAACCTTTTAAATGACTGTAACAAGCTGGACACTGGTGGCTCACATTGGTAATCCTGGCTACTCAAGAGGCTGAGATGAGGATTGTGGTTCAAAGCCAGCCTACTCAGGAAAGTCTGTGAGAATCTTATCTCCAATTAGTTACCAGAGAGTGCCCAAGCCCTGAGTTCAAGCCCCAGAACAGGCACCAAAAATTAAAAAATAAAATAAAAATTCTGTCCCTGAGCTTTTGTGCTCAAGGCACACTTGAATCACAGCCCCACTTCCAGTTTTTTGGCAGTTAATTGGAGGTAAGAGTCTCAACAGACTTTCCTGCCTTCACTGGTTTCAAACCTTGATTCTTCCATCTCAGCCTCCAAAGTAGCTAGGATTATGGGCTTGACCCACACACCAGCTATGACTATAACAATCTTGAAGTTTCCCAAGAAAGCAAAAGAACCTTGCCTTTTATACTCTGCAACTTGTAAAACACTCTGGCTTCCCTTCCATTGTGAGGGAACACAGGGCTGACCAATGCAGGGTGAGACACAGGAATTAGCAGAGGAAGCTGAAGAGGAGTCTTCCAGTGTCTCAGCTGGTCTCACTGGCAGGTCCAGCTGGTATGTCCAGACAGAGGCCAGCCTTCTGTCAGAGAAACACAGCTGTCACGGGCAAATGCACAACTCTGGCCAGAGCAGATGGCTGTGGGCAAATGTTAATTAATATTAAATGACAACAGATGAGCCTAAGTAGCTGATGTAAGGGTCAGAGTAGCTTACTTGCATTAGCATTTTTATCACACATCCAACTTTCTTGTTTGAGGATTCTACTTGTTTTCACAGGTTTATTTTTCTTGACACCTTCTAGAAAGTAAAATTCCTACTGTAAAGAACACACCATGTACACGTCACATGAGGGGCTTCTGAGACAGTCAGACACAAGCCGCTGGCTCCTTTCCCTTGACTCCTATATCTTCAATCCCTCATAGGGCTCTCTGGGTTGATACCAGTACACATTGTTTCTCCCCACACCACCCTCCTCCACAGGCACAAGCTCAAATGGCCACTCTACCTGAAGGATTCCTTCATCTTCAGCCTCATGCTAAATTTCAGGATAAGGAAGTACAGCCATGTGTGAAACACCTCATGATCCCAGTAAACTCAAGACAATACTTGAAAACCGAACTTTTCTTCCCACAGACAACCAGCTCCAACTCTCCCAAGTTCATCCCTCTGGAAGTATACTTCATTCCTCCTGAGTCCTCCATCTATGCCTGTTCCCATCATTCAACAGACTGGGTCTAATATTTTCTCTAACATACTAACATAAGCAGTTGTTCAAAACAAGGACTAAGCTGATTTCCCACACATCATAAAAACCTACTGCCTTCCAAGCCTAGGGTTCAAAATGCAAACTCCCAAATCTCTTACTTCAGGATTTTTTTTTGCTGGTCCTGAAGCCTGAACTCTGGGCCTGGGTGCTGTCCCTCAGCTCTTCAGCTCAGGGCTAGTGCTCTACCATTTGAGCCACAGCGCCACTTCCAGCTTTTTCTGCTTATGTGGTCCTAAGGAATCGAACCCAGGGCCTCTTGCATGCAAGGCAAGCACTCTACCACTGAGCCACCTTCCCAGCCCCACTTCAGGTTTTGGTAAATCAAAGTCTGACCTTTTCAGATTTTCTCCTCCCTGCAGATATCTCCATTCTCATTAAATGGGCTATTTCTACAGTCTCAGTAACTCTGACATTCACCATGGCCTTCTAGTTCTGTGCTTATCCAATTTCTACCTCTTTCCTGAAATGGGTCAAGCTATACCTCCTAAGTTTCTGTCACTGTTGTTTAGCAATTAAGTACTGTTATGTTTTCTTATCTATGGCTGTCCTGAATTTCCATGCCAAGAAAGGAACCGTTGTACACTACTGGCGGGGACTGAAATGGTGCAGCAACTTTAGGAAAGATGGCAGTTTCTTTAAAAAGCGTAACATAAAATTTTTACCATGAAATCCTAGTTATTATCTACTCAAAAGAAATGGAAATTCATTCATACACAAGACTTGCACACTATTGTTCTGATAGTGTATAATAGTTAAATGTTCATCTCTGATAAGCAAATAGATTAAATGTGGAGCAGCTCAGTGGAGAGCACTTGCCCAGCATACACAAAATTCTGGCTTCCATCCCCAACCCTGGTGGTAAAAAAGGTGAAATGTCAATCTATTGCACTACTACTCAACAATCAAAACTAACATATGCTACAGTATGGGTAAAATGGGGAAATTATTTCATATTCAGAAAAAGTTTTGAGTGCCAGGCCTAGCAATAATATTTTATCTAAAGAGGACCAAAATTTATATAAAAAAGCAACAGTATCTCAGCACACTTTTATAAAAACTCTGCTCATAGCACTGTGTATCTCATCTTTAATCACCTGTTTATAAAGGTCTTAAGACATTGCCAGAGCTTTTCTTCTTCATTAAATTTCCCTAAGCACTTTTCATAATTTAAGACAACAAACTCCAAAATGTATGGTTGAATCTTTTCATAAATAAATCCATAAAACATTCTAACAATGCACAGCAATGCTCTATTTCTATTTCTCATGATGTAAAAATAAAACTTCAATTCGGCCTAAATAAAAACCATGAAGACAGGGGCTGGGAAGGTGGCTCAGTGGTAGAGCGCTTGCCTTGCATGCATGAGGCCCTGTGGTCAATTCCTCAGCACCACATAAGCAAAAAGAAAAAAGCCGGAAGTGGCACTGTGGCTCAAGTGGTAGAGTGCTAGCCTTGAGCTGAAGAGCTGAGGGACAGAGCCCAGGCCCAGAGTTCAGGCCCCATGACCAGACCAAAAAAAAAAAAAAAACCATGAAGGCAGTCTCAAACATCCATTGTACAATGAGGAAGCCCAAACTGGTTTTGGGCAAAAAAGGGTATTATTCTTGAAACACTAGTAATTTCCATTTAGAGGATACCAAACCACTGTGGATTAAGACACATACACTCCCATGCTGGAGACTGAACCCAAGGCCTTATGTATGCAAGTGCTCTAGCATTGAGCTACATTCCCAGGCCTGTACCACGACCTTCATCATTTCAAGCAGCCAAGTTTACCTGGTAAGCATTTTACTGACTTCTGAAAATAGGGAAGGAAAGCAGACACTAACCACAGTCAAAATTCAACTAAGATAGCCATCCAAACATGAAATTTCTAACTGTAAAATGTATCACCAAAAAATTTTTTTTATTTTTAAGCTTCAGTTTTCTTTCTCCCAGAGAGGCACAGCACTTTTCTCTAAAAATATACTCATTGGGACATTGATAATTAATGCATGTAAGGTGGCATTATACTCCCAGACCAAATGATCTAGACAGCTACTAGGAAAAAGATCTTATCGTTAGAAATGTATCACAAGATGTTAGTTCTCGATGTGTATGAAGACTATTTTTAATGGCTGAAATAGCAGAATGTTAAGGCAACATCAATCAGAAAGCAGGGTATTTTAAAACACTAAGCCCTATCTCCTGCATGGCAAAACAAATGTGTTAAGACACTACTAAAAGCCAATACAAAAACTTTTCAAAATAACCTGCTGAGCTTGACTTTGCAGTTTAATCTTTTACATTTTGATGGCAGTGAGAAAAGAATACAGGCAGAAATTTCCTTGGCAAAAATTCAACACTTGATTTACTCACAAGGCTTACAGAAAGGAAGAAAAAGTTTTCTTGTTTGTCAACCATCCTTTTTAATATTCTACTTTCATACTATCCCCAGGTTATGCCTGAAAATGATGGCTAACTTGGATATAGAAAATATCAAGGGTCACCTCTGGAAAAATCACAAACAAGACAATGAACTTCTTAATCAGAACATCAACAGTCAGAATAAGAAAAGGATTTTACCAAGAGACTAACATTGACACTTTTAACAAAACTGAAATACAACAAATTACAGAGCAAATCCACTAAAATGACAAAGAAAATTCTGTCCATGTAAAGGTTGGTTTAACCCCCAAGAATATCTTCAATTCTGATACTCACATCACACAACTAGTTAAGAAAATAAAGCGCAGTGTTTAGCAACTGGGCATCCTAACTACAGTGAGAGGCACTCTGTGCACACTCCTCCCTGGCAACAGCCAGATCAGCAAGGCCCGAAGCAGGGAAAAACCTCTTATTTTTCAGCACAGGCAGCCGCTGTCTCCTTGTTGAAGCCCCGAATGGAGAGGTCATAGACCACCTCCTCTACTTTCTTCACGTCATACTTCAAGCCATCATAGCGCTTCCTCAGCGAGTCATTTTTCAGGTTGAGAAGGCGGAACCCAGAATCCAGCTCATTGATGAAAGTGGAGATGTGCAGGGGCCGGGAGTAATCTCCAGCAGTCACACTGTTGACAGACAGCCTTGACTGAAAAATGGAAGAGAAAAGAGTTCATTATGACATGGTTCCTCCTTTGCCCGTCTTGTCCTGAGTCACACAACTAGAAGAACCCCAGATCTAGACAGCCACACTGACATTAGCTGTTTAGAATATATGAAAGCACAGACAAAAAATACAACTGCTCTAAAAATAAAATAAACCCCCCCAGAAATGAGATAATGTCTCCTATTACAAGTTTAATATAATTACCATCATCTAAAATATCTCGTGTTAAATTGGTTATTGTGCAATAAAATGTGCTAAATTAAGCAAGTGACAAATTTAGAGATTAGCTAATGTACAGAGGAAAGAAATGAAATGTCAGGCAGACACAACATTTTTGCCATCTCTTCAAGCCTAAGCCAAATGAACACAGTTCTAGAGCCCACTTACTGAGTGATAACCCCAGTCACCCAGTCTGGTGCTAATCAGACAGTGATGAGACAGGATAAAAAGCTAAATGAAAGCTGGGTGCTCGTGGCTCATGCCTGTAATCCTAGCTACTCAGGAGGCTGAGATCTGAGGATCGTGGTTCTTCAAAGCCAGCCCAGGCAGGAAAGTCCATGAGACTCTCATCTCCAATTAACCATCAAAAAACCAGAAGTGGCACTGTAGCTCAAGTGATAGAGCACTCACCTTGAGCTGAAGAGCTCAGGGACAGCACCCAGGCCCAGAGTTCAAGACCCACAACCAACAAAAAGAAGCTAAATGAAGTCAACACAGCATCATCTTGGAGAACAGTTAAAATTAAGCCCAAGATGCAACTCCAAACTCCCCTTGTCCATAAGATCCTCCCATTCTTCTAGATTCCCCTCAACCACACATTCAGTGCATTCCCAACACATGGTCACACACCAAGCACTAATATGGACAAGGTGTTGGACTGCAGTTCACTGGGCAGTTATTTCCAAGCCTGAGGGGCGCGCAGTACAGTGTGCAGTGAGCCCCAGTATTCATTCTCCCAATCTTCCTTAGTGAGAATCCCTGATGTTACACACACATCATGCACACATACCCCAACAACCCCACACTTGCCTCTGACTTTAACAAGGCACTAGAACTGTTTTTGAGTTTAACTGCAGGAATGAAATCCAGAGTCATATGCATGCTAAGGAAGCACTCTACCACCCACTTACCCCGCAAGCCCACAGCTTTACTAAACACAAGTTGTGTGTACCATTTCAAACAAAAGTCAGGAGTACAAACTTTTCTCTATTCCTTCCTCCTATCAGCTAGAATGAAGATAAGAATGGCTTTAGCAGAAGCAACAGAGCTGTATCAGCTCTGGGCTGCTCAAAACTTTCTTAAAAAGACAACTAGTAGACATGGTCACTTCTGTCACTACTCAAACCCTCTTCACAGCTTTTTTTCTATAGAATTGCTCTTAATAGGACAATTTTCTGAGAGATTAAGACAATAAATGAATAACTTACACAGTTAATTTATTCCCTAAAACTATTATGAATTAACAGTTACAAGGAATGTAAGTCTTGCCACAATTCTAAGAGACGTTATCATCTCTTAAAATTCACACAATAGGGGCTGGGAAGGTAGCTCAGTGGTAGAGCGCTTGCCTTGCATGCTCGAGGCCCTGGGTTCGATTCCTCAGCACCACATAAGCAAAAAGAAAAAAGCTGGAAGTGGCGCTGTGGCTCAAGTGGTAGAGTGCTAGCCTTGAGCTGAAGAGCTGAGGGACAGTGCCCAGGCCCAGAGTTCAAGCCCCACGACCAGACCAAAAAAAAAAAAAAAAAAAAAATTCACACAATATTTGGGTGCCAATGGCTTGCCCCCACAATTCTAGCTGAGAGGAGGCTAAGACCTGGAGGATCAAGGTTTGAAGCCAGCCTGGGTAGAAAAGTCCAAGATTCTGTCTCTAACTAGCAAAATGCCAGACTGGAGGCATGTATCAAGTGGCAGAACACCAGCTGTGAGCAAGCAAGCTGAGTGAGCTAGGGGCCCTAAGTTCCAGGCTTGGTATTGGTGTGTGCACGCACACACACATCATACATTATAAAAAGGTGAATATGATTGCATTACATAATATACATGCATAGAACTACCATAATGAAACCCATTAACTTGGCACACTAGTAAACATTCATAGCTACTGCCCTGTCTCAATTCATACTTCTTTGATGCCTAGCAAGCTATGACACATAGTGTAGTCCCTGACTACCTGATGATGGATGGCTTAGAAAAGTAAAGGAGCCAGGCACCAGTGGCTCATACCTATAATCCTAGTTGCTCAGGAGGCTGAGATTTGAGGATCACAGTTCAAAGCCAGTCCAGGCAGGAAAGTCCTTAAGACTCTTACCTACAATTAACCACCAGAAAACAGAAGTGGTGCTGTGGCTCAAAGTGGTAGAGCATTAAGTGAAAAGGCTAAGGGACAGTGCCCAGGCCCCATGTTCAAACCCCACAATTGACAGAGAGAGACAGAGAGACAGACACAAAGAGAGAGAGAGAGAGAGAGAGAGACAGAGACAGACAGAAAGAGAACTTGGTGAGTTTTGGCACCCATGTCAAAATCTGAGAGTGAAGCAGGAAGATCAGAAAAGCAACTAGCAAATTACCAAGCTTCTAGCCAAGCACCAATAGCTCATTCCTATAATCCTAACTACTCAGGAGGCTTAGATCTGAAGACCTCAGTCTGAAGTCAGCATGGGAAAGATTTTATTCTCCAAAATAACTAACAAGAAGCAGTTATGGACCACATGGCAGGCTCCAGCCAAGCAAGCAAACTGAGCAAGTATGAAGCTCTAAGTTCAAACTGTGATACTGGCAATTCACTTCTTACCAATTCACTAGCGAGAATTAAAACTCCTGAGAGATAATCTTCAACATCCAGATGAAATCCTTTCTCCCGATCTGGCTCAACTAAAAAGTAACAAAATAAGACAATCATGATATGAATGTACCTAAAACCCAAAAATTAATAAGACAATTATGATATGAATGTAACTAAAACCCAAAAATATATATAACACAATATAAATAAATGCACATTTAACTTTTTTCAAAAAGTGAAGGGCAATCTTTCCTGGAGGCTGAAGCTGTTTCACATCCTTGACAAGTAGGCCTCACTCAATTTTTCTTGCTCTTGGGTTCAATTTTTTTCTCATCTCTCAAAATCAAGAATGACAAGTAGTTATAGCAGAACTATTACAAGACACAAGCTGAAGCTTTCAAGAGAAATCAGCTATCTGCAATTGACTTGGACTGGTCCATACAGATGAACACACAAGAAGACAGCAAATGCAGCAGGACACAGTGGGATGTTCACAGGGGTTCACTGTAAAATTCTTCCCACTTTCCTCTAAAAATGGCCAAAGAGAATTTTTAGTTTTTGTATTTCTGAGAAACAAGCTTTCTGTATGATTTTTCATTGTAATAAACAAAAAGCTGAGGCCATAGCTGTTCCCACCAAAACCCATGCAAATGTACCTCATCCTACAACCCCACCAAAGAAACACTTACTGCCAAGAATTTCTGTAACCGCTTCTCGAGTAACTAGTGTTTCTGTTTCCAAATACACAACAAACGCTGCCAGGAAGACCAAGCGCTGCAGCACAAACCTCCAGTGCTCGTGAAACCTGCAAGAGAGGAAGCTCATCAGAAGAGCACAGGCATGTCCGCGCAGCTTACAAATGAAGTTCTCTAAAAAAAAAAATATGCATCCGGGTGCCAGTGGCTCATGCCTGTAATCCTAGCTACTCAGGAGGCTGAGATTCTGAGGAACATGGCTCAAAGCCAGCCCAGGCAGGAAAAGTCCATGAAACTCTTATCTCTAAAAAACCATTCAGAAAACCAGAAGTGGTGCTGTGGCTCAAGTTGGTAGAGTGCTAGCCTTGAGCTGAAGATCTGAGGGATAATGCCCAGGCCCAGAGTGCAAACCCCACAACCAACAAAAAAAAGAAAGATTTTGGGGTAACAGGCAATTGTGAAGAACTGTTCAATATGAACAATGATACTGCTCTGATAAAATTAAAACTTGAAATTAAAAATAAATAAGAAGCCAGGCAGCAAAGAACATCCCTGTAATACCAGCTATTTGGGTGGCAGAGATAGGAAGGACCACAGTTTGAGCTAGTCTAGCTAAAAAGTTAGAGAGAACTCAACAAACAAGTTGGGCATGGTGGTGCACACCTGTAATCCAAGCTATGCAGGAGGCATAGGTAGAAGGATCATAGTCTGAGACCACCCTGCAAAAACACAAGACCATATATGAAAATAACTAAAGCAAAAAGGGCTGAGGATGTGGCTCATAGGATAGATACCTGTCTAGCAAGTATAAGGCCCTTAGTTCAAACCTCTATATTACTTTTTTAAAAAGATTAAGTATAAGCATACATCAGCTTCAACATCTAGTTTATTTGTACCTTTTTGAATGATGAATCATAATCTTACAAAATTACTTTTTATAATCACTAATCAAAAGACATAAAAATTCAAGATTCTGTCATGCTGTGGGATACAACTGTAATCCCAGCAATCCAGAGACTGAGAGGCAAACAGGAAAAACACTTCAGCTCCTGGGTTCAAGACTAGCCTGCCAAAATAGTTAAGACTCTATCACCAAGTAACAAAAGAAATTCTCCGACTACTGACCTAAACTCATGACAAAGGTGTAAGAATATTCATGCTATGCCTCAGATTTTCGTTTTTTGTTTTTTGTTTTTTTTTAGATGAGCCACAGTGCTACTTCCAGCTTTTTCTGTGTATGTGGTACTGAGGAATCGAACCCAGGGCTTCATGCTTGCTAGACAAGCACTCTACCACTGAGCCGCATGCCCAGCCCTCTGCCTCAGATTTTCCAGTGTGGCTACAAACTCAAAGGACTTTTCTGCAGGACATGGTTACACACACCTGGAAGCCTTGGTACAAAGACCCTGCCTCACAAAAAAAAAAAGTTTCTCAAAATAATGCAAGTCAGTCAGGCAAAACTTTGAGGATCCAGTGTCCAGAGCAGAAGGCTCTGAAGAGCAGTTTACTGACTTATTTCTCTAAGCTTTGATGATCACTTACTGTGACTACCTTAAAGCAAAGTCAACAAAAAAAGGGGAGCTAAGACTTTGAGAAAGGCCACCTTCACATATTCTTCTCTAATTTTTCTTTTAACAATTCTTTTTTTTTTTTTTTCAGGTAAGGGGTAGGTTTATTCAGTAGACCTGCTGGGACCAGGCAAGGTTGGCACTCCACATGGCTGGGAAAGGCCTAGGAAAGAGAGAGAAAAGAGCTTGAGAAGAGCTAGACAAGAGCATAGAGAGAGCAGAGAGAGCTAGAAAAGAGCAACGAGAGAACAGAGAGGAGAGAGAGAGAGCAGAGAGAGAGAGCAGAGAGCAGAGAGAGAGCCGAGAGCAGAGAGAGCAGGGAGAGCTAGAAAAGAACAGAGAGAGAGCTAACAATTCTTTACAATATAAATGCAACCCTGGACTAGGAATGTGGCTTAGTGGTAGAGTGCTTGTCTAGCAAGCATGAAGCCCTGGGTTCGATTCCTCAGTATCACATACACAGAAAAAGCTGGAAGTCCCGAGGAAAGGTAGCCTCCCTCAGCCCCGGAGACAATCAGACACAGGGGGGAGCCAATTCAAGCAGGTATAAAAACTCTTTTATTAACCAAGAGCAGCCCTTTTTAAAGCCAAAAAGGGCAGGTGGCATGGCAGGGGAGGAAGAGGAACCAATCACTGTCAAGGTCACACCCTATCATGCACCTAAGCTTTCACAGGCTGGTTACACACTGAAGGTAAGGTGAATTGGGTTCTACCCACTCTACTCTCTCTCAGCGCCATCTTTGCTGCCCATGTGCTCTACAGTAAATTGGGCTCTGCCCACTCAACTCCCTCTCAGCGCCATCTTTGCTGCCCATGTGCTCTACACTTGCCTAGCATGCATGAAGCCCTGGGTTCAATTCCACATAAACAGAAAAAGCCAGAAGGGGCGCTGTGACTCAAATGGTAGAGTGCTAGCAAAAAAAGAAGCTCAAGGACAGTATCCAACCCCTGAGTTCAAGCCCCAAAACTGGAAAAAAAAAAAAAAAATTAAAATAATAAATGCAACCCTGACCTCAGAGGCAATGGCCATCAATGGTTTCCCTAGCCTGATTAACTCTGTTACAGGTCATACTTTACACTATTACCTACTAACTAGGTATGTCTTAAGAGAACATGTTTCAGAAGTGGCGCTATGCAAGTGGTAGAGCACTCGCCTTGCACTGAAGAGCTGAGGGATAGCACCCAGGCCCAGAGATCAAGCCCCATAACCGACAAAAAAGAGAGAGAAAGAGAGAGAGAGAGAGAGAGAAAGACCATGTTTCTTAGTAAAAGTTCTTGATTGTTATCAGAATTCATCAACACTCAGATGTAATTTCTCCAAGTTAAATGTACTGCCACTTAAACCTGTAACTAACAGCCTAAGTATAGTTCATCCAACTGCACAGGAAACTCAAATATATTTTGCCTTTCATTAATGAGGTATTTTCTTAATTACTTCTCCACTACAAAAGTAATGCATTTTCCTTAGAAAACATTTTTTTAAGTATCAATTTTCTTCCTCAGTGGCTTTTTTTTTCTTTTATATGGTAGGATTTTTACTTAGCCATATTCAATTATCAATGCCTGTAAGTTCTCTGTTACCTCTTTACCTAATATTATAAGACAGTGCCATTGTCCTTACAAACCTGTAATACTGTTCAGCAGGGAACTTGGTCTTCAGAGACGTTAGATGTGTTTTTACTGTACCAAAATGTTCTCGGGCTTTCAAACACCTCTTTGGAACTGATCACAAAAGACAATCAAATACAATCATGAAAAAACAAAATTTCAAATACAGTTCTTACTTAATAATTTATATAGTCCCACCTAGAAATTAACTTTTTTTTAATCCCATATCCAAAAGTCTCTGTCTTTCAATCTAGTTCTCAAAATATCACATCTAGTTTCCTTACTGATTAACATTCTGAAAAATAAAAACTTGCTAAAAAGGGAATGTTTTAGGAAACATGTTGGTACTCTGCAAAGTATCATAGCACAATAACCCCAAGAGGCTATTCATCAGCTGTTCATTCCTATTCAGTACCAGAGGAGAAAACTACAGGTAAATTACTTAGAGCACCCATATCTGGTCAAAAAAGCAATCACCCGTGATTCTCAATCAGGATGACCAAGTTGGTCATGTCACTCACTGTGTAAATCACTTACCTGATACCTGTAAATCTCCATTACTTTATTACTCTCCAACTGAAAATAATTTCAGCTCTTTCAGCTATGCTGGCCACACCTCTCCAACACAGGTTTCCCTGTCTAACCTTAACATATCTGATTTTCATTCAACAGGCCAACACAATAATATGAGAATATTTTAAAGTGTTCACCTCATGTTTTCAAACACATACAAAAAGATATCCAGGCAAGTGCTAATGTCTCACGCCTATAATCCTAGCTACTCAGGAAGCTGAGATCTGAGGATCATGATTCAAAGCCAGCCTGGGCAGGAAAATCTGTGAGACTCTTCTCTAATTAACCACCAAAAAACTGGAAATGGCACCGTGGCTCAAGTGCTAAGAGCATGAGCCTTAAGAAAAAAGAACTCAGGTACAGTGCCCAGGACCCAACCAAAAACAACAACATTTAGTCACTGAAATTGTGAACACACACACACACACACACACACACACACACACACACACACACACACACACACACACACACACACACACACACACACAGGGCATAGTAGCATATGCCTGGAATCCCAGCATTTCAGGAGGGCAGCTTGAGCCCAGGTAAAGATTCCATCTCAAAAACAAAATAATACACATACCAAATAAAAGTTGCTAGGTATACAACTAAAAAAAAAAAAAAAAAAACTGTCTGGCACCAGTGGCTCATGCTTGTAATCCTAGTTACTTCTAGCTACTCAGTAGGCTGAGATCTGTGCAGTTAGAAGCCATCCCAAGCAGGAAAACTGGCAAGCCTCTTATCTCCAATAAACTACTAAAAAGCCAGACACAGAGCTATAGCTCAAGCGGTAGAGTGCTAGCCTTGAGCAAAGAAAGTTCAAGGACAGTGCATAGGCCCTGAGTGCAAGCCCTAAGACCAGTATGTGGGCACATGCGCATGCACGGGCGCACATACACACACATGCACATATAAATGCATACATCCATGCATGCATGCATACACACACACTATCATTGCTATCAGAATTCTATCACAATAGAAAATATTCCTATTCAAACCACATAACTACTACAAATCTATAAAATGATCAAATATACTCCAATTTTAACACACGATAAAGCATAATGGATATTAATAAAATAATACAAGCAAGGTATATCTGCTGTATGTAAACAAACTCTCTGAATGAAAGTTTGCTAAAATGAATAAAAATTTTCAAAGTCCAAACAAACAACTTACTGTCCTGAAATCCAGCTCCCTGGTGGACCCCTTGCAGCAGAGTTAATATCTCTCGAGCTGTTTGCTCTAAGCTCTGTACAACTTTTCGGATTTCCTAGAATTAAAATTTACAATCAGATAAACTCAGTGAAATTATCACAGACTCATATTTAACACACTAAAAAGCATTCAAAACAGTAATGGTCTTCACAAGAAGCGACCCACTATAACCAGGTTTGAATCCCAATTTTTCTGTTTACTTGCTTAGTGAGACTTTTAGGAGTCACTGAAAAAGATCCCTCAAGCCAGGTACCAGTGATTCACACCTGTAATCCCAGCCACTCAGGAGACTGAGATTTCAGGATCATGAAACCCACCCAGGCAAAGTCCCATGATATTCTTCCCTCCAATAACTTACTCAAAAAAAAGAAGTGGTGCACTATGGCTCAAAGTGGTAGAGCACTAGCCCTGAACAAAAGAGCTCAGGGACAGCGACCAGGCCGAGTTCCAGACCCACAACCAACCAATCAATCAATCAATCAATATAACTTCCATTCTTCAGACAGCTACAAAAGGATAACAATCACAATCACTCATCTCCTTCCAATACCTAACTAGGACACTGTAAATATAGTCTGTAAAATGAAAACTTGACTGTAAATACAAGGATTAAATAATTTTCACTAATTCATTTTACAAATACTAAGCACATCGATGTGCTAAGTACTGTATAAATTCTGGGGACCACACAGCAAGCCCCTTCACTCTAGCAACTTACCTAAGAATGAAGAAGACATTAAAAAGAAAATATGCTAGAGAAGTTATTTAGATTGTAAGGTCAAGGAGACACACATACCAAGCACGGTGGTGTCTGCCTGTAATCCCCGAAGGAAGATCTAGAATTTGAAGCCAAGGGGAATGGGAGAGAGAAAAGGGGAGAAAGAGGAAAAGAGAGAGAGAGGGAGAGAAGGAGAGAGGGGTAAAGGGGAGGAGGAGAGGAAGGAGGAGTAGGAGAGGAAGGAGGAAGAGAGGGAGGAGAGGGAGGGAATGAGGGACAGAGTAAGGGTGACTGGACAAGAGAAAGACTAATACAAGCTAATCAGGAAAAAGGAAAGAAATAAATTTCAATAAAAGCAAAGTATGTAGGACAATGAAAAGGTAAATAATTTTTTAAAGGTAGGGGGAAGAAACCATTTGGGGCAGCAAAGCAATGAAAAGGAGATAAGCTGAACATAACATTCACGTAAAGAAAACAGTACAAAAGGAGATCGGAGAGAGACCTCTTCTGTGTAAGAAGGAGGAAAGTGTTTTCAAAATGTTTTAAAAAGCGTATGCTTTTTAAGACATGACCAATGAGTAAAAGCAAAGGTGCCTGGCTAAGTCCCAGGCCCTAACCCAGCAAATGCGAGAGAGGGAGGGAAGCTGTCAGTCAAACGAGGCATGGCGCTAGTGGCTGTCGCCTAACAATCCTAGCTACTCAGGGAACCGAGTTTTGCGGTTCGAGGCCAGCTCAGGCAGCCAAGTCTGACCTCCAATAAGCTACCAAAAGCCCAGAAGTGAAGCAGTGGCTCAAGTGGTAGAGTGCGAGCCGTGAGCAAACGTAGCTCAAGTATAGCGCCCAGATCCTGAGTGAAAGACGCTCAGGGCTGGCGCCCAGGCTCTGAGTTCAAGCCCCATGACCAGCACCAAAAAGAAAAAGCCGGTGATGCCGAAACCCGGAACGCGGGATCCGCACCAAGCACCAGAGCACCAGAAACGGAGGCCGGAGGCGGGAGGAGGCCTAGCCTGAGTGGAGGGGGAGCTGCCCGCCCTCGAACGTGCCCCGCCGCCCGAAGCCGTGCAGCGGAGGGGGTCCAGGCAACGCTGGCCGGCGAGACCAGGGCCGGGGCCGGGGCCGGGGCCGGAGCCGGGGCTGGGGCTGGGGCTGGAGCCGGGGCCGGGGCCGGGGCCGGGGCCGGGGCCGAGGCTGGGGCGGGGCTGGGGCCGGGGCCGGGGCCGGGGCCGGGGCTGGGGTCGGGGCTGGGTCTGGGGCTGGAGCCGGGGCTGGGGCCGCGGCCGGGGATGGGGTGGGGGAGAGGGATGGAGAAAGGAACTCGCCTCTCGGATGTCCTGTTCCGCAGCCAGAAAGCCCTGCAGCTCCACGAAGATCTCGCTCACAGACATGGCGCCGGCTGCACAAACCAGTGGAGCAGCGCTGACCGCCGAAGTATTATTGTCCCGCAGACAAGATGCAGGCGATCTCCACACACACCCGCGCCGTCGCCGCCGCGCTCACCCCCCCTTTACGCCACGGCTGTCGCCGGGGTCCTCCAAGGCCCACGGCGCGCCGGAGCCCGGGCTGCCCGCCGACCTGCCTGAGGCGAGGGGAAGGGGAGTGGGCGGGACTTCCGTTTGGGGCCTTCAATAGTGAAAGGGTTATGGGAGCGCGTGTCCTGGGAGAGGTGGGGGCCTGTCCTCCTGACGTGTGTGTGTATGTGTGTGTGTGTGTGTGTGTGTGTGTGTGTTGCTTGTCCTCCTGAAGGGTGGGTGTGAAGGGGGGTGTACGTGTAGTGCCTGTCCTCCTGACGGGGGTGGGGGGGCGGGGTGCCTGTCCTCCTGACAGGTGTGTGTGTGTGTGTGTGTGTGTGTGTGTGTGTGGTGCCTGTCCTGACAGGTGTGTGTGTGTGTGTGTGTGTGTGTGTGGTGCCTGTCCTGACAGGGGTGTGTGTGTGTGTGTGTGTGTGTGTGTGTGTGGTGCCTGTCCTGACAGGGGTGTGTGTGTGTGTGTGTGTGTGTGTGGTGCCTGTCCTAACGGGGGTGGGTGGGGGTGTGGGGGTGTGGTGCCTGTCCTCCTGAGGGGGGGACAGGCACCTAAAGCTGGAACTCTGGGTGCTGTCCTTGTGCTTTCTTTGTTCCAAAGTCTACCGCTCTTCCAATTGAGCCACAGCTACAGCTTCACTAATGGCTTTTGGTAGTTTTATTGTAGTAGATAAGAGGCTCACCGATTTTCCTGCCTGGGTTGGCCTCGAAATTTGATCCTCAGATCTCAACCTCCTGAGTAGCTAGGATTACCAGCATTATTCTAAGTTAGTTCTTTATTTCTTTTCTGTCATGGGGTCTGAACTCTGGGCCTGGGTGCTGTCCCTGAGCTTTTCAGCTCAAGGCTAGTGCTTTACCACTTGAGCCACAGGGACACTTACGATTTTTTCTGTTTATGTGGTGCTAAGGATCCCAGGGCCCCATGCATGCAAGACAAGCACTCTACCACTGAGCCACCTTCCCTTTTAAATTCTTTAAAGTGAAAGAATGTGTTTAAGTTTCTTTGGGTCCGGTGAGGTTACCTGATACATGGAGTAACTATGGTAATAGATGAATTGACTTGCCTAGGTCCTGGGTAACAAAGTATGAAGCCCATGTTATATGATAGATTCAGTCCAGAGAACAGAGAAGCCACCATTTAAAAGGCCGAATTTGGACTCTTTATTAGAGCTCTAGCAGGAGGCAGAGGATCTCCTATCACAAAGCCCTACCTCCCTGAATACAACTAACACATGACAGCCAAAAACCACACAATGTGAATGGAAAGCAAATCAGATGTGAACACGATCCAAGTAAATAAAAAACCAATGAACACTCAAATCTAATAGATGTTAACTATAACCAAAACAACTCAAACGTGGACACAAAAGAAATCAAGAACCAATCACCTAAGGAGAGTAAGACTTCTGGAACTAACCAACTCAAAAGACCTCTTTGTAAACTAAAGAATGTCCTCAGGCCGGGAATGTGCCTTAATGGCAGAGTGCTTGCCTACCATGCATGAAACCCTGGGTTCGATTCCTCAGTACCACATACTGAGCAAAAAGCTCAGATACAGTGCTCAGGCCCTGAGTTCAAGCCCCAGGACTGGCAAAAAAAATCAAAACAAAACAAAAAAATCCTAATTATTCACACATAGAGAGAAAAATAAAACAATAGGAAATAGTATTTGTTGAAATTTAATGGCTGCCAAACATGTTCTTAGCACTCTTTGTATTCTACTTGTATTGATACTTCTTCAAATTTCGTATTAAAAATGGCATTTTCCATTTCATAGCAAAACAAAGTTAATGGCTTTCAAAATGCTAAGCCAAGCAACAGCTAGCTATTTCCTATGATCCTACCTACTCAGGAAGCTGAGATTTGGAGAGTGACTGTTCAAGGCTACACAGAAAACTGCTAAATTGTATCTCTAAATTAGCCAGTAAAAATGCAGGACTGGAGGCTTGGCAAGCAAAAGGCCTTGAGTCAAACCCCAGTACTGCCAAAAGATAATAATAACACAATTCTAGCAAGAACAGGAATCCACCAAATCATTTTTCCCTCATAACCTATAAGGTGCTTTAGTTTAAAAAAAAATCTGGAGCTTGGTGCTGCTGGCTTATGCCTGTAATCTTATCTACTCAGGAGGCTGAAATCTGAGGATTGTGGTTGAAAGCCACCCCATCAGGAAAGTCCAGGAGACTCATCTCCAATTAACTACCTGAAAACTTTAAGAGGAGTTGTGGCTCAAAGTTGTAGAGTGCTAGTCTTGAACAAAAGATCTCAGGGTCAGCATTCAGGTCCTGAGTTCAAGCCCTTTGACCAACAAAAAAAAAAATCTATTTAACTCCACCATGATATGAACCTCTCTGCTCTTTACCACAACCTCCCTGTCATGATGAAATGAAAGCTCCTAAACTGTAAGAGAAATCTTTTCCTCCCCTAAAAGAAAAATATACATATATAGGAGCATTAAACTCTTAAAGTGGGTGTTTTTTTTTCATTTAATTTTATTTTTTTCTTTTGCCAGTCCTAGGGCTTGAACTCAGGGCCTGGGCGCTGTCTCTGAGACTCTTTTTGCTCAAGGCTAGTGCTCTACCACTTGAGCCACAGCGCTACTTGGGGCTTTTGCTGAGTAGTTATTGGAGATAAGAGTCTCATAGACTTTATTGCCAAGGCTGGCTTGAAACCACAATCCGCAGCTAGGATGACAAGTGTGAGCCACCGTACCAGGCTTTTCTTTTTGTTTTTGTTAAGATTTCTTGAGAATATCTCCTTTTTCTTTTGTCAAATTAGAATTATTTATATCTGGGGCTGGGAAGGTGGCTCGGTGGTAGGGTGCTTGCCTTGCATGCATGAGGCCCTGGGTTCGATTCTTCAGCACCACATAAGCAGAAAAAAAAGAATTATTTATATCTATCACTAAAAGTTAGGAAGAGTCAGCTGCAGTAGCTCATGCCTGTAGTTCTAACTACCTGGAGGCTGAGGTATAGAGATCACGTGAGCCTACCAGTTCAAGGCTAACTTTAGCTATATAATCAGACTCTATCTAAAATTTTTTAAATGGGGGATATAGGATGCTGAGCAGGTGTGAAGCTCACATCTGTAATACTAAACACTTGAGAGGCTGATAGTTGCACGTTTGAGGTTGCCCACACAACAAGACAGTCAAAAATTTTAAAGGAAGATTACTAGACATTGGTGCCAGACTACTTTGTCTCTGTGAATCAGAGTTTGTCCAAGTTGTTACAGGTGTCAGAATCTAATTCCTTTATAAAGCTATAAGCCAGCCCAGACAGAAAAGTCCTTAAGACTCATCTCCAATTAACCACCAAAAACAATACTGCATTTTGTTTGTCAGTCAAATTATTCACACATTTTGCCTTGTGGATAATGTTGCTAAGAACATGAGCCTACAAATACCTGTGGGATTCCTGCTTTCCTTTTTTTTGCGGGGGGGGGAGGGAGCAGTCCTGGGACTTGAACTCAGAGCCTGGGCACTGTCCCTGAACTTCTTTTGCTCAAGGCTAGCACTCTACCATTTGAGCCACAGCACCAGTTCCAGCTTTTTCTGTATATGTAATACTGGGAATCGAACCCAGGGATTTATGCATGCTAGGTAAGCACTCTACCACTAAGCCATATTCCCTGCCCTCCTGAATTCCAATTGTGGTCATATACCCAGCAATGGAATTTCTGGATCATACAGCAATTCTATATTTCATTTCTGGGACTTGAATTCCAGGCCTGGACACTGTCCCAGAGGGTTTTGTTTCTTTGTTTAAGATGCTTTACCACATTGAACCACAGCTCCACTTCCAGTTTCTGGTGGTTAATTGGAGATACGCATTTCTGGGACTTTTCTGCACCAGTTAGCTTCAAACCAAGACACTCAGATCTCAGCCTCCTGAGTAGCTAAGATGACAGGCATGAGACACTGGCACCTGGCTTGTATTTCATGTTTTGGAGAACTGCTGTATTATTTTCCACATCAGCTTCCTCAATTTACATCCCCACTAGCAACATTCTATATATAAAGGTTCCAGTTGCTTCACATTTATATCACTGCTTGTTCCCCCAAACACA
Source organism: Dipodomys merriami (assembly GCF_024711535.1). Taxonomy (NCBI): domain Eukaryota; kingdom Metazoa; phylum Chordata; class Mammalia; order Rodentia; family Heteromyidae; genus Dipodomys; species Dipodomys merriami. Next base: position 2,998,931 of record NW_027202782.1, on the reverse strand, counting down.
CTCTTTCTATTTATATTGGGCATCACAGTGTATATCTCATTGTACTTTTGATTTGCATTTCTCTAAAGACTAGAGATACTAAACATTTCTTTCACATGTTTGTTAGGCATCTGTATTCCTTTTAACTGTGAGGTTTGTTGTTGTTGTTGTTGTTGTTGTTTGGTAATGGGCATCGAACCCAAGACATTGCACTTGTTAGGCAAGTGCCTTGCCACTGAGCTACATCCCAGCCTGACATCTCAGTATCTTACTAGGAGAAAAGTTTGTTCACGTCGTTTGCCTTTTTGTATTCCTTTGGGTGCTTTAGAGACAAGGTATCCTTAGCCAGGCAGTGGAATTACCAATGTGAGGAACCCCACCCAGCCTTGTATGGGAAGTGGGGAGAGAGTGAGGGAAGGAGTGAAGGAGAGAGGGAGAGAAGGGAAAGGGGAGATAGAGATGGGAGTTCTCCCTGTTTCCCACACTTTCCTTAAAGTGACATTTCTCCTGCCTCAGCTTTTCAAGTAGCTGAGATTCCTACTGTCCCTAAAGCACACTAACTTATTTTTAATTTGCTGCCCACACTTTTGATACCTTGTACAAGAAATTTTGACAAATCAATTATCATGAAACTTTTTCACTTTTTCCTCCCCTAAAAATCTTAGTTCTTCTATCTAGGTCTTTGTTCCATTGTATGTCATTTCTGAGTATGGTATTGTGTAGTTTGGTGCTGTCCTTATCTGGTTTGGATATCAGGATAACGCCAGTGTAGGGCAGTCATTCAGAGTCTCAGAGTTGCTATGAAGATTGTATGCCAAAAATATTTGAGATTCAATGAATACAGGAAGAAGGCTTCTGGGAGATGAAGTCATCATAAATTCCTTCCGGAAATTAAAGCTTCTAAATGTAATCATCTAATAAGCAAGTGGTATCCTTTCTTTTTTTGGGGGGGCATCCGGTCGTGGGGTCTGAACTCTGGGCCTGGGCTCTGTCCCTCAGCTCTTTTAGCTCAAGGCTAGCGCTCTACCACTTGAGCCACAGTGGCACTTCCGACTTTTTTCTTTTTTGCTTATGTGGTGCTGGGGAATCGAACCCAGGGCCTCATGTATGCAAGGCAAGCGCTCTACCACTGAGCCACCTCCCCAGCCCGCAAGTGGTATCCTTTCTTAGCCACAGCATGTATACAAATAAAACTTTGGGAGAGTTTCTATTGATAATTGAATTATGAGCAAGATGCTAGTGGTTCTCATCTATAATGCTAGCGACTCAGAAGGCTGAGATCTGAGGAGATAGGTTCAAACCAGCCCAAGCAGGAAAGTCTTTGAGACTCTTTTGTTTGTTTTGTTGGTCATAGGGCTTGAACTCTGAGCCTGCGTGCTGTCCCTCAGCTCTACAGCTCAAGGCTAGTGCTCTACCACTTGAGCCACAGCACCACTTCTGGTTTTCTAGTGATTTACTGGAGATAAGTCTTTCGGACTTTCCTACCCAGGCTGGCTTTGAACCCAGATCCTGAGATTTCAGCCTTCTGAGTAGCTAGGATTACAGGTGTGAGCCACCAGGGCCAGGCTCCTTGTGACTTTTATCTCCAATTAACCACCAAAATAACTGGAAATGGCGCTGTGGTGCTGTAGAGCACTAGCCTTGAGCAAAACAGCTCAGGGACAGCATCCAGGCCTTGGGTTCAAGCTCCAGGAGCAGGAAAAAGAAAAGGAAGGGAGGGAGGGAGGGTTAAATTGCTATCTGTTAGCTAATGATTTGGAGTAGTTCAATACACTTGATGTTTGTCTACATGCACTGAAAAAAGGTAATAGAGGACGTTTTTCTCCCTATCTCTAACTTTATATGATGAGTTTGACCTGTAACTCCAGCTATTTGGGAGATACAAATTAGGAAGGATAAGGACTTGAGGCTAGTCTAGGCAAAAAGTTAATGACAGGCTGCAACTCAACAAGCTGGCCATGGGTGTACATCTGTAATCCCAGCTATATGGGAGGCATAGGCAGAATGACTGTGGTTCAAAAGCAGTCTGAAGAAGATCCTATCTGAAAACAACTAAAGCAACCAGAAAACAGTGGCTCACACCTGGAATCTGAGCTACTTAGGCAGCTGAGATTTGCCATTCAAAGCTAGAGTCCAAGCAGGGAAATCCATGAGACTATCTCCAATTAACTACCAAAAAGCTGGAGGTAACGTTGTGGCTCCAAGTGGTAGAGGGATAGCCTTGAGCACAAAAGCTCAGGAACAGCATCCAGTCAGAGTTCAGGCCGCAGGACCAGCACAAAGAGAGAAAGGGAGGAGGGAAAACAAGGAAGGAAGAAAGGGAGGGAGGGAGGGTGGATCAAGTGAAATGAGTCCCTTCCCATAACTTAGTGCACTCCTTCCCTTCTCCACACTTTAGCATGCTCCCTTCCTAGGCAACACCAGGCCCAGGTAGTAAATAACCAACTTCCAGCCCTCTTTACCTTGGGATGGCACTTCTCTGGGGCAGCTACCACCATATAAGGTAACAAGAGCCCCTAGAGTGACCTTCAGGTCTGGGCAGCTGCAGGACCCTGATCTACTACTTGGATGGCAGCCATAAATCCTAGTCTGCCATGATGAAGCCCCTGGCCCACACATCCACACCAGGTTCTCCACCTCCTAGCTCCTTCTAACTCCTCCTAAACCTCTTAGGTTATATAGGTCAGCCCAGACAATAGCCGGGGCTTCTTCTCATTCCTCCCTGTGAGAAGGAGTCTTGCTGGCCCCCCTCTCCTGGCAATAAACCTTTCTTTGTTCTCTGTATCTGGATGTCTACGTGGTTCTCTGGCAAATTAATATCTTAATTTTGCTAACAGGAAGGAAGGAAGGAAGGAAGGAAGGAAGGAAGGAAGGAAGGAAGGAAAGAAGGAAGGAAGGAAGGAAAGAAGGGAGGGAGGGAGGGAGGGAGGGGCTGGCTAACTAAAGCAAAAAGGACTCAACTGACAGCGTATTTTATAGCAAGTGTATAGCCATGAGTTCAAAACATAGTACCGAGAGAGAACAAGGTGTTTTCATTCCATTAAATGCTTTTATTTATTTTTTTTTGGGGTCCGGTCGTGGGGCCTGAACTCTGGGCCTGGGCACTGTCCCTCGGCTCTTCAGCTCAAGGCTAGTGCTCTACCACTTGAGCCACAGCGCCACTTCCGGCTTTTTTCTTTTTGCTTATGTGGTGCTGGGAATCGAACCCAGGGCCTCAGGCATGCAAGGCAAGTGCTCTACCACTGAGCCAACTTCCCAGCCCCAATGCTTTTATTTTTTTTTTATTTTTGCCAGTTCTGGAATTTGAACTCAGGGCCTGGACACTGTCCCTAAGCTTCTTTTGCCCAAGGCTAGCACTTTACCACATGAGCCACAAAGCCACTTCTGATTTGTTTCCAGTTTATGTGGTACTGAGGAATCAAACCCTGGGCTTCATACATACTAGGCAAGCACTCTAACACTAAGCCACATTCCCAGCCCTAATGCTTTTATTTTTAACATTTCTTCTGAGATTTCCACTCTATATATTATTTAGAAATGTGGTAGATTATGCCAGAACCTGGCATGCTGAAGAAAGAGTTAGAGTTCCACACCGGCTTGGGCTACATAGCAAGACCATCTCCAAAAAATACTTCATGTAGGTTAATTTCCAACTGTCTAGAGATACATCTGTTATCTTGTGTTATTTATTTCTAGTTTGATTCTATTATGTCCAGAGAACAAAGAACATTTTTTTTTTTTTGCCAGTCCTGGGCTTGAACTCTAGGTCTGGGCGCTGTCCCTCATCTCTTCAGCTCAAGGCAAGCACTCTACCACTTGAGCCACGGCACCACTTCTGGCTTTTTCTGCTTATGTGGTGCTGAGGAATCGAACCCAGGGCCTCATGCATGCAAGGCAAGCACTCTACCACTGAGCCACCTTCCCAGCCTCCGAAGAACATTTTTGTAGTCCACAGTGAGTCTCTCTTGCTGTCCATCCATGGGCACTTAGGATGACCTGCTTTGAGCATCAGTGAGACTCTATCACTTGTTGAAATCTCTGCCCTTGTTCATTTTCCATCTAGTTGTTCTATCAGCTAGTACACTGGTGTTGAAGGATTTGACTGAATTGTATTTGTCTGTTTCTCCTTTCACTTGTCAGGCTTTTCCACTGGTTTTTGCTTCACATATTTTGTAAGTCTGTTGTTTAGTGCAGACATAGTTAGGATGACCAGTTTGTCTTAGCAGATGGACTTTATGATTCTATATGCCTCTCTTAGTCTCTCATCATTATTTTGTTGTGATGTCTGCTTTATCTGATATTTATATAGCCTCCTGTCCTTCTTTGATTAATATCTGCACTGTGCATGTTTTACTATGCTTTGATTTTCAATCTGTCATACTGTTTATCTTTGAAGTGAGTTTGTTGCAAATAGGATATAGTTGTGTTAGGTGATAGGTTGTATGTGTAGTTAGATTGTGTTGTTGGTTTGTTTTAATGTGTTTAGTTAGTTTGTGTAGTTTAGTTAGATTGTGTTAGGTTGTGTGTTTAAGGTTAGATTGTGTGTTTAACTAGATTGTGTTTTTGCCATTCCTGGTGCTTGACTCAGGGCCTAGATGTGGTCTCTCTCTGAATTTTTCTCAAGGCTAGTGCTCTAACAGTTGAGCCACAGTTCCACTCCAGGTTTGTTTCGTTTTTTTTGGGGGGGGGAGGGTCCAGTCGTGGGGCCTGAACTCTGGGCCTGGGTGCTGTCCCTCAGCTCTTCAGTTCAAGGCTAGCACTCTACCACTTGAGCCATAGTGCCACTTCCAGCTTTTTTTCTTTTTGCTTATGTGGAGCTGGGGAATCGAACCCAGGGCTTCAGGCATGCAAGGCAAGCACTCTACCACTGAGCCACTTTCCCAGCCCCCATACTCCAGGTTTTTGGGTTTTTTTGGGGTCCTGTCGTGGAGCCTGAACTCTGGGCCTGGGCACTGTCCCTCAGCTCTTCAGCTCAAGGCTAGTGCTCTACCACTTGAGCCACAGCGCCACTTCTGGCTTTTTTCTTTTTTGCTTATATGGTGCTGAGGAATTGAACCCAGGGCCTCAGGCATGCAAGGCAAGCACTCTACCACTGAGCCAACTTCCCAGCCCCTCCAGGTTTTTTTTTAATCAGTCCTAGGACTTGAACTCAGGGTCTGGGCACTGTCCCTGAACTTCTTTTGCTCAAGGCTAGCACTCTATTACTTGAGCTACAGCATCACTTCTGGCCTTTTCTGTGTATATGGTACTGAGGAATCAAACCCAGGGCTTCATCCATACTAGACAAGCAATCTACCACTAAGCCACATTCCCAGTCTCCATTCCAGTTTTTGGTAGTTTGGAGATAAGAGTCTCATTGACTTTCCTGTTGGTCTGGCTTTCAACCACAATCCTCAGATCTCAGTCTCCTGAGTAGCTAGGATTACAGGTGTGAACCACTAGCACATGGCTTGGGTTGTGTTTTTTAATTCACTCATCAATCTTTAAATTGGTATATCAAGTTTTTTATTGGCCTATTTAGATCACTTTAGGGCTAATATAATGATGGGCATGTTTGTATTTAAGTCTACTGTTTGCTTTGCTGCTGTGAGGTTGTGAATCACCTGGAAATTCGCTGGTCTTGACCTAAGCAAGGCAGTTCTCCTGCTCCTGTGGTTAGCGCGCTGGCCGAGGTTGGACACTCCAGCTGTCATTACCGAATAGAGAACAGAATTGTTCCAAAGCAGATTAGAAAAAATTAGATTAAGATCTGAACACAAGACGAGTAAAATTGAAGTTAATCATTGACTGTTATCAAAGCCAGACAATTGCCCATGAGAAAAAAGCATAAGATAGCATGTGAGGAACAGTGTAGACTACAAAATGGCCTGGTAGGAAAACACATATTGCTGACAAAAAAAATGTAAGAGAAAAGTAAACCTTTCAAAAAGAACCTGCCAGAAACTGGGCGCTGATGGCTCATGCCTGTAATCCTAGCTACTCAGGAGGCTGAGATCTGAGGATCATGGTTCAAAGCCAGCCCAGGTAGGAAAAACCCTGTGAGACTCTTATCTCAAATTAACCACCAAAAAAACCAGAAGCAGTGCTGTGGCTCAAGTGGTAGAGCGCTGGCCTTCAGCTGAAGTGCTCAGAGATAATGCCCAGGCTGTGTTCAAGCCCCATGACCGACCAAAAAAAAAGAATCTGCCAGTGGTAAGAGGTCATTGAGATGTTCCAAGGGACAGGTCTGTGTGTGTGTGTGTGTGTGTGTGTGTGTGTGTGTGTGTGTGTGTGTGTATGTGTGTGTGTACATGCATGCCAGCACTAGAGCTGGAACACAAGGTCTTGTGGTCCTCTTTGGCTTTTTCACCTAAAGCAGAAAATCAGAATCATGTTAAAAGAAAGGAAGACATGCTCTTGGTGTGGTTCTGGATTGTCAGACATGAAGATCATTACGGCTGGGATAAACTTGGAGGGTGATTCCTGTCATCAGGCTGCATGGACAGAAGGTGGAATTCGGTACTAATAGCAGACACCTTAATTCTTGTCAGTGGAGGAAGTAATGGGTAGTGGAGAGGATATTTGCCTCACATTCTGGAAGGAGGATAAGGACAATGGGTCCTTTTCTCAAGAACTTCCCCTTTGGAAGTAGAGCTGTGTATGTGTGTGTGCGCGCGCACGCGCATTTGCAAGGGGTGCATGTGTGCAAGGTCTAGAGCTTGAACCCAGGGCCTGGGCACTATTCCTGAGCTTTTTTGCTCAAGCTAGTGCTCTACCACTTGAGCCAAAGCTCCATTTTCCACTTTTTTTTTTGTGATTAATCAGAGGTAAGATTCTAATGAACTTTCTTTTCCCACCTGGCTTAGAACCATGATCTGCAGATCTCAGCCCCGTCAGTAGATAAAATTATGGGCATGAGCCACTGGCACCCAAAGACTGTGAGACTCTTCACCTCCACTTAATCACCAAAAAGCCATTAGTGGAGCTATGGCACAAGTAGTAGGACATCAGCATTGAATGAAAAAGTTCAGGACAGACCAAACCCTGAGTTCAAGCCCCAGTACTAGTGTCAAAAATAATTCATGGAGCCAGGCATCAGTGACTCAAAGCCTGTTATCCTAGCCATTCAGAAGGCTGAGATCTGAGGATCATGGTTTAAAGCCAGCTTGGGCAGAAAAGTCTGTGAGACTCTTATCTCCAATTAAACAACCAGAAAACCAGAAGTGGTAGAGCTTTTGCCTTGAGCTGAAGAGCTCAGGGACAGCGCGTAGGCCCAGAGTTCAAGCCCTATGACCAACAAATAATCATAATCATAATTCATGAAAAAGTTAGGGATTTAGAAGTGTTTGGTGAGTACAAGGCCTTGAGTTCAGTCCTTAGTTTTGGGGGTCGGAAAGTGGGGGTGCTGAAAATAATCCATGGAAAGATAAGGAGAAAACCACAGAAGTTAATTTAACACAAGTTTTTTTCCTTTTTTTTTTTTTTTTTTTGTTAGTTGTGGAGATTGCTATCTCTGAGCTTTTGTGCTCCAGGGTGGCAATCTCCCACTCTGAGCCACAGTTTCACTTCTGGTTTTCTGGTAGTTAATAGGAGATAAAGTCTCACAGACATTTCTGCCCCAGCTCAGCTTTCTAAATAGGATTACAGGCCTGAGCCACCAGCACCTAGCTAATACAAGTTTTACATGACACAGGACCCCATATGAAAATGAAGACCCAAAGACACAGAGACAAACACAAACACATAAGCTGACTTAGAGGAGTAAAACTGACAAAGCAGAGGAGCTTGTGCTGGGTGTAACTGAGAGCAAGGCTAGGAGGGTCAGGGTTATTGTAACAAGATATTTGTACAGAGTCCCCTCACCCTCCCATCTTTGATGATAAAAATGATACTTTTCTTCTGGTAAAAAGAAGGATGTCCGGGTCACAGCAATTTTGTTTTCTTTCCCCCCCCAACCCCCACCCCCATGCTGGGTATTAAACTCAGAATCTTGTGCATACTAAGCAAGTGCTCTACAAGTGAGCTACCTCCCTAGTTTTCATCTGATTTTCAGAAACTGTTTTACAAATACTTCTGTTTTACAAGTAGTTTGTTAGCGTGGTATGTATGTTTTTTGTTGTTGTTGTTTGATTTTTGTTTTCTGACAGTGTAGTCAGGGCCTGAACACTGTCCCTGAGCTTCTTTTGCTCAAGGCTAGCCCTTTACCATTTGAGCCACAGTGACACTTCCCGCTTGTGGTGCTGAGGCAGAGAAGCCAGGGCTTCACGCATGCTAGGCAAGCACTCTACCACTGAGCCACATTCCCAGCCCATGTGTGTTTTTTCTTAACTCTTTCCATTTCGAACTCAAAGTCGATGTCTATGGATCGTAAGTTGGGTCTAAGACCAATGTTTACAAAACAAATTTTGGCACCCCTCCCAGAATTAAAACAACAGCTCTAAACCAGAGGCGATGATGGGCACCCCCATGCAGTCACGATTGCTTTAGAAAGCTGGAGCAAGAGAGTCATCACTTGAGCCTGCGAAACCACAACAAGCAGTCTCAAAGACAACAACAACTGGGAAACGGATACAGGAACCCCTCTACACACACACTGAGTGGTGGTAGTAAGCTGTCAAGCAAGGCATTGCTCTGAACTGTAACGTTAAACCCCTTTAGAAAATGTGGTCGTTGGTTCCATTCCATTGTGACAGACGGCAGAGAAACGAAAATGCGTTCCGCCAGCAGGGGGCGCCGGAGTCCTCCCGCGCACCGCCCCCTCCGCCCTTCCCCCGGAGGCGGGCGCTCGCCGCCCCCGCCCTCGCCGCTACTTCCGCTTCCGGGAATCCTAGCGCTCGGCATTTCCGGGGCGCCGCGTGTCGTTCGCTCTCTCGAGATGGAGGCCTTCGCCGTCCCTGCCGCGCCGATGCTGCCGCTGAACCCGCAGGACGATTTCCAGTTTCAAGAGGACGTGGTGCCGGTGCGCCGGCGGCGCGTCACCAAGGTGAGCGGCCGCGGTCGGGGCGGCGGGGCTCCGCGGGCCGCGCCCGGGCTCCGCCTCGTGCGTCCGGAGGCCGAGGCTTCTGCCGCCGCCGAGCCTGGGCCGGGCTTGGCCGCGTGGGCCTTGGAGACTCGAAGCGGGGAGCGCGGGGTTCCGCGGGAGACGCGGAGCCTGCGGAGCGCGCATGTCCGAACTGCGACGTAACCCCGGGACGTGGGGGGGGCGGGGGGGGGACGTGGGGAGGACGGGGAGGGGGCGACCGCCGGGCCCGGCGCTGCCCCGAGCTCCGTGCGCGCACGGTTACCCCTCTACCTCCACTTTGAGTCAACCCCAGCACCGCCTCCGGCTTTCTGAGCGGTTCCTGGGACACGAGAGGCTCCCGGAGACTTTCTGCCCCGGGCTGGCTTCGAACCCCGAGCCTCGGTTCTCAGCCCCTGGAGTAGCTAGAATCACAGGCGTGAGCCTCAAGCACCCGGCTCCAAGTCGTTCATCCGTGTTATTCAGCCCGGTGGGTTTCGGAGGTCGTAAAAGACGTGATTGAACCGCCGGTCATTGTGGCCCCCATCTGTAATCCCGAGCATCTGAGAGATCATCAGAGCACGAAGAGGGCCAGCGGAGGGCCCGACCCGGGTGCCAGAGGATTTGCCCGAGTAGTAGTTTCCAAAAAGAGTACCTACCTAACATGAAGTTGATCACGTGTGCCCTGGTAATTTTAGCATAAAATACTCTCGGTCTCGAAGGTAAGGGTTGATGCCTGAAACCCGGTTTAGTCAGCATTGACCTCCTCAAAGATTGGTTAACCAAGTTAAGCTGGACGATGAGACGTGGGAAGTTCTCCAGGCACATTTAAAGGGGAACGGAAGACATTTACTGTTTACTCATTGACTCAACCGTATAGCTGTTGAGTCACACAAAGTGATGGGTGTGAAGCTGAGAAAAACTGACTGCTTGACAACAGCCATCAGACTGCCACTATTGAATTTCTGTGCTGATGACTGGAAATGTTTATCTGGTCTTTATGTCTTCAGCAGAAAAAGCAAGAGAGTCTTACTCGAGGAGTGATCTTTGTGGGCCACCTACCTAAAGCAATTTATGAAAATCAGATCCAGGCTTATTTCTCCCAGTTTGGCACTATTACAAGATTCAGACTGTCCAGAAGTAAAAGGGTAAGTTTTTGAAAATCAAATTCAGTTGTTTGTTTTTCAAATGTGTATCTTCCTGTACAGTTATATTCACATACTGCTGTATCTGGACTTCACTCTGGAATGAGGGGAATGAAGTTTAGATTTTGAAACAGCCTTAAGAGAGAACATCAACATTATTCTGCATATTTGTTTTTCTAATCCTTAGGAATCCTTAGGTTAAATCAACAGAACTAGTAAATGCAACATTCATTCTTTGGCTATTAAGCCCAGGGTTAATAAAACTTGAGTTAAGGTCTATGCATTGCTGTTTTCCCAGCTTAATCCATATCTTGTAAGTGGTGTGATTATCTCCATAGTCATGTTACCAGTTTTTATCCATATCCAAAAGTGAATTTAATAAGAAATTGTAAAATACTTCTAGCATTGAGGGCTTGACTTCTTTTAAACATTTAGAGTGTGTTCATGATGAGTGTGGCTATTCATAGTTGTTTTATGGAATAAAAAGACTTAAGTTTTACCCAAGTATCAAAGCCAGAAGCCAGTGTAGGTATTGAAGTCATGTATACTTTATATTAAGACAAGCGAGAAAAATCTGCTTACAGGGTGGCACAGAGGGCAGCTGGGGGCATGGGTTTCAGGGAATGTCAGTGCTCTTTCTTTGAGTGAACACTCACTGTTAAACATGAAATGAGCCAAGTGCTTTTTGATTAGCTCAGTGACAGTGAGGAGTTAAGTTCTTCTCACTTGTTAGGTATAAAATGGAAGATCATGCTACTTCGTTTTTTCCCTTTGGTACTAGAGATTTTTGAACTTAGGGCCTCATCCATTCAAGTTTTTACTACTAAGTACACCCTCTTTTAAAATTTTATTCTGAGACAATTATGTTAAGTTGCCTGGTTTGGCAAGTAAATAACTCAAGGACTGTGATGGCCTGTGGCAACCTATCAGATTTCTTTTATGCTATGAAATGTTGTTGCTGAATAAATTCCAGCCATGGTAGTTATATATTAACTATGCATAAACAAAAATCCCAGGAGTAACTTGAAGATTGGCTGCATTTTCAAACTATTAAGGCTGTTTACTTTTTTTTCCCCCTGGCATACATTAGCTGAAGTTGAAATTTGAGATACCATAAAGTGATTTGTTACAGAATTCATGTTTATTACTTAAATTAATGATATGTTAGAAGTTTGGTGACTTGTTAAAATTTAACTTGTTTTGTGGTGGGTTTTCCATTGCAGACTGGAAATAGCAGAGGCTATGCGTTTGTGGAATTTGAATCTGAGGAGGTAGCCAAGATAGTTGCCGACACCATGGACAACTACCTTTTCGGTGGTAGAATGCTAGTGTGTAAGTATCGTACTGTACATGGATGCCTCCTGTTGGGTCAGTGGCATTGGAAGAGGCAGCTGTGTAGTTGCCTGAACATGCTACTTCCTCTGGTTTGATTCTGCTAGGACTTGGGTATGTTTTCCGGGCAGTCTAAGTGATTTTCAACTTTGCCAGCCTGAGTGTTGTTCTGCAGTGAAGTGGAATTTGATTTGGTTGTGCCTGAGAAGGGCAGCTGACCTCATGCTCCATTGGTGCTGAGGAAGTTCACTGATGAGAGTGCAGATTGTGTTCCTTGTGGCTGAGGGGACAGTGAATGCCAGTGACTGACAGTATTTCACCTTGAGACATGAAAGAGCACCTCAGATTTGTGAAGGCCTTACAGACAGGGGTTGGTTTGTTTGTTTTTTGGTCCAGTCGTGGGGCCTGAACTCTGGGCCTGGGTGCTGTCCCTCAGCTCTTCAGCTCAAGGCTAGTGCTCTACCACTTGAACCACAGCGCCACTTCCGGCTTTTTTCTTTTTGCTTATGTGGTGCTGAGGAATCGAACCCATGGCCTCAGGCATGAAAGGCAAGCGCTCTACCACTGAGCCACTTTCCCAGCCCCCACAGACAGGAGTTGGGAATGTATTCTTAGGGCAATTCACAGTAGTTAACGGATTCTAAATAGGCTCATGTCAGAAGCAAGGAATTTCAAAATCATTTTAAATGACTTTGACTGCAGCTCTTCACACAAAAGAAGCCATAAAGAGGAGTGACAGCACCAGATTAGAAATTTATCCCACAGAAATGAGCAGGTAGTCGCTGACATTGTCATGCCCATAATGTATCACAGGGGGCTGGAGGTCAATCTATGAGAGCGGGGCTCTTGTAAATGCCAGTGGCTTGTGTCTTTCATCCTTATCTACTGGGGAAGCTGAGATCTGAGGATTATAGTTCAAAGCTGGCCTGGGCAGGAAAGTCTATGAGACTCTTATTTCCAATCAACAACCAAAAAGCCAGACATAGAAATAATAAAAGCATGAGTCTTGAAGTGGCATTGTGGCTCAAAGTGGTAGAGCACTAGCTTTGAGCAGAAGAGCTTAGGGGGACAGTACCCAGGCCCTGAGTTCAAGCCCCGCAACTGACCCCCCTTCCTCCCCAAAAAAAGAATGCATCTTCATTGAGGTCTGGGGGGGAATGGGCTGGGTGGAACCAAATGTGTTTCCTGTAGTACCAACTAATACTGTGCCTGAAACTTCTGTCCAACGCACTAGCTGACTAGGGTAGAATTGACTAACTTATTCCTCCAATGTGCCGTATTATCTTGATTATGACATGAGAAATGTTTCTGGGGAAATTTGAAAATTAAAATTCTTGTTGGTTTAAAACTTTTACTTTTTAAAAAACAGGTCATTTTATGCCACCAGAAAAAGTACATGAAGAACTTTTTAAAGAATGGAATATTCCATTTCGTAATCCCACATACCCAGCAGTGAAGCGCTATAATCAAGAAAGGGATTTTGCACAAAAGATGCGGATGGAAGCACGGTTTAAAAGGAAAGAAACCTTACTCAGGAAGAAATTAGCTGCAAAAGGAATTGATTATAGCTTTCCTTCATTGGTAAATTTTTTTTTATGAAATACCTGTTGATTTTCTTTATTATCTACTTTGAGATATTGAAAGTAATCTACTAACCACAGCCATAATGCTCTTAGATTAGCATCTAAAGGTGACATTACCAGAATTAAGTTATATTTGATCTGGTACATACTATCAGTAAATATCAAAGCCATAAACATCTTTTTATCTTTTGTACTGTTACTGGGACTTGAACTCAGGCCTTAGCTTTTCTCAAAAGGCTTGTGCTCTACCACTTGAACCATATCTCATTTCTGGCTAATTGGGAAAAAGAATCTGATTTGTCTGCTCAGACTGGCTCTGAACATTCATCATCTATTTTGCCGTTCTAGTTTGGTGATACTGGAATTTGAACTCAGCCTCACACTTGGCTTGGCAGGTGTTTTACTACTTGAGCCACACTCTTGGTTCTATTTTGCTTTAGTTATCTTTCAAATAGAAATCCACCTACCTAAAGCCTCCCACATAGCTTGTTCATTGAGATGTGGTCTTGCTAACTTCTTGTCTGCTCTGGCCTTAACCTGTGATCCTCCTATTCTCCGCCTCTTGAGTAGCTGGACTTACAGGCTGCCATGCCCAGCCCTTTAGGCTCTCTTATATTGGAATATATATGTATCAGGATTATCTAGTAAATACCAAATAGAATTAAGATGCAGAAACATTGAACTGCAAGAGCCAGCATAAAGGAATATGTTAATTCTATTTCTGAATTTCTTGCTTGCAAAGAAATAAGAATGGGAAGGGTTTGCTGGATCTCTTCCCTATCACAATAAGGAGAACTATATAATTTATTATAAAGCGAGTGCATAATAGAAGCCAAGTGGCTCACACCTGTGATCTCAGCTACTCAGGCTGAGATCTGTGGTGTGAAGCCAGCCCAGGCAGGAAAGTCTGTATGACTTCAATGCAGCTGATCATTGTGCAAATTCTTAAAAGTCTTAAATTTTTATTTCAAGATTATATCGAAGAGAAAGGGTTCAAGCATGCCTAAGGAGAAGAGAAACAAAGTTGCTTCAGAAAGCACCCCTGAGAAGTCTGTGGATAGCCAGGTATGATTGTCTTTCTGTTCTGGGTATCCAGCATTACAAGTCATTTGAAGGAGGAAAATGTGCTATCATTTCATTTGTTAGGATTTCAGATTAAATCTTGTGACAGTATTGGTAGGTCCTTAACCTGGTGATTTAGCAATTAAAAAAAAAAAAATCCAGGGGCTGGGAAGGTGGCTCAGTGGTAGAGTGCTTGCTTTGCATGCCTGAGACCCTGGGTTCGATTCCTCAGCACCACATAAGCAAAAAAAAAAAAAAAATCCAAGACCTTATAATTGAGCTTTTTTTTTTTCATTAGCAAGTTTCTGTACTAAATTTAATAGGCGTCTAAGCTCTATGCTATCTGCAGTTGTTTCAGCAGAAGATGAAAACAAGCCTAAATAACATGATACAGTTTGTAGAGACAGAAAGGATATTATACTTTGGGATAAAGTTATTTCTTATGTCATTCCACACTTACATATGCTAGTCTGTTTATTCTAGGGCCCCACCCCAGTTTGTTCACCAACATTTTTGGAGAAACGAAAATCAGAAGTGGCTGAACTGAGTGACAAAGATGATGAAATCGTTTTTAAACAGCCTGCATCCAGTGTGAATGAAGAAATAAAAGAGACTCCAACCCCTGCACAGTCAGGGAAAAAAAGACGAAGACGAAGAAAAAGCAATCTATGATTCTGAATGCATTACGCATAGAATGTCTTGTTATAAGGACTGTTTTATATAATGTACAGTGAAATGCCTATTGATGTGCATTTGGGAGAAAAAAAAGATAACTATTCCTACCGGTTAAAAAAAAAAATTGACCAGACTGTGCTGTGGAATTAGAGGGGTGCAACCTAGCCTGCAGGAGGTGGGCTCACTTGGCCTGTCAAGCTCTCTTGTTTCTGACCACATAGAGGGATCACTGGTAACTTGGCATGTGAGTGTAAACTGCAGCCTTCTTGTCATCACCAGGGTGGTGGTTCCTGGCCATTCTTACAGGCTGTGCCTCTTACCCAAAAATATTTGAAGCTTCTCATACCAGGTAGCTAAATAGAGACTAATCAGATGAAGAATGAGAAGACAGTTCAAGGGTTAATACAAATGCAGAAATGAAGTATTTTCACTAAGAATGTTAAATTAGTTTCTGGGGGCTGGCATGTATCTATCTGATATTATCATTCTGAGTCATCTATAGAATTTGAGATTTAATAAGCCGCAAATAGTTTTTCTATAAATTATTCCTGTACAAGTAGGAACTTTGAAGAATAATGTCAAGTATCCTACTCGCCTGTCAAGGTGTGTTTATATTTTCTCATCAGGATTCATTAAAATTTTATTATTTGTAATGCAGTGCTGGACTAAGTGTTCTGATGGCACATATGAAGTATTGATATGGATTGATGTTAGGTGTATGTGAAGAGCAGGGCTATATCCTCGACAGTAGCTGCAGATACCCATAACAGTTCGTATATATTGAATGGGTGGATAACAGCTTGCCTACCTTGCTGGCCTACATCTGAACTTCATGCTGCTGATTTTCCAACTCTCCCTCTGGAAAGCATTGGATAAGCTTCATCCAAGTTTAGGTCATGTCTCACTATCCCTAAGAGGCTTGTGCATTCAAATACAAGCTTGCCAGCTGGCCACCTACCTGCCCCCACCCACAGGCATGCTGCCATATTGAGCTCATATTTTGTAATTAATCTGGAGCAAGGTGTTTTTTATATCCTTGCCCCTACCATGGATGCTTTTCTTCATTGTGGTTTGGTATGTGATTGCAGATCACTATACTAGATTGGCCTGAAGTACTGGTCATGCTGAGGGACAAAGCAAACATACAGGACCATGGCTATGTGGTTTGAGGTTTTTTGTTGTTAGTCGGGCCTGAACTCTGGGCCTGGACAGTGTCTCTCAGCTCTTCAGCTCAAGGCTAGTGCCCTACCACTTGAGCCAGTTTTTTCTGCTTATTTGATGCTGAAGAATCGAAGCCAGGGCCTCATGCATGGGAGGCAAGCACTTTACCACTGAGCCAACTTTCCAGCCCCTGGTTTGAGGTTTTGTGTGTGGTGCCAGGGATCAAATCCCCAACTTGCCTGTGGTAGGCAAGTACTTTAGCTATACCCTTTAAGTTTTGTACATTTTTTAAATGGTTGGGGAATTAGGACCCAAAGATGGCATGATTGAAATTTCAGTGTGGGGAAATAGGGTTTTTTGGAACTGAGCTGTGTTTCTATGCTGCAGGGATTGATGGTGATAGCTTAGTTCCCTGCTTAGCATTGCTGCTGAGTTTGGCTGTGCCGGGGTTTCAGCTTCATGCCTTATTAAAAACAAACTAGTACTGTCAAAACATTTTACATTTAATGACTGTACTAGAAAAAATAGGTGTGAGCCACTGGCACCCAGCTAAGATACACTACTAATAGTTTAAAAATAAAGCTGGGGCCCTGTGTTGGTGGCTGATGCCACCAACAGGAGGCTGCACAGGAGGCTGAGATCAGGATCACATTTCAAAACCAGCCCAGGCAGGAAATTCCCTGTGAGACTCATCTCCAACTAACAACCAGAAAACCAGAAGTAGTGCTGTGGCTCAAGTTGTAGAGTGCTTGTCTTGAGCTGAAGAGCTCGGGGACCACCCAAAGTTCAAGCCCCACAACCAACAAGAAATAAAAATAAAGCTGGGTACTGGTGGCTCACACCTGTAATTCTAGCTACTAAGGAGGCTGAGATCTCAGGATTGTGGTTCAAGGCCAACCAGACTCTTCAGTAGCCACTAAAAACTAGAAATGGAGTTGTGGCTCAAAGTGGTAGAATGTTAGCCTTGAGCAAAAGAGCTTAAGGAGAGAGCCTAGGCCCTGAGTTCACAACCAACAAAAAAGTCAAATAATTTGGGATGGAGTTTTGGGGTGATTTGGTTTTGGCTCCCAATTTTTTTGTTACCAGTGTTTCTGTATTGAGCAGTTCTTTGCTTGAGAAGTCAATACCAAGCCATAAATGAGGAAGTGGCCCAAGTCTCTGGGGCTTGAACTCTAGGCCTGAGTGCTGTCCCTCAGCTCTTCAGCTCAAGGCTGGTGCTCTACCACTTGAGCCACAGTGCCACTTCCAGTTTTCTGAGTGATTTATTGGAGATAAGAGTCAGGCTTTCTATGCTCAGGCTGGCTTTGAACTGCGATCCTCAGATGTCGGCCTCCTGAGTAGCTAGGATTACAGGCATGAGCCACCAACACCCATCTCAATACCAATTTCAAATGTATGCTCTAGTCAGTTGACTTCAGGTTAAGGTGGAAGCAGCCATATAAAAGCATAACTTGTCATCTGCTCATTATTTTTTAGTGACTTCTTTTTTCTGTTGCAAGTACTACCTGAATAGTTAACGTATGCAAATGATACAAGCCTTCATACAGTTCTATATGCAAATGATACAAACCTTAACACAGTTCTATATGCAAATGATACAAACCTTCACACAGTTCCCAGGGGGGGAGGGTATCCAAGAGACAATCAGGCTGTGTCCCACACTGCTACCCAATGGCTCCAGCCCACCACAGCCTTCCTGCTGCCCAGATGGCCATGTGCCCCTCCCACCTCTGTGTCTCCCACCTCCTGTGTCCAGAACCTGTCTTTCCTGAATGCTCAATCCCTCCCCACCACGTGTGGTTTGGGCTGTGCTGTCTAATGTTCATCCCCAACAGGTCATTTTCAGAAAAAACAACTATCTCTATAAAACGTGTTACTGAACACTTGATGTTGTCCCTCATGTACTTCATTTGCGTTCATGGATTTGGCCATCAGAAAATATTAGCAGAAATAGAAGCTGAGGACTATAGGTATGGATCAAGTGGTAGCATACCAGCTGTGACCAAAAAAGGCAAATGAGCACAAGGAAGAGTTCAAGTCCTGGTACTGGTCAAAAGAAAAAGATAAAATACAGTCTTAAGCTAAGTATCAGCAAGTGAATATTTATAGGCAATTTTGATGAACCCTTCACAACAAAGATTTGAACATTTTCCTAAATATAAAACTGTTTAAAAAAACTAAAACCTGTGGTTAGACAAGAACTGAGAAAAGATACCAAAAGCATAATCCATAAAAATGAAAAAAATAAAAGAAATTTACTTGGTGAAGGCAGGGGGTATAGCTGAGTGGAAGATCAGTTAGCTAACTTAAACAATGCTCTGGCACCAGAAGTAAATAAAATTGGTGAAAGATGAGAATGAAAAGACAAAACCAGCCTGGATAGAAATATTTGTAAAGAAGTTTTTATCCATAATAGACTTTTCAAAACAGCCCAGATTGTCATAGGGGAACAAACAGCCTTCTGACCATAAAATGGAAAGTAAACTGGATATGATGATACATTCCTATAATTCTAACAGGATTGCAAGTTTAAGGCCCTCCTGAGCTACATAGCAAGATCTTGTCTCAAGGAAGGAGGGAGGGAAAAATAAAGACTACTGTTGAGCTGAGCCCTAGTGGCTCATACCTGTAATCCTAGCTACTCAAGAAGCTGAGATCTGGAGGATTGTGGTTTAAAGTCAAGCAAAACAAAAGTCAAAAAGGCTTGATCTCCAAAATAACCAGCAAAAATCCAGGGTGGAAGCATGGCTCAAGGGGCAAAGAACCAAGCAAACAGCAAGAGCACAGGCACTGTATTCAAACTTTTAATTCTTGTGTTCCCATTTAAGGGCTCACATATGATATGTGCTAGTAATTCACACTAAGTTTTCACATTTCAGCTACTTTTGTAAAAACACTAATCAGAACAACTCTGAAGTCGATTTGTTCACATAGTAGATTTGTTCACAGCTTTGTTCACACAACAGTGAATGGTACACCAGTTTAAATGACTTAAGCCTTTAGAAATTACACTAAACAGGGCTGGGAAAGTGGCTCAGTGGTAGAATGCTTGCCTCGCATGCATGAGGCCTTCGGTTCGATTCCTCAGCACCACATAAGCAGAAAAAGCCGGAAATGGGCTGAGGCTCAAGTGGTAGAGTGCTAGCCTACAGCTGAAGAGCTGAGGGACAGCGCCCAGGCTCAGAGTTCAGGCCCCACAACTGACAAAAAAAAAAATTTACATTCAACAGGATGGTCAGTAATGCTAGACATCTTTGGTGATGAAAAGGAAAGAGGCAAAAGCTTTGGTGAATGAAGCCTGTGACTTTAAAGGACAGAAAATGCAGTTGGCCAGGCATGGCCAGCATTTATTTCCATTCTTAGGACTTCAACTTTGAAATAATTAATGATACTAACAATGAAACACTAGGTGGCAGTCGATCTAGCACAAAATCACATCGGGGGCTAATAGCTTACTATTGTAAACCTAGCTAGCGACTCCATAGGCTGAGAACTGGAAGATGCTGATTCAGAGCCAGCCAGGGGACAAGCCCAACTCTATTGCCATTTATCCAGCAAAAAACTGGAGTAAAGGTGTGACTCAAGTAGTAGAGCAAGCAAGCTGAGCCAAAGGTGAAATTCCCAAGTTCAAGGTCTAGTATCAGCCAAAACAAAAAGCCCTAAATCAAAATCATTTATGTTTTTTGTTTTTTTTTTTTTTTGTGCTGGTCTTGGGGCTTGAACTCCAGGCTTGGCACTGTTTCTAAGCTTCTTTTGCTCAAGGCTAGCACTCTACCACTTGAACCACAGCTCTATTTCTGGCCATTTGGGGGGGGGAAGGGGGGTGGTTTTGTGGAGATAATTGTTTCACATACTTTATTGCTCTCACTGGCTTCAAACTGGTATCCTTAGATCTGAGCATCCTGATTAGCCAGTATTACAGGTGTGAGCCACCAGTCCCTGGCTGGAATTTGTGTAGGTAGTTTTTTTTTTTTGTTTTTTGTTTTTTGTCATGGGGTTTGAACTCAGGGTCTGGGCTCAGAGCCCCTAAACATTTTTTGCTCAAGCCTAGTGCTGTACCACATTGAGCCACAGCGCCACTTCTGGTTTTCAGATGGCTAATTGGAGATAAAAGTCTCACAGAGGGCTGGGAAGGTGGCTCAGTGGTAGAGTGCTTGCCTTGCATGCATGAGGCCCTGGGTTCGATTCTTCAGCACCACATAAGCAGAAAAAGCTGGAAGTGGCGCTGTGGCTCAAGTGGTAGAGAGCTAACTTTGAGCTGAAGAGCTGAGGGACAGTGCCCAGGCCCAGAGTTCAGGCCCACAACCGACAAAAAAAAGAAGTCTCACAGACATTATTGCATGGGCTGGACTTGAATTGCAGCCCTCAGATCTTACTTAACTTCCTGAGTAGCTAGGATTATAGACATGGGCCACCAGCACTTGGCAATTTATGCTCTTAATGTTAGCATTTTATGTATGTGCCAGTCCTGGCGTTTGAACTCAGGGCCTGGGTACTACCCCTAAGCTTATGAGCCACACTTCAACTTCTGACTCTTATCTCCAATTGGAAGTAAGAGTCTCACAGACTTTCCTGCCCATAATGACTTTGATCTGTGATTTTTAGACCTCAGCCTCCTTAATAGCTAGGATTACAGGTCTTAGTCATATGTTCCTAACTTATTTTATTATTTTGTGGTTTGAGGATTGAACTCATGATCAGTACACTGTAAGCACAGGCTCTATTACAGAGCTACACGCCAGTGCAGTCTCTATTAAGACTAAAAATTTCATGTAAGATAACTTTGGCTTTACCACAATCTATAGCCCACAGTGTACAGGGTATTTCCTATTTCCATTCACTGTGCTCAGCTTGGCTTTATTTTTTAGTTCTTAAGCCTAAACATTTAATGCACAAAATAAAGAATGGCGTTTTTTTTTTAATTAGGAGATCTCAATAGTTTAGAATTATTTTACAGGTTATACGTAGATGGTATGTCTCAGGAACTAGTATACATTGACTATTAAAGAATATTTCAGTGGGGCACTGGTGGTTCACACCTGTAATCCTAGCTACTCAGGAGGCTCAGATCTGAGGATCATAGTTCCAAGCCAGCCTGGGCATGGAAAGTCCATAAGACTCTTATCTCCAATTAACCACCAGAAAACTAGAAGTGGTGCTGTGGCTCAAGTGTTAGAGTGCTAGCCTTAAGCTGAAGAACTGAGGGACAGCGCCCAGGCCCAGAGTTCAAGCCCCACAACAGACAAAAAAAAAAAAAAAAAAAAAAAAAGACCGTACAGTATCTTTACAATAAAAAATAAATATTTAAAAATTTTAAAAAGATAATGTTTTAATGACAACAGTGATGATCTATGCATTGTACTCATAAACTGACATGTTGAACCCGAAACCCCTTGTTAAAACTATGTGAAGATAATAAAAAACAAGTGAATGAGAGAGAATGTTTCAAGGCTGATACCAGTGGCTCACACCTGTAATTCTTGTTATTCAAGAGGCTGGGATCTGAGGATCCCAATTTGAGGCCAATTCAGGCAGAGAACTCACTGGGACTCCATCTGAATGAGAGTACAAGGTTTTAAGTTCAAGTCACAGTAGCAGGGCGGGATGCGCACGCACACAGACGCGCGCGCGCACACACACATATTTCACATGCATACCTATAAAACTTCCATCCGAGTCACCAGGGGTGAGCTGTCTTGCAGCTAAATTGCAGTCTGTGTTGCTCCTGAGCAGAGAGGTGAGAATCTGCAGCAGTGTCCAAGCCTTCATTGCTCTCTGAGCTGCTGGTCGCCAAGTTTAGAATATCTCTGGTTATAAATAAATGCTATCAACTTTGCAAGGACCAGGAAAAGAAACAGAGACATTTGATACTTGCCAAACATAGTTTCCACAGCAAATGGGCCATGGAGTACTGCTGGTATCCTGTGGCAGACAGTTTCACTCACAGATCCTTCTGTGCAGGGACTAAGGAAAATAGCCTAATATATCCCAATAGAATGTATACTATAAATATCCTAATATAATATCCATAAAAAAACTGTTCAGATATTGTGGGTAGTGATACAGGTATTCACTGCCAATTTATTTTCCTCTGGTTGACTTTTCTATTTCTGCTTTACCATTGAGTTGGCCTGCCTATTTTAGTGTGTGTGTGTGTGTGTGTGTGTGTGTGTGTGTGTGTGTGGGTGGGTGGGTGGGTGTATGTGCTGGTCCTAGAGCTTGAACTCAGGGCTGTCCTTGAACTTTTTCACACAAGACTAGCATTCAACCAGCTTTTTTGACTGGTTAAGTTGGAAGTAAGACTCATGGATCTTCCTGCCCCAGCTGGCTGCAAACCTCAGATCTCAGACTCCTGAGTAGCTAGGATTATAGGCATAAACCATCAGTGCCCCTGGCAGCATGCCTATTTTGTAATCAGCTCTCCCATCTCCATCCCAGTCTGGGGATCAAATGTAGGGCCTTTAGGAAGCGATACATTACTGCACTCTAGCCTTTTAATTAGCTTTTCTTTCTTTCTTTCTTTTTTGCTTTCAGTACTAGAGTTTTGAACTCAGGACATTGCTTTTGCTAGACAGGCACTCTACTATTTTGGCTACATCCCCAGCCTTTTTCTTTTCTTTTTCTTTCTTTTTTTTTTTTTTTTTGCTGGTCATGGGGCCTGAGCTCTGGGCCTAGGAGCTCTACCACTTGAGCCACAGTACCACTTCTGGCTTTTTCTGTTTATGTGGTGCTGAGGAATCGAACCTAAGGCTTCAGGCATGCAAGGCAAGCACTCTAGCACTGAGCCACCTTCCCAGCCCCTTTTTTTCTTTATTTATGGCCTCTGACATAGCAGGGATGACAGGTGCATGCCACCACACCCAGCTTATTGTTAAGATGTGGGTCTTCCTACAATCCTCCCAATCTCTGCCTCTTTGTATTTGATGTGAGCCCTCATTCTTGACTTTTTCATTCATTCATTCTTGCTTGCTTTCTTCCTTTTTGTTGGTTGTGGGACTTGAACTTAGGGCCTGGGTGCTGTCCCTGAGCTCTTCTGCTCAAAGCTATTGCTCTACTATTTTGAACCATAGCAACACTTCCAGTTTTTTGTTTGTGTGTTTGTTTTTGCTGGTGGTTAATTGGAGCCAAGAGTGTGAGGGACTTTCCTGCCCAGCCTGACATTGAACCATGATCCTCAGATCTTAACCTCCTGAGTAGCTAGGATTATGAGCCACTGGTGCCCAGTTGGCTTTTTGTTTTTAATAAAAATGAAACAGCCATTGTTTACATGATGGTATAAAAATTATTGTCCCAGAAGTTTAGTAATGCACACTGAATACCTTTCTCTTTTTAATGGTTGTAGGGCTTACACTATCGCCTGAGCGCTGTCCCTCAGCTCTTCAGCTCAAGGCTGGTGCTCTACCACTTGAGCCACAGTGCCACTTCCAGTTTTCTGAGTGATTTATTAGAGATAAGAGTCTCTCAGGCTTTCTATGCTCGGGCTGGCTTTGAACTGCAATCCTCAGATTTCAGCCTCCTGAGTAGCTAGGATTACAGGCATGAGCCACCAACATCCATCTCAATACCAATTCCAAATGTATGCTTTAGTCAGTCAGTTGACTTCAGGTTAAGGTGGAAGCAGCCATATAAAGGCATAACTTGTCATCTGCTCATTAGTTTTTAGTGAGTTCTTTTTTCTATTGCAAGTACCACCGGAATAGTTAATGTATGCAAATGATACAAACCTTCACCCAGGGGGTAGGTATCCAAGAGACAATCAGGCTGTGTCCCACACTGCTACCCAATGGCTCCAGCCCACCACAGCTTTCCTGCTGCCCAGATGGCCATGTGCCCCTCCTACCTCTGTGTCTCCCACCTCCTGTGTCCAGAACCTGTCTTTCCTGAATGCTCAATCCCTCCCCACCACGTGTGGTTTGGGCTGTGCTGCCCACATGTTTGAAAAGATAGTTATCATCTCAGTTGTTTTCTAATTTAATTTTTAATGCCCCTAGGGCTTGAGGAGTGTCTTCCAGAACTCCAGATGCTGGAAGGTTGATCCTAGTTGAAGTGAGTGCTGGTAGATTGTAATAAAGTTGTTGGGTGCACAGCTTGTAGAGGGATTAATGTTCTCGGGAGAGTGGGTTATTTTCAGTGATATTACCTACATACTTGGATCTTTATGCACACAGCTGGTTCCCATTCCATTTTCCCACTGTGATATGACATAGCCAAGACAGTGCTCAAAAGGTCAAACAGATGGAGCCTCCCCTTGCCACCCCCCTCATTGATCTTGGAGTTTCAGCTTCCAATACGGAGTTAAATAACCCTATTTTATTTGTGAAGAACTCACCCTCAGGTCTTTTATTATAGCATCGAAAACTGACCAAATATACTCTCCTACCCCAAGTGCACCCCACAGTTCCTGTGGATGAGAGCTCTGTCTTGGTGATGTTTATATCCAACGTAATGGGAAAATGCTGGCATTAATGAATTACTCTGTTTAAAAATACTTGTGAGGGTTGGCGGGGGGCGGCGGATGGCCCAAGTGGTAGAGGTGTCTGCTTAGCAAGTACAAGGCTCTGAGTTCAAATCTTAGCAGTGCCAAAAAAGAATGTGAGTCCCTACTCTTGTGTCAAAGACCTCAAATCAGACCTGAAACTCTGAAACTACTTCAAGAGGAAGTATGGGAAACACTAGAACTTGTAGGTATAGGCAGAAACTTTTGGAAAAGAATCTCAGGGGCACAGAAGATAGGAGAGAAACTTGGCTAATGGGATTACATCAAACTAAAAAAGTTTCTGCACAGCTAACGACACAATTACTAAACTAGAAAGCCAGCCAGCAGACTGGGTTCTCCCAGATCTTTACCAACAATGTATCAGACAGAGGCCTAATATTCAAAATATACAAAGAGATTAAAAAACGAATCCCTCCCAAAGCAAATAAGCTAATCAATAAGTGGGCAAAAGAGCAAGGAGATACTTCTCAGAAGAAGGTGTAAGAATGACAAACAAACATGAGGAAATGCTCAACATCCCTGGAAATAAAGGAAATGCAAAGCTAAACAACGTTGAGATTTCATCTCACCCCAGTTAGATTGGCCAGCATCGTGAATTTGAACAAGTGTTGGCGGGGATGTGGGGGGGGGGGGGCCGGGGGCGGAAATGTGGGAATGTAAACCAGTACAACCACTCCAACAGCAGTCTGGAGGTCCTTCAACATACTAAACATGGATCTCCCCTATGACCCAGCCATACCATTCCTAGGTGTCTACCTAGAGCATCATGAGCCAGTATGCTGTAAAGACACTTGTACATCTATGTTCATTGCTGCACTATTCACAATAGTCAAGTTATGGAAACATCCTAGATACTTTACAATAGATGGGTGGATCAAAAAACAGGAGCTGGTGGCTCATGCCTAATCCTAGCTACTCAGGAGGCTGAGATCTGAGGATCATGGTTCAAAGCCAGCCTGGGTAGGAAAGTCTGTGAGACTCTTATCTCTAATTAATCCCCAGAAAACCAGAAGTGGCACTGTGGCTCAAGTGGTAGAGTGCTAGCCTTGAGCTGAAGAGCTCAGGGACAGCACCCAGGTCCAGAGTTCAAGCCCCACAACCAACCAAAAAACACAACAAAAAATGTGGTACCTGCTGGGCGCTGGTGGCTCATCCCTGTAATCCTAGCTACTCAGGAGGCTGAGATCTGAGGATCGCGGTTCAAAGCCAGCTGGGGCAGGAGAGACCGTGAGACTCCTATCTCCAATAAACCACCAGGAAACCGGAAGTGGCACTGTAGCTCAAGTGGCAGAGCGCTCGTCTTGAGCTGAAGAGCTGAGGGACAGCGCCCAGGCCCAGAGTTCAAGTCCCACGACCGACAAAAAAAAAAAAAAATGTGGTACCTATACACAATGGAATTTCACACAACCATTAGAAAGAATAATATACTGTCATTTGCAGGAAAATGGATGGACCTAGAGCAAATCATGATAAGTAAGGCAAGCCAAGCTCAGGGAGACAAATGGCACATGTTTTATTTTCTCATGGGGAAGCTAGACCTAAACTACCTCGGGACATGATACATTATACAGGAGTGAAGGTATTCACACAGTGAGACCAAAGGAGGACAATCTCAGGAGAGAAATACAAAGGTGCAATGCCTATATGCACCTGATTATATAAAATAATATTATTGAAATGAACACCAGGAAATAGAAACAAGAGGGTTTTTTTCTTTTCTTTTTGTCTTGTTTGTTTGGGAGAACGGGGGTAAAAAGAAGCAGAGAAATGGAGAGACAAAGGGTGAACAAATGCAGTAGTGATACTCACTAGACACTATGTTGAAATGGACTATACAACTTTTGGGCGGGGACAGGAGGGAAAAACTGGGAGAGCTAAGGAAGGGGTGACGTTGTCCAAAAAAATATGGACAGCGGGGCACCAATGGCCCATGCCTGTAATCCTAGCTACTCAGGAGTCAGAGATCTGGGGATTATGGTTCAAAGCAGCTGGGGCAGGAAGTCTGTGAGACTCTTATCTCCAATAAACTACTCAAAAAAATTGAAGTGGTGCTGTGGCTCAAGTGGTAGATCACTAGCCTTGAGCAAAATAAGCTCAGGGACAGAGCCCAGTCTCAGAATTCAAGCCCCAGGATTGGAATAAAAAGAAGAAGAAGAAAGAAATGTACTCATAGCCAGGCACTAGTGGCTCACACCAGTAATCTTAGCTACTCAGGAGGCTGAGATCTGAGGATCATGGTTCAAAGCCAGCCTGGGTAGCAAAGTCCATGAGACTCTTATCTCCAATTAACCACTAGAAAAATAGAAGTGGCACAGTAGTTCAAAGTGGTAGGGCACTAGCCTTGAATGAAAAAGCTCACGGACAGTGCCCAGGCTCTGGGTTCAAGATAGATGACCAGAGCAAGAAAGAGAGTGGGGGGAGGGAGGGAAAGAGAGAGAGAGAAAAGGAAGGAAGGAAGGAAGGAAGGAAGGAAGGAAGGAAGGAAGGGAGGAAGGGAGGAAGGAAAAGAAAAAAACAACAAAAGTCCAGCACTGGTGGCTCACGACTATAATCTTAGCTACTTAGCAGATGCTCAGATTTGAGCATCATGGTTCAAAGCCATCCTAGGCAGAAAAGTCAATGAGACTCTAATCTCCAATTAACTCCCAGAAATTTGGAAGTTGGGCTGTGGCTCAAAGTGGTAGCCTTGAGCAGAAAAGCTCAGGAAAAACAACCAGGCCCTGTATTCAAGTCCTATAACTGACCAAACCAAACCAAACTTTAAACTTAATAATAATAACAACAACAACAATAATAATTTCCTCCACTTAAGCAATGGAAATCTTTCTCAGTAACTCACTTTTAAATTTTGGGAATGATACTATAAAAGAAAGCTCTTGAGCCACACACTATGGCTCAGGCTTGTAATCCTAGCTACTCTGGAGGCTGAGATCTAAGGATCAAGGTTCAAAGCTGGAAAGACTGTGAGACTCTTTTTTGTTGTTGTTGTTGGTTGTGGGGCTTGAACTCTGGGCCTGGGCATTATCCCTGAGCTCTTCAGCTCAAGGCTAGCACTCTACCACTTGAGCCACAGAACCACTTCTGGTTTTCTGGTGGTTTATAGGAGATAAGAGTCTCACAGACTTTCCTGCCTGGGCTGGCTTTGAACTGTGATCCTCAGATCTCAGCCTCCTGAGTAGCTAGGATTACAGGTGTGAGCCATGGGCCCTTGGTGACTGTGATACTCTTATCTCCAATAAAATGCCAAAAGCTGGAAGTGGAGCTGTGGCTCAAGTGGTAGAGTGCAGGTCTTGAGTGAAAAGCTAAGGGACAGTGCCCTGGCCTGGAGTTCAAGCCCTAATACTGGTGAAAGAAAGAAAAAAAAAAGGAAGGAAGGAAGGAAGCCAGGAAAGAAGGAAAGAAGGAAGGAAGGAAGGAAGGAAGGAAGGAAGGAAGGAAGGAAGGAAGGAAGGAAGGAAGGAAGGAAGGAAGGAAGGTTGGTTCTTGTTTTATTTCTTCTTTCATTTGACTAAATCTTTTCTCTCTCAAGAAATGAAATCAACCCAGATGACATATAGCCTGGGGATTCAGTGGTGATGGAGGCTGAAGACATAGGAGTGGAACTGTGTGGTCTGGCACCTTCTCCTTTCTTAGCTTCAACATTTGCATCTCGGAGAAAAGATGATAAACTGGCCTATCACCAAGGCTCCTCTTTTCCTGACTTCTGGGGTTAGTACAAGCCTCAGTCAGTGCCCCTTCCCCAACAACCTGCCATGGTTTGGATAAGAAGTATGTCCCAGGGGCTGGGAAGGTGGCTCAGTGGTAGAGCGCTTGCCTTGCATGCTCGAGGCCTTGGGTTCAATTCCTCAGCACCACATAAGCAAAAAGAAAAAAGCCGGAAATGGCGCTGTGACTCAAGTGGTAGAGTGCTAGCCTTGAGCTGAAGAGCTGAGGGACAGCGCCCAGGCCCAAAGTTCAGGCCCCACGACCAGACCAAAAAAAGAAGTATGTCCCAGAAGGCTTATCAATTGAAGATGACTTAGTGCCTGATGCAAACAATGTTCAGGCATAGTGTTTTGGGGAGGTGATGGGGTCATGAGGACCCTGACTTCATCAGTGGATGAATCCATAGGTACTTAATCCAAGACTGCTGTCATAAATGGAAGGAAATAGAAATTTCATTGATGGGACCTTGAAGGAAGTTCCACACTGGGAACATGCCCTAGAAAGATGTATCTTACCCTCTGACTCACATGGTAATATCTGAGTTGCTATTCACTGGCAGAAAGTTCCTCCTATTGTCTGGCCTCAGTCCCTCCTGTTGTTGGAAATGTACCTTCTCCCCCCTGGAAAAGAAGGATATCCATGAGAACTAAAATGTGAAATCAGAAAACAGAACAAAATTATTGATAAAGGGCTGGTCAGCTTTAGACTCTTTTCCATCCTTGCTGAAAAGCAAAAGAACATCGCTCCCTCAATCAAGTTTACTAAGCTGGCAGTTTTGCAGAAGTCACTGACAACCTTGAGGCTTATCACCAGCTGCACTGAGTGGCAGTATTAGTCAGGAGCTTACAATAAAAATCTTTTCTGTAATAGTGTCAATAGCACTGATAGTATTGGTCATGCAGACCAAGTCAAGATCATGTTTTGCCTATGCTACTATGACTCAAGGCTATGTTTTTGCTATGTTTTGCTTCTGTAACCTTGCTTGTCTCAGTAGCAAGGGGACACCACCCCTGTCCTCCAATTGAAGACCACACCGAGTGGCCCCACTATGGGCAGCCAATTGCAAATTATTACGTATGATATTTACCATAAAGAACAAATGAATTGAAAGGTCATATAACCATAACCAATGAAAATGTGCCAAACCTGCCTTGCATGGCTCGTCTATGTAACTCTATGTAACCTACCCCTAGAAAAAGCCATTCTACCCTGAGCTCAAGGCCATTCTCCTACTTTCCCGGTAGTAGGAAGCAGACCCCACGGGGCTGTAATAAAGTTCCTGGCTTCTTTAACTGGGTGTCTTGAGTCTCTTCTGGATCTGGGATATAATAGATGGAGGTCCCAGTGAGATCCAGGACCCCCAGGCCTTGAGCCCAGAGAATTCTGTATTCTGGGCCCCATAGGTAAGCAGACTCTTTCACACACACCTGGTGCCATGATGTTCTACCTCACCTCAGGCCCAAGGCAGTAGACCCCGCAATTGGACTGTAAGTACAGGAACCATCAACCAACATTAGTAACTGATGCCTTTAAGTAGTTTTTCTCAGGTGGTTTTCTTTTCTTCTCTTTCTCCCTCTTCCTCCCCACATTCCTCCTTCTCTCTGTGCCAGTCTTAGGGCTTGAACTCAGGGCCTGGGTACTATTCCTGTGCTTTTGTGATCAAGGCTATACTCTACCACCCGAACCGCAGCACTACGTCCTCTCGTGTGTTTTTCAAAGACACAAAAAGTCTATATAAGACATGAAGCCAGGCATCAATAACTCATATCTGTAATCCAAGCTACCAGGAGACTGAGATCTGAGGATTGCAATTCGAAGCCAGCCAGAGCAGAAAAGTTCTTGAGACTCACCAATGAATCAACAAAAGGCCAGAAGTAGAGGTTCATTTAAATGATATGCACCAGTCGAGCAATAAAGCTAGTAAACAGTACCCAGGCCCTGAGTTCACACACACACACACACACACACACACACACACACAAAGAGAGAGAGAGAAAGACCCTGGTCCCTCCTGCCACAGAATAGTGTTGAGCATCAGTGAGCTTTTGAGGTGCAAATACTGGGAGTACAGAAGTGGGACATGAGCTTTGAGGAACCAACAGGCAAACCCCACAGCAAGTGTTTCCTTCTGTCAGTGTCTTCTCAACTTGTACACACCTCATCTCCTCCTTTATCTTGCCCATCAAATGCTCAGCCTAGGAACCCAGGAAGGGAAGAGAACATGTATGGGTGATAAATGACAGTACACAGTACATGGGAGAGAAATACTCACCTGGGAAGTGACAATGATGTGCTGCCACAGTGGGGTTAGGGAAGCCCTGAGATTCAGATGATTCACAATTCCATGTTAGGAAATTACCAAGAAACACAAATAGCCTCTGGAAGACAGATTCTTCCTTATTCACTCACCCCTGTTTTTCCCGAGTTGACCACCTCTCTCCATTATCTTAAATGGAGCAACATTAGCACGAGGTCTTACAAGTAGACAAATATATTATGAGGTCTGAAAAAAAGGTGAGGGTCCTCCCTGCCATTCTTGCTAGTATGTTGTAAAGAGGCAACCAAAAAATGTCCTGACAAATGCAAGACAGTTAAAAAAAAAACTTGGCAGATTTGACCCAAATGCTAGTGGCTCATGCTGTGGATAATCCTAGTCACTTAGGAGGCTGAGATCGAGAATCATGGTTCAAAGCCAGCTGGGGGAGGAAAGTCTGTAAGACTTTTTATTTCCAATTAGCCACCAAAAAGGCAGAAGTAGAGCTGTGGCTTAAGTAGTAGAACACCAGCCTTGACTGAAAAAACTAAAGGCAGCAACCAAGCCCTGAATGTGATCCCCAGTACTGGCAAATAAATAAATACATACATACATAAATACATAAATAAAATATTTAAAACAATTGCAGAGAGTAAAGTCTGATTGTAACACACTATATGAAAAGTTATACTGTTGGAAATGAGTTCAATAACTGCCAAAGTCTTCCCTGGGCTGGCATGCTGATGTGCTCAGAATACAGGGGCATGGTTGGCTCAGGAACATTCTCCTCATCCCAGTGAATCAGGAAGTGGCAAGCTCACTCTGTGACTTCCTGTTAGCAGGTGTTGCTGCCGTCAAACAGAACTTCCAAAAGTCTCAGCAAACTGAGAACAAGGACAGTCAGAAGGGGGGCTGGGTTGGGATGGGAAGAGATGGGGCAGGGGGTGGGGTGGTGTGTGTGACATTGCTTAGCACCTGTTCTGCTACTAAAGTGCAAAGAAACCCAGCATAATCTTGCCACTCTCATGGTGGCCAGTGGGGGGACTTGGTCTCCCCTTTACATTGTAAACATGTCTTGCATAATTCAGCCTCTGTTTTACTGCTTAAATATTTTTTTTTACTGCTTTAAACAGCTGCCTGCTCCTTGGAAAACTAACCAACAAATCATTGAGCAGGTATGTGTCAGTGAAGAATTTACCACACACCAGCAGGGATTGTGACCCCTCATCTTAACACGGGGGGGGGGGGAGGCCATAAAAAGTTATTTGTGCAGTAGGTGTAGGATTTCAATGAATTGCTCCATCCAGATGCTCCTTGCACCAGGAAGCAAGCACTTTCTCTTGTTAAAGCATTGGGATATTTATTCAGCAGCCCAGTCCTCCAAGCAGGCCACACTAGCCCAGTGGCAAAGCTTTTCTGTATTTTTCCTTCCAAAAGCCATATTTTCACAGACTAAAAGTTTGTTTGACCATAAGATACACTGAAAAATCACCTATATATTTCTCAGAAACCAAACAGATTTTAGTATCCATGTATAGAGTTTGTTGCTGAGATTTTTTTTTTTAATGTAGATCCTGGGGCTTGAACTCAGGCCCTGGGCACTGTCCTGGAGCTTTTGTATTTAAGGCTAGCAATCTACCACTTAAGCCAAAGTGCTGTTTCTGGGGTTTTGGTAGTTAATTGGAGGTAAGAGCCTCATGGACATTCCAGTCTGGGCTGGCTTCAAATCATGACCTCAGCCTCCTGAGTAGTTAGGACTACAGATGAAAGCCACCAACTTTCTGGCCCAGTTGATGAATTTAAACTACATACATACCAGGTCTTGGAAGATACTGGTGGGGGGCGGGGAGATGGGGAAGAGGAAGGAAGGAACTGGCTTCTGAAAGAATCTATCCCAGCCATCCTAGAAGACAACGCAGAGACAGCCATGCAGAGACAGGAGAAAATTTATAAGAAGGTTTATTAAAGGGGCCATCCATCTTTCACTGGAGTGGGAGCAATACGGCTCCTGCCCCCAGCCAGGTGGATCCTTGTAACACCAGGGGTAGAGGTGGGAAGTACTCTGAGTACACAGCTAGGTCTGGGCAGAAAGTGGGAGTGCTCACCTATCCAGGAGGAACTGGCCGGAGCCTGGGGAGACTTCTTTGTGAAGGAGTGGGAGGGGAAGGGCAAAAACAAATCGTTTAAATAGGGATACAGGTGGACCCATTGCAACCATGAGATGTACAAATCATTATGTCGAAAAACAAACTTTACAACTTTGGGGGGCGGGAGGGGGAACAGGGGACAGGCTGGGAAGGGCTGGGAAGGGGAAACAAAGGAAGAGGAGGCAACAATGCTTGATAAGAAATGTACTCATTATCTTGCCCATGTAATTATAACCCCTCTGTACGGTATTTTCACAATTAAAAAAAAAAAAAAAGGACCTGATATGGAGGGAATGCTAACAGTTTCAAACCCCATTGCTCAGATCTCAGCCTCTTGAGTCACTGCAATAGATTCCGGGCTGAAAGACATTTTTATCATAAATGTGGGCCTATGTAGGAGTTAGGGGTGTAGTTCAGTGGTACAGCTGTTCTGTACTCAGCATGCTAGGGGGCCTGGGTTCAATCCTCAGCATACCCATCAAACTGGAATATGTGGCAAACTGGAATATGTGTGTGTGTGTGTGTGTGTGTGTGTGTGTGTATGTGTGTGTGTGTGTGTGTGTGTGTGTGTGTGTGTGTGTGTGTGTGTGTTTCTGTCCATTGGGGCTTGAACTCTGGGCCTGGGCATTCATTGTCCCTGAGCTCTTTTGTTCAAGGCAAGTGTTCTAATGAAGCCAGATAGACTGGAAAAAATGAGGTCAGGTCAGCTAATACCAAATACAGGAGATATTCCTTCATGTATTTCCCTTAAGATTAAGGGAATAAGTCATTTTAGGGGAAATGAAGCAGGATAACTTATGGAAACTGAGGCCTGGTGTAGGCAACTCAGAAATATGTTGCCTAAAAACTTAGAAATGCTATCTTTGCTTCAAACAAAGGCAACTGACAGCATTCTTCCCAGAAGGATGCATTTCTCACCCAAGGATTCACAACTGCCTGGCAGGATGCCCCCAAAAAGCAGATAGCAGGATGTCTCCTTCTTTCAAGGATAAGGATCTGTTTTATGGCAGGATGCATCCTTACCTGGAACACTAGGTGTAGTTAAAGCAAAGACAAAGCACCTAGCTTTGCACAACTTAAAGCCAGACCCCCTACCTTTACCCAAAGAGCTTTGTGTATCTTTGGGTGTCTCCTTGCCTGTGTCTGTATCTGTGTCTGTGTCTTTGTGTCCCTATGAGAGCACCCACACTCTGCTAGAGTGAGCCCCTGCCCTTCTGTTTGTCTGCTTTTTTGTCTGTCTGTTTCCTTGCTTGTTTACTTAATAAAGCTCTGCCAAGTTTTCTTAACATTGTGACTTGCCCAGAAATTCTTATTTTGTGATTGAAGTCAAGAACCCTAAGTGAAGAGTTCCTATGTTTAAAGGGGAGCTTCACTAATCCTCACCTCTGTCCCGTGACACTACCACATTGAGCCACAGTGCCACTTTCAGTTTTTGAGTTGTTAATTGGAGATAAGAATCTCCTTTTCTGCGTGAGCTGGCTTTGAACTGCAATCCTCAGATCTCAGCCTCCCGGTAACAGGCAGGAGCCACCAGCACCCAGCTTACAATTAGTGTTCTAGTGTTTTTCGTTTTCTTTTTTCTTTCTTTTTGTCAGTCTTGGGGCTTGAACTCAGGGTTTGGATTTGAGCTTTTTTCTCAAGGCTAGCACTTTATCCACTTCTGGTTTTCTGGTGGTTAATTGAAAATCAGAGTCTCATGGACTTTCCTGCCCAGGCTGTCTTTGAATCTCAGTCCTCAAATCTCAGCCTCTTCAGTAGCTAGGATTACAGGAATGAGCCACCAGTGCCCAGCAGTAGTTTTGTTTTTAATGCAAAAGCATGTGTAGACCAGCAAAGGATTCTAGGTCAATAGATAGTATGTAGATCAGAGAGCACGTTCCGAGCTTGTTTAACCAAAATCCTCCCTTCTGTCAACTTTCTACCACCTTGACCCACTGAAGTGAAGGAACAGGCAGACTTTAAAATTAAATATAAGAACTTGCCAAGCAGCCAGGCTCCAGTGGCTCATACATATAATCCTCATTACTCAGGAGGCTGAAATCTGAGGATCATGGTTCAAAGCCAGCCTGGGCAGGAAAGTCCATGAGACTCTTATCTCCAGTTAACCACTAGAAAACCAGTTCAAGCCCCACAAATGACCAAAAAAAATAAAGAACTTGTCAAGCTATTTCCATTGGCAATGCATGCAGAACCCTGGTTACCACACACAGTTACTTGTATTTGCTGTAGTCATGGGGCTTGAACTCTGAGCCTGAGCGCTATCCCTCAGCTCTTCAGCTCAAGACGAGTGCTCTACTGCTTGAGCCATAGCACCACTTCTGGTTTTCTAGTGGTTTATTGGAGATAAGAGTCTCATGGACTTTCCTTCCTGGGCTGGCTTTGAACCATGATCCTTAGATCTCAGCCTCCTAAGTAGCTAGGATTACAGGTGTGAGCCACTAGCGCCCGGCTCTGCCCTTCATTTTGACAAAGATCCATAGGTAGAAATTTCAGAGCTTAGATTCTGCATCCATAGCTCTGAAAGCTAAAACACATGGAGAAAATGTTACCCTTTGAAGGAAAAGCCCATACCTGGGTTTGTTGTAAAGTTTGAGTTAATAGGAGTGAATTGTTACATAATAGGTATGTCCACTTTTATGAGCAAGTCCATGCTGGTTTCCAAAATAATTGGGCCATCTTGCATTCTCAACAAAAATGAATGAGAGTTCCAGTCCCCTCCACATCCTTATCAACACTTGTCTTTATTTTAGCCATCACAGATAATGTTTTAACAAAAGCAGTCTTCCTGCAGAAAGGAAAATGGGTACACAGGAACAAAAGACCAGTTCAGTAGCCTTTATAATAACCTAGGTAGGAGGCGTTAAGAAAAAGAAGACTTTTAGTCTGCTTTCACATCTATGATATAGGACTACAGAAAAAGGATAGTGGCAGAATTTATCTTTGAATATGCAACATACACACAAAGAAGAAACATAGAATTGATCAGCATTGAGCTATGAATGAGTCGTAGAGTCTGGCTAAGTCCTGTCCCCTGCTTTGGGGACTGGCAATGACACCAAAAGAACAAGGCAGAGAGACAGGTTTTGTCACCTTTGTTGAGACTATGAAATCAAGCCTCCCAAAAGGGAGGTAGAAGTAGTGGTTAGTTATGTTTTGAGGTATCAGCATATTACAATGACACTCTATTCAATATTTCTTTATTTATTTATTACAGAGCAGCTGCTCCTACGGGCACTGTGTCAAGTCCAGGGCACATCTAGGGCTGGGATACTTACCATACCCACGTCACTCAGGATGTAGTGAAAGAAAGGATCTGACCATCATTTCTAACAATGTTTCCATGGAAAACTGTTTCTTTAACCCTCTTGGGTCTGGGTCTGTTCATCTGGAGTCTCTAACTGAGTGAGCATAAGATCCATGAAATGACAGCTATATAGCAACATCACAACTCTGCTGGGTAAGGTGAAGCTTACTGCACTCACTTTGGGAGAATTAATTAACTTAGTGTCTATGTTTCAAGAGTCTTTCAGGCTCTGGCTGCAGCCTTCCTCCCCAGAAGCCATAAAAGCAAGTTTTCACTCCCATACTCAGGGCAGGCTGAAACAAAGGTACATTGGGAAGTACATTGTGAAGACTGGGTGGTTAGAAAAAATTATGCTAATACACCAGGTAGCTCCCAGCTCACCAGATCTGCCAGGGAGCCAATCAGCTCTCAGCATTCCCAAGGAGAAACATATTCATTTATTTATTGGGCCAACAGAAAGTGGAACTTTGGCTGAAACTGATTTGTCTTCCACAGCAACTTTTTAATCCCTTTGTCTGATGCATAAAATCAGTTCCCAGAACACTGAGGTTATTAATAACTGCAGGAACTTTTCCCAGTCTCTAGATCAATTGGCAGTAGCCTCTGTTTATTTCCTTCTGGGTGATTCTATTATTTAGAGCTGGGAAATAACCTCCTTAAAACTTGTGCAGAATTGTACCCAGCTTGGGAATTACAGTGACCCTCACAGAACCAACCCATCAAATGTGAAGGCCATGTGCTCCTTGAACCTATCTTACTGGCTGTGTCCAGGCCAGTCCAGCACCTCTCTTCCAGTCTGGCTTCTACTTCCCAGTGCAGTCCAGAGTATTGCCTCGTTTAGAATGAGGTCATTTGGGGGCTGGGAAGGTGGCTCAGTGGTACAGCACTTGCCTTGCATGCTTGAGGCCCTGGGTTAGATTCCTTAGCACCACATAAGAAAAAAGCTGGAAGTGGTGCTGTGGCTCAAGTGGTAGAATGCTAGCCTTGGGCTGAAGAGCTGAGGGACAGCGCCCAGGCCCAGAGTTCAGGCCCCACGACCGGACCCCCCCCACACACACAAAAAAGAATGAGGTCATTTGGGGCTGGGAATGTGGCTTAGTGGTAGTGTGTTTGCATGCATGAAGCCCTGGGTTTGATTCCTCAGTACCACATAAACAGAAAGGGTCAGAAGTGGTGCTGTGGCTCAAGTGGTAGAATGCTACCTCTGAGCAAAAGCACAAGCTCAGGGACAGTGCCCAGGCCCTGAGGTCAAGCCCCAGG
This sequence comes from Dipodomys merriami, assembly GCF_024711535.1. Taxonomy (NCBI): domain Eukaryota; kingdom Metazoa; phylum Chordata; class Mammalia; order Rodentia; family Heteromyidae; genus Dipodomys; species Dipodomys merriami. The sequence continues at coordinate 2,961,850 of NW_027202782.1, read as the reverse complement.
ACTGGCACCAATCCCCTTGCCCCTCCCCCCAAGAAAAAAGAATGAGGTCATTTGGAGCTGGCTCTTTGCCTCATGCTGGCTACAGGCCCCAGTCAGCTGCTGGGCAAATTAAGGTTTTGGTCCTGCAGGAGCAAGGTCTTAATTTGGAGGCCTTGAGCTGTGCCTTTCTCCCAAAGGAATTGCTGTGGTCCATGGCCCCCCCATGGCATTTCTCCAAAGCTCGCTCACTGGGTCCTCTACCTCTTCCTCTTTTCCCTCTTCTGGGGGCCCAGTCATGTCCAGTGGCTTCCTGGGAATCTTACCACAGGAACCTGCAACTGGTCTGATTCCCATTTGCTCTCCTCTACACTCCAGTGGCACCACTTGTTCACTCCATATCACGAGAGACTGTCCATGTGCCCCCCCAAAAAAACTCAGCTGGAGAAGTGGGGTACACAAGCCTGGATCACCTCCTAACTCCAAGCCATGAGTTCACCCAAGAAGGAAAAATAATGACAGTTGCCTTGGGACACTGAGAGTCAGGGGTGGTGCAGCTCCCATTTGCAACACACAGGAAGGACAGACAAGATGACCTTGGTGAAGGGTAGCCTTGTGGCCTCCCAGAAACAATTTCATCTTTCCTTGCTGACCTGCTCTTCTTTCCCTAGTTCCTCTCTCAGGAAATAGCCTCAGCTCTCTATTCATCTGAGGTAAACTATACCTAAAATGTACCATTTTAACCTTTCTGTATGTCTTTTCTTTTCTTTTCTTTCTTTCCTTCCTTCCTTCCTTCCTTCCTTCCTTCTTTTTATTTTTTTTTGGGGGTCTGGTTGTGGGGCCTGAACTCTGGGCCTGGGCGCTGTCCCTCAGCTCTTCAGCTCAAGGCTAGCGCTCTACCACTTGAGCCACAGCGCCACTTCTGGCTTTTTTTTCTTTTTGCTTATGTGGTGTTGAGGAATCGAACCCAGGGCCTCATGCATTCAAGGCAAGCACTCTACCACTGAGCCACCTTCCCAGCCATCGTTCTTTCTTTCTTTTTCTTTCTTTCTTTCTTTCTTTTTCTTTCTTTCTTTCTTTCTTTCTTTCTTTCTTTCTTTCTTTCTTTCTTTCTTTCTTTCTTTCTTTCTTTCTTTTTCTTTCTTTCTTTCTCTCTTTCTTTCTCTCTCTTTCTCTCTCTCTCTCTTTCTCTCTTTCTCTCTTTCTTTTATTTATTACAGAGCAGCTGCTCCTACGGGCACTGTGTCAAGTCCAGGGCACATCTAGGGCTGGGATACTTACCATACCCACATGTCACTCAGGATGTAGTGAAAGAAAGGATCTGACCATCACTTCTAACAATGTTTCCATGGAAAACTGTTTCTTTAACCCTCTTGGGTTTGGTGGCTATTGGGTGTCAGGGGATGTCTGAAATTCACTCATTAGTACAAGTGGCTGGAAAGCCATGCTGGTCTTATAGCCTGAAGGACAGAAACTCTGGCCTGGGGTGTGTGAGGAGAAGAACAGTGAGCATTTTGACAGTGAGGAAAGGGAAACACTGTGTCTTGCGGGCTTCCACAGATGGGACAAGGCCATTCTACACAGAATCTGCCCCAGAACAAGCCCACTTTTGCTTGCTTGGCTGTTTTCCCCTGTCCTTCTAACTTTCCCCGCCACTCCCCAAGTCCTTCCTGTCAGGCTCTGGGCAGGGGAGGTGGTAGCAACTGTATTGAAAGGCCTTTTTCACATACTCAGGACACGGTGCCTGTACCTGTGCTGATTTTACACAGCCTTGGCCCCTGGAGAAGACAGACACAGTATCTCCATATGGAATGCAAAGTTCTAGGTTTTTGTTTTTGTTTCGTCAGTCATGAGACTTGAACTCAGAGCCTGGGCTCTAGCTCTGAGCTCTTTTGCTCAAGGCTAGTACTCTACTACTTTGAGCCACAGCACCACTTCTGGTTTTTCTGGTGGTTAAATGGAGATGGGAGTTGGGGCTTGGAATGTGGCTTAGTGATAGAGTGCTTGCCTAGCATGCATGAAACCCTGGGTTCGATTCCTCAATACCACATAAGCAGAAAAAGCTGGAAGTGGTGCTCAAGTGATAGAGTGCTAGCTTTCAGCACAGACAGGCTCAGGGACAGAGCCCAGGCCCTGAGTTCAAGGTCCAGAACCAGCAAAAAGAAACAAGAAAAAGAAAACGAAAAGAGAGAGAAAGAGAGAGAGAGAGAGAGAGAGAGAGAGAGAGAGAGAGAGAGAGAGAGAGAGAGAGAGAGAGAGAGAGAGAGAGAGAGAGAGAGAGAGTCTCATGGACTTTCCTGCCTGGGCTGGCTTTGAACCTGGATCCTCAGATCTCAGTCTTCTGAGTAGCTAGGATTACAGCCATGAACCACCTCCCCTGCCTAGATCCCACCTCTTAAAGGTCCCACTACTCCCTACTACCACACTGGGGATCAACCTTCCAACACACAAATTTCTGTGGAACACATTCCAATCACATCCAATCCAAGGAGCCTTGAATACTGGTTTCCTAAATTCTGTAGACATCTTTCAACTATTGCTATCTTCTGTCTCCTTTTTTCATTTTTGGTCCTGATTTGCCTCAGATCGCACTTCCTCATGTTTCTTTGTTTGTATTTATACCTTCATTGATCCTTTTGTCAACTTCTAGTGATACTTTATGTAGGAAGTAGAAATTCCAGTGTTTAACCTGAGGCAGTTAACCAGAATTGTCTTTGGATGTAATTTTAACTGGTAGTATTCATACAATGATTTATGGAGTTTGGAGTGTGTGTGTGTGTGTGTGTGTGTGTGTGTGTGTGTGTGTGTGTGTGTGTGTGTGTGTGTGTGTGTGTGTGTGTGTGTGTGTGTATGATGGTTGTGGGGCTTGGATTCAGGGACTGGGCATTCTCCCTGAGCTTTTGTCCTTAAGGTTGGTGCTCTACCACTTGAGGCAGCTTCACTTCTGGCTTTTTTTGGTGATTAATTGGAGATAAGAGTCTCATGGACTTTCCTGTCAGGGCTGGCCTCAAACCTCAGTCCTCAGATCTCAGCCTCCTGAGGAACTAAGATTATAGGTGTGAGCATCAGCACTCTATAGTGTTTGGGTACTCTAAATTGTTTATTTTAGACATTGGGAAATAATGTAAAAATATAAAGAAGATTATAAAGAAATTTATCATGCCAGGAATTCAGAAAGAACCACTTGTCATTTGTATGTATGTATGTATGTATGTATGTATTAAGAATGGGACTGGGCAATGATGTCTCGTGCTTATAATCCTGGCTACTAAGGAGGCAGAGATCTGGAGGATCACATTCAAAGCCAGAAGAAAAAGTCTAATCTCCAATTAATAAGAATAAAGCCAGAACTGAAGGTGTGGCTCACGTGGTAGAGTACTAGCCATAAATGAAAAAGCTAACTGAGCTGGCCAGCTGGCAAACACTAGTTATCAACAGAGAGGATGATCCTCCTAGGAGGATCATGAGTTCCAGACCAGACTGGGCTAAAAAAAAAAAAAACCCAGCTGGGTGCCAGTGGCTCATGCCTGTAATTTAGCTACTCAGGAGGCTGAGACCTAAGGATCAGGGTTCAAAGCCCCCTCAGCAAGGAAAAGTCCACAAGACTCTTATCTCCAATTAACCACCAGGAAACTGGAAGTGGAGCTGTAGCCCAAAGTGGTGCAGCACTAGCCTTGAGTGAAAGAGCTCAGGGACAGTGCCCAGGTCTTGAGTTGAAGCCCCAAGGGAGTGTACAAGAATCCAAGTACAAGTCCTGGTATAGGCACAAGGGAGAAAAAAAAAAAGAGCGAGGCCTAGTTCAGATACCTAGGTCATAAATGGCCTTCAGAATGGATTAACACTAGTCTTTGGTAGGAGTTAGTTCTCACAAAATATGGCTGCTATAAGCAAGGTCCTGTCTGTGGGAGGCTGGCTTCCTTTCTGTGCCCTTAGCTGGATGTATTTCATCTGTAGGTATGAAATATAGAAGCATAAGCTGGCTTATACACGTGGCTCACACCTGTAATCCTAGCTACTCAGGAGGCTGAGAGCTGAGTATCGAGTTTCAAAGCCAGTCCAGGCAGGAAAGTCTGTGAGACTCTTATCTCCAATAAACCACTAGAAAACCAGAAGTGGCGCTGTGGCTCAAGTGGTAGAGTGCTAGCCTTGAGCTGAAGAGCACAGGGACAGCACCCAGGCCCAGAGTTCAGGCCCCATGACCGACAAAAAAAAAAAAAAACAAGTATAGAATTCAGGGAAGGAAAAAAGCAAAAAACAAAAAACAAGCTCTTAGTGTTTTCTGGATGGTGATACTATGGCTTGGGTGCTCCTAGCCTTGGATCCTGTTTTGGCCAGTGCCAGAAGTTCATCATCAAATTGAACTTGGCGCTTGTCATCTTCCCACCTGTCTGCTTCTCTTCTCCATTGTCAGTGGAGATGCTCATCATGACGTCATTTACAAGCTCCAAACTCACCCACCCCATAGAGCCTGAAGGAGGATAATAGCCATATGTGGAGTTCTCCCAGCTTGTAAGGGAGTAACTCAGAATTTGGAAAAATGTGGCCCGTAATGAGCTCATTGCATCCAGGCGTCTCCCGGGGCCTCTGGCCATTTTCTGGTCTGGTGAGCACTCATGGCTAACTGCAGTTGGGGGAAGGTGACTCATCCAATTTAATCCACCAAACACACAGGACTCACCACCTGGGCCTTAGCCAGTGTGGAAGTTTCAGATTCAGAATGTGTTCCAAATGGGAAAGGTGAAGTTCACATCAGTGATAAAAGTAATGCAAGTCACAAAAACAATGTGATGGCTTCTTTTCCAAATTCTTACCCTTTAATACATTGCAGATATTTTCAAATTGAGAACCCAAAACACCAATGAGTCAAGGACTGAGATATTACTGGTGGAACTATATTTTGGCAAGTATACATATATATATGTATATATAATCTATATGGATATTTATAATAATAATAATTATTATTATTTTTTGTTGTTGGTCATGGGGCTTGAACTCTGGGCCTGGGTGCTGTCCCTGAGGTCTTCAGCTTAAAGCGAGTGCTCTACCACTGGAGCCACAGTGCCACTTCTGGTTTTCTAGTGGTTTATTGGAGATAAGAGTCTCACAGACTTTCTTGCCCGGGCTGGCTTTGAACATTGATCCTCAGATTTCAGCCTCCTGAGTAACTAGGATTACAGACATGAGCCACCAGTGCCCTGCATCTATAATTATTATTAGCATACATTAGTTGTACAAGGGAGTTTTGTTCAACATTTCTTATTTTTTCTTTTCATTTTTTTATTTTGTTGGCCGTGGGGCTTGAATTCTGGGCCTGGGTGCTGTCCCTAAGCTCTTCAGCTCAAGGCTCTACTACTTGAGCCACAGTGCCACTTCCCGTTTTTTGGTGGTTTATTGGAGATAAGAGTCTCACGGACTTTCCTGCCTGGGCTGGCTTTGAACCTCGCTACTCAGATCTCAGCCTCCTGAGTAGCTAGGATTACAGGTATGAGCCACAGGTGCCTGGCTCATTCAACATTTCTATATATGTACACAATATATTTCTTTTTCTTCTTTCCTTCCTTCCTTCCTTCCTTCCTTCCTTCCTTCCTTCCTTCCTTCCTTCCTTCCATTGGTCCTTCCTCTCTCTCTTTTCTTTCTTCCTTCCTTCCTTTCTCTCTCTTTCCTTCCTTCCTTTCTCTCTCTCTTTCCTTCCTTTCTCTCCTTTCTTTCTTTCTTTCTTTCTTTCTTTCTTTCTTTCTTTCTTTCTTTCTTTCTTTCTTTCTTTCTTTCTTTCTTTCTTTCCTTTCTTTCTTTCCTTTCTTTCTTTTTTTCTTTCTGTCCTGGAGCTTTAACTCAGGTCCTGGGCATTGTCCCTGAGCTTCTTTTGCTCAGGGCTAGCACTCAACCACTTGATCCATAGTGCCACTTCCAGTATTTTCTGTGTATGTGGTACTGAGGAATTGAACCCAGGGCTTCATGCATGCTAGGCAAGCATCCTACCACTAAGTCATATACCTAGTCCATAATACAGGTCTTTTTTTTTTTTTTTCATTTTTTTGGTCAATTGTGGGGCTTGAACTAGGCCTGGCACTGTCCCTGAGCCTCTTTGTGCTCAAGGCTAATGCTCTACCACTTAAGCCACAGCTCTGCTTCTGCATACAATGTATTCTCATCAATCTCACTTACTCTACCACTCTCCCCCATCCTATTTCTCCTTCTTACAACAATTTCAACATGTTTCATACATGCAAATAAATCATATTCATTTTCTTCATTAGCCCTGCCCCCAGTAAATACTTCTTTTTCTTTTATTGCTGGTCCTGGGGCTTGAACTCTGGGCCTGGGCGCTGTCACTGAGTTCCTTTTGCTCAAGGCTAGCACTCTACCACTTGAGCCATAGTACCTCTTCTACCTCTTCTGGCTTTGTCTGTGACTAATTGGAGATAAGTGTTTCACTGACTTTCCTGCTTAGGCTGTTTTTTTTTTTTTGTCGGTCATGGGGCTTGAACTCTGGGCCTGGGTGCTGTCCCTCAGCTCTTCAGCTAAAGGTGAGCGCTCTACCACTTGAGCTACAGCGCCACTTCCGGTTTTCTAGTGGTTTATTGGAGATAGGAGTCTCACAGTCTTTCCTGCCCGGGCTGGCTTTGAATCGCGATTCTCAGATCTCAGCTTCCTGAGTAGCTAGGATTACAGGCGTGAGCCACCAGCACCCGGCTTGCTTAGGCTGTTTTTGAATCATGAGCCTCAGATCTCAGCCTCTGAGTAGCTAGGACTATAGGCATGAGCCACCAGTGCCTGCCAAAATCTTTTTTCAAAGTTATGTTTTTGGGAAGAGTAAGAACCTTAAGAAAATGTTTCTACTCCTGAGACTTCAGTTTGAGGCCAGATTAGGAGGTGGGAACTTTTTTTTTTTTGTCAGTCGTGGGTGCTGTCCCTCAGCTCTTCAGCTCAAGGCTAGCGCTCTACCACTTGAGCCACAGGACCACTTCCATCTTTTTCTGCTTATGTGGTGCTGAGCTCAGGGCCTAATGCATGTGAGGCAAGCACTCTACCACTGAGCCACCTTCCCAGCCCCAAGGTGGGGATTTCTTAAGACTCCATCTTACTCAATGGCTGGGACTGGTGGCTTGTTTGTACCTGCTGTCCCAGCTTCAGTGTAAAGCATAATAGCTGGGTGCAGAGAAACAAGTAGAAGAATCATAATCTAGGAAAGCCTGAGCATAAAGCAAGAGCCTATGTAGGAAATAAGCAATTCAAAAGGGCTGGCTGGAGGTATGGTTCAAGTGGTAGAACTCCAACTCCTGCCTAGCAAGCTTTTTTGTTTGTTTGTTTTTTGGGTCCAGTCGTGGGGCCTGAACTCTGGGTCTGGGCGCTGTCCCTCAGCTCTTCAGCTCAATGCTAGCACTCTACCACCTGAGCTACAGCACCACTTCCGGCTTTTTTCTTATGTGGTCCTGAGGAATTGAACCCAGGGCCTCAGGCATGCAAGGCAAGCGCTGTACCACTGAGCCACCTTCCTAGCCCCATGCCTAACAAGCTTAAGCCCTGGGTTCAATGCTCATATGGCAAAAAAAGAGAGAAAAGTATCTTTTTAAATAAAGTTTTTATCTTTTGAACTTGTAATTTTAATTCTAACACTCCAATCTAAAGAAATAATTATAAATGTAGTAAGAGTCTTTTTGGTAGCAAAACAATCAGTTGCAGAATTATAAATAATGTAAAAATGGCAATCATTTTGTGATTTTTATTTGTGAAGTTTATTACAACATGTCCTAGTGATTGTAGCTGAGATAAATGAAAACAACTAGACCCAGTATGTAATAGAAAATTTGATAATGTCTGTAGCAAAACAAACATAATATATACATAGGGAGAGGATGGAAACACACTGAGATTTCCATACTAGTTATCTTTGAGTGGCAGGGCATAGAGGTCTATTTTATTTTATTTTATTTTTATTGTGAAAATACTGTACAGAGGGGTTACAATTACATGGGCTATTTTAATAATAAGGTTATTTTAATAATGGAGAAAACAAAACTAAATCTATGTGTGTGTGAAAGAGAGAAAGAAGGCGAGAAAGAAAGTGTGCGCACATGCGCGTGCGAGAGAGGGGGGGGAGGGAGGGAAGGAAGGAAGGAAGGAAGGAAGGAAGGAAGGAAGGAAGGAAGGAAGGAAGGAAGGAAGGAAAGAAAAAATATTGAAGCTTGAACTCAGATCCTCATACTTGCTTACACTCTTACTTGGTTTTTTCACTTGCAGATGATGCTCTACCACTTGATACATGCCTCTAGCCTGGCTTTTTGCTAGTTATTTTGGCAAGGATGTCTCATAAACTTTTTGGTCTGCACTGGCTTTGAGCTATGATCCTCTCATTCCTCCTCAGGCCCCCAGTAACTGCTGTGCTCCAGCCCTCTCTCCTCACTCTGGTCTTTCACTTTTCTTTCCCATTATAGAGCACCTGCATTAACTGCACTTCACATTTAGAATGAGGCCCCCACAATACTCTGAGCTCTGCTCCCCACTAACTCATGCTCAGCCTTCAACAGGAACTCCAACTTCCTTCAGAAATCGTGGGCCTCCTAGATCATGTTAGATTCTTTTTGTTGTTGTTATTGTTAGTTGTGGGGCTTGAACTCAGAGCCTGGGTGCTGCCCCTGAGCTCTTTTCAAGACTAGTGCTCTACCACTTTGAGTCAGACTTTTCTTGTGGTTAATTGGAGATGAGTCTCACAGACGTTCCTGCCCTGTCTAGTTTTGAGCTGTGCTCCCCAGATCTCAGCCTCCTGAGTAGCTAGTAACAGGCATGAGCCACCAGTGCCTGGCCGGGTTAGATTCTTTCTATTGTTTGCTTTTCCTCCTTGAGGATTCACCACTGTAATTCAGTAATCATCGGCCTGTTGTGTATTAGTGTCAGTCTTTTTCTTCTGACCATAGGAACCTTGTGGGCTTGTTTAATCCAACATCCCTGGCTGGGGTCAAAGTACACTAGATGAATGAATAAATAAGTAAGCAAATGTTATTGATGTTTCTACTTCTACCAGAGGACAGGGCTTGGGTCTGTTTTTCTCATCACTTTCCAGAAGCTGCTAGAAACTATCTGCTCCAATGGCCTCAGAAGTGCAAGTGTGGCACTGCTTATTATGTATGCATTCGTTCTCTGGATACATGTTTATTGAGCTCCTGCTATGTGCCAGGCACTTGGCAGTCAGCAAGCACCATAGCATCATAATCTATGCCTATCCTCTCAAGACTACATTGTGTACTGAATGAGACAGGTGCTAAGCAAGTAAACAGGAAACAGAGACAAGACAAGCAGGATGAGGCAAAGGAAAATTATAAATAATAAAAATATATTATTTTTAAAAAAGCCTCTGCTAGGTGCTAGTGGCTCATCCTTGTAGTCTTAGTTACTCAGGAGGATGAAACCCAGAGGATCTTAGCTCCAAGCAGCCTAGGCAGAAAAAAAAAAAATCCATAAATCTCAATCTCCAAAACAGCCAAGAGCAGAGCTGGAGGTATGGATAAAGTGGTAGAACACCAGCTGTGAGTAAACAAGGGAGCCAATAAGCATGAAGTCCTGAGTACAAACTCTGTTACCAACAAAAGAAAGTAAAGGGCTGATTGAGGAAATTAAGACAACAAAGAAATAAAGCTGAAGAATCTCTAAGACCATTACCTCCTTTTGTTTTAGATGCTAATTGAATTGTAATCTCCCTGGGTGAATAATTAATTTGATCAGAAAAGAATTCCCTAATTGTTATATCCATAGTCTCTATAATTTGAGTAATTATCTCAGTGGTTTTGGGGAGTAATAGACACACTCTAAACCCATTGTCTCAAATCATGGAAACTTTTTTTGGGATGTTCCTTTATCCCTTTCTATTACTCCTTGCTTTGTTTTTTGCTAAACAGACCCTTCCCAAACTTTCACCTATGATTTTACTTTTTGTAAAATCCCAGAATGCATTTAATAGCGAATCTCAAATTTTTGTGATTTGTGTAGAAATTGGGCAGCTGACTTGAGAATTAAAAATTTTTGTGATTTGTGTAGAAATTGGGCAGCTGACTTGAGAAGTTCTATCTCCTTCTCTCTAGTCAGGGGAACGTTTTCATCCTTTTCTTCTCTCTAGTGACAAAACTGTGTTGTGATCTGGTGGTAAAGCAAGAACACATTTTGGGAGAAGTGTGAAGGGAATGATGCTGTATAAAATAGGATGGTTGGGAAAAGATTTTGTAGGCTTAGCAATGACCTGTTGGAAATTAAGAAAGAGGAACTGTGAGGTTGATAGGCATAAAAAGTGGCAGACATAACAAGTGGCAGATAACAAAGTGCTTTGGGCTCCTACTCAAATGCTTCTCCTTCTTATAATGCTGTGAGTTCCCACTCAAACACTTCTTCCCATAATCCCAAGTGCTAGCTTACCAATGAAAAGAGCTGGGGCTGTACATGGACAAATCATCATGCAAAGAGGACAAAGCCCAGGGAAGGATGTAAGGAAGGAGTCCCATACTATATATAAACCACCCTTGGAGAGCATTCACTCCTCTTGGCACCCCCTCCAGCTGGAGTCTTATTTTCCTTTCATGGCTTTCCCTTCACTTTCAAATAAATTTGTTCTGTTTACCTTAAACACTTTTCTGCCTCTTAGTTCTTCAACAGGCAGAGAAAATAAATCCATTCCTATAGATGACACCAAAGTGACTGAGAAGACCACCCCATCAACTGGCAGAAGAGCATGCCAAGTCAAACAAACAGAAGATGCCCAGTTTGTTTTGCATTCAGACGAGTACTAACTGCTTTTTCGGTGTGTAAGTCTCATATATCACATGAAATGCTTATACTAAAAATAATTTATTATCTTAAGCTCAATTTTTTTCATAATTATTCCATTCCTTATAATAAAAATGCATGGCTACTGTGTTTGGAATACATCAACCACAATTTTTTTTTGGCCTGGGCCCTGTCCCTGAACTCTTCAGCTCAAGGCTAGCACTCTGCCACTTGAGCCATAGTGCCACTTCTGGTTTTCTGGTGGTTTATTGGAGATAAAAGTCTTCAAGCACAATTTTAAGGCAAATAAGTGTTTTTTTTTCTTTTCTTTTTTGGTGGAAATGGAGTTTGAATTCAGGCCATCCTTGTTCTTAAGGAAACTAACCCAAATTAAAAGGAAATCTAAAACTCTTCTCTTCTTCCCCAAACTCCCTCGAGGTAACCATGACTAATATCCAGGCTAGCTTTCCTTCTCCTTTGCAAGCACAGACATTTCTAATTTCTTCCTAGGCTAGTCATCTCAAAAGTACCTTATGAGAACAGAGATCTATTACCTAATAATTATGAAGTCTTGAAATTGAAAATGAAGGCCACCCTGGTCAGGATCTCTCTCTCTCTGAAAACCTTAGGGAAGGTGCATCTCTGCTTTTTCCTTGGTTTATGGCAGGAGAGCTTCAGTCTTTAATTCCACTGCTGCGTCATGATTTCTCCATCTTGTCTGGGTCTACTAAGGATGCTGGCTATTGAGCATGCTGGCTATTGATTACATCTGTAAAGCCTGTTTCAAAAACAAGGTCACCTTCACTCATCTTGGGGATTATGGTTTCAACAGAGCTTTCTGGGGGAACACAATTTGCCTTGTAATATTTTGTTCTAAAGATTCTACTCCCAGTTTTATTTTATTTTTTCAGTTGTGGGACTTGAACTCTGGGCCTGGGCGCTGTCCCTCAGCTCTTCAGCCCAATGTGAGCACTCTACCACTTGAGCCACAGTGCCACTTCCGGTTTTCTAGCGGTTTATTGGAAATAAGAGTCTCATGGACTTTCCTGCCTAGACTGGCTTTGAACCGTTATCCTAAGAGCTCAACCTCGTGAGTAGCTAGGATTACAGCCATGAGCCACTGGCGCCTGGCTCACACTTAGCTTTTGACATGGATTACAGCTGAGACATCTCATGGTTATGGAAAGCTCACTAGAAGGAGCCACAGAACCAGCTGAAAACCATGCTATTTTTTTTTGGGGGGGGGTCTGGTCGTGGGGCCTGAACTCTGGGCCTGAGCACTGTCCCTCAGCTCTTCAGCTCAAGGCTAGCGCTCTACCACTTGAGTCACAGCGCCACTTCCAGCTTTTTTCTTTTTGCTTATGTGGTGCTGAGGAGTCGAACCCAGGGCCTCAGGCATGCAAGGCAAGCGCTCTACCACTGAACCAACTTCCCAGCCCCAAACCATGCTATCTTTATAGTCACAGTTCAATTTAGTTAGATCAAGGGACAAGGAACATGAGGCCCAGTCCAGTGGTTTTTAACTGTTGGATCTCTCCAAGTAGAGTCAAAGAAAGCAGTAATTTCAAGCAACAAAGTATGAATGAGTATCACTAACCATGGCAACAATCCTGAGCTTCAGTGTCTAGGATTTTATAGGGCTTTGGTCATGTAACTATTACAGACTACCAACATGGCTGCTCCCTTAGCCTCCAGTCCTTCTGAAGGGCAAGCACAGTGTTCCTTCTACTAAAGTCCCTATCAAATATCACATTTGTTAGACTAGCCAGTATGGCCCAAGACCTCAAAGACACAGGATCCTATCCAGGCAGGACATTCCAAGAGTTTAGAGATCACATACAAGGAATTACAGGCAAAGATCTCCCTGTGGGCAGTTAGTTCTCTATTACTTAATCTTCTCGAAGTTAACAACCTCTGACATCTGTCTCCATGTGTTTTGGGGCTTCTTAAAAATGGAATCACAGGGGCTGGAAAGGTGGCTCAGTGGTAGAGCACTTGCCTTGCATGCATGAGGCCCTGGGTTCGATTCCTCAGCACCACATAAGCAAAAAGAAAAAAGCTGGAAGTGGCGCTGTGACTCAAGTGAGCTGAAGAGCTGAGGGACAGCGCCCAGGCCCAGAGTTCAGGCCCCATGACCGGACCCCCCCCCAAAAAAAAAAGAAAGAAATGAACCCGTTATCTTGTCCATGTAATTGTAACTCCTCTGTATGGTATTTTCACAATAAAAAATAAATAAATAAAAATAAAAGATCTGCTAATTGGACACAATTAAAAAAAAATGGAATCATATAGTAACCTTCATTTGTAGTAACATTTCCTAACATGGTATTTATGAGATCTGTTGTTTTAAGTACTGTATTTATATTCTATTACTGACTATACCATGAATTTCTGACTCTGGTGAACATTATTTTGTGGAAACACTTGGATTATCTCCAGAGTAGAGTCTGAATGACGGTGCATAAAGCATCTTGTACATGCCATTTGATAGATGCGAGCATTCAATTGTTTGGTGAACAAGCAATTGAATTGCTAGGTCATAGATAAATACATATGCCATTTTCATTAGACATTTCAGGGAGGGAGAGTGAGACAGAGATAGAGAGATAAAGAAGGGGAGAAGAAAGAGATGAGAGACAGAGAAAGAGGGAGATGAAATTCAAGAAAATACATATAAGGAATAAAAACAATACTAAATATTACTATGGATATATTACAAAAAATTGTTATAGTTGGACCTGGAATATCTCCCAAAGGCCCATGTGTTGAAGGCTTTGTCTCCAGCCTGTGGTGCTATTGGGAGACATGGACCCTTTAGGTGGTGGAGCTTACTGGGAGGTAATTGGAGGAGGGGCTTAAAGGGGATTTTCAGTACTCCAGTTCCTGTCTCTCTCTGCTTCCTGGCCACTAAGGTGTAAGGATCCGCTTCTGTTTCACACAGTGAAACCATAAACCCAAGGCAATGGGAGCAAGTGATGAAGGATGGAAACCTCTGAAACTATGAGCCAAAACCAATCTTTCCTATTTAGAACTTGGCTTTCTCAGATTTTTTTTTTTCCACAGTGACTACCTAATAGAAATATAAGGACCAAATTCAGGACAGAAGGAAGAAAATGGGATCAGGAGGGGCTACACATAAGTTATCATGACATATTATTTTTTGATACGCCTGAAATTTTTCATTAAAAGCAAGCCAACAGGGCTGGGAAGGTGGCTTAGTGGTAGAGTGCTTGCTTTGCATGCATGAGACCCAGGGTTCGATTCCTCAGCACCACATAAGTAGAAAAAGCCAGAAGTGGTGTGCTGTGGCTAAAGTGGTAGAACACTAGCCTTGAGCTGAAGAGCTGAGGGACAGCACCCAGGCCCACAACCGACAAAAACAAAAAACAAAAAACTTTTTTTTTTAAAAGCAAGCAAACAAAAGGAGCTTCTAGTGTTGTGAAATAGCTCTAAGTTCAGTTTCTATGAACTTTAAAAATTACATATTTGTACAAAAGGGATTCTATGTAACATTTCAATTTATACGTTACAATTCATCTTGGTAAGTGTAATTTTTTTTTTTTTTTTTTTTTTTTTTAGTTCTAACATAATTCTCTTGCCTTCAAAAAAAGATTTTCTGGGCTGGGAAGGTGGCTCAGTGGTAGAGTGCTTGCCTCGAATGCATGAGGCCCTGGGTTGGATTCCTCAGCAACATATAAACAGAAAAAGCCAGAAGTGGCTCAGGTGGTAGAGCACTAGCTTTGACCTGAAGAGCTGAGGGACAGCACCCAGGCCCAGAGTTCAAGCCCCATGACCAACCAAAACCAAAACCAAAAGGTTGTCTGTCTTCAGCCTGGTGACACAATCAGGTGTTTGTTTTTTGTGATAGTTCTGGGGCTTGGACTCAGAGCATTGGTGGTGTTCCTGAGCTTTTATTTTCAAGGCTAGCAACTCTATCCCTATGAGCCAGAGCTCTACTTCTGGCCTTTTTTTTTTTTTTTTGGTCATGGGGCTTGAACTTAGGGCCTGGGCACTGTCCATGAGCAATTTTGCTCAAGGTTAGCATTGTACCACTTTGAGACCTAACTCCACTTCCACTTCTCCCTCCCCGTTTTTTTGTTGTTGTTGTTGTTTTGATTTTTTGTTTGCTTTTGAGTAGTTAATTGGAGGTAAGAGTCTTCTGGGGGGTTCTCTGCCTGGATTGGCTTTGAAGCACTATTTTCAGATCTCGGACTCTTGAGTAGTTAGGATTACAAGTGTGAGCCACCTGTGCCCAGATCACTTCTGGCTTTTTGGTGGTTAATCAGGGATAACAGCCACATGGATTTTCCTGCCTGAGCTTTGAACCATAATCCTCAGATCGCAGCCTCCTGAGTAGCTAGGATTAATAGGTGTGAGCCACCAACCCTTGGGTCACAATCAGTCTTTAACTTTACCCTTATGACTACCATTCTTCTTTGTCTTGGGCAAGCTAAATACTTCCAGTCAGCAAGTCTATGCAGGTATTTCTTCCTACTTTTTAATTTTCTTTTTAAAGTATTCTAACTCATACCCAATTTCCAGAGAAAGGTATCATGATCTGGATATAAGATACTTTTTGGAATATGCATATAAAATGTGGGTTATCATATTAACCTGTATCCATCTCTAAGGCTTCTGAAATGAAGACAGGATTATCTGGTTCTACTTCTCAATCCTTCACTAACTTGGGGTGCAACACCAGAGGTGAATCCCTTCATTGCTTTGGCAGTTTTCTCACAGCCAAAAAAAAACAAAAAAAAGGTGGTGTCTGAAATGATCTCTGAATTACCTTCTGGATCTAAATTTTCATGATTCCCAAGAATTTGAAGCTCTGTCAGAGTTCCTTGGTGTTCTTACCTGTGGTTTCCATCAAGCTGGTTGGATAAACAGTGGTAATTGCTGGGCAACTTTGAGATATGCTATGGTTTTCACATGTTCAAGTTGAAAGTGTAAAGGAGACTAGGAGCTGGTCATTCACACCTGTAATCCTAGCTAACCATGAAGCTGAGATCTGAAGGTAGGAAAGTCCATGAGACTCTTATCTCCAATTAACCAGCAAAAAGGCAGAAGTGGAGGTGTGGTTCAAGAGGTAGAGCACCAGTCTTGAGTGCAAAAGCTAAGGGACAGTGCCCAGGCCCTGAGTTCAAGCCCACTACTCTCTCTCTCTCTCTCTCTCTCTCTCTCTCTCACACACACACACACACACACACACACAGAGCCAGGATCCAGTGGCTCATGCCTGTAATCCTAGCTACATAGGAGGGTGAGATTTGAGGACTGTGATTTGAAATCAGCCTGGGCAGGGAGGTCCATGAGATTCTTATCGCCAATAAACTACTCAGAAAAACCTGGAAGTGGCACTGTGACTCAAGTGGTAGAGCACTAGCCTAGAGAACAAAGAGGCTCAGGGACAGTGCCCGGCCTTGAATTCAGGACCAGAAAAAAAAAAAGCATAAAGGGTCCAGTTACCCCAACTTGCCCAAGCAAATATCCTATGTGCATATCTGGATATAGAATAACATTATTATTATGATTTATACAAGTAATTGTCTGCTAAATCCCTTGAACAGGTTGGTTGCAAGTTTTTTTCAGTAATAATCTTTCTCCTTTGTTTTTTCCTGGTACTAATTTGTTTTCTGAAGTATGGTACACTACTTTTTTTTTGGCACAGATGTATTTATGTTTAGAATGTGATATATTAACAATGGACAGAGAGAGCTCACTGATCTAAAAAAGGTATGGTTTTGCCTTTGGAATGTACATATATGTAAAATATTAACCTCAGTATGAGTGAGAGGTATTACGTTCTAGTCCAGCCTATTAGTTTCCAGAGCTGGCAACTGTGTATTGTAGTCAGGAATTACAGGTTGTAGGTGACCAGGGCCAGTTTAATTCACATGGTGTTTGAATCCAGAAGAAAGGAGGCAGCACATGGGGGAGGGTTCAGTATTACATGGTTAATAGGAGGGTGGATGTCTGATCCCAGATGACTCAGAAGATGATTCAGAATTGTCACTGTGGCATAGTAGATGAGGTAGAGATGAAATATGGCCAAGTTCATGAGTGAAGACAATAGGGAAGTTATATAGCTCACCATACATAGGTAAAGGCAAATTCTGCGAAGTAAAAAAAAAAAAAATCAGAATACATTTGAGGATTTAGTGACTGGACATACCAATAAGAATCTAGGGTCAATATTGTATGTGCTATGGTTTATTTAAAAATTAGAGGAAGCAGCTGGATGCTGGTGGCTCACACCTGTAATCCTAGTTACTCAGGAGGCTGAGATCTGAGGATCGCAGTTCAAAGCCAGCCTGGGCAAGGAAGTCCATGAGACTCTTATCTCCAATTAACCACTAGAAAACCAGTAGTGGTGCTGTGCTCAAGTGGTAGAGTGCTTGTCTTGAGCTGAAGAGTGAAGGGACAGCACCCAGGCCAAGAGTTCAAGCCCCATGACCAACAAAAACAAAAAAAGCTCAGCGACAGTGCCTAGGCTCTGAGTTCAAGCCTCAAGGCTCAAACACACAAAACAAAAAAATAGAGGAAGCAATAAAAGAAAACTATGCATAAATATAACTAGATAATCTGAAAAGCTGAAAAAGGACTGGCATTACTGCAAATAGCAGAATATAAAATAATTTCATCTGAAAATAGAAAATTCTAAATAAGACTGAAAGTTAGTATTTTTTTTTTTTTGTTTTGTTTTTTGCCGGTCATGGGGCCTGAACTCTGGGCCTAGGCGCTGTCCCTCAGCTCTTCAGCTCAAGGATAGTGCTCTACCACTTGAGCCACAGCGCCACTTCCAGCTTTTTCTGCTTATGTGGTGCTGAGGAATCGAACCCAGGGCCTCATGCATGCAAGGCAAGCACTCTACCACTGAGCCACTTTCCCAGCTCCAAGATACTGAACGGTAGAAATGGAGCTCAGTAGTAGAGACACATATTTGGCAAGTACAGAGCCTTGAGGTAAACAAGGATGTACTAAAAGATTAACAAGAAAGTATGACAAAAGCAAATTTTAGAAATAATCTAAAAGTTTGTTGGTTTCTTTTGTATTTTGGAGACCTGTAGTATGGCTTGAATTTAGGGCCTTGCACTCTTGCTTACTTAGCTTTTCCCCTCAAGGCTGGTGCTCTCTCACTTTGACCACATCTGTCCAGTTTTAACTTTTTTGTTTTCCTAGTCCTGGGGCTTAAATTCCAGGTCTGGGAGCTATCCTTGAACTTTTTTGCTCCAAGGTAGCATTCTGCCACTTGAGACACAGCTCTACTTGCAGCTTTTTGGTGGTTAACTGGAGATGAGTATCACAGACTTTCCTACTCAGGCTGGCTTCAAGCCCCAATCCTCAAATCTGTCTTCTGAGTAGCAAGGATTACATGTGTGAGCCACCAGTACCTAACCCACTTTCAGTTTTTTGCTTGTTAACTGGAGATAAGAATGTCTTGGATTTGTCCAGATTTATCTGCCTAGTCTGGCTTCAAAACTCCAATCTCAGATTATAGCCTTCTGAGTAGCTAGCGTTACAGGCATGAGGTAGCACCCAGTTTACCAGTTTTGTTGATTTCTTAATCCACCATTAAACTTAACTACAAGCTAAGTGAACAGACTCCACTTCCAATTCAAGCAGTGCTTGATATAATTAATGTAGCAACAACCACAAAAGGAACACAATTGGGCAATTGCAGGAGTCGAAAAGATTTCCATGCATAATAGTCAGGCAATACTGAAATTTATAACAGAACACTGGAAATGTTTTATCCCTTATATAAGGGAACAAATACAAAGTCTTTCCAGGCTTTTGGTGCTCATGCTAGGCAAGCATTTCAGCACTGAATCACCTCCTTACCCTTGTCATTTTTATTAAATTCGAAACAGATAGTTTCATCCATACTTTCTCATCTAGTATTTTTGTTGCTGTATGTAGGTAACTATGAAACATGAGTGTGTGTGTGTGTGTGTGTGTGTGTGTGTGCATGTAATGGTCCACTTGTCAGTCTGTGCTTAATTCTGGAGATATCACTTGTAAAATGGAAGATTAAGAGCTACTCACAACTTTACAATAGGTGGGTGGGGCACTGTAATCCTAGCTTCTCAGGAGGCGGAGATCTGAAAATCACAGATCTAAGCCAGTGCCTGGGCCTGGGTATTGTCCTTGCACTCTTCAACTCAGCCACAGAACCACTTCTGGTTTTCTGGTAGTTTATTGGAAAGTCTCATGGACTTTCCTGCCTGGGCTGGCTTTGAACTACGATCCTCATTCAGCCTCCGGAGTAGCTAGGATTACCGGTGTGAGCCACCAGTGCCCAGCTAAGTCTATGTCTTATCTCAAATAAACTACCAAAATAGAAGTGGAACTGTGGCTCAGGTGGTAGAGGGATATCCCTGAGCAAAAAAGCTCAGGGAGGGTCCAGGCCCTGAATTCAAGCCCCAGGACTAGTGTATGCACGTGTATGTATGCACACACACACACACACACACACACACACACACACACACACACACACACACACACACACACACACACACACACACCAATGATCTTCTTGGTATCTCTGTAAAGATGTAGTTTCACACACTGGGCATCCAGTTATGTTTAAAGATCTATTAAGATCTATAGATGTAGGTCCATAGCACAGTACTTGTCTAGAATTCCCAGTGCTCATCCCCAGCACAACAGGTCTATTCAATCATTTGTTTTACATCATTGCTTCTTCACAAAGCAACTGTATTTGTCATGCTTTGCATAATAGAAATCTGACTTTCAAACTCTCTTGGTTCCTGAGAAGTCAGTTTTATAATATTATCTTCATTAGTTGTGGCAAAAAGTGACAACAGTCAAATCCATTAAAGGTGAAGTGGCCTTGGGGTGCTAGTAACTAGGCTAAATGACTTGAGATCATTCAGCAAGTTAACTGTTATGAAGGCATTTCTGACTCTTCTAGTTCTCAAATAATTATTGTTCACATGTCTAAAGGGTCACCCGCAGCATGCCTTGCCAGGTGAGGAAGTCTACAGAGCTAAACCAAACACTTGTATTGTCTCTTCGGTGGGTGATACTTGCCAGGTAAAGTAAGTAATGGGAATCCTGCTCTTCAGGGAGTGGTCATGAACAGGACTTAGCAAACTAGTTTGCAATGGTCTGTTTCGTCATTTACAAAAGACACACCCTACCTCTTGCCCACACATTTCTGTAACACACATTTCTCTTGAAGCCTTCCTCTTCTCTTGAAGTGCAAATCCAAATTCCATATGTGCTATGGGACAGATGTATTTGTTGTTGTTCTTCCTGAGTTTTATTGTAATTAATTTTTGCCTGTACTGGTGCTTGAATTCAGGGCCTGGGCACTGTCTCTTAGCTTTTTCAGCTGGTACTCTACTAGCTGAGCCACAGCTCTTACAGCTTTTTGGTGGTTAAGTGGAGATAAGGGTTTCACAGACTATTCTACCAGTGCTACCTTCAAACTGTGATCCGAAACTTCATCCTCCTGACTAGCAAGAATTACATGTATAAGCCACTGGTCCCCAGCCTAATTTTTAATTTGTTAAAAAGATGTGCTCAATCACTTTGAGCCACAGTTCTACTTCTGGTTTTCTGGTGGTTAATTGGAGATAAGAGTCTTATGGACTTTTCTGCCTGAGCTGGCTTTGAAACATGAAGCCAGGCAGATCCTGAAATCTCACCCTCCTGAGTAGCTAGGATTACAGGTATGAGCCACCAGCACCTGGCAAAAAAAGAGTTGAAAAAAAAAAATCAATAAACGTGAGTTGCCAGTACACATGAGTTATACAATGGGAGTTTGTGACATTTCCATACAATGTACCTCATCAACCTCACTGAGTTTGGTAGGCACAAGAAATTTTCATTAAGCCTCTAATCAAGATTGTTAAAATTAGATAAAGGCATTTAATTTGGTATTAGTACCTATTACTGAAGCATTTAAGCTACTGAAGACTAGAAAATACTGCTTCACTGAACTAACCAACCACAAACAAGGCAAAGCATTTGATCAAAAGATTACTGATGCCTCTTTGTTAGGGGATACTGTCCCAAATATTGTACAAAATCCTTTAAGAGTAATTTTATATTAGTGGGGTACTGGTGGGTCACACCTATAATACTAGCTACTCAGGAGGCTGAGATCTGAGGAAGGCAGTTTAAAGCCAGATTGGGCAAGGAAGTCCATGAGAGTTTTATCTATAATTAACTACCAAAAGCTGAAAGTTGAACTGTGGTTCAGGGGGCAGAGTGCCAGCCTTGAGTGTAAAAGTTAAGCAGGAATATGAGGCCTTGAATTAAGCCCCAGTCCTGGCATAAAAAAATAACTTTTGGGAGCCTCTAAGCTTTAGACCCCTCTCCTGATGCAGAGTTTTGTTTTGTTTCATGACTTTCCTTTCACTTTCAAACAAATATAGTTACTTATAACTTTTTTATAAAATTTAAAAAATATAAATGTGCAAAACAAACTGAAGACATTTTTAAAAATGATCAATAATTTTAAAAGTATTGGTTTATGGAACAATAAAATTCCCCCTTTTAAAAAAAGGGAAATATAAAATGGATCATTATATAGCCAAGTGTTTCTCTGGTAAATCTATACAACTCAGTAACTGAAAGTAAAGTATGTATAACACTGTCTTTTCTGAATCTTTTTGCTCTCTATTCTCATTAATATTGGAGCCTTTAAATACAAAAGCCTTAGGGTAGCTAACATAAAATGGTAATTGTTTCCAAAGGGGCATTTTTTTTTTTTGTGGTCCTGGGGCTTGAACTCAGGGCCTGGGTACTGTCGCTGAGCCTCTGTGCTCAACGCTCTACCACTGGAGCCATAGTGCCACTTCCAGCTTTTTCTGAGTAGTTTATTGGAGATAAGACTCTCATAGACTTTTCTGCCCTTAGTTGGCTTTGTACCTTGATCCTCAGATCTCAGCTTCCTATGTAGCTAGGATTCCAGGAATGAGTCATTAGTGCCCAGCTTTGTATTTTTGTGATCTAAGGAAGCTTCCTACACTTGCTGACATTAATTGCAAGAAATAGCTATTAACTACTTTCACACACACACACACACACACACACACACACACACACACACACACACACACACACACTGGAATGGAAATCAGGCCCTTGCTCATACTTGGCAAGCATTCCAACACTTGAGCCATACCTAAACCCTTGTGTTTACATCTTGTTTTTGTGACAGGGTCTTGCCCAGGTGGCCTTTGATAAGGACATCAAACTTGAGTCAGAATAAAATATTATCAAATAACCAAGGGGACAAAACATTTTAAATTACTAGGAATATAACCAGAAAAATCTAGTATGTGGGAAACCTGTTAGCCAAATAACTTTATTTCTTCAAGGAAAAATGAGACTAAGGGAGGGAATCTGTATTTTAAAGCTATTCAAGGGATAAAGAGCAGAATTGTGGTTTGAAGCCAGCTAGACAAAAGGCAAGGTTCCCCTTCACATCTCAACCAATAAAAAACTGGGTACAGTGGTTCCACCTATGTGGAAAATGCAAATAAGAGGATCATAGTCCAGCTAAGCCTGGAGAAGACATGAGATTATGTAACAAGCAAAAGGGCTGAAGTGTGATTCAAGTGGTAGAGTGACTGCCTAGCAAGTACAAAGTTCTGGGTTCAAACTCCAGCATTCTCAAAAAAGGCCATTATCAAGAAAGTAAAAAATATAAACCACTTTGTGGAGCAAATATTTGCAAATCATATATCTGAAAGGGAATTTTACAATATTTAAAGAGCTTTTATAATTCATTAAGACAACCTAATTAAAATGAGCAAAGGATCTGAATAGACATTTTTGTGATGGTAACATTATCAATAAGTACAAGAGAGCTGGGTTTATTTAAAAATTAGAGGAAGCAGATGGATGCTCGTAGCTCATGCCTGTAATCATAGCTACTCAGTAGGTTGAGATCTGAGGATCACGATTCAAAGTCGACCCGGGCAGAAAAGCTGTGAAATGCTTTATCTCCAATAAACCACCAAAAAACTGGAAGTGGCACTGTGGCTCAAGTGGTAGAGTGTTAGCTTTGAGCTGAAAAGCTGAGGGATAGTGCTCAGGCCCAGAGTTCAAGCCCCATGACCACCAACAAAAAAAGTACAAGTGAGAATGTGTGGAATTATGCCCTTAGAGAAATATAAATTAAAATCACAATGAAATACTACTTCATACCCAGTAGGTTTGTATAATCAAGGCAGATAACAAATGTCAACAACATGGAGAAATTGGAACCTCGATTCATATATTGCTGGTGTGAAAGTAAAATAGAGGTCTTGGTTTGGCCAACAGTTGAGGCAATTCCTGAAAAGATTAGTTACCAAGTTATCGGCAATTCTGCTCCTAACCAAGTGTCCAGGAAAATACAAAACCACATACATGATATATTGCAATGTTCACAGCAGCATTATTTTTAAAAAATGTAAGTTTATTGTTATTATTAAGGTGTTGTACAAAGGGGTTACCATTTCATATGTCAGGTAATGAGTACATTTCTTTTTGTGGACAATGTTTCCTCCTTTCATCCCTGCCCATAGCAGCATTATTCACAATTGCTAAAAAGTGAAACAATCCAATGAGTAGACAAAATGTAGCATATATACACATAATGAAGTTTTGTTTGACAATAAAAACTGATGTAGTATGGTTAGGATATGCAAAAAGACAATAAAATACTGGTGGTTTCACGTCAGGACCTCTGTCTTACTAGGCAAGACTTCTACCACTTGCACCACACCCTTGGCTGTTCTTGTTATTTTTCTGATAATATAGTTGGGACTAAATGCATGTATCACCACACGGCTCTTTTTTTTGAGATAAGATCTTACTAACCTATCTGGCAGGTGGCCTTCATCTGAGATCATTGCAGCTCCATCTCCCATATAGCTGAGATTGCACTTACTTCTTTTCTTTTTGATTGGGTGCCAGTGGTTTATGCCTATAATCCTAGCTACTCAGGGGGCTGAGATCTAGGGATCATGGTTCCAAGACAGCCCAGGCAGGAAAGTGTATGAGACTCTTATCTCCCAATAAACTACCCAAAAAGACATAAGTGGAGCTGTGGCTCAGGTGGTAGAGCACTAGTCTTGACCACAAAAGCTCAGGGACAGTGCCTGGCCCTGAGTTTAACCCCCAGGACTGGTACAAACACAAAAGAATTTTGAGTGTTTCTTTTAAAAAGTTTATTTTTGCTGGCCTGGAATTTTCTCTACTCAGGAGACTGTGATCTGGGGATAGTGGTTCAATGCCAGTCCTGGCATGAAAGTCCATGAGATTCTTATCTCCAATTAACTACCCAAAAGCCAGAAATGGCATTGTGGCTCAAAGTGGTACAGTGGTAGCCTTGAGTACAAAAGCATAGGGGCAGTGTTAAGGCCCTGAGTTCAAGCCCCAGGATTTGCGCATATGCACACAAGTTTATTTTTTAAGAGTGGTTTTAATTTCATGGCCACATTGTACAGAAGGCATAGAGATTTCCCATGTGCTCCCTGATGCCACATATGGGTAGCCTTCCTCATTTTCAACAGCACTCACCAGTGGTTTACCTGTTACAATGTATGGACCTACACTAACATTATCACTACCACTTAGTCTCTTGTAGTTCCTTTTATGGGTGATGAAAATATTCTAAAATGAATTATAGTGATGATTGTACAACTCTTTGACAGATTAGGTGCTTTAAATTAGGTGCTTTATTTGTACAGCGTATGAATTGTATCTCAACAAATCTAGCAGCAAAAAACCTTATGAGATAATTGGGAAACTTTACAAGAGAAAATATAGTTAGCCCTCCTCTTTGTTGGTTCCACATTAGTGGATCCAATCAAACACCTATTAACACTCAGAAAAAAAAATTATCTGTACTATGCATAAGGATATTTTTTTGTCATTGTTCCCTAAACCACATAGTATTAATGACTACTTACACTCTATTAGGTATTAAAGTAATCTAGAGATGATTTGATGTAAACTGTAAGTATGTGAGATGCAAAGATCCCACCTTTAATAAGGATCTTGAGCATTTTTTTGCATATTTTGATATTTATGGTGGGAATATATCCTAGAACCAATCCCTACAGATAATGAGAGAAGGCTGTAGTTATTATGGAATTAATGTTTAGGTGTGATAGTGGTAATGAGGTTACCTTTGTCAGAAAAGAACTTTTACCTTTTAGAAATACTAAAATACTTGTGGATAAAACATTTCACAATTGTAACACCACCTATCTCTTTAAGTATCATACATTTACTCCCTAACTGGCTTTGAACCACTGACTGACTCCTCACATCTCAGATTCCTTATTAGCTGAGATTATAGGTGTGGGCCTGGGTCATCCAGCTTAAAAGTAGGGTCTTAAAGAGATATCCACTCTTAGTGAACAAAAATGTAAAAGTAATCACAATCATACACTTACACACAGTGTCATAGCACTCAGCCTTGAAAAGGAAAGACATTCTGACACATGCCACAATACAGGTAGGTAATCATTGAGGACATTATACTTTGTGAAATAAGTCAGTCACAAAAAGACGAACACGATATATATATATTTTCAACGAAGTACTTAGTCAAATTCACAGACAGCAGAATGGTGGTTATTAGGACCGGTGGTAAACAAGGAATGGAGAACTGTTGCTTAATAGGTGCAGCTTGCTTTGCAAGCTGGAAGAATGCTGGAGATCACACAACAAGGGAAATGTATTGAACTAGATAATAAAAATAGATGGTAAGTTCTGTTACTATTCATTAAAAAAAAAGCCCTGTTTATCCTATTAGCACACTTACCTTCCACACTTGTTTGTCAAAGTTGCTTTTCAGTGAGACTATTTTCAAAGGAGAGACACTCATTTGTCTCCCAGTGTTCCACTCAGTCCAGCTTGACCTTTTAGTGCAAGGTTTTCCTCTCTGGCATGGTTCACGGTCTCACCCATTGTGAAAAGGCTGCTAAGGCTCCCGTTATCCTGTCTAGATCCAATCAGGGCTGACATCCTTCCTCCCTGGCGTTCCCGAGTCTGCACAGCACCTTCTCGGCCATGGATACCAGGCAGGGCCTACTACCCATGGCTTTATTGCTTTGGTTTCGCGTCTCCGCCGCAGGCCGAAAAGTCCTGAGGATTAAACGGCCTTACCTCTCCGTCCCCCCCCCCCCCCCCGCACCCCAGCAGCACGCAGCTCGGCACCGGAGCATCCCCGTAAGACCAGAAGCATCGGGCACCGCCGACCGCACGGCGATGGCCAGGAAGCAATCACCCGCGAGGGTGCGTATTGGACGCAAAGGGTGGGATCCTGGAAGGCAGCCCTGCAATCCGCACGGATTCCTATTCTCCAGGACACTGTCTCCCCCGAGTCACCAGCCGGGAGTGCACCATCCGCGAAGGAAAAGACTCAGAGCCGCTAAAGCTTGCCGCTAAAGCTTGCTCGCGCGCAGGCGGCTCCGCTCCCCAAACCCCGGAGCGCCACCGAGGCCTCGTGCTTCCGGCCCCGGAGTCTGCGCCGGCGCGCCGAGGTAAGGGGAGGAGGGGGGGGGGGAGAGGGAGCGGCCAGCGCACGGCTGGCTACGGAAAGCCACCCGGTACAATTTCCTCAGTCAAGATCGCCGGATGAAGAGCGGACCCCGTAACCCAGAAGTGGAATTGTTTCCTTCAGGTATTAGACACCCCCCCCATCTCACCCCACCAAAGGAAGTTCCGGCCGGCCGACTTTTGCCCACGCTCTCCAGACTCCTCACTATCTTTCTCTCTCCCGCTTTCTGATGCCGTTTTGCCGTGGCTACTGAGCTCCTACCTTCCCGGTGTAGCCCGAGTTTTGCTCCCTAAGGGACCTAATAAAAACCCTGCACCCCTTCCCTTAAATAATTTTTTTACCCTACGGATCCCCACTAGGGTCAACCCACTATTCTTCAACGAGGCTTAGCACCTGGAGCAGCCGGCTCCCGAAGCCTGACGCCTCTGGGTCGGCGCCTGCGCGGGGCGTTACCATAGAGAGGCAGCTGCCTCTCTGGGCTCGGTTTACACTCTCTATGGTCTAGCGGGGTCGATGGCGGTAAAGGGAATAAGGGAGACCGCACTGCGCAGGCGCAGTCGGCTTCTCGCCTTTTTTTTTTTTTTTTTAATCCCCGCACCAAGCACTTAACCTCATTGGGGTGGAGAAGGCGGCGGCTGTCCGGTCCGCGGCCGCAACTGTAGTGACTAATAGGGCTGTAAGTACCGGGCTGGGGACCCGGAGGTCTCAACCCGAGACCCCCGAGGCCCTCCTCCTCCCCCACGGCGGCGGGCGCGGGGTCTGGGTGGGGGCGATGTCCAGCGCTGTCACGGACTCCGGGGCGCACTTTTGGGGGAGGGGGCGGCCCTGAGGTGGGAGCGGGGCGGGGAGCTGGGCGCGGTGGTGGTCCGTCCAGTCAGTGGGTCGCGATGCCCGGCTGCACTGCAGAGGGAGGGGGGCGGCTTGTGGGGTCACCCGGCCGGGCTTTGTGTGCCCCTTTCTCTCTCTCTCAGACCCCACCCCGGGCCCCCTCCGGATCTGAGCCTCCCTTCCGCGGGGCCGAGGCTGGCGACGCGCGGGTGGCGTTTGAGAGGAGCCCGGATCGCCAGGGAGGGGGCTGCGAGGCACCCGCGACAACTAGTCCCGGGCGAGTGATGGGTGTGGAGACGGATCCGGAGAGTAGGGGTGCCGGGGAGGCGGGCGGGCGGGCGGCCGGGATTCCCGGCCGGGCCAGACAAAGCCTGAGCCAGCCGCTCGCAGCGCAGCCGCCGGCCCGGCGGGGTGCGCGGGGTCGCGTCGGTCCTGGGGGGCGCAGGCGGCTGCTTTCCGAAGCTGGGGAAGCGGACAAGTGCCGAGGAGAGCCTGTGCAGCCTCCTCAACTTGCCTTTGTTGTTCTTTGGTGCTGGCAGAGACGCTTGGAGGAAGATGAGTGTGTGATCTTGCACGTTAGTCTGGTTGGGTACAATGGAGCTTCATCGAATCCTGCATTTCATTTTCTTAGCTGTTGGGATGAGTATGGGGTTTTCCAGAGTCTTAACTTATTACATAATGTTTTCTTTGACCATAGTTGCGCTTATTTTTTGAGAATTAAGAATAATGATGAGGTGGAGCCTAACAGCGTGTGTGGAGCGTTGCATCCGGGTGCATTTCTGGGTAGTAGGGGCTCGTTCATTAAACACGGACTGACCTCTTTGTAGAACCTGTGAGTTCTTTAAACACCATACTTTAATCTGTGGATGTGGCAATAAGAGTTGAGCATTCGTTCTCTAGTCCTTTGGGAGGCAGTGATGAGGAGTCAAAAGCGACAAATAGTTGCATGATGCCATGTACCTTGCACCATATTCAGGTGCAACTTTGGCCTTAGAAATTGTTTTAATATTTATTATTATTTCTGAGCTCTGTGTTTGAGGGATCCTAGACAGGGTTCCATTTACTCATCTGGGTAGTGGGAGAAGAGTAACATTGATGCGGAGACTGTAGAGATAAGGAAAACAACACAGTGCCCAGGGTACTGAATATTATTTATTTTTCCCTCTTGCTAAAAATGATTTAAATTTTGATGAGCTGTTTGCTTATTCATCTTTGGAAAATTGTCTGATGGCACGTGGTCACTCAAATCTCAGTTATTGTTTATTACTGGTTAACCTGTAACACGATTTTAGATCTTTATAAAGTTTCAATTTATTTCATTGTTGGGGTCCAACCCAAGACCTCACACATACTAGCTAAGTTCTTGATTACTAAAAATACACTCCCAACCTCCTAAAGTTTCACAAATTTTTATCAAGTTTTCAGCTATAGCTTTTTAATTCTCTTAGCTAAGGTTAACCAAAGTCAAACTCCTTTGAAGAGAGCTTTATTTGTGATATAGGTGTCAAATACTGTATCTCCATGTTACAATTGATATGACAAACTTACCAAAAGCTTTTGCCAATTTGTGTTAGAGCTTTTAACAATTTGTGTTAGAACTGAAATTCCAGATCTAAGTATTGTCAAGCTTTTAAATTAATCCACAGATTCACTTTTTTTTTCATGTAAAAGAGGCAATCATGTTTTTGGTACTGATAGTAAGCAAAAATCAGAAGCTTAGAGTGTTAAGACTCCAGTAATTACTGAGAATCTCAGCTGGTGGGATCTTGCTTTTTATAGAGCAAGATTGTAGTTCCTTAAAATAGTTTACATAGATGGTGAGAAAATGATTGGCCAGAAGAACAGTAAGTTTATTATTCAAATGTTTATATTTTGTTTGGTTTTGGGTTTAGTGTTTTTTTTTCCTTTAGTTGTTTGTTAATTCTGTTTTCCTGAGAGTAGCTCAGTGTCATGACTTAGAAGTTGGCTATGAAATCATTTTCTGGGCTTGAGATTTGTTTGAGACTCCCATTCTTAGGGATCTACTTAAGAGTCAGTTTTATCATTATTTTGTAGCACTGTTGTAAACTGTTTAGGGTATTAGACTTAGAGCTGAGTTTTAATAACTCAGTTGTGATAACTGCAAGTCTAGATGTCAAATTAAGTAGTGGACAGTAATGAAACACATGTTTAAAAGCACAACATTTAAGAGTTCCTTGAAAGGAGGAGAAGGGTCTATGAGTCTTAAAAATGAAAAAAAATTAAGAAAGAAATCATTGATGACCCAAGTTACTTTTTATTTATTTTTATTTTGAGACAGGATTTTACTATGTAGCCCAGGTTTGCCTCAAACTTGTGATCCTCCTTTCTTAATCTCTCAAGTGTTGGATTACAAGTGTTCACCACCATGCCTGGATGATGACACAGTTTTTGATTTGTAAAATGTAATAAAAGGGAAAATGAACTAAGCTTTCTTTACCGAGTGCCAGCATGGCATCCATAAAGTTATGCCTTGGATGTACTAGTCTCAAAAGTTCCCTAATTAATGTTTGTTTTTAGCTTGTTCCTCACCACCTTGGGGTTTTTTCTGCTCTTTATATGTATAGACCATTACTGCCACATGGAATAGTTTTTCTCCCCTAATTCTTAGAGCAGCTGTCTTCTACCTACCTGTCCTTGTGGAGCTCCAAATCTAGTTCAAATGGTGGAGATTCTTTTATTGCATCTTTGTTTACTTATGTCTTGTTTCTGGCCTAGAAATTTCCTTACTCCTTACTATTTCCTGTTGTATATATCACCTTCCTCTTGGCTCAGCTTTACTCCTGGGCAATTTATTCTTCTCGAGAACCTTGAGGGCCTAGGTATGTAGACTACATGTTATCCTCTATACTTTAAAACATTCTACTACTTACACAAGTCATTTAAAAGTATAGAGGATAACATGATGTATTCTACTACTTGTTATAGTAGTTTCTACTACTTATTGTAGTTTTTACTACTTAATGTATGAAAGAAGAAATTTTTCATAAACAGGATTTGATTGAGCTTTGCAAGAACTCTCAGAGGCTTGATAGTCCATCATCTTACCTAGTGTCATAGCTTCAAACTGTTTTCTGTTCCTGGGTGGACCTTGGTTGTCAGACATATTTTAGGTTATCAAAATCTAGTCCTCTCTTTTTTAACCTGTTGACATTCATTACTCTCCTGAAGCAGCATGAATTAAGTCACACGTGTGTGTGTGTGTGTGTGTGTATGTGTGTGTGTATGTGTGTGTGTGTTGAATTTAGAACTGTCTCTGTGCTTTTTTTTTTTTTTTTTTTCTCTCTCAAGGCTAGTGCTCTATCACTTGAGCCAAAGCTCCACTTCCAACGTTTTTGGTACTTAATTGGAAATCAGTGTCTCACAGACTTTCTTGTTCGGGTTGGCTTTGAATTACGATCCTCAGATCTCAGCTTTCTGAGTAACTAGGATTACAGGCATGAGCCACCTGTACCCAGCTGTCTCTTTCTTCTCCACCTAACTGCCTTTCATTCCCCACAGGACAGTCATCAGGACTTCTCTGAATTTGTTGGGTAGATTCTTTACTAAATCCTTTTTGAGTACAGTTTAGAAGACATATGTGGTCTCTGTACTTTAGATGCTCAGATCAAGGGTCTGGGAGGGAATATGACCATAGCTGAACTTTATGCTGGTTCTATTGGAAGTATTCAGACAGCCGTAGGGCCTCTTTCCCCTCCTGGTTTATTTATTTATTTGGTGTTGGTGTTGTGATATGAACCCTGGGCCTCATGAATCTCTACTACTCAGCTACCTCCTTCTCCTTACCACCCTCTAATTTGCCATGTTTTTTATGTTTTAAAGTATATTCTTTATATGTTAAAGTATTTTAAAAATACAGTATATAAAACAAAACAGTGTGTAAAATAAAACTTGACTGGAATATACTGCTAGTTTCTCAGATCAAGAAAGTGGTTTCACACCTTGTTGGGCATTCTGTCCCTGCCACATACTAGTCCTGTGACTTTGAGCCAGTTAAATAACCTCTTTGTATTGTAGTGTCTTCATCTGTACCAAATATAAGGATGACTGGAGGGTAGTGTTGACAGTAGCACCTTTTCATAGCATTGTCAGGATTAAATGAGATAATATATATAATGTACTAGGAAGGCCAAATTATTAAGTGGGTAGTACATGGTAAGAATTAGATAACAGTTGGAATTACAGTAAGCCAGTCACTAGAATAACTTTGGAAGCTTGTTAAATTGTAGATAGTTTAACTTTATTTATTACTGTCTTCCATATAGAGATGTTGGTCAGTTAAGTCTATGTGGGACCTGAGTGGCCACAGTTTTTAACAATTCTCATATGGTCCTTAAGTACCCCAAAGGTTGAGAACTCTCTATTCTATATTAATGCTGTCAGTGACAGCATTCAATTTTACAAGTTGAAGTTTAGAATTACCCAAGTAATAGGTGAATAGGTTCTCTTAAAAGGTTTGAACCATGCAGATAGTGGGAAAGGCATGACCCCCAAACTCAGACCCTTGGGAGGTACAGCTAACTTATTAGTTTAGAAAGTATCCTTCTAAACACTTGCCCTTTTTCATTGAGATACTAGGCAGAATTAACAAAAATAATTTTAAGGACTTTTGTAGTCATAGTCCTCTGCTACTTTTCAGGTCCTAGGAGGTGAGCAGGGGAGAGTGTGTCAGTTTGTAGATGAGAAACGAAGCTCCACAGATGAATTCAGTCCTGATGGAGCTAGGAGAACAAGGCCTTCTGTCTCCTAGCTTAATGTTCTTTTCATGTGAACTGGACTATCTCTTAGCTACATAATTTTGTTGGCTTTATTGAAGTTGTGGTTCATGAAGTCTTCTGATCTTTTTGCCATGTGAATAGCTGCCAAACCAGATTTCCTCCTT
The DNA here is from genome assembly GCF_024711535.1 of Dipodomys merriami. NCBI lineage: Eukaryota > Metazoa > Chordata > Mammalia > Rodentia > Heteromyidae > Dipodomys > Dipodomys merriami. Next base: position 2,929,850 of record NW_027202782.1, on the reverse strand, counting down.
TCCTTCAGTGCATATATACTTGCTTTTTAAAAACATGAATTCAAAGCTTTATATTCAGATCTGTCTACCAAGATACCTCTTTGGGGGAAAAACTAGAACTAACTTCATGTCTGTTACCACGACAGTTGGATGAGTATGTCTTCTGTCACATAGCTGAGGGCAGTCTCTGTACTTTCTACCTGTCTCTGCCTTGTTCTAGTAGCTCCCCAGGCAGAATCGATTAAATTTATTTGCAGTCTTACTACTATAATTTTGCAATAGTATGGAAAGTTGAGAATTGAGAGGAGGAAACCCACATTAAATCCTCCTAAAATAAGTTTTTCCCTTCCCCTTCCCTCTCCTCCCCTCCCCTTTCCTCTCCTCCCCTCTCTTCTCCTCCCTCTTTTTCTTTCTCAGTGCCTACTAGGTATAGGCAAGTGTTCTACAACTGAACTACACCTAGCCCTGGTTGTATTTCTTAATGTATCATCCATGACACTCTTATTTCCAATTGGCCACCAAGAAGCTAGAGGTGGAGCTGAAGCTCTAGCCTTGAGCAGAAAAGTATTGTACTGACAGTGCTTGAGTTCAAGCCCCAGGACTAAGCATAAGAGCTCAGGTACAGTAAGTGCCCAGTTCTTTACAGCACCTTAGTTGAAGCCCTAGGACTGGCAAAAATACACAAACAAAATCAAAACAAAACAAAAACACAAAAGATTTTTTTGAACTTATTATATGAAACTTGTATTAGTCATTACATTCATGTGATGTCTTTTATTTTCTTGCAGTGCCAAAGCCATTACATTTCTAGGTAGGCGTGGAAGAAAATGCAGTCTTTGCTTTGTGGAACAGACTGGGGCGCTTGTCCACATTAGAATGTGATCTTATCACATTTTTGTGGCCTACCTTCGAGTGTTTTTTAAACAGTTGTGCACTGGGGCCCAGCCTAAAATATTTGGTAATAAGAATGTCCGTGGGTGGGGCCGAGGTATCCGTAAATTTAATTTCACTTTTTGACATGTTCCTTCAAGTATGTCTGAGGCCACCAAAGTTTGAGAGCAGCCTCTGGGGACTACCTTCCAGCTAATTGTCTTTACAGATTGTGTCTTTCCTGTGGGTAGATGCCAGCTCTGTTATGAACGGTTGCTCAGACATGCTAACAGAGGCCTGTTGTATAGAGAGAATGAATTGTGTAGCAGTTCCCTTCCTAATGAAGAGTAGCTGAGTTACATCTAGGAACAATCAGCCAGTCTTTCGAAGAGAAGTTGAACTGCATTAAAACTGCTCCTTCTCCCAAGTCTCCTAGTGGTGCTGATGGTTTAAAACAAGTTAAGTTCCCATAAGTCATGGTGATCTCCAAGCCAAGCTGTCTCCTGCTGAGCCTCTGCTAGGCTCAAGGGGACCACATGTACATACTGTCACTGTAGCAACAGCTGCTGTAGAACTGAATGCTTATCATTTGCCATTGGCCTGGGTGTTATAGGTATATTTGAGCCAATTTTTATAGCAACATTGAAAGGCAGGTGTTCTTTTCTTTATATGGTGAGAGGAAGCTGCGGCTTAGAAGAGGTGAATAATCCATGATCACACAGCTGCAGAGCAGCAGCTCTTGGCTTTCAGATTCTTCAGCTTCCTTTGCTCCTTCCTACCTCTTTCTCCTTTCTTTCCTTCCTTCTCTTCCTTTTCCCCCAACTCAGGGTGTTCCTCCTTAACAAAAGGTCAGCAGGCTGCCTTGGGAAAAGTCTGCTCCCAACGACCACATCTGGTAGTTAGGAGTAATGTGAAGAGGTGCACATAAAAGATGCCTCCATAGTCAGTGTTAGCCTTGAGTACCTTGTTTGAAATCTATCACTGGGGCTGGAGGCAAAACCTTCAGGCCAGTTCTGAAAAAGGAAAACAAAACAACATTAATTTATATATATATATATATATATATATATATATATATATATGATGGATATGTCACAATGAAACTCCTTTCTTTGTACAATTACATTAATTAAAAACAAAACAATTATATACTAATTAAAAATAAAGCAAATTTACTCTTGGACAATCCAGATCACTGGAGACCTAATAGAACTTCCTTAAAACTTAATTTGCATGCAGTTTTAAAATTTACCATGCCAATGTAACCATTTTACAACACATGTTGTTATTAACAATCACCATCTACTCTACCCCAAACATGCACTCTATTCCAATTAAATAGTGCTTCCTCTTCCTCCCTTCCCTCATACTTGGTACCCTCTGTCTACTTCTCTCTCCATGCCTTTGACTCCTCTATTTTATTTAAGAGATCATATACTATTTATCCTTTTGTTTACTAGTGTGTTTCACTTAGCATAATGTTTTCAGAGTGCATCTCTGTTAGAATATATATCAGTGTACTATACCTCCATCTCCACCCCCCCTTTTTTTTGGTACAGCACTAGGGCTTGAACTAAGGGCCTTACCTGGATAATCCCCATTTTGTTAATTGACTCATCTCAATGCAGTTTGGCTGGTTTTCATTTTTTGGCTATTGTGAATAATGATGTAGTGAATATTGGTATACAGATATCTGAGTCTTTTCATTTGAGTGTATACCTTGGAGTGGGACTGTTATCTGTTTAACTTTTATAACAATTATTGAAAAGATTTCACAGCATCTGTAGTATTTTACATTTCAACTAACACACTATGAAAGTAACAGTTTCTATGCATCCTAATAAATATTTACTAGTTTTTTTTGTTGTTGGTTGTAGGGCTTGAATTCACAAGGGCTTGGGTGCTATCCCTGAGCTGCTGCTGCTTCTTTTTTTGGGGGGCATATGTGGTACTGAGGAATCAAACCCAGCCTCATGCGTAATAGGCAAGCATTCTATCACTAAGCCATATTCCCAGCCCCCTGAGCTTCTTTTGCTCCAGGCTAGCTCTCTACCACTTTGAGCCACATACAGCTACAGCACTGGTTTTTGATTTTATAGTGCATGTGAATTGGTGCTGCGAAATTGTATCTCGTTTTGTTTTTGATTTTCATTCTGTTTTTCTGGTGGTTAATTGGAACTAAGAGTCTCACAGACTTTCCTGCCCGGGCTGGCTTTCAACCTCAATCCTCAGATCTCAGCCTCCTGAGAAGCTAGGATGACAAGCGAGAGCCACTGGCGCCCGGCCGAAAATTGTCTTTCTTTGGGACTTTTCTTACACAAAAATTACAAATTTCAACTTGTTATCTTTTGTGCATTTGTACATAAATATCATTTTTAATAATTTATTGTCAAATCCAATGTAATGAGGATTTACCCCTATGTTTTCTTCTTGATTTAATTGTTATATTGAGGTCTTTGATCCTTTTTTTTGTTTTTTGTTTTTTTTTGGTGCCAGACCTGGTTCTTGAACTCAGTGCCTTCTTGGTGCTGACCATGAGCTTTTTTGCTCAAGCCTTGTGCTCTACTACTTGAGCCAGATCTACTTCTGGCTTTTTAAAAAAAAAATTATTTTTTATAGTTTATTGGAGATAAGAGTCTCATGGAGTTGCTTGTCCTGGCTGGTTTCGGAACCCGTCCTCAAGACTCAGCCTCCTGAGTTGATAGGATTATAGGCATGAGCCACTGTCACTGGGCCTTGATCATTTTGAGTACATTTTTGTATATCTGGAGGGATGTAGGAAATCCGCAAGTTGATTTTTTTTTGAATATGGATACCCACTTAGTATTATTTATTGAAGACTAATAAAAGCTTTTAAGTTTTATGTATTACATAGTAGCATTTATATTTTACTTGAGCTTTTGACTTGAATGTCTCCTCTCCTCTCCTGTTTTCTTCCCTTAAAACTGGATACATGGTGTTTCTGTGATGGCTGTGTTGCTTACTGACACATGAGATAATATATGTGAGTTTACTTCCTTTCTTTTAGTTGTATATGGTTACTTAGCTTTTATTTTCTACTGTGTTTTTGGAGGTGCAACTTGAGCCCAGGGCTACATGCATGCTAAGCATATATATCCCATGGAGCTGTAGGCAAAGTCCCTGTTCAGCTTTTAAGTGTTTTTTGCTCCAAAAGTAGATTATAAAGGCTCTTGGGGCTGAGAGTGGGTGGATGTTGTATTTTCCAATCCCTTCCCCTCCTATGGTGGAGACATCTATCTCTCTAAATGCTGATTCATCTGGTGCCTTTCTTGTTACTGTGATGCCTAGTCTAGTATCTGTGCATCATCTTTAACCATCTTTAATCTTTAATCATCTTTAACTGCTTGAATTATACCGATGAACAGATCTTTATGAAAAATTCTGGTTGTTGTAGAAAATCCACCTTAAAAGATGATTAATCAGTGTATCAAAAAGTTCTAAAAAGGACTCAGGTCCTTTTAAATCACTTTTCCACATGTGGAGGTTTGTAATAGTATCTTAGTCTTTCAAGTGTCTTAGTGATTTCTTTCTCTCTCTTTTTTTCCCTCCCTCCCTCCCTCCCCTCCTCCTCCTTCTCTCTCTCTCCTTCCTTCCTTCCTTTCCTTCCTTCCTTCCTTTCCTTCCTTCCTTCCTTCCTTTCCTTCCTTCCCTCCTCCCTCCCTCCCTTCCTTCCTTCCTTCCTTCCTTTCTTTCTTTCTTTCTTTCTTTCTTTCTTTCTTTCTTTCTTTCTTTCTTTCTTTCTTTCTTTCTTTCTTTCTTTCTTTCTTTCTTGTGTCTTAGGATATTTAGATGAACATCAGGTAGCATAATATGAGGTTCACTGTATGGATGACAATAAATTTTAACTTGCTAGGTAAGATTCTGGTGACTGAATTTTAACTTGTGAATATTACTCATTTTAGGAGTGTTGTTTTCTTTTTGTGTGTGTGTCTCTAGACCTTGCTTTTTCCATTTTTGACAAATGCTTCATTTCAAAATTGTTTTGAGGGCATATGTTTATATACATATATATATATATATTTCCTTTTATTTATTTTTTGTCGGTAGTGGGGCTTGAACTCTGGGCCTGGGCACTATCCCTCAACTCTTCAGCTCAAGGCTAGCACTCTACCACTTGAGCCACAGCTCCACTTCCAGTTTTCTAGTGGCTTATTGGAGATAAGAATTGCATGGACTTTCCTGCCTGAGTTGGCTTTGAACTGCAATCCTCAGATCTCAGCCTCCTGAGTAGCTAGGATTACAGGTGTGAACCACTGGCACCTGGCTAAATGTGCATATATATATATATATATATTATTTCTATAAAAAGACATAAGTAGCATTAAAAATTCTTACTAGGTCCTGCAATTCTAAAAGTTAGCTAGTGAGAAAGTATGTGCGCTTGCTGTCTGCATCTGTTATCACATTTCCCTCCATCACAGTCTGGTGTTCAGTAGTAAGTAGTATTACTTGTCAGCCATGAGACCTCCCTTGGGAGTGAGGCCACTTTGTAGTCTACAGCCAAACACAGTGAAGGGAAGGCACAGTGTGAAAGTTGCCCTTTGGTGTCTTATTTGCCTCAGGGTTTCACTCCTAAGTGTTTCTTAGCCATCATGTTAAGTAAACACTTAGGTCATCTGAGATACTGGTTATTTATTTTTTAATTTTTATTTTAGAAGATCCTTATTAATGGTAGGAAAAAAAATACATTTATTGAAGTAGACTCTGCTCTATAACCTAAGCTGGCCTGGAATTCACGGTGTACTCCAGACTAGCCTCTAATTTGTAGTCCTTCTGCCTCATACTGCCTAGTACTGGGATTCCAGGTATATATACCACCACACCAAACTTCAGTTTTCTTTTCCTGCTTCTGTTCTTCTTTAAGGATTGTGTGGGCTGGCAAAATGCAGCTACAGGTTCATGAATATCTTTTCCCCAAAAGTTTGATTCAGAAAGTAATTGAAAAAATTAAATGCATTACTCACCAGGCATGGAGTCCCATTCTGAGGAGGGTGCTCTTAAAAAAAAATGCTGTCTCTTAGTGTAAGCTGATCAGAATGAATGAGTAGCATTTAACCTGTTTTTTAACACTATTACCCATTGAGCTTACCTGTTGGCAATGGCTGCCACACCAAGCACATTATTTGTGGTCCAGAATTGTACTTCTAAACTAAACATTGTGTCCAAAGCTTTCCATTCTGTCATTCTTTTATTTTTTTTGCTTTTTGCTTATGTGGTGCTGAGGAATCAAACCCAGGGCCTCTGGCATGCAAGGCAAGCACTTTACCTCTGAGCCACCTTCCCAGCCCCATCTGTCATTCTTTTAAAAACTTGTAGATTTCTGAAATTGCCAAAGAAACATTTGTTTGGATAAATTCTACTTAGCTAATTGTGTAGTAGTGATTTGATAGAATCATGAAAAAATGACTAGGTGTTGGGAGATTAGTGCCATCTCTTTATGATTATGTGAGATCCTGAGGGGACTACAAGGGATGCAGAAAGGTTGTGCTAATGAGAATTGGGACTAAAAACAGAGCCTTTAAAGGAAAATGCTGCCATTAAGATAAGTTATTCTAGGGTGTATCCTGGGTTACTAATAGAAACTGAACAAATTGTATAACTTGAACAGAATCTTCATTCAGCAAACTTTGTTAATGTGCCTAAGTGTGTCTAAGGACAGACAGAAAAGCTCTTAGCTTTGTTTGCAGAGTCAGTGTGTAAGAGAGAAGGCAGACAAGGAGTTGGTTGTGACCCCTGTGTTTAAGAGTGCTAAGTAGAGGAAGACTGAAGAGAGAGGGCTCTCTTGTGGGTTGAATGTGTCCCCTCAATTGTAGGTGGAGCCTTTGGGAGGTAATTAGGATTAGTTGACCTTCTGGGTAAGACTCTACCTCAGTGGCATTAATATGATGATGGTAAGAAACCTGTGTAGCATGCTCACTTGATTCCATGTCTTACCGTGATGCTTTTTGCTGTTCTGTGATGCAGCAAGAAGGTTCTTGACGGGTAACTGTTACTGTCCTGCTCTTGGACTCCTAACCTCTGGAATCTTGAACCAAACAAAACTTTATAAAATTACCTAGTCTGAGGTATTTAGTGTTAGCAGCAGAAAGTGGACTAAGTCATGCTCCTCATTTGGGTCCTGTTTTGACCTGAAGGTGTAAGGTCCTGAAGCAGGATACACTGGGGTCTGCTTGTTGCTTTCCATTCATGATGGAGCTGTGTTGGCCAAGTCTAGCTTGTGACCATGAGATAAGGAGACTGACTTTTGACAATATTTATGCCATGTTCTAATTTTGTGAAGTGGCACATAAGAGCCAAAAAAGCTCCTTTACTGAAAGAAAAAGTCTATTTGAAAAGATAACACCTTCCAGAGCGCACTAGATTGTTACAAAATCAGGATTCTTCTAGTTTCAGATATATATTTGGTCAGTTACTTAATTTTGGAATTTTGAGGGCAGGTCCTTTTGGGAATCTGGTTGCCAGGACAGTTGGTTTTGAATGATGATAGCGTTGTATTTTTTTTTTTTAAATTCTAGTTGCATTATGGATTATATGATTAAAAAAAAAAGATACCTAGGGGATATGCCTCTTCTTTTTCTTTTTCTTTTTTTTTTTTTTTTTTTGGTCTGGTCGTGGGTCTGAACTCTGGGCCTGGGCGCTGTCCCTCAGCTCTTCAGCTCAAGGCTAGCGCTCTACCACTTGAGCCACAGCGCCACTTCTGGCTTTTTTCTTTTTGCTTATGGGGTGCTGAGGAATCGAACCCAGGGCCTCAGGCATGCAAGGCAAGTGCTCTACCACTGAGCCACCTTCCCAGCCCCCTCTTCTTTTTCTTATGAGTGAATCTAAATTTGTTACAGCTGCATGTGAGAATTCTTTTTTTTTTTTTTAATTGTGAAAATACTGTACAGAGGGGTTACAATTACACGGGCAAGGTAATGAGTACATTTCTTATTAAGCATTGGAGAATTCTTTTTAAATCCACTCAAATTATTACAAATGAAAAGCCTGTTACTTAAATGAGGAAAATTTTCTACTGTGTACTACTCATTTGTAATTTTTACAAAATGTAATGTGTACATATGATTTATACATACAAGTTTTTCTCTTATCCTGTCTATCATCCAACCTTACCTGGTGGCAAATTACATTCAAAAATGCTTTTTGTACAGGTGGTGCCCTATAATAGATGGAAATCATTCTCTGTCAATACATTATAGACTTTCTGTTTTGTGTATTAATGAGTTGTATGAGTCAACATTATGCTCTTGTAGAATATGCCATAATCTGTGGAGTCTTCTACTGATGGTCATTTAAGTTTTTCTAATCACTTATAAATAATGCTACAAAGAATAATTCTGTAGTGTATTTTGCATATGTATAGGTCAATTCATAGGTGTTAACCTGTGGGTTAAGGTTATATGCTGTGCATTTTTTGTTATTCTGTGAAATTTTGAGAGATATTGCTAAGTTATTCATCTTGCAACCGAAAGTGACAGTCGTTTTTGAAGGTGATACATTAGAAAAATAGAATTCAAAATAGCATATACATAACCATGTTTGTTTTTCTTTCCTGTATCATTTTTGAATTAAATCATGGCTGTAGCTCAGTGATCAAAAGTTTTTCTATTTTTGGCTGGCTCAACCAAGTTAAATGACTAAGCTTTGATTTCCTTTTTTTTTTTGGTGAGGGAGCAGAGTTGGCTGTGGTACTTGAACTCAGAGCCTGGGCAATGACCCTGAGCTTTTTTCTCAAGGCTAGCCCTCAACCACTTTGAGCCACACAGTGCCACTTCTGGTTTTCTGGTGGTTAATTGGAGATCAGAGTCTCAATAGACTTTCCTGCGTGGGCTGGCTTTGAACTAGGATCTTCAGATCTCACCATCCTGAGTAGTTAGGATTATAGGCATGAGCCACCAGCACCCCACTGCTTTGATTCTTTTTAGATGTAAACTATGCTGCCTTATAAAGATGACCATGAAGTGTACTAAATAAAATGGGTGGTTCAGTATTTCTCAGTGGCTGGTAGTGGCTATAGGATCAAGATTATAATTTTTTTTCCCTTTATCCTTGTTTCAGCATTTTGTTATTTCTCTTCTCCTCCCCAAATTAGAAAAAATGTATATACAAGATACAGAGCACCAGAATCAAATACAGGACAACAGGGGTTATACCATAGAGAGAAGAACTTAGAAAAGAAACAACAACAAAAAAAATCACATAGTCGGGTCTGGGAAGGTGGCTCAGTGGTAGAGCGCTTGCCTTGCATGCCTGAGGCCCTGGGTTCGATTCCTCAGCACCCCATAAGCAAAAAGAAAAAAGCCGGAAGTGGCGCTGTGGCTCAAGTGGTAAAGTGCTAGCCTTGAGCTGAAGAGCTGAGGGACAGCGCCAAGGCCCAGAGTTCAGGCCCCATGACCGGACCCAAAAAAAAAAAAAAATCACATAGTACATTTAAAAATAACAGCAACAAAGAAAAAAAAAAAACCTCTTGTGTTCCTATCTTGGGGTTTATTTCGCTTAGCATCATCTTACATGGTCATATGTACATAGCTTTTGACCTTTTCTGCTTGTCTGGTAACATTATCCTAGAAGTATACTAGTTATTGCAATAAGGGAAACCATGGGACCTACGTTTCTTTGGGCCTATGTTTCTTTCTGACTTCCTTCACTTAATATAATTTTTTCCAAGTGTTTTCATTTCCTAACAAAGGTGGTGGTGTCATTCTTTCTGATAGAGGCATAGAATTCCATTGAATATATACATACATACATACATACATATATATATATATCACATTTTCTTGATCCATTCATCTACTGAGGGGCATATGGGTTGGTTCCATATTTTAGCTATGGTGAATAATGTTCTGATTAACATAGTTGTGCTGGTAGCTTTAGTGTGGTGGTGTTAGTGATCATTTAGGTAAATGCCCAGAAGTGGGATTGCTGGGTCACAGGGGAGCTCTATGTCACATTTCTTTTAAATAGGAAATAAGTACATGGTTAAAAAGTCAGAAGGACTGGAGGTGTGGCTCAAGTGGTTGAATACTGGCTTAGCAAATACTAGGCCCCAAATTCAACTCCCAACACCACCAAATAAACAAACAGCAGCCTCCCCTCCCGCCAAAAAAAGGGAAAAACCTTAAGGCCAACATTTTTTTTTTTTGTTTTATTAAAAAAAGTTTTGAAATGATGATAGATTCATGAGAAGTTGCAAAAATAACAGGAAGAACTTCATGTATCCATGACCCAGTTTCCTACAATGGTTATACATGTGGGTCATTTTTATTTTCTTGCTGCTGGGCTGCTCCTTCATATTCTCTTTTTTTTTTTTTTTTTTGGGTCCTGTCGTGGGGCCTGAACTCTGGACCTGGGCGCTGTTCCTCAGCTCTTCAGCTCAAGACTAGTGCTTTACCACTTGAGCCACAGTGCCACTTCTGGCTTTTTTCTTTTTGCTTATGTGGTGCTGAGGAATCGAACCCAGGGCCTCATGCATGCAAGGCAAGCACTCTACCACTGAGCCACCTTCCCAGTCCCTCCTTCATATTCTTAAGTTACCCTTTCCCCTGTGGGGTAAACATTGCCCCACCTCCCTCCCCCCTTGCTTGCTGGTTAGCTGCCAGGGCTGCTTTGGGAAGTGCACATGGCTCACGGGCTTAGTTATTCTTTGTGGATCAGGCACCTTTGCACAGGGGCTTGGTGTTTATCTGTATTTAGGTTCTTTGGTTCGAGAATATAACTCAGAACTATGTCAGTTGGTGATGACTTGGTGACAGTGCAAGTTTGGTAAAAATGCCTTGGATTTGGAGTTAAGCCCCTGATTTAAATCCTGCTTTTGTTTCATATTTGCTATGTGACTCTGGATGTCATTGAATCTGCCTTCTTCTGTAAAATAGACATGGTACTAATGCTCAAAGTTTTGTGGGGTAGACATGGCGACATTTATAGGCTCACTAAATGCATTGGAAAGTGCTATTTTAATGTGATGTACTTATTTTATTGTAATTTGTTTATTTGGCTGTACTGGAGACAGACCCTCACACATGCTGATACTACCACTGAGCTACATCTCCAGCTCAATGCTTATAAGTTGTTGAAATGAAAGTCAAATGGCCAGCTCTTACTGTATTACTTTTTTATACCTTGGCTTCTTTGTTCAGGAGGAAAACTCCTCCTGCCTTTAAATACCCTAGCTTTCTTATACCTTCTGTCTTCACATTAAATACCCAGTACTTAGTAGTTTTCCTTTTTTTTCAACTGGGTGTAACCTTGCTCCCTGAGGAAATTTGGAATGGCCCTGTCAGCTGGCATACTATCAAATGACATATCAAATGTTCTCTTCTCTCCTTAGGTGAATAAGTCTGGGCATTTTCCTGTTTATAATCATTGTAGAAAATCTCTTGGGCTAGTGTATATCTTCTTTCCTATTTAGCTTGTTAGTTGGTTTTGCTTGTAGAAATAAATTCTTCATGTGATACAAGAAACTTTAAAAAAATCCTTAAGAAGAGACCTTTAAAATTGAAAGGTGTTAGTAAATGTTGTATATTCATATAAAGAATCAGTCTGAATAAAAACTGGGGAATAAAAGAACGTATTTAAGTTTTTGATAATTGGCACATACTTTTTCTTAAACCTGGTAGAGGTGTGGGTATTCTTTTTTGTTTTGTTTTGTTTTTGTTTTTTTGGTCCGGTTGTGGGGCCTGAACTCTGGGCCTGAGCACTGTCTTTCAGCTCTTCAGCTCAAGGTTAGTGCCCTACCACCTGAGCCACAGCACCACTTCCGGCTTTTTTCTTTTTTCTTTTTGCTTATGTGGTGCTGGGGAATCGAACCCAGGGCCTCAGGCATGCAAGGCAAGCACTCTACCACTGAGCCACCTTCCCAGCCCCAGGTGTGGGTATTCTTTAGATGTAAAGAACCACAAGTGGCTGGGAGCCAGTGAGTGGCTCATGCTTGTAATCCTAGCTACTCAGGAGGTTAAGATGATTGTGGTTCAAAGCCAGCCAGGGCAGGAAAGTTCATGAGACTACTCTCTAATTAACCAACAAGAACCTGGGAGTTGAGCTGTGGCTCAAGTGGTGGAGCCTTAACCTTGAGCAAAGAAGCTTAGAACAGTGTCCAGGCCTTGAGTTCAAGTCCCACGACCACCACAAAAACAAAAACAAGGGGCTGGGAAGGTGGCTCAGTGGTAGAGTGCTTGCCTACATGCACGAGGGCCTGGGTTCGATTCCTCAGTACCACATAAACAGAAAAAACTGGAAGTGGTGCTGTGGTTTAAGTGGTAGAGTGCTAGCCTTGAGCTGAAGAGCTGAGGGATAGTGCCCAAGCCGAGAGTTCAAGCCCCATGACTGACAGAACAAAAACAAAAAAAAACACAATCCCCCCAAAAAAACCCCAAAGTCATAAACTTGATTTATAAACTCAGTGTATCTCATACTTATAACCTTGGCCATCTGCATTCTTTAATGTTTCATAATTTTCATTGTAGAAGTTTTTTACCTCCTTGGTCAGATTTATTACTAGGTATCTCTCTCTCTCTCTCTCTCTCTCTCTCTCTCTCTCTCTCTCTCCTTTCCTTCTTCCTTCCTCCTTTTTTCCTTCCTTTTTCGCTTCCTTCCTTTTTCGCTTCCTTCCTTTTTCCCTTCCTTCTGTCCATCCGTCCTTCCTTCCTTTTTTTTTTTTTTTTTTTGCCAGTCCTGGAGCTTGAACTCAGCTTGGGTACTGTCCCTGTTTTTTTTTTTTTTTTTGTCAGTCATGGGGCTTGAACTCTGGGCCTGAGCATTGTCCCTCAGCTCTTTAGCTTAAGGCGAGTGCTCTACCACTTAAGTCACAGCTCCACTTCCTTTTTTTTTTTTTTCTGGTGGTTAATTGGGCATAAGAGTCTCACAGACTTTCCTGCCTGGGCTGGCTTTGAACCAGGATCCTCAGATCTCGGCTTCCTGAGTAGCTATGATTACAGGCATGAGACACTGGCACCCGGCCTCTGGGCTTCATTTGCTCAAGATTATTGGCACTCTTATCAATTGAGCCACAACTCTACTTCTGGCCTTTTCTGTTTATGTGGTATTGAGGAATCCACCCAGGGCTTCATGCATGCTAGGGAAGCACTCTACCCCTAAGCCATATTCCCAGCCCAATTCTTAGGTAGTCTATTTTTAAATTATTTTTTAAAGAGGCTATTGAAGATGAGACTGAATTTCCTTCTCAGTGAGTTTGTTATTGGTATAGAAAAGACACTAAGTTTTGTATGTTGATTTTGTATGCTGGGATTGCTTAATTTATCAGTTCTGTCAAGGAAAAAAAAGAAAAGGGAAAGGGATAATTTGACTAACTCCTTTTTGCATTTGTTTTTCTTGCATGGTTGTTCTTCCTAGAAATTTTTAGTTACTACATTGTAGAGACAGTGAGCATCTTTGTCTTATCCCTAAATTTAAAAAAATATGTCAGTTTTTCCTCATTGAGTATGATGTTGGTTACAAATTTGTTATAGATAGTCTTTCATATGTCAAATGTGGTCCTTAGATATTTAGTTTCTTCAGGGTTTTAATCATAAAGGTATGTTGAATTTTATCAAATACCTGTTCTACATACATTGAGGTAAAATACTCATTGTTCTATTCATATGCTATATTATATTTATTGATTTGCAGTATGCTGAACCATCTTTGTCTTGCATACCTTGAACAAAACCAGACTTTGGTTGATTTAAGTATGTTCTGTACTGCTGTCATAGTACTCATGGATTTTTTTTTTTTTTTTTTTTTTTTAGTTTTTGTTCATCTTTTAAGGTCATTCTCCTTTGATTTTTGAAGGATGACTTTGATTGCTATACTAATAGAGGTTTACAGTTACTTTTTTTCCCCCAGGACCTCCTGACCTTTAGAGTTTTTACTGAGAAATCTGCTGAAGATGTAGTTCAGTTACAGAACACTTACCTAGATGCAGGAGGCCTTGTACCCCCATTGCAAAAACAAAAATAAGACGGAAACAAAAACCGAGTAGGCCTAGTGCCTAAAAGCCTTAGGTTCAAACCTGTAATCCTGGAGTCTGAGATTTGAGATTCAAGGGCTAAAGCAAGCCCCTGGCATTCAAGTCTTATTTCCATTGAACTTCCAAAAAGCTGAAGTAGAGCTGTAGTTCAAGTGGTAGAGCATTAATCTCGAGCAAAAAATGCCAGGGACAGTGCCCATGCCTTGGAGTGTTTTCTATGCCACAAGATTAGCTCAGAAATAAAAATAAAACAACTAACAACAACAACAAACAAACAAGAAAACTGAATCCAACTGTTCATCAGATGATAGTGAGTTTTACCCCCAAAATGCAAGATTAGTTTAATATCTGAAAATCACTTTAATATGTCACATTAATAAAAGGCAAGACACACAATATATCACGGTAGCTGCAAACAAACAAACAAACAAACATTTATGATGAAACCTAACACCCTTTTATGGTAAAAACAACTCAACAGTTTCAGAGTAGAAGAGTACTTCCTTGATGTAATAGATGTGCTATGCATGAAAACTGAGACCCAGTGCAGTCATTTATGCCTGTAATCCCAGCTACCCATGAAGTAGGGATCATGAGGGTCATGTTTTGAAGCCAGCCTTGGCAAAAATGCCAGCAAGATCTATTTCAACAAATCAGCCAAGGGTGGTGTTTTAGCTAGGTAGAAGGCTTCGGTATGAAGATTGAGGTCCAGGTTGGCCTGGGCAACAAAACTACCTGGAAAGTAACTAAAGGAAAGGACTCAAGTAGGAGAGTGCCTACCTAGCAAATGAAAATCTCAATAGTTTAAACCCTAATGCCATTTGGACAGGGGCAGAGGGGAAAGCAAGGAGCGGGGAGGGAGAAGGAGAGCCCACAGGCAACTTTGTACTTAATGATATAAGACTGAATTCTGTCCTCCTAAAATCAGGGATAAGACAAGGATGCTTTCTCTTGCTACTTCTATTTGGTATTGTACAGGGCATTTAGCAAAGGAAAGAAGAAGAAGGCCTCTAGATTGGGAAGAAAGAAATATGAAGAAACTCCCTTTGCAGCAAGATGGCATTATATTAGAGAATAAATCCTGAGGAGTTTGCTATACAATTATTAGAGTTAATAAGTAAATTTAGCAAGTTTGTAGGATAACAGATAAACATACAAAGGTAAATTGTGACCTGGAGTTGGTGGCTCACACTTGTAACCCTAGTTGCTCAGGAAGTTAAGATCTGAGGATCAAGGTTCGAAGCCAGTTGGAGCATGAATGTCTGTGCATGAATGTCTCAACCTCAGTTTAACCACCAAAAAGCTAGGAGTGGAGGTGTGGCTCCAGTGGTAGAGTTCTAGCCAAGAGATAATACAGGGCCATGAGTTCAAGCACCCTATTATTGGTATACATACACACAAAAAGATAAATTGTGTTCCTATATCTTTTGAAGAGATAATAAGATGAAAATAACAAAACACAGTTCTACTCAAAATAACATCAGAAGTATGACGTTTACCATTAGCAAAAAAGTATGAAATTTATAATTTGAATTACAAAATATTGAAAGAAATTAAAGATCTAGATAAATGGAAAGATTATTCTGTATTCATATATTGGAAAACCTAATGTTACTATGTCATTAGTTCCTGTTGTCTTTCCAATTGAGCATAATTCCTGTTAAAAGCCAAGTTTTCTTTTTCCTGATCTTAAAATTCATGTAGAAATGCAAGACACTGAATATCCAAAATAGTATATATACATATATTTTTTGGTCCGGTTGTGGGGCCTGAACTCTGGGCCTGGGCGATGTCCCTCAGCTCTTCAGCTCAAGGCTAGCACTCTACCATTTGAGCCACAGCGCCACTTCCGGCTTTTTTTTTTTTTTTTGCTTATGTGGTGCTGAGGAATCGAACCCAGGGCCTCATGCATGCAAGGCAAGCACTCTACCACTGAGCCACCTTCCCAGCCCCCCAAAATAGTATTGAAAACAGAGTTCATACCACAAAGCTACAGTCATTGTCATAGTCTAACACAGGCATAGAGGTAGACCCAGAGAATAGAAGCAGGTGAGAGTCCTAAAATAAATTCTAACATTTATAGTCCCTTGATTTCTCAACAAGGGTAGGAGGGCAACTCAGAAGAAGTAATGCTTTTCAGAAATGGTAAGGAGACTAGTGGATATATTCTTTTTTTTTTTTTAATTGAGATTAGGTGATTACATAAATTTCACATATTTCACAGTATTATAGAATAGTGATACTTAAAGTCACAAACACATTTTAACCTTCACAAGGCAAATTGTCATCATCATGGTCTATAAAGTTTGTGGATTCTATGAACTTTGACAATACAATTCTTTCTTCCATATCAGGTGATATATACATTTCTTTCCTTTTGCTTAGTGTAAGCTGTGCCCTCTTTCCCTCTCATTCCTCCTTCCCATCACTTCGCTGTCTTTGGGTTGCTTAGTTCATTTATTTTCCTTCTTTCTTTCTTTCTTTCTTTCTTTTTTCTTTCTTTCTTTTTTTTTCTTTCTTTCTTCCTTCCTTCCTTCCTTCCTTTCTTTTTTTTTTTGTCTCGAATTGCTTTGGCTATTCTAGGTCTTTTGTTGTTTCATATAAATTTTTGGACTGTTTTCTCTATTTCAGTAAAGTACATCATTAGGATTTTGATGGGAATTACATTGAATTTATATATCAATTTTGGCAGTATGGCCATTTTCAATATATAAATTCTGCCTGTCTAGGAACATGGGAGGTCTTTCCAATTCCTGGTGTCCTCTGTGATTTGTTTTCTTAGGCTTTTATAGTTTCCATGAAATAGATCCTTTACATCTTTGGTTAGGTTAATTCCTAGATACTTTATTTATTTAATTAATCGATTTTTTGAGGTTATTGTGAATGGAGTTGTTTCCTTGATTTTCCGTTCTGCTTGTACATTGTTGATGTACAGAAAGGCAACTGATTTTTGTGGGTTAATTTTGGATCCTGCTACTTTGCTGAAGTTGTTTATAAGCTCAGAGAGTTTGGGGATGGAAGTTTTGGGATCGTTAAGATATAAAATCATGTCATCTGCAAAAAGGGATACTTTAACTTCTTGCTCCCTTATGTGGATCCCTTTAATGTCTTTTTCTTGCCTTATTGCTTTGGGTAAGGATTTTAAAACTATATTGAAGAGGAGTGGTGAGAGTGGGCATTCTTTGTTACTGTTTTTAGGGGAATTGGTTGTAGCTTTTCCCCATTAAGTATAATATTGGTTATTGGTCTGTCATATAAGGCTTTTTTTTTTTTTTTTAAGAAATGTTCCTTCTATTCCTATTTTTTCCAGAGCTTTTAATATGTATGGGTGTTGTATTTTATCAAAAGCCTTTTCCATGTCAATGGAGATAATCATGTGGTTCTTGACCTTGGATCTGTTGATGTGATGGATTACTTTTGATTTACGTATGTTAAACCATCCCTGCATCTCTGTGATGAAGCCTAATTGATCATAATGTATGATATTTTTGATATGTTTCTGGATTCTGTTGGCTAAAATTTTATTGAGGACTTTGCATCTGTATTCATCAGGGAGATTGGTCTGTAGTTCTTTTTTTCTGTTGTTGTTAGTTCTTTGCCTGGTTTGGGAATGAGTGTGATATAGAATGAGTTTGGGATTTCTCCTTTTGTTTCTGTTTCTCAGAAGAGCTTGAGGATTATGGGTATTAGTTCCTATTTAAAGATCTTATAGAATTCCGTAGTGAATGTAGATATATTCTTAAGTAAAAGAATGAATCTGTACCTCTACTTCACTCATACATACAAATTAACGTGGAATTGAATGAGAGGCCTGAAGCTGTAAAAGTATGGGAAGAAAACATGGTTATACTTTTTCATGCTCTTGAATTAGGCAAAGATTTCCTTTGTTTCTTTGTTCTTTTCTTTTATTATTTTATTTTTGTCAGTTTTGTGTGTCTCAAACTGAGGGCCTGGATGCTTTCTCTGAACTCTTTTTTTGCTCAAGACTAGTGCTCTACCATTCTAGCCCCAGCTTAAATTCCAGTTTTTTTTTTGGGGGGGGGTGTCGTGGGGCTTGAACTCTGGGCCTTGGCACTGTCCCTCAGCTCTTTAGCTCAAGGCTAGTGCTCTGCCACTTGAACCACAGCTCCCCTTCCGGTTTTCTGGTGGTATATTGGAGATAAGAATCTTCCAGTCTTTACTGCCTGGGCTGGTTTGAACTTCTATCATCAGATCTCAGCCTCCTGAGTAGCTAGGATTACAGGTGTGAGCCACCAAAGCCCCGCAACTTCCAGTTTTCTGATGGTTAATTGCAGATAAGATTCTTTTTTTTTTTTTTTTTAAATTGTATTTTATTTTATTTGAGAACATACTGTACAGAGGGGCTACAATTACATGGGCAGGATAATGCATACATTTCTTACCAAGCATTGCAGCCTCCTCCTTTGTTTACTCTTCACTTCCCTTCCCCGCCTCCCCCCTCCCCCCACCCAATTTTACCCCCCTCCCACCACCCAATTATACCCCCCTCCCCCCCACACACCGACATTGTAAAGCTGGTTTTGACATGACATTTTGTACTTCTCATTGTTGCAACAGGTCCACCTGAATCCTTAAGCGACTTGTTTGTCCCCATCTCCTCCACATGTTATACTGACATCAAATATAGTGAAAGCGGGGGTTACACTGTGGGGGAGGGACATACAAAGCAACAAAGAAATAATCTTATAAATGCGTTAGAAACACATGCATGAAAGAAACGAAAACATTAAAATACATATTTAAGGGTTCATTTTCCTAACATCACATTATCTGACCTTTTCCGCTTGACTCATACCTATACTAGATATTGTAAATAAGGGAAACCATGGGACCTATGCTTCTTTGGGCCTGGCTTACTTCACTTAATATAATTTTTTCCAAACCTTTCCATTTCCTAACAAATGGGGAAATGTCATTCTTTCTGATGGAGGCATAGAATTCCATTGTGTATATATACCACTTTTTCTTGATCCATTCATCTACTGAGGGGCATCTGGGTTGGTTCCATATCTTAGCTATGGTAAATAATGCTGCAATAAACATAGTTGTGCTGGTAGCTTTAGTGTGGTCTTGTTTGTAAACATTTGGGTAAATGCCCAAAAGTGGGATTGCTGGATCATAGGGGAGATCTATGTGAAGTCTTTTGAGGAACCTCCATACTGCTTTCCAAAGTGGTTGAACAAGTTTACATTCCCACCAACAATGAAGTAAGGTTCCTTTCTGTCCACATCCCCTCCAGCAGCAGATAAGATTCTTATAGGCTTTGTGCCTGGGCTGGCTTTGAACCTCGATCCTTAAATATCAGCCTCCCAAGTAGCTAGCATGTTCCACTGGCTCCCTGCTCTTCTTTTTATTGTGGTAACCAGCAGTATTTTTATAGATGTGACACTTAAGAGAAATGGAGTACCCTAGTCTTCATTCACTTGAAATATTCTAGAAAACACCATCAAGAAAATGAAAAGATACCACATGAAACTGAAGAAAATACATGCAAATCTTGTATGTGTTAAAGTGACTTTCATCAGAATGCATTTTAAAAGTAATCAATAATAAAAGATATATAACTCAATTAAAAGTAAGTGAAAGATTTGATTAGGTGTTTCTTCAAAGAAAATGCCCACATGACCACCATCTCCATAAAGAAGCTCAACCTCCTTAGACCTTAGGGAATTGCAAGGAACCTAGGAGATACCCTACACACCGTTAGAATGGCATTAGTTAAAAACAAAGGAGCAGTAACAAGTATTGGTAAGTTGCTTGGTATCATTTATAGTGGCATTACTCATAGTAGCTAAAAAGTAGAAATAAAAAAAAATCTGTATCTGGTTAGCTATACAATAGAATGTTAGTCACAAAGTTACTCCAGTGTCTAACCTTGAGAACAGTTGTTATGTGAATGAACCCAGACAAGAAAGGCCACATATTTTATGGCTCCATTTATATGAAATGATAGACAGTGATTGACAAATCTACTGACAGGGAAAATAGATTACTTTTTTCTTTTTTTGTCAATTGTGGTGCTTGAACTCAGAGCCTGGTGCTGCTTCTGAGCTGTTTTGCTCAAGGCTAATGCTCTACCACTTTGAGCTACAGTGCCACTTTATTTCTGTTTTTGCTTTGCCAGTCCTGGAGCTTGAGCTCAGGGCATAGGCATTATCGCTGAGCTGCTTCTGCTCAAGCCTAGCACCCTACCTTTGAGCCACAGCACCACTTCTGCTTTTTTTCTGTTTATGTACAAAGGAATTGAACCCAGGGCTTCCTTCATGTTAGGCAAGCACTCTACCACTAAACCACATTCCTAGCCTAGTGCCATTTTAGATTACTTTTTTCTGTGGCCTCGAGGAAACATGACAAATAGGGAATTGTGATTTTGAATTGGTAGAAATGTTCCTGAATGAACTGTTCTTCTGCAATGGTTATATGTAACTATAATAAAACTCCTTAAAATAGTGTGATTTTTTTTGTTTTTTTTTGGTGGGTCTTGGGGTTTGAACTCTGGGCCTGGTCACTGTCCCTGAGCTTTTCAGCTCAAGGCGAGTGCTCTATGGCTTGAGCCGCAGCACCACTTCTAGTTTTCTGGTGGTTAATTGGAGATCAGAGTCTCACAGACTTTCCTGCCCAGACTGGCTTTGAGCCGTGATCCTCTGATCTCAGTTCCTGAGTGGCTAGGATTACAGGCGTAAGCCACTGGCACCCAGCCATAGTATGAATTTAATGGTTCGTTGTGTTATGTGTCAAAGCAGTTACTGGAAAATCATGTAAAAAGTCATTCAGGTTTCCGTGATCTGATTTTCATTAGTATAGTAAACAGAAATGAGAAAAATGCTGCCTGGGCAAGACAGTGAGGCTATAAATGAAGTTTTCTGTGAGACACATGAGATGCTGGTAGATCGAGTGGATATGTAAATTCCCTTTCTAGAGCAGCAAGCTGTTGACCGCACCCTGTCTGTGATGCTGTGCTTCTGGCTATTAAGCTGGTCCTCTGCCAAGGTCTCTCATCTCCATGGAGGCCCTTCACTGGGAATCTGTAATCTACATTACTATTGTCTAGAGTCTAGGGTTAACTGCCTTGATAATGTAACATACTGAACACATTGGTATGCTGAAGTTGATTCCGTCTTGACTATGTTTAAATATTTTGCTAAGGGACAAGAGTAAGCAGTGTATAAAAAGTCTTTGTTTTCACTTGATAGTGCCTTTTCATTAACAAAGTTGACATGATTAATGATGAATTAATCTTCCATTTGAGACTTGTAAAGTACCTTTTTTTTTTTTTTAGAAAATATGAAAGCAGAAGAAATGCTTAAGTAGGAGGGAAATACATAAAGGGTTTTATTTTAATATTATATATATATATATTTATTTATTTGTCAGTTGTGGGGCCTGAACTCTGGCCCTGGGCACTGTCCCTCAGCTCTTCAGCTCAAGGCTAACGCTCTACCACTTGAACCACTGTGCCACTTCCGGCTTTTTTCTTTTTGTTTATGTGGTGCCTCAGACATGCAAGACAAGCTCTCTACCACTGAGCCACCTTCCTAGCCCCGTTATTTTATATTTTTTATATACTTTATTTTTAAAGTTTTTATACTTTATGCTTTTATACTTTATTTTTTAAGTTTCACATATAGGCTATATCATCCTACATATATAATTTAATACAGTTTTGTTAAAATTGTATTGCCATATTTTTCCTAGGTATTTTCTCCACATATATAATTCTTTTGAGTATTTAAAACTACACAATTGATAATGATGGGCAATTTGAACCATATATCAATACCAAGAAGAAAATAGTGTTAGGAACTCTCATGTGCTTCCATGGTTCTCAGTGAAGGTCCATCTCCATTCATCTTTGATAGAGTCTTGAGTAAGACATAAACAGAAACAGTTCTTACCTAATATTGTGAACTTGCCATGAGAGGAGAAATAAAAATCTTTCCTATTTTTTACAATTCACAGCTAGACAAAAATACATAAAATTTCTAAAAAGACTTAAATGATTCACTAAGGGTTTAGTGCAGGCAAATACTAACCATCTTGTTATGTTACCTGACACTTGTGTAGTATTCTCCCTGGTTTTTCTTTTCTTTTTTTCTTCCCTTCCTAATTTCTTGCTTATTTTTCCCTTCAGTTATTTGTACTGAAGAGCCTCTAGGTGTGTTTTTTATTTTAATTTTAATTTTAATTTTTTACAGCATAGTATGAAGTAGCTGTCTACCAGCTTCTTTCCATTTTAGGAATTAAGAATTTCCTCTTGAATTGGGCATTATTAATGAATAGATACAATGTTCCATACTATGGAAGGGCAGATTTTCCTTCATCTCAGTGCCTGATTTTTAAGAATTTAATACTTGTAACTATAAATGTAATATATATGTATAGATTTATTTTAGATTTTTAAAAGAATATGCTGGAAATCACTAAGATAGAATTAAGAAATCTATAATCTGAGCCAGAAATGAACTAATGTTAATGATTTTTGTTGTTGTTGTTTATATGACCTGCCTTTTTGTTCCTCCCATTTTTCTGTTTTTGTTTTTGTTTTTTTGGGGGTATGAGGCTTGAACCCAAGGCCTGGGCGCTGTCTCTGAGCTTTTTTTCTCAATGCTAGTGCTTTACTACTTTGGGTTACAGCTCTACTTCTTCCCTCCCTTTTTTAGTGGTATTGGGGTTTATACTCAGTGCCTCTCACTTCCTAGGTGGGTGCAGTATGATTTGAACTACCCAATAGCCCCTTTTTGTGCTGGTTACTTTCAAGACATTCATGCCTGAGTTAATCTGGACTGCAGTCCTTATGTTTGCTCCTCATCATTGCAAGAATGATGGTATGCACCACCATACCCAGTCCATCCCATTTGGGATAGACTCTTGTGAACTAGTTTTTTTAGCTCACTTTCCCCACAAACTCTGATGTCTTTGATCTTTGCCTCCCAAGTAGATTTAGAGGTTGGAGCCACCATGTTCAGTTGTGATCTGCCTTTATCACAATATCATGAATGAACCTGAACCCTTTATTCATTTGGGACATTTACATTACAGATATATTTATTCATTATTACATTGTAATTATTGTTGTATATACTGCAACGAGTGATTAAGAGTTAGTTGTCTGGTTACTGTGGTGCATGCCTGTAATCCTAGCACTTGGAAAGCTGAGGCAGGATCATATGAGGTTGAGGCCATCCTGGATGCATAGTGAGACCCTGCCCCCAAACCCAAACCCAAACCAAAACAGACTTTAACTGTGATTTCCCTACACTATGAAATATTCTGTGATCACTTGAGTAATTCCAGCTGTTTAAAACATTAATTAAAATATTTTTATTCATATATGAACATAATTATGGAGTACCATGTAATTTTTTTTGGTAATGCTTTGATACATTCATATATTAATGCTCAAAATAGTATCAGTAAGTATATCTTATCTTCACAAGCATTAACCATTTCTTTGGGGTAAAAATTTTTTTTTAGTTTTTAAAAACTCCAGGCTGGGTGCTGAGTCTCTCATCTCCAATTAACCACAAAAAACTGGAAGTGGAGCTGTGGCTTAAGTGGTAGAATGGCTCAAGTGGGTAGAATGTTAGCCTTGAGCACAAAAGCTCAGGAACAGTGCCAAGGCCCAGAGTTTAAGCCCCAGGACCAGCAAAAACAAAACAAGACAAAGCAAAACAACCCCCCAAAACAGCCAATATGGTGTATACTGTATTACTGTATGTATCAAATACTACTGTATTTGTGCAGTAGATTGTGCAGTAGAACATCCCCAGATTTTAATAATATCCCCAGTATAATATCCCCAGCTTTTAATGCTCTTTCCAATGTAAACAATTTTTGTACCTACCTTATCTCCTGCTTTTGCAGCTCAAAGATGACTTAGCCCTGTAAGGCTTAACCACTGGATTTTTGGTGCTAGAAATCAACAGCTGGGGTGTTACCTTTTGTCCAGAGCTTTGCTCCCTGACTGTTTGGTAATTTCCAGACTTTTTTGAGAGTTATTTCCAGACTTTTAAATGTCTAGTATTACAGAGTACTATGTAAGTAGAAACTGAAGTAGGTGCAACTAAAGGATTTAGCCTTCCTTCTTTTAGCAGTAGGGGTGGTCAGCTTTGGAATGCTATTGTGAGAGGTGGAGTTAGTTAAGTACAGAGTCTTTGGATTTACCAATGTGGCAGTCATTGGTGGCCCTGACAAGAGCAGCTTTGAGCTGTGGCATGAGCAGGGAAGCCAGATTGGTGGGTCCTGGAGAAGCTGGCTGATGTAGACAGCTGTTGAAAGAATTGTCATTGATGAAAGGCCTGTCAGAGCTCCAGAGAGCTTTTTGAAGATGGGTGGGTAATTTACACACTGCTGGTAGTAAACCAGGAGAGGGGGAGAGATTATGGATGACTGAAAGGTTGAGGGTTAAAGGTCTGAGGGATAAAGGAGGGTTTATGACCTCAGGTGTTGCAGGACGTAGGCAAATGGAAGGAGATAGTGAAGGAACCAGAGGTTGGAGTGAATGTACAGTGGAGAGGAGAGACCGGTGGGTTGACAGGGGAAGCCAGGCTGTGAACGCTATGGCTATGTTTGGGGTGTGGGGTATGAGGTGTATGTTTCCCTGCAGTTCTTCACCTTTCTCTGCTGCCTCCAGCACCTTCTGCAAATCTCTAGCTTGGAACTTGGAACTGTTTGCATTTTTCTTCCTTCTAGGCAATGGCCTTCTTTAAGGTCTTGACCAAGTGATACTTTCTAGATTTCTAGTAGTTAGCATAGTGCATTTGTCAGTATAGTCCTGGAGTAAATGCATGTTGTGGTATAACTGTGGGTCTCACAATGAGAGGGGCTGTGGCAGGGAGGAGGAGGAAAGAATAGAAGCAACAGGTAGAGGAAGAGCAGAGGCTTCCATCAGCAGAGCATGGCAGTGTATTTTTCTTTATTTCAGTTGTTACAGAAATTGTCACACTTGCAGAGATTCCCTTGTTGATGGAAATGTGCCTTAGATTGAATTGCTTGCTAATAAGTTTTGACATTCAAAGTTGACTTTTTGAATGTCTATCTATTTTCTACTTATTTTCTATGGAGAGTTTCAAACTATACTTCTTGATACTTTAATATGAAATGTTCTTTGATAAAACATTTGTAAGCATTTGCTTGTGGTTTGACCCCTCTTTTCTCCCTTCCCTCCCTTTTTCTCTTTGACTGATATTGGGGCTTGAACTCAAGTCCTGAGTGCTGTCCCTTAACTTTCATGCTCAAAGCTGGCTCTCTACCACTTGAGCTAAAGCTCCACTTCCTGCTTTTTTTCAAGCTAAACGAAGATAAGAATCTCAGACATTCCTGCCCAGGTGAGCTTTGAACCTCAATCTTCAGATTTCAGCGTCCTGAATAGCTAGGATTACAGGCTTGAGCCAACAGTGCCCACTGTCTTCTTGCTTCTTAATTATGTACTTCTTAGGTCCTACATGCTGAAGCTACTTAACATTTCTGTGTTGACCAATTTGTAAGTGCCAATGCTTTGGACTTTCAAAAGGACAATAATATAGTGGAAATAATACCAACTTTGGGGCCAGGTAGAATGGTGTGCATTACTCCTTGTCACTTAGTAGCTTGAAAAACTTAAGTGGAGCCGGGTGCCGGTGGCTCACACCTGTAAATACTAGCTACTCAGGAGGCCTAGATCTGAGGATCATGGTTCAAAGGCAGCCCAGGCAGGAAAGTCATCGTTGTCATCGTCGTCATCCTCCTCCTCCTCCTCCTCTTCCTCCTCCTCCTCCACCTCCTCCTCCTCCTTCTTTTGTCAGCTCTAGGCTGATGCTAGGTAGATAGTAATTTTCTTTTTCTTTTTCTTTTCTTTTTGTTGGTCATGGGGCTTGAACTCGGGGCCTGGGTGCTGTCCCTCAGCTGTTCAGCTCAAGGCCAGCGCTCTACCACTTTAGTCACAGTGCCACTTCCCAGTTTTCTGGTGCTTTATTTTGGAGATAAGAGTCTCACAATCTTTCCTGCTGGGGCTGGCTTTGAACTGTGATCCTCAGATCTCAGCCTACTAAGTACCTAGGATTACAGGCATGAGCCACCAGCACCTGGCTCTAATAGAATTCTTAATATTGGCTTTTTAAAACATCTTTTTTACTTAGATTAAGTGATTACATACATTTCACAAATTTCACAGTATGGTGAGATAGTAATAGTTAAAAGTCGCAAACACATTTTAACCTTCACAAGGGAAATTGTCATTATCGTGGTCTATAATGTTTGTGAATTCTATGAACTTTGACAATACAACTATTTCTTCTACATCAGGTGATATGTACATTTGTTTCCTTTTGCTTAGTGTAAATTGTTCCCCCTTTCCCTCTCATTCCCTACCTTCCATCTCTGCCCTTGGGTTGCTTAGTTCATTTTCACCTATGTCCAGTGCATCTGATGGGCCCCTCTGTTGTATATTTTCCCTTGTTTCCCTCTGATTCTGTGTCTTCCTCCTAGCTTCCCTCAAATGTGCACATAAATATACCATATTTGTGGTCAAGAACATGGTCTCATTTAGAAATGATAGGACACATTGAATGGAGGTCTTTTTGTTTCTTGAGTCCTGTTTACTTTGTCATACCTCCTTTCATTTTGGATTTAACATCCACATATCAGGGAGACCATGTGCCATTTTGTCTCTCTATTCTTGGCTCACCTTGCTCAAAATGATTTTTTCTAGTTCTATCTATGTCCTTGTGAATGCCATTATTTTGTCCTTTCTAATGGCTACATAATATTCTATTGTATATAGGTACCTCAATTTTTTGATCCATTCATCTGTAATGGGGCATCTGAGTTATTTCCATATCTTGGTTATTGTGAACAGTGCTGCAATGAACATGGAGATGCATGTGTCCATATATCCTGGCTGCTGTTGCTCAGTGTAGATGCCTAGGGGTGGTATAGCTGGGCCATAGGGGAGGTCTATATTTAGATTTCTGAGGACCCTCCAGATTGCTTTCTAAAGTGGTTGTATTAGTGTACATTCTCATGAGCAGTGCAATAGGGTCCCTCTTTCTCCGCATCCCCTCCAGCATTTGTCATTGGCTGAATTTAGGTTGCGGACCATTCTGACTGGGGTAAGGTGGTATCTCAGTGTTGGTTTTTTTTTTTGCATTTCCTTTACAGCCAGGGATGATGAACATTTCCTCATGTGTTTCTTTGACACTTTTATCTCTTCCTCTTTAGCTCCCTTGCCTATATAATGATTGGTTTCTTAGATTTGGGAGAGATCCACTTCTTGAGTTCCCTGGATATAATGGATATTAGCTCCCTTGTTTGTTATATTACTGGTAAATATTTTTTTTCCCAGTTAGTTGACTGTCTTTCTAGTTTGTTTGCTATGTCTTTAGCTGGGCAGAAACTTTTTATTTTAAGGTAGTCCCATTTATCGAGTCTCTGCAATTTGTTGTGACCCTGGGACTCTGTTCAGGAAGTTCCTGCCTGGGCCTACAAGTTCAAGTGTCTCTCCTACTCTGTCCTGCAGTAGTTTCAGAGTTTCAGGTTTGGTGGTAAGGTCTTTAATCCATTTTGAGTTGATGTTAGTGCCTGGTGACAGGGTGGGGTCCACTTTTAGTTTTCTGCATGTGGCCATCCAGTTTTCCCAGAACCAATAGTTGAAGAGGCTGTGCTTCTTCCACTGTATGTCTTTGGTTCCTTTGTCAAATATCAGCTGACTATAGGTATGTGATTTTATTTCTAGATCTTCTAATCTGTTCCATTGGTCTTTGAGTCTGTTTTTGTGCCAGTACCAAGCTGTCTTTGTTATTATGGTTCTATAGTAGAGCTTGAAATCTGGTATCGTGATTCCTCCCAGGTTGTTTCTTGTGCCTAGAATTGTTTTGGCTATTCTAGGTCTTTTATTGTTCTTACGAATTTCTGGATTGTTTTCTCTAGGTCAGTAAAGAATGTCATTGGGATTTTGATGGGAATTGCATTGAATTTGTATATCATTTTTGGCAGTATGGCCATTTTCACTATATTAATTCTGCCTATTCAAGAACAGGAAAGGTCTTTTCATTTCCTGGTGTTTTGTGTGATTTCTTTCTTTTTTACTAAATAGTTCTTTTACATCTTTGGTTAGGTTAATTCTTAGATATTTTATTTTGTTTTTTGAGGTTATTGTGAACATGGTTGTTTCCTTGATTTCCCTTTCTGCTTGTACATTGGTGGTGTACAGAAAGGCAACTGATTTTTGTGGGTTAATTTTTTTTTTTTGGGGGGATCCGGTCGTGGGGCCTGAACTCTGGGCCTGGGCGCTATCCCTCAGCTCTTCAGCTCAAGGCTAGCACTCTACCACTTGAGTCACAGCGCCACTTCTGGCTTTTTTCTTTTTGTTTATGTGGTGCTGAGGAATCGAACCCAGGGTCTCATGCATGCAAGGCAAGCGTTCTACCACTGAGCCACCTTCCCAGCCCTGTGGGTTAATTTTTTATCCTGTTACTTTGCCAAACTTGTTCATAAGCTCTAAGAGTTTGGGGGTGGAGTTTTGGGGATCTTGGAGGTATAGTATCATGTCATCTGCAAATAGGGATGGTTTAATTTCTTCCTTCTCTTTGCGGTTCCTTTTAATGTCCTTTTCTTGCCTATTGCTCTGGCTTAGGATTCCAGACCTATATTGAAGAGGAGTGGTGAGAATGGGCATCCTTTGTTTCTGTTTTTAGGGGAATTGGCTGTAGCTTTTCCCCATTAAGTAAAATATTGGCTATTGGTCTGTCATAAGGCTTCTATTTTTTAAAGAAATGTTCCTTCTATTCCTATTTTTTTCCAGAGCTTTTAATATGTATGGGTGTTGTATTTTATCAAAAGCCTTTTCCATGTCAATGGAGATAATCATGTGGTTCTTGACCTTGGATCTGTTGATGTGATGGATTACATTTATTGATTTATATATGTTAAACCATCCCTGCATCTCTGTGATGAAGCCTACTTGATCATAATGTATGATATTTTTGATATGTTTCTGGATTCTGTTGGCTAAAATTTATTGAGGATCTTTGCATCTGTGTTCATCAAGAGATTGGTCTGTAGTTCTTTTTTTTTTTTTTTTCCCGGTTGGTTCTTTGCCTAGTTTGGGAATGAGTGTGATATTGGCTTCATAGAATGTGTCTGGGATTGCACCCTCTGTTTCTATTTCTCAGGAGAGCTTGAGGAGTAAGGGTATTAGTTCTTCTGTAATGGTCTTATAGAATTCCATAGTAAACCCATCTGGTCCTGGGCTTTTCCTTGTTGGAAAACTTCTGATTGCTTCCTCTATCTCATTGTACGTTATTGGCTTATTTAATTGATTTATTTCTTCTTGCTTCAGTTTGGGCATTTTGTATTTCTCTAAAAATTCATCCATTTCTGCTAGGTTTTCTTTCCTTAGTATAGATTCCGGAAATAATTTACAATTGCTTTGATGTCTTGGATGTTTGTTGTAATTTTTACTGTGACATCCCTGAACATACTGATTTGCATCTGCTCTCTTCTTTTTTTAGTAATCTTGCCAGAGGTCCATCAATTTTATTGATTTTTTTGGAAAAAACCCCAGCTTTTTTGTTTATTAATTTTGTTTATAGTTCCTTTAGTCTCTAGCTGGTTAATTTCAACTCTTATTTTGGTTATCTCACTCAGTCTAGTAACTTTGGGTTCAATTTTTTATTCCTTTGTTGTGGTTTTAGTTGCATCATGAAATTATTTATTTGGTCTATCTCTATTTTCTTTCTTTCTTTCTTTCCTTCTTTCCTTCTTTCCTTCTTTCCTTCTTTCCTTCTTTCCTTCTTTCCTTCTTTCTTTCTTTCTTTCTTTCTTTCTTTCTTTCTTTCTTTCTTTCTTTCTTTCTTTCTTTCTTTCCTTTCTTTCCTTTCTTTCCTTTCTTTCTTTCCTTTCTTTCTCCAGTTCTGGGACTTGAACTCAGGGCCTGGGTACTGTCTTTGAGCTTCTTTTGCTCAAAGCTAGCACTCTACCACTTAAGCCACAGTGCTACTTCCAGCTTTTTCTGTTTATGTGGTGCTGAGGAATCGAACCCAGGGCTTCCTGCATGCTAGGCAAGCACTCTACCACTGAGCCACATTCCCAGCCCCATGTCTCTGTTTTCTTGATGTATGCACTGAGAATACTAAATTTGTCCCTCGGGATTCCTTTTGTCATGTCTCACAGGTTTTTTTTGTGATGTATATTCATGTTTATTGAATTGTAGGAACTTTAAAATTTCTTTAATTTCTTCTGTGACCCAGGTGTTGTTCAGAAGTATGCTGTTCAATTTCCACATATTTAAGTAATTTCTATCATGTGATTTGTTAAGAATTAGCTTGATTCCACTATGGTCAGATAGACTTCAAGGGATTATGTCGATCCTCTTGTATTTGTTTAAATTATTTGTATGAACTGTGATATGATGTATTCTGGAGAAAGTTCCATGGACTGCTGAGAAGACTATACTGGGTTGTTGTTGGATGGAAGACTCTATAGATGTCAATTAAGTCCACTTGAGATATGGCATCATTTAATTAGGAGGCTTCTTTGCCAGTCCTCTGGTTGGTAGACCTGTCCTAGTATTAATGTGTTTGGATCTATTTTTTCCTGTAAGTCTAAGAGTATTTGGGTACACCAGTGTTTGGAGACTATAAAGTGACAATAGTGATCTCTTCTTCTTGGACTGTTCCCTATATTAATATGTGGTGTTCTTTTTTGTCTTTTTGTATTGATTTTAAAGAAGTTTATTTTGGCAGATACCAGGATGGCAACTCTTGCCTTCTTGCTAGGAGCATTTGCATGGTAGATCTTCTTCCGTCCCTTCACTCACAGTTTGTTTCTATCTTTGGCTGTGCGATGAGTCTCTTGAATGGATGGATCTTGTTTTCTGATCGAATCTGCAGTTCTTTTTCTTTTGATTGGTGAATTGAATCCATTAATATTTATGGTTATTATATGCCGCGGACCGGGTTCTGTCGGGGCGACGGAGGACACCTAGGGGAGGAACCTGGAATAGGTGGGGAGATGGCAAACAGACAACTCACACACCACAAGAGGAGTGAATGCTGAGTGCTGAGTGCGATTTAATGCAGAGGATAGCAACCTTTTATAACAGAAGTCTTCATGAGAAAGGGCAAAAGGTTACACAATCTTGCTGCATGGCTTCTTTCTTGGGTGGTCACCAGCTGGGCACCTGATAGGCATTTGTCTTCGGCTTATCTCTAAGGAATACAATGGGTTTGGGTTTCGATGTTTGTCACCAATTAACCATTACCTATTTTTATAGAGGCCTTAACTTTCCCATAAGATCTTTCCTGTCTCTTCTTTAATAGTAAACTTTAAGGAGACCTAGCAATTCTCTTAGTAAATAGCAGGAAATTCTCTCTCCTAAATAATTATCTCAGCAATTGCCATACATTCTTTCTGTTCTAGCTGAGCCTACTGCTTCTTGTAAATCCCTTACAAATAATTCCTTCTGCTGAAGTGACTTTGTGAAACCCCCAATACTTTTATATTTACTTATAACTTGTCTCCTAGCCTCCATAAGAGGGGTTTCAGGTTAGCACTTAACTCTGGTGAGTTAGTCATATTTTTAAGACACTCATCAGATATTGGAGTCGTCAACACTCTTAAGAGAGAGCTTTGAATAAGGGAACGTTGACAATGAGCAAGTACAAAAAGCAGTAGAAGCAGTAAAAGATTAACAGGCACTCTTATGAGGGAAGAAAGACAGAAACACATCTTTTCCCAGGGGTTTGCCAGCCTTTTTCCAGGAGTAGGCCTCTTAGAAGCCCTATTCTCCGAGGTAGACTTCGGTGAAGTCCCAAAACTTGGAGATAGGTTTCTGTAAAGCCCCATTCTCTGAGGTAGACTTTGGTGAAGTCCCAAAACTCAGAGATAGGTCTCTGAAGCCCCTATCTTAGGTCTGATAGATGGTTTCCCATGCTAAGCAGACTCTACTGGGGTCGGCGTGGCATTTATAGAGAGGTGCATTGTGTTTCCTGTCATTTTCCTGCTTTCCTAAGGTTTTTTTTCTTTGCTTTCTTTCTGTGCTTACTAAGTTGGTCTTCTAGTGATATGTATCTGATGTGGATCCCTGATCTTCATTGTTTTCTTTAGATTTGTAATCCCCCTTTTTTTTGTAGTACTGGCTTATTGTTTATGAATTCATTTAATTTTTCTTTACTGTTAAATTTTAACTTCTCCATTGAATGTGAATGCTAGCTTCCCTGGATATACCAGTCTGGGTTGGCAGTTATTGGTTCTCAGGGCCCTGAGGGTACTTTCCTTGCATTCAGTGTCTGTGTGGAGAGATATGCAGTGATTCTGATTTCCCCCCATTTGTTTTTGCCCGTGCAAGATTGTTTCTTTATTGTTCAGATCTAGCATTTGTACTCTAATGTGCCTGGAAGTGTTCTTCCTGGGATCCTGTTTGCTAGGTGTTCTGTATGATTCTGTTATGTAGGTGAGATTTTCTCTTTTAAGATGGGGAAGTTTTCCATGATGATGTTATTGAGTAGGAGTTGCATCCCACCTTCTGGTCTTCCTTGCCTTTGTTGACCCCAGTTATATAGAGTATGAATTTCTTGGCAATGTCTGCTTGTTCTTGGTCTTCCTTTTGGCATATTTTGAATGTTTTTTCCATATCTGTCTTTTTTCCAGTTGCTGCATTTCGTCTTCTGTACCTGATATTCTATTTTCCATTTTATTCACTCTATTAACTGTGTCTTCCGTTGTGGTTTATATGGAGGAAATTGAACCGTTTATGATTTCAATGTCGGTTCTCAAAGTATTATTTTCATCTTTTATTTATTTATTTATTTATTTATTTATTTATTTATTTATTTATTTATTTATTTATTTATTTATTTATTTATTTTTGGGTCCAGTCGTGGGGCCTGAACTCTGGGCCTGAGCGCTGTCCCTCAGCTCTTCAGCTCAAGGCTAGTGCTCTACCACTTGAGCCACAGCACCACTTCTGGCTTTTTTCTTTTTGCTTATGTGGTGCTGAGGAATAGAACCCAGGGCCTGAGGCATGCAAGGCAAGTGCTCTATCACTGGGCCAACTTCCCAGCCCTTATTTTCATCTTTTAAAGAGGTGTGTACTGCATCTATTTTTGAGTGCATCTCTTGTTTGAAATCCTGGATGTCTTTGATAATTTGTTTGTTCTTTTTTTTTTTTTTGGGTCCGGTCATGGGGCCTGAACTCTGGGCCTGGGCGCTGTCCCTCAGCTCTTCAGCTCAAGGCTAGCGCTCTACCACTTGAGCCACAGCACCACTTCCGGCTTTTTTTCTTTTTGCTTATGTGGTGCTGAGGAATGGAACCCAGGGCCTCATGCATGCAAGGCAAGCGCTTTACCACTGAGCCACCTTCCCAGCCCCAGTTTTTTTGTTCTTTATATTTCTGATCCACTTCTTGTTTTACTTGTGTTTTTGCCTCTATCAGCTCTTGGATATGGTTTTGGTCTTCCATTTCTTTTCACTTTCACTGGAGTTCTTCCCGGGGTGGCTGCTGGCTTTTGGGGATCGTTTGCTGTCTTGGCTGTTGATTACAAAATTTTTAGCTCTGATTTTTTTGTATGAGGATTCAGGGATTATTGGAAACTAATCCTGAACTCCAACTGTTTTGGTCAATAGGTAGCTGCCTTTCTTTGGTTCTGGGTTGGTTTCTGGGTCAATTGTTTAAGCCTGCTTTCAGCTCTAAGCTAGATGAGAGAGACTTTGCCTGGTCTGGTTTTGTGGGGGAGGGGCTGACCTCCATTTGCTGGTCTGACCCACGTGTGGCTCACTCATGTTAAATTCTGGTGGGCAGAACACTTTACCTTCTGCTGAGGCATGTGCTCAGTTCTTGACTTCAGTGTGGGACAGGTGGTTTAGGCAGCTCAGGTTCCTGCCTGGGACACTGGTGGGACTTGTTCAGCTGCCTGTTGGAGCCCACAGTTCCTGACTTCATCCAAGGACCAGCAGCCAATACTGTTTGCCCTCCCTACCAGGGGTGCTTTTGGCAAACCCCGGTAGGCTGGATGTATTCTACCAGTTGCTAGAGCCCGCTCACAGTTCCTGACATTAGCTTGTGGCTTGATCTGCCTGATCCCCAGCCCAGGATATAATGGTTGGTCTCCTTCTGCCACCGGCTACTGAGGCGCCCAGGCATGGGACCAACTGTGTTTGAGCTCCCTCCCAGGGGCACTCTTGGTCAAGCTGTGCCAGGCCTTCTTAATCCATCCCTTCACTGTATTTCTATAGTACCTCTTCCTGGCAGGTGCAGCATTCTACCTGTGAAATGTGTGAATTGTGTGTCCTGTGTTTTTGTTGAATTCTTATGGCCTTTTTGTGAATTCATGTCATCATAGACTATAGTTATTACTTTTGTATCTTTTGTGAGATATGAAATACTTGATGACTAAATAAAAATAATTGACATTAGACTGGCAACAGATAAAAAAGGGAATATAAATCTTATCTACCCTATCCATTTATTTATTCTCCAAGTACCCATTGAGTACATATGTGCTGGATCAAGAAATAAGCCATTATGTGTTTTGCATCTTGTCTCAATAACATGTAGATTTTATTTCTTCATATTTTCAATCAGGGCTAGTCTTCACTAGTGGAATGTGACAGAGTAACATGGATCCTAGTCCCTGAGAGGTCCACCCTTTCTTCTCTGGCCATCTTGGCATACTCCAGCTATTATGTAATGATCTCCAGGCTGTTTGCTGAGTGGTTGGAGATCGTGATAAGATGGCTCTAACCAGCAGCCAGCAACATGTGAGTGATGCCATCATACTTTTCAGCCATAGACTACAGCCACATGAATGACCCCAGACAATACTAGAGCAGAGCCTCCTAGCTGAGTGCAGGCAACCCATAGACTCATGTGGAAACACCATCAACACCGTCATCGTCATCATTGTTTTAAGCTACTAAATGAGCATAAAAACAATCCTTTTTGGGGGAGAACAGCATTGAGATTAAACTCAGTTTGTCATACTTGTTAGACGTCTACCCCTTAGTCTTACTTTGACTTCTCTTATGAGAATTAACTAAGATGTTACAGAACTTATAGTTGGTGCTTTCCCCCCCTCTTCTTAATATTTCCTTATTAATAGTGTACCTAAGTACCACAGGCTAGTATGGTATTTAAGGGGATGGAGATGGGCATTTTTTTTTTTTTCTGGTTCAGGGGTTTGAACTCTGTGCCTAGGTGCTTTCCTTAAGTTTTTGTGCTCAAGGCTAGCACTCTACCACTTGAGCCCCAGCTCTCCTACCAGCCTTTGTGGTTAGTTAGTCTTATGGACTTTCTTGTCCAATCTAGTTTTGAACTGTTATCCTCAGGTCTTAGCCTTCTGAGTAGCTAATATTACAGGCTTGGAGATAGGGTGAAGAGAACACATGTAGTACTTGTTATAACTAATTCCTCCCCCCCCCCCATAGGTTACATAAGAATGACAATACTTCTTTTAGGGAGGGACATTTGAGAGAATAGGTGGGAGGCAGACCTTGTACTCTTGCACCTGGAAGATTTGGAACCACATGTAATTAATATTCCCTGAATACTTTCAAAAGCAGAGATCAAGAAAATACTCAAAACCATGGGAAAACATACAAAAACAATAGTTCAATAAAAATAAGTTTAAGAGAAGATGGTCAGCTACTTTACTTTTTCTTACAAAATCAAAAACTCTTCTTAGTGTCTAAGGCTTCCAGTCTCTTTGATTTTATGGGTTTTGTACATAGAGCTTTTGTGATCTTTTGATTTTGCTAAGCCTTTATTATATAATTACCTTTCAAAAGCATCATCTTATTTGTTAACTCCCCCCCGCCTTCCCTCTTCCTCCTCCCTTCCCTTCCCTTCTCCCCCCTCCAATACTGCAGCTTAGCTTTTTTCACTCAAGGCTGGCACTCTTCCATTGATAATTGAACATAAGAGCCTAGTGAACTTTCTTGCCCAGGCTAGCTTTAAGCCTAATCCCAAAATCTCAGCCTCCTGAGTAGCTAGGATTATAGGTGTGAGCCACCAGTGCTTGGTTTATTTGTTAAAACTCTTACACAATTCTAGTTGAAGAAGAGGTTTTCTTTTTCTTTCCCCTCCCCTTTTTTCTTTTGTGCTGGGACTTGAACCCACAGCCTCCTACATATTAGGTAATCTTTTTACTACTGAACTATATTCAGGGACTGAGGGGAGATTTTCTTATGAATGAGGTCTTTCTCAGTGTTTATTTAAGGAATATGGAGATTTTGTTGTTGCTTTCTAGCTAAGCATGAAGTCTGACCTCCTTTCTCAGAACAGAAGTAGGCCAGATTTCTAATAAGGGTTTGAGGAGGTTGCATCCTTATAAAACTACTTACTCTTAGTTTTCTTGAGTTTCTTCATCTATAAATGCTATGAACCTACTTCCACACAGTGTCTTGGTCTTTAGGGCAAAACAATCAAAAGGCCATGATGATGGTCCTGGTCATTCTCCTTTAGAACTCCCTGGAAAGTGGACAATAACAGCCCTGTCTCAAAAAGGGGGAGGGGAAGTTTACACACTTATTTTATGGAGTTTGTTGATAAATAGAAGCAGTATATATAAATTACCTAGCATAAAATCTAACATCTCATCTAGAGGCTTTAAAATGGCGTTGTTAAAACATAATTGGATAATGTCTGTTGATTTTATACCAAAAGGTCTAAAGGAGTAAAAGATTTAGAGGTATTAAAATATGATTCTTTCCATAGTGGCTGAAAGTTATCAAAATAACAAAAATCATTATAGTGTTTAAAACAATAATGAAATATTATTTCTCATAATTCTGTGGTTTGTATAATTTGCTTGCTTTGGGGTGTGTATGTGTGTATTAAGGCTTGAACTCAGGCACATACACTCACACACGCAATCTAGCTTGGCGCCCCTCCTTTGCTTCTGTGTTTTGGTTAATTTGGAGATGAGTCTTGTGGGTTAGTCTACTGTAGCTGGCTTCGAACCTTGATCCTCAGATCTGTGTCCTGAGTAGCTAGGATTATAGGCATGAGCTACCAACATCTAGTTTATCTGCTTGCTTTTTAGACTTTCACTTACACAGCTATTGTTAGATGGTGGTCATGATGTTGGCTGTAGGTTGGAGCCTGTTGGTTCCTTCAACGTGACTTTTCATGTTTAAGTTCTAGACCAGCTTCTTTACAACATGGTAGCCCTAGGGTGACATTGTAAGAGAACCAGCCCTCGAGATTACAAGTCAAGTTTCTGCTTACTTCCCAGGGGAAGTTCAAAGTCTCTTAGAAGAGACAGAATTAATCTGGCCAAGGAGGAGTAGCAGAGAATTTGTGGCCATTTTTTTTATATACTATAAACCTGATGCCTGTTGATTTTTTTTTTCTTCAGTTTTCCCATGTCATTGATACCATCCAGTATAAGAAAGGAAGAGTAATAATTTCTTATTAAAAATACTTTTGGGTATGTGTCCATGTGTGTATGTGTATATATATATGTGCTGTGTGTTGTGTGTTGTGTATTGTGTGTACGTACATACTGGGCATACTGGGGCTTGAACTCAGAGCCTGGGTGTTGTTCTTTAGTTTGTTTGCTCAAGGCTGGTGCTCTACTGTTTGAGCCACACATCTACTTCTGAACTACTGGTGATCAATTGGAGAAAAATATCTTATGGATGTTTCCTGCCTGGGCTGGCTTTGAACCTTGATCCTCAGTTCTCAACTTTTTGAGTAGCTAGGGTTACAGGCATAAACCGCCAGTACCCAGCTGAAAATTGTTTTGTGCAGATTTTCTTTCTGGCCTACTTGTTGCCTGAGTGTGGAAATGATCAGAAAGCAGATAGCTCTTTAGTTTGAGGAAGGATTGCTCTGTGAGATTATGAGTCTTGTTGAATGCCTTCCTTCCCTCCCCAGGCCCCCAGCATGGATTTAAGACCATTCAATAAAAAATGAGTAGTCATTTGCTGGGGCTTTGAAGAAGGGTGCTTCTTGGGGCTGGGAAGGTGGCTCAGTGGTAGAGCGCTTGCCTTGCATGCATGAGGCCCTGGGTTCGATTCCTTAGCACCACACAAGCAAAAAGAAAAAAGCTGGACATGGCGCTGTGGCTCAAGTGGTAGAGTGCTAGCCTTGAGCTGAAGAGCTGAGGGACAGCGCCCAGGCCCAGAGTTCAGGCCCCATGACCGGACCGGAAAAAAAAAAAGAAAAAAAAAGAAGGGTGCTTCTTGTTGTGTGACTTGATTTACATGATTCTTATTTGTATCAAAAAATATATGATTCTAAGGCAAGTGTGATAGTGTGTCCTTATAATCCTTGCATTTCAGAGGCTGAGGCAGAAGGACTGGGAATCAAGGCCAATGTGACTTACATAGCAAGCTACTCTCCTTAAAGTCTATGATTCTATAATTTGGAAGACTAGCATCTTTTTTATGTTGAAGTTAGTGATGGGCTGGGACTAGGAAAGAGGAGAATGACAATATTCATACTAGAAAAGTTACATTACATAAAAATTTATACTTATTTGACTATAGGACAAATTTATCTGCTAGAACCTCAGGACTGGGGTTTGTTAGTATCAAGAATATTTCTATTTACCATCAGGGAGGTATTGCATCTTGAAGTTAAGTTTTTTTTGGGTCTTCCTAGTTTAGAATGAGAAGGATTGAGTAATTTTTTTAGAAGAGAAGATATTGAAATAAGACACACATGTGTATATTTGTTTTAGCAGCAACAGGTTAACCAGACAGCTTGTATATATAATTTGTCAAGTTAAAACAAATTTGGGGCTGGAGGGGTTAGTTCATTGATAGAGCACTTGTCTAACATACATAAGGCCCTGGATTTGCTCCCTAGTATTACAAAACCCAGTTACCTCATGTCCTGTGCTTCAAACAAACCTGATTTTTGAGAGCTGATTTTATAAACAGAACACCAGACTCAAACGCAATCATCAACAGAGAATACTGTGTCAGTAACTGAACAGAACATGAACCTATTTGCTTTTTCTCCTTTGTCTCCTTTTTTTTTTTTTTTTAATTGTTGAAGGAGGAAAGAGAAAAAGCAAGAATTTTGATGTAGGTGCTGAGTGACTATGGCTAATGTGACCCACCTGGACACTTTGGCCTTTGATTTTTCTGTGATGTCCGCTCCTCTTCTAGTACTTAGATTTTTGGAAGACTGTTAATAAGGCAACATCTTACTAAGCTTTAATACCTATAGTGATTCATAGAGCGGTGTTAGGGTTTTTGATGGGAAGCAGAATTTTATAGCCACAGCAGAAGATTGCTTTTCTGACTAGTACATTTATAATTTGGGAAATTGTGAAGAATGTCAACCTCATTGGCTCTTTCCTTTGGGTTTTGACATTCTTGATAAAAATAATAATTTTGTTTTTCTGGTAGATTTGCCAAGCATTCATGCTCACATAGCACATGTGATTATAAACCATTCTGTAGTGTGAATTTCTTTGTCTTTGATTTCATGTTTAATAATATTTCAATGTTATACTCTTTGTGCTGATTTGTTGTTCTCCTCTCTTTTCAGAATGGACTGCTGAATTATGAAGTATTTCAGACTCCGTAGTAGAACACTCTGCCGCTCACTTCTTTATCTCCTACTAGTTATTTAAATTGGACTTTTAATATCCTGCCAGCTGCTCTTCAGACACACATGGTGCATTGTTGCCATTCCCCGGATTGCATCTTTGAAACACAGGCTCTTAGTAACCTTCAGCGAACAAAGAGGCCACCTCCCGGGCTTGGCTACCGGGAGGGAGTCATCCTGACTGCCCTCTAGCTTTTGCTGGATCTGGATTTGAATTCCACCATGGAGCCTCGCATGGAGGCCTGCCTGGCCCAGGTGTTGCAAAAGGATGTGGGGAAACGACTGCAGGTTGGCCAAGAACTTATAGACTATTTCTCAGATAAACAGAAGTCTGCTGACCTTGAGCATGACCAGACCATGTTAGATAAGCTTGTGGATGGACTTGCTACCTCTTGGGTGAACTCTAGCAATTACAAGGTAAGCTGTGTTTTAAGAGGTGCTCTTAAAGGTGGCTGCCTTGGTAGACCAAAATTGATCTTAAAAAAAAAAATAGTCCTTTGTCAGCCATCAGCATGATTCCAATAAGACATTTATGCAGATTGTGTCTCTGGGCACTGTTCTGGAGCCAGTATTTTTTGGTGGAGATCAAAAAATCCTTATTCTTAAGCTCTTTCAGAGAAGGCCAAGTGAAGAGATGAGGAGAGGATTTTATTTTGGGAAGTTTACAAGTATTTGCAGCCTTGAAGTTCAAGTGTATATTGTGTCTTGTAGTGAAGAGGTTTTGAGACCTTGGTGAGTAGCCCTTCATGAATAACAAGTCTCTTCACTGCTGTCTCAGGATTCAAACTGGCAGTAGGATGTGAAGCATTTTATGTTCCAGTCACTGTTCTTAAGTCCACTGGGTATCTGAAAAGAAACAGTCTGGTTGTTAAGGACCCTTCTTTGACCTGTGGGTGATATAGATTTAATGATTAAGGTTAATGCTCTTGTGTAGGAGTGAAGATTACCTCCTCATTTCTTGGCCCAAATTCCATCACTCAGATGAATTGTGAAAATTAACTTTTAACAAAGACTGAAGACCACATAAAACTTAAGGTGCTAAGCGGGTCCTGCTTTCCTTTGAGTGGCCTCTTTTGGATCAAGGTGTGAGTGCTAAGAGGCATTATAGATAATTTAAAAGGGGTCTTCAATAGAAGTAGAATCTTTTGTGCTTTTGTTTGTCAACTTAGTCTTCTGAGATTAGTTTAGATTTAGAACATGGTTCTTTCAGCATTCCTTCTTTGGTGTTAGTATAGTATTCTTTTTTTTTTTTGGTCCCGTCGTGGGGCCTGAACTCTGGGCCTGGGCACTGTCCCTCAGCTCTTCAGCTCAAGGCTAGCGCTCTATCTACTACTTGAGCCACAGCGCCACGTCCGGCTTTTTTCTTTTTGCTTATGTGGTGCTGAGGAATCGAACCCAGGGCCTCATGCATGCAAGGCAAGCGCTCTACCACTGAGCCACCTTCCCAGCCCCTAGTATAGTATTCTTATAGTGTAGTATAATACTCTAAATAATTATACAAAGGGATTTTTAATTCAACTAATAATTTTTTTTTTTTTTTGGTGTATGTCTGTGCAGGTACTGGGGCTTGAACTCAGGGCCTAGCCACTGTCCTTGAGTGTTTTTGCTCAAGGCTAGCATTCTGCCACTTGAGCCACAGCTTCACTTCCAGCTTTTTGATTGTTCAATTGGAAATAAGAGTTTCACGGATTTTCTGACTGTGATTTGCTTTGAACCATGATCCTCGTATCTCAAACTTTGTAGCTAGGATTTTAGGCACGAGTTACCAGTGTTTATCAAGTTTTTAAGTACGAATATGTCTTGATCATTGTTAACCCTTCTATTGTCCTCTCCCACCTTTCTCAATAGTATTCATTAAAACTCAGTCCAATCTAGGAGCAGTGAGGCTTTAAGACCCTAACATTTCGCTTATAACTGAATATAACATTTATTCTCCCTGTATTTGAGGCTGAGCTGAGATTCTCTTTCATTCATCTCTTTATTCATTTGGCAGAAGTTAAATGCTTCTTATGTATATGGAGCTGCTACTGGCTGGTGGAAGAGTTAGCGATGAGAGTTGATAGAGTCCAGATATGGTTTTGAAGGATATGAAATCACCTTGTTTGTGTTTCAATTATAGCTTCGCTCCTTTTTCTGTGTGCATATTAAGATGCTTTTGGCTAGAAATAACTGAAAATAGAGTCAGTTGACCCAGACTTACTATGAAGAAATGTGTTATCCCAGGTAAGCCCATCATAGTTGAGGCAATTTCTAGTGAAGAAGAGTAGAAGGAAAGTGTTATTCTGTGTCTGATGTGGAAACCTATCTCAGAAGCTCCTTGCAGACCTTCTGTGTGTTACCATGGCCAGATGGCTTCAGCCTTTTCTCTCTATCCAGCATCATTGGAACCTGGAAGGAATGTAAATGATTGCTTTCAACTGTTTGAGAAAGGACCATCTTTCCTTAGTAAGTAAAGCATGTAGTCATATGAAAGGAAGGAGAGGACTCTTGGACAGTTATCAAACTCCTGAACAGCAGGTACAGGATGTGCAGTGATCAAAACACACAGGATTCTGGGGAAAACAGAAGAAAGGAGTAACACTGGACAGAAGAATTTTGAAGATAGAGTCTCTTTTCAGAATAGCATTTGCAGGATTACAAAAGAGTGATCGACTTGACCCTTGGTTGAAGAATTCTTGGTAAAGACAGCTTTGTATGAATTGAAGTCAGAAAGGTGGAGTTTGCTACCAATTTGTTTGGAACCATGGACAGATCAGTTAATTTCTTGGGAGTCCTCAAACTCTTAATATTATGTGACAATAATTTGCAGTTAATGGTTGGTCTGTGGTTCTAATCTTAAAGAGCTGTGCAGCTCTTGGGTTTTAGGTTCTGTGGACTAAGGCCAAGAGCATACCTTATTCTCAAGCTAGAGCCTAGAACCTGGAATGTGGTAAGTGCTCAACAAATACTGGATGCATGAGTCAAGCCAGGAACGTAGACTGCTCAGCAAGTATTGCTGGTTGATTGACTGAAATCTGAAATTTTTTAGGCTCCTACCCCCTTTCTTAATCATAGATGAGAATTTCTCATTTAAATATTAGGTACATTTTAGACTATTTGACAATTTTTACATAGCGTACATAGAAGGGAATAGTTTTATATTAACAAAACTTTGAAGCTGGTCATCTAGACCTTTTCTTTTAAATTAGAGGCTAAAAAGAACATCAGTATTTTTGTTAGTCCTGTCATTTATTTCTCTTTTGTCTCTCTCCTCCTGTCCCCCATCTCTGTTAGGCAGATGCTAACTTGAGTCATGCCTCTACCCCCAAAGGAAGAGTTATGTTTTTTTGGAGAGGGGCAGTATTAGGATTTGAACTTAGGGGCTTGTGCTTGCTAGGCAGGCACTCTACCTCTTGAGCAATAACTCCAGCCCTGAGTGTTACTTCTTTGCTTAATAAGGAAGGTAAGTGAATGACAAGCAGCCTAGTGTTTTGCTTTTTAGAAATTTCTGTTTGGCTGGGGCTTGAATAATTTTACTTTTGAGTATTTCTTGACAAGATAGACAAATCTATACGTGCTATTTATCTCAGTTTACTAGTAACCATTTGTTCCTTACTTACTAAGTGCCAGGAATTTTTTAAATTTTTTTAATAAATATTTTTTATTGTAAAGATACTATACAGAGGGGTTACAGTTACACAATTAAGGTAATGAGTACATTTCCTATTGAGCATTGTTACCTCCTCCTTTGTTTTTCCCCTACGATCCCTTCCCTCTCCACCTCCCCAACTCCTCCCTCACCCCCACAATCCTGAAGTTGTAAAGTTGGTTTTCAACATAGTGTCTTATACATCTCATTGTTACAGTGGGTAAACCTGTATCTTTATTTCAGCATTTTGTTATTTCCCTTCCCCTCTCCAAATTAGAAAAATGTATATATAAGATTCAGGGCACCAGAATCAAATACAGTGACAACAGGGGTTATACCATAGGGAGAACATACAAAAGAAACAAAAAAAATCACATAGTACATTATAAGAACATTAAAAACAACATCAACAAAGATAAAACCTCTTATGTCCTTGTCTTGGGGTTCATTTCGCTTAGCATCATCTTATATGGTCATATGTACATAGCTTTTGACCTTTTCTGCCTGTCCTAGATGTATGGTGTAATACCCCTGCAGCATAGCTGGGGGTATTCTAATATTAAATATGAGGAGACTGAGGCCCAGGAATATGTGCTAATTTCTACTACTGATTGTGGAACTGAGATTAAATGCAGGTCTCTGATATCCTATCTTGTCTTACATAAGAAGAAAGTTCAGCAAAATTGTTCTCTCTCTTCTTCTTCTTCTTTTTTTTTTTTTTTTTAAATTCCAGTGTATGTTAACTGTACAAAGTGAAGGTTTTATTGTTATATTTCTATTCATGCATATTATTACTTTGATTGTATTCAAACTTTTTCTTAAAGGCCAAAAGAGGTAAATCTATTAAATTTTATGGATTGTCTTAGACTTGCCATAATAGTAAAGTGGTTGGGCCCTTGTCTACAAAAGTAAACACAGATATCAGTCATAGGAATGAGCAGGCCTGGCCGTGTCCAGTAGACTTGACTTATAGCAACTTTGGCCTAGCACTGGAATGTTGAACACATTCTATGTACTATATAGGTAAACACTTTCTCTTCAGTGTGGGAACCAGTGGTTAGTCAGTTGGAAGAGAAGTAAGCCTTACTATTTGCATATAATTTGGGAATGGAGGGAACATTAGTATAGATTAGCATGTAGTTTGTTTTGAACTCATATATTTCTAGAAAAGCTATTTTATAGCTCTCTTCTCAGGCTCCTTGTGATTTGAATTCTTTTAGCCTATCTGTAATGATCTCATCATGAGTGATTAGTTACTTATGTACTAGTAAATGGAAATACCATGGGGAGGAGGGGTCACACTGTGGGGTTGTTGTTCAACCTGTAAGAATTTAAGTTCCATGTTGTCATAATGACTGTGGCTAGAGACCTGTGTTCTAAAGGACCTCCAGCTATGTTTTATCCTTCCTTTGGGATAAGAAGAGATGATCTGTTTTGGCATCTGTCTGGAGGGAAATGGGAGGGGATTAGGCAGCCAGCATTTCCAGT
This sequence comes from Dipodomys merriami, assembly GCF_024711535.1. NCBI lineage: Eukaryota > Metazoa > Chordata > Mammalia > Rodentia > Heteromyidae > Dipodomys > Dipodomys merriami. Next base: position 2,885,339 of record NW_027202782.1, on the reverse strand, counting down.
TATTCTGACAACTTTATTCTGCCTGCTGTGCAGACACACTTAGTCTTACATCCTCATATCCAGTTGGGGCACATGACCTTTGTGAGCTCATTGGACACCCCATGTCCTAGAGGGGCCAAGATGCTTTTAAAATGATAGCTTCTGACAGCTTCACAGGCCTTTCTCCTTGGTTTCCATATCCTGAAAGCCTAGTATTTTCCATAATGCATTTGTGTCCTGATCTGAAGCAAACTGACCCGAAAGTCTTTAGTATTTATTAACTGTTCAGGGCATGTTTCACTGCAAAAATGTTATGTATGATTGTGGGCAGATTTGCTCAAGGTGTTATATTATATACAGTGGTTGCATTTATTTTCTCTTCTTAACACTCCCCAAATTCTATATCCCAGAACACATCTGGCCTGGAGAGTTTCTGCTAAGTGATTAAGGGCTTGCATATAAGAATAATGTAGTAGAAATTGTGCTATATGTGTCCATTTCTAACTAGTTATTATCTGAGGTAGGATTTTTATTTCTATTTTATAGATGAGACTTGATTCTCAAAGAAGTCAGGTAATTTTTTTCAGGATGAAGCTACCTGGTTCTTGAACCACATCTTTACACATCCAGGTTAAGCACTGTAAACCCATGAGTCAGATATTGCTAGGAATACCGAAGAGAAAGATGGACACGGTCCATTCCCTGATACTGGACAGCCAGTGCCCAGTGTAAGGTCTGTCTAATCTAGAATGTGTGGACTTGATCTTTCAAGACCCTTGTTGTACTGCCTTGAATTTGAAATTTGTGGGTTCCAAATTAGCCTCCAGCTACCTTGTCTCTGCCCTAAGGGCCTCACCTGCTCGGACTGGAGGGACAGCTCAGTTAGTTATATAAATAAATGCTCATGGTAAGATAGGAACTAAACTCCCTTCCATGTAATGTGTATGAAAATTTATGGGTTGGAGATAAAGACATTAGGGTGTATTTAGTTGGAGAGGTCTTGAGGGGAAAGGACCAGGGCCAGGAAGACAGAAGTAATATGTCGTAAGGGTCTTTGAGCAGTTTCTCTTGTTCTTTTCCTCCTTCTCTGGACATCTTTGCAGACTAGAGAAGGAAGCTTTTTTTTTTTTTTTTTAAAATAAAGAATTCAGTGTAACCCCTGGATTGCGTGTTTATGGGAAGGAGGGAAATGTGCTGACTCATAAGGAAGGTTCCCTCATTTCACTTGCCTATCTCCCAGCCTTGGTTTTCATTGAGGTTTTTCATTCTTGCCTGTGTCCTTGAGAGGAGAGCCAGAAAAGATTATTGGATTCAGATTAAATGACTTGTGTTTCCTTTTCTGGCAATCTGCTCAGTGGTGCCACCTAGTGACACATTCTTTTGGAGGCTATCTACTTTTATCAAGTTTTCCTTAACATTGTTAGTTGCTGGCTGCTGGAGGGGAATTTAAAACTTAATTTTAAAAGACAGCATATTTTGAGCAAAAGCAGAAACCTCATTACTGGGCATTTCAAGAAAATGTTTGTGGGATGTCAAGTTATCTTTTTCACAGGTTAGGTAGAGGGAGAGTCTGACAATGGAGCACTATAAAAATCCAAAGTTAGGTAAAAGGAACCTGGATAGAGCCTGAGTACTGAGTCTTGAGGAATTTTCTGAGATACAGCTGGTTTTCTCACATGATTTTGGGTAAGTGCAAAGAAAGGCTGTTACGCTGTCCACCATTGGCTAAGTAAGGTTGTAAATGGGATGGAAGTGGGAGGTTGGCTAAGGGGTAGTAATCTCTCTCTCTCTTCCTTCCTTCCTTCCTTCTTTCTTTCCTTCCTTCTTTCCTTCCTTCCTTCCTTCCTTCCCTCCTTCCTTCCTTCCTTCCTTCCTTCCTTCCTTTTTCTCTCTCTTTTTTCTCTTTACTTTCTTTCTCTCTCTTTCTTTCTTCCTTTCTCTCTTTCTTTCTTTCTTGTTGGTATGGGGTGCCACTTCCAGTTTTCTGGTGGTTAATTGGAGATAAGAGTCTCACGGACTTACCTGCCCAGGCTGGCTTTGAACTACAATCCTCAGCCTCCTGAGTAGCAAGGATTACAGGTGTGAGCCACCGTTGCCTGGCTGGAATCTGTTTCTTCATCCTGATAAGCTTTTTGGCTGAAATAGTCTCTTAGACCCTTGGTCATGGGAGAAGAGGTAGTTTAGTAGGCTAGGGAGGCCATGTCACTCATATTCTGAGATACAATACTCAGACTCATCGGTGAGTCTGAGTATTCAGGTAGATTCAAGTGTGCACCAGTAAGTCAGAGTATTCAGGTAGAGGACCCTGAGGGACAATAAGTAGAGTGCCCTGCAGTACTTACTAGAACCTTGGTGTTGACTCTGGGCAATGGAAGCCGTTGAGGGACCTCAGAGTCTGAGAAAGATGGTGTCCGCTAGGACTGATGGGAAGTGCAGAAGTCAATTTGAGTAATGGTGTTACAGTGAACATGGTTGTTGGGGTAGTAACTTCAATATGTGAAAGAATGAGATAAATTTAAGAAAGATTTCAGGTTTTAAGTGCAGTTATTAACTGTAGATAGATAGCTCTGTAAAAAAGAAAGCCAACTTCTTTTCCTGCATGATCCATTTGATTTCTTATCTTTCAGTGGAGAGAGATCAAGGAAAAAACCCACCAAATAATTTTGTAGGTATTTTTGTCTTAGCCTAGGAGCTTTGTGATTATACACATTATCAAATACAGATTTTTTTTTTAAACTTGGTGCCTATATTAATGGCTTGAGTTTAAAGACTTGAGTGTTTTCCCTTAGTTTTTTCACTTATGTCTGGCACTCTACGACGTGAGCTACACCTCTGTTTGCTGGTTAATTGGGGATACGATTCTCACCAGATTTTCCTGCCTGGGCTAGCTATTAGCCATGATCCTCTGATCTCAGCCTTTTGAGTAGCTAGGATTGTAGGTGTGAGCCACCAGTTCTCCACTCAAGTTACCCAGTGTCCAGTTTTACATATGTCCTTCAATATTATTTGCTCACCTCTCTTCTCTCCATTAGTCTGTTCCCCCTCCATTGGGCCTCACCCCTCTCGGATAAATCATGTTTAGCTTCCTATTTCATTTTTAGGGAAATGGATGGACCTGGAAGTTTCACATAGGAGAGAAAACATGTGCCCTTTATCTCTCTAAGCCTTATTTAACATAATTTTTTTCCAGGTCCACACTGGACTGCAATCCTCCTACCTAATACCTCCCTCCCATTTAACTGGGATGACAGTTACATGACACCAATGCTCACCTAGTTCTTTGAGATAAGGCTGGGCTGGCCCGAAACTATAATTTGCCTATCTCTGCCTTTTATGTTGCTGCACTGGGCCACCATACCTAGCCTTGTTCTTCATTTGTTTGTTTGATTTTTTTGTTGGTCCTGGGGCTTGACCTCAGGGCCTGAGTGCTATCCCTCAGCTCTTCAGCTCAAGGTGAGCTCTCTACCACTTGAGCCACAGTACCACTTCCTGTTTCTGGTGATTCATTGGACATAAGAGTCTCACAGACTTTCCTGCCTGGACTGGCTTTGAACTGAAATCCTCCTATTTCAGCCTCCTGAGTAGCTAGGATTACAGGCCCTCTCTTTTAATGGGATGAGACTGTTCCCCAAGATAGGCACTGGCTTTGAACCTCGATCCTCACATTTCAGCCAACCACATTTCAGCCTCGGGAGTAGCTAGGATTACTGGCACCCTGCAGTTATTTCTTTAGAAGTCCCAAATAGAGTTGATTTAGGCTAAAGGAAAAGGGAGAAGTTAAGGAGATTAACCAGAGGGCTAGGTAGGAGGCCTGGAAAGGGGAAGTTGTAGGCCTGTTTCCAGCCAACAGTGTTTCTAGCCATTCCTATTTTTAGGGGAAAGATTCTTTGCACCCTTCCTTCCAGCTAGATACAGATGTGTTTTCTTGGGCCAGACTTTTTCTCCTCTGAGAGTATTTTAGGTAGGATTAAACAACTTGCCTTGTCATGGCACTTCGTGAAAAATATGTTCAGAGATAGTGGGAGAAAATCAGTGCCCATCAATGTCAGCATTTTGTGAGGTTGACTGTATGCTACCAGTGCAGACCTGAGGGACCATCTGGGGCCAGCTATGCTTGGGACCCCATTGCTTCAGTGTGCAGCTCATCATAGAAAGTGAATAAGGATGATATAGATTTCTAGGCCCCACAACACAGGTGGGTATGAGCAGAGTGGGAGCACGTGTACACACAGACCAGGTGCTAGGAGGATGGCTTCCTTCCTCCCTCCCTCCCTCCCTCCCTCCCTCCCTCTCTGCCTGCCTGCCTCCCTCCCTGCCTGCCTGCCTGCCTCCCTCCCTCCCTGCCTCCCTCCCTGCCTGCCTGCCTCCCCCTCCCTCCCTCCCTCCCTCTCTCCTTCCCTCTCTCCTTCCCTCCCTCTTTCCCTCCCTCTCTCCCTCTCTCCCTCTCTCCCTCTCTCCCTTTCTCCCTTCCTTCCTTCCTTCCTTCCTTCCTTTCTTTCTTCCTTCCTTCCTTCCTTCCTTCCTAGGTTTGAACTTGGGTCTTATACTTGCTAGCTAAGTGCTGTACCTCTGAGCCAGGCCTTCAGCTATGTTTTGTAGTTAATTTTGAAATATGATCTCTTCCTGCCTGGGTGTGTTTCTGGACCATAATTTACCTATTTATTCTCATCATTGCTGGGATGACAGGCATGTGTCACTGTACTCAGCTATGGGGTGAGAAGTAGTTGTGTTTTTTTTTTCCTCCCCTAGTCTCTTAAGTAACTTGAATTACAAGCATGAGTCACTGGCACCCAATTCTCCTTTTTGAAAATAGTTCCAGTAATTTATAATGGAAAAATTAAGAGGGTGGAATTTGGAGCCAGACTGTAGGACAGACTCCTTTCCTTCCTCCTTCCCTCACTTCTTGGGTGGATAAATTATGTAATCTTGTTCTGCACTTTTTTTTTTTGTTTGTTTGTTAAGATGGGGACAGCATCCATGTTATAGGTTGTCATGAGTGTAAAAGGCAAGAGTTCATTTATGAGAAGTGGTTAATAAGTGCTTTGCACACTAGTTTGACGATCATTTCATAGCATCTAGCATATTTACTCCTTCATTTCTTTGTAGCTGATCCAGCACTGACAGTGCTCACCCTTGTTCACTTCCTATGGATTTAAATTATTCCCAAACAGCCTAATAGTGGTAGAAAGAGAGGCCCCAGAAGACTAAACAGAGTCTGCAGAGCATCTTCATTTCAGGGAACAGAGGTTGAGGGCAGGAGGGAACACTGGCTATGTTTTTGTAGCAGGTAAAGATTTACCAGACGAGGTCTCTTAGTATATTGTAAGGTATATATTCTATTTTTCAAGCTTTAGATTTTTTTTTTTTTTTGGTTGGTTGTGGGGCTTGAACTCAGGCAGGCCCTGGGTGCTGTCCCTGAGTCTATTTGTGTTCAAGGCTAGTGCTCTACCACTTGAGCCACAGTGCCACTCCTGCTTTTTGAGTGGTTAATTGTAGATAAGAGTCTCACAAAGACTTTTCTGCCCTGGCTGGCTTCGAACTGCTATCCTCAGATCTCAGCCTCCTGAGTAACTAGGATTACAGGCGTGAGCCACTGGCGTCCAGCGCAGGCTTTAGTTGGAACTAAGCAGTCCTCAGTGTGGGGTATATTAGTATCACTTGGGGCACCTCCAAGAACAACAACAACAACTAATAAAACCTCTAAAGCACATGTTAGAGCTGTGTAAACTCTCAATCAGGTTACAGCAAGGGAGAGACTAAGCCGCTGTGCGCAGCAATCTGACTAATTGTTCAGGTGGGATACTTGACAAGTCTTTCCGTGTTGGAAGAAATTACACTCAAATGATTACAGTAAATAGTTGGTCTGTTCCTGCTGCTATATAACAAAATTGCCATGGACCGGGTAATTTGCAAATAATGGATCTGGACACTAAGCTGCTGGCAGGTTCTGTGTCTGTACTCCATAGATGGCTGCTATTGCTGTGCCCTTTGGAGAGCATGAGTGTTGTGTTCTCTGACGGCAGGAGAACACAAAGGGCCTTGCTAGGTTAAGTTTCCTACAGCCTGCTTAGAAAGTCACTTACATCAGTGAGAGCTCTACTAATGATGTAGTTACTTTCTAATGGCTACCACCTGTAGTCTAAGTTCCCTCATGAGCTTTGGAGAGGACACAGCTACTCAATCTATGGCAGTGAGTACAAAGAGAATGCAAGAGAGCAAGAATAAGGAAGGACTTACGTGAGAGAGTCTAGCTTTGGAGGGTACTCTCTGGCCATACTGAAGAAAACAAAGATGATTTTGCATGAGTAAAGCTAAAAGTGAATTCCAAGTGTTTCCTTTGTGTATGGGATTGAGATTGTGGAAAAGGAGCTGTCTGAATTGGAACATCTTAAGTGTAGTTATGGATTTCATTTCCTGAGGGCGTGTCAGGTTTTTATAGATATATACGTTATTGTCCAATCATCACCAGTTTCAGATTGGCTAACTCAGACTCTTCCAGCATAGATCATTTTCTTTGGGTAGATGACATATGTCCACAGAACACCCAAACCACAGGTGGATAGGTATATCTTTGTTTTGTGATCACATTGTGTAGAGAGTAAGTAAAACAGAAAAAATCTGGATTTCCTGCTGGGTTAAAAGTAGCGGGCGATGAATTAAAATTCATTACTAAAAATATGTAGCAAATGCTTGGAAGAACAATCTCAAAGCTTGGTGCTTTGAGTGATTCAGGGAAACAGTCTTTAAGGATTTTAGCTGGACTAACAAGCACTCTAAATTTTTAGAATGGAATTTGCCAGAAAATTAGTTTCAGTTACCTTAGCATCAGGTAAGAAAACACTATTTGTTTCTTACCTAAGAACTAAAGGGCTTCTTGGGAGAGCAATGAGTGTAGGTCCTAGGTATGTTAACAGCACCTGAGGTCCCCTTCTCTGCAAGCACCTTTCAGAAATGGTGGGCTGCCTCTGGAGAGTCTAAATTACAAACTCAAGGTCAGCTATATAAGATGGCCATTACCAAAGTGACACACAGGTAAACAAAATGAGCTTTCTCTCCTCACATTTTGGTATTAGAGGTCAGGAGAGAGATCAGCTGGCATGGTTAACGAAGGAGAGAATGCTTTTTGACTGATTGAGGGCATGGCCTTTAATTTCTAAGTGGTTTATAGAATTTATGGCTCATGCTTGTTCATTTCAATGTCCTAATAATATGGATGATGTTTTTTCTCAGACAGGAATGTGGCTTTTGGCAGTGACTCTGCATAATAATAGCTGGAAAATAACCCAAATCCTTTGAGACCAAATTGTGTGGCTTCTGTGCATGTATTATGTGTCCATAAAAGAAATAATGTGAATTATGACTTAAAATCACTGGAAAGAATAAATGGAAATAAAGAATAAATTGGAAAAAAAATTAACACCAGCATTAGGAGAATATGGTATTTATAGATACATACTTCCATACATTTTTCCAGATGGTAGTGATGTTGCAGCAGAGATAATTTACAAAGAGTTTTCAGTGACATGGAAATGCTAATAGACCAATATAAAATGAATTTACAGGTGCAGAATTTAAATACAGCATGATCTCACCTAGGTGCTGATGTGTAGGAAAAAAGTGGAAAGGAATATGTAGAAATGTTACTGATATTAGTCTATGATTAAATTATAAATAGGTTTTTTCTCTTACGTTTTCTTAATTTTTGCCATTTGTGTATAAATATCTTTATAAATAGGAGCTTTAAGTGTTTCTTTTAAAACTGCATTAGATGTTGTTTTTAATGTACTATGCCATTTTTTTTGTTTCTTTCCTATGTTCTTCTCCCCTGGTATAACCCCTGTTGTCACTGCTTTAAGCATCTTTTATATACATTTTTTCTAATTTGGGGAGGGGAAGAGAAATAACAAAATGCTGAAATAAGCATACAGGTTGACCCATTGTAACAATGAAATGTATAAGATACTATGTTGAAAATGAACTTTACAACTTGGGAGGGGTTAGGGGAGAGGGTGAGGGAAGTAGGTGAGAGAGGTGGGGAAGGAAGGGATAGTAGGGGAAAAACAAAGGAGGGGGTAATAATGCTCAATAGGAAATGTACTCATTACCTTATTCATGTAACTGTAACCCCTCTGTACAGTATCTTTACAATAAAAAATAATTTAAAGAGCTGCATTAGAGAAGACATATTTGTCAGGATATGCTAGTACTGATAAATTATATCATCTAAAGAAATAAAGGGACAGGCACTGGTGACTCATGCCTGAGATCTAAGAATCAAGGTTTGAAGCCAGCTAGGGCAGGAAAGTTTGTGAGACTTTTATCTCCAATTAACCAAAAAACTGAAAGTGGAAGCTGTGGCTCAAGTGGTAGAGTGCTAGCCTTTAATGAAAGACCTAACAGACAGCTCCCAGGCCTCGAGTTCAACTCCCAGGACCAGTGTGTATATGGGTATGTGTGTGTACTTGCACACACACACACACACACACACACACACACACACACACACACACACACGTTCTTGCTAGATTTGTTGTATGAATCAGTTTGTTTGATATAGTTGCATATCTGAAATTAAGGAGGATCATCAATTCACTGTCTATAACTTTCTCTCCGATTCTTGGTCACAGTGATTTGGTGGGGGTCGGGAGGTGAGGTGGGGTGGGGTGTTGCTAGTCTTAGGGCTTGAACTCAGGGCCTGGGCCTTGTTCCTGCCTGGGCTGTTTTCAGTGATCCCCAGATTTTAGCCTCCCGAGTAGCTAAGATTATAGGAATGAGCCACAGTGATTTTTTTTTTTTTTTTGGTAGTTTGTGGAGTTTGAACTCAGGGCCTGGGCACTGTCCCTGACCTTTTTGCTCAAGGCTATTACTCTTATCACTTTGAGGCACAGCTCCACTTCCAGTTTCCTTGGCGCTAATTGGAGATAGGGTCTCATGGATTTTCCTGCCTGGGCTGGATTTGAACCATGATCCTCAGATCTCAGCCTCCTGAGTGTCCAGGATTACAGATTTGAGCCACTAGTGCCTGGCAATTTTTTTTTTTTTTTTTTTTTTTTTTGGGTCCGGTCGTGGGGCCTGAACTCTGGGCCTGGGCGCTGTCCCTCAGCTCTTCAGCTCAAGGCTAGTGCTCTACCACTTGAGCACAGTGGCACTTCTGGCTTTTTTCTTTTTGCTTATGTGGTGCCGAGGAATCGAACCCAGGGCCTCAGGCATGCAAGGCAAGCGCTCTACCACTGAGCCATCTTCCCAGCCCAATACATGTGAGCCTCACTTTTTTTTTTTTGGGGTCCGGTCGTGGGGCTTGAACTCTGGGCCTGGGCACTGTCCCTCAGCTCTTCAGCTCAAGGCTAGCACTCTACCACTTGAGCCACAGCGCCACTTCCAGCTTTTTTCTTTTTGCTTATGTGGTGCTGAGGAATCGAACCCAGGGCCTCGAGCATGCAAGGCAAGCGCTCCACCACTGAGCTACCTTCCCAGCCCCCTGGCAATGATTTTTAAAATATGGTTCCTACCAGTAGGTTCAAGGCTCTGCCAAGCATATTCATTTCAATGTCTTTCTGATAAATTTTCATCTGGTAGCTTTAAGAAGATAAAAATAAGTATCTGTAGGAATTCTGTTACTACATTTTCATAGAGGAACTGTTTGGCAAGTTTTGCCAGCCAAATGAGCAAACTTTGATATGAATTTATCTTATTTCACCGACTTCATTTACTACTTTTTACATTTAGCTTTTTTTTTTTTTTGGTACTAATTGCTGTAATTTTCAGTTTCTTGCTTTTGCTTCAGAATTTTGAGATAGATCATTGTAAAATATGCCATGGCCAAATGTTCAGATTTGACTAGCAGTGCAGTCAGAGTAAGCCAAATCTGGCTGTTGGTGTGATTTTTGCTTTATAGTGAAAAGAATAATTTGCGAGGAAAATGCTTATTTCTCTTCCTCAATGTGCAAGCGCACATGTGGAAGAAGATAAGTTCTTTGTATGTTACAGAGCACCCAGAACAGAGATTCCTTGGCTATAATTTAATATATTGCATTTTCTTCACTCCTTCAGTACCTAAATATTATTGCAAGAATTATAATTTCATTAGGATTGCCAGGAATAGTGGGAGAAGGGAGTGGCTACAAATACCTGAAGGGTTTCCTCCTCCTCCTCCTCCTCCTCCTCCTCCTCCTCCTCCTCCTCCTCCTCCTCCTCCTCCTCCTCCTCCTCCCCTCTCCCCCTCCCCCTCCCCTCCCCCCTCCCCCTCCCCTCCCCCTCCACCTCTCCCTCCCCTTCTCCCTCTCCCTCTCCCTCTCCCTCTCCTTCTCATTCTCCCTCTCCCTCTGGTCTTCTTTTCCCTCCTTCTCCTTCCCTTCCCCTTCTTTCCCCCTTCACCTCTACTTCCTCCTCCTTGCTTTCTTTTCCCACCTTTTAGTATGTAGCCCCACCAAAAGAAAAATAAAAGGACTGAGTAAGTGGGTCCTCAGGATAGCTATGTCTTTCTTGCACTTTTATTTCATTTGTGCCTCAGCTGATTAAATGGTACCACCCACATCCGGGGTGGGTCTTACCCACTCAGTTGACTTGAATACCAATCATCTTGGGAAGACTTTCACAGACTCACCTGGAAGTATGCTTTACTAGTCTGTTAGGCATCCCTCAATCCAGTCAAGCTGACAACCAAAATTAACTGTCACAGTAAGAAAGCCATATGATTATAATGATCAATTTCACAGTTAGAATGTTGTTATGAAGTGCCAATCTAAGGACATATTGTATTTTTAAAGATCTGTTTCATATCATATCATGATACAGGGACATATTAATAAAGACTAAAATCTTTTTTTAATTATCATAGGTTGATTATATGAAGGGGAATTTTTTTGTGATATTTCTACATATGCTTATAATGTATCCCTGTCAACCTCACCACCCCCCTCCCCCGTAGCTCTCCCCCATCCTCTCCCTTAAAATAATTTAAGCATGTTTCATTGTTCTATTTTCATATATGTAACTAAATTTGCTTTACTGAAAGTAAACCTCAATCTCTTTCCTGCTCCCTTTCTCTCCCCAAGAATTACTGTCTGTGGGTGTTGTTTGTTGTTTATTTTCTACCAGTTCTGGGACTTGAAATCAGGGCCTGGACACTATCTGTAAGCTTTTTCATGCTACCATATAAGCCATACCTTCACTTGTGGGTTTTTGGTAGATAATTGATGAGAGAGTTTCATGGACTTTCCTTCCAGGCTGACTTTGAACCTCAGATCTCAGCCTCCTGAGTAGGTAGGATTATAGGAGTGAGTCACTGGAACCTGACTAATGTCTGTGTTTCATCTTACATGTCCTGTTATCTTACTGTGAATATTTCAGTATGTATCTACACTTCACAAAAGAACTACAGTGCATTTAACACATCTACCGATATTATCATCAGTTCTTTAATAAGATCTACTGACTTGCCTATGCTCACCTATCTCAGATGTCTCAAAAATAGGACAGATATATAAATAACATTTTTTGTAGTTTTATTATTTTAGCTGAAAGTCTTCTATAAAGAACCCTGTTTCATTGTCTAGTTGGTTACTCTGAAATGCATTCTATGTAAGAAAGGCAGTTTGTTCATTTGTTTAGATTTTATAAGACTTGTGCTCAGTGAGCCACAAAAATGACCAAACAAGGGTCTTCAATGTTTATCTAAGTCATGAATTTAAGTATAATCCATGTGTTATCCTATTACTATAGGAACCCTCCCTATTTGGACAGTAGGAGATCTTTCAAATAATGTCAAAAGGGCACAGAACTAATTTGAAGGGGCCATTTCTTAGTAAAAGAATTGTAGTAACTTGAAGAAATGGTGGATACCAGATCTAAGCAAAAAGTTCAGGATAAACCTGTGACTGCTTGTTGGACTCCAAAGTATGGGGTACTGTACTGTAGCTACCTGTTTGTGTAAGTCTTTCCTGTTAAATTATGCATCTGGGAGTGGGCAGGGATTGTGTTTTGATTTTGAAACTTCACAACTTAGATCTAACCCTGCCATGAGATTCCTGTATCTCATCCCTCATCTCTCAACAGGAAACAAAACTAAGAGGCCCGAACTAAAATGTATTTTCAGGGACCTTAGAAAGATCCCATTTACTGTAAGAGTTTCCCCAGGGATTTTCTGAGTTATTAGTAACTTTCTGACTTTCCCATACATTTTGAAGTCTAATTTATGGCTTTCTTTCCTTTATCTCTTAGCAAATACAAGTAAAAGTAATGGTGAGCATTTGACATTGCTTAGAATGTAGATCCTAAGTGGCAAAGGTGAGCTCCACAGTTCAATTAAGAAAAGCACTGATGTCTCACACCTGTAATCCTAGTTTACTCAGGGACTTAGAACTGAGGATTGAGGTTCAAAACTAAACATAGTATAGTATATGATTCTTCTTTCTGTCCGCTTCCTCTCCAGTTCCCTCTTTCTGTATGTGTGCGTGCATATGTGTTATATAAAATGCAAATATAGAACAAAAATTTCATGTATTTTCCCCCAGGATCAACCAATCTATCCCTTCCCCCAGTTCATATCTCATCCTCCCTCCCCCTCTCCTTCCTCCCCTTCTCCCCTCTTTTGTTATCTACCTCACCTCCCTCAGTCCCCACTCTCTCCCCTTCTACATACCTATCTGTGCTGGGGTTTGAACTCAGGAGTTTGTTCATGTCTCGCAAGTGCTCTGTATTTCCCTACTTTTACCAAAAGATAAACTCTCTATTTCCTTTATCCTTTTTTGGATCAGCCATGGTGTTTGAACATGGGGCCTGAGCACTGTTCCTGAGCTCTTTTGCTCAAGGCTAACACTCTAACACTTTGAGCCACAGCACCAATTCCAGTTTTTGAGTGGTTAGTCGGAGATAAGAGTTTCATGGACTTTCCTGCCCTGGCTGGCTTTGAACTGTGTCCCCCAGATCTCAGCCTCCTGAGTAGCTGGGATTGCAGGTGTGTGCCACCAGCGTCCAGCCCTCCTTTATCCTTTTTGTAGGTTTTTTTAAACCAGGAGTACTCATTTCCATAAGGAGCATAGTTTCTCAGGTAGCTAAATTATTTTTGTATCACTGGATATCATATATATTAGTACTGAGTAAGATGAAAGGACAAGATGTGTTCCATAAACAAGGACATTTACCCCAGGATGATTACCAAATGTGGAAATGTGCATGAGACCTTTTGTTGTCTCTTCTGTGCATCTTACTCAGACCTTGCCAAGTATCTCACTAATGTCTTCTGTAGCAGAGAGAAATCTTTTTTTCTCTTTTAAAGTTTGAGCATAGTTGAGTATGTTGCTTAGTATTAGAATATGTGCTTTGCACATGTGCAAGCCCCTGAGTTCAGTCCCCGCCATCAATTTTCTCTTACATAGGATGGGTAAACAAATGCTTGTGTGTTTGAGCAAATTCTGTATATTATACAGCTCTATTTTTTTCTCCAGTGATAAATTTCTGATTATTTTCATTATAATCTACAAGTTTGATCTCTTATTGATTCTTATCTTTTATTTTTCCTTAAAATTTTACTGTAACTCCTTGCTTAGTGCATTATGATTACGCAGAATCTTAATGGAAGCTCCAGCTGTTGCCCCCTCATCTCCCTAGAGGATATTTGACTTTTCCTTTTGGCATTTTTTTTTTTTTATATTAAAAGTTGGGCTGGGAAGGTGGCTCAGTGATAGAGTGCTTGCATTGCATGCATGAGGCCCTGGGTTCGATTCCTCAGTACCACATAAATAGAAAAGGCTGGAATTGGCGCTATAGCTCAAATAGCCTTGAGCTGAAAAGCTGAGGGACACTGCCCAGGCCCAGAGTTCAGGTCCCGTGACTGACCTAAAAAAAAAAAAAAAAAAGTTGTAGACACTTGCTTTGCATCCCTTTTGCTTGGCTGCACAGACCTAGGCAGATACCCTGGTTTTTAAGGTGGGTAGTGGTATTCATGCTTGGACTACCTGTCTTTAAGACAGGTAAAGCTGTACCTGAGTAAAGTGAACATGACTGAGTTTAGAATTTGACACATTGCTGTGCTAATTAGCAATTACCTCAAAGCTTCCCTCTATAAATATTAATTTTTTCCCATTTAATCAGTATATGATTATTTATCATGTACAACATGATGTTGTAAAATATGTATTTGTTGTGAAAGGACTTAATTAAGTTAACAGGTATCACCTCACATGCTTGTTTTTTTGTGCGTGTGAGAACACTGAAAAACCTCTTAGCCATATTCAGGTATAGGATAAATTGTTCCTAATTAGCAGTTTGTAGTATAGTCAAGTCTTTTGAACATACTCCTTTTTAACTGAAAGTTTGTATCTGTTTTTTTAAATTGGCTTATCTATTTATTTAGTTTCTGGATGGGAGAATGTAGAATTCAGAATTTAGTATGAGGTTAAATTTACTGAAAGGCTCTCTGAGCTGCATATACTAATTGATTATATCTTTTTTATAGCAATTTTTTATTGTGATTAAGTGATTATATAAATTTCACAATATTGTGTGATAGTGATACTGAGTTAAAGTCACAAACACATTCTAACCTTCATGGGGCTAATTGTCTTTATCGTGGTCTATAAAGTTTATGAGTTCTATGAGCTTTGACAATACAGTTATTTCTTCTATATCAGGTGATACGTACATTTCTTTCCTCTTGCTTAGTGTCAGCTATTCCCTCTTTCACGCTCATTCCCTTCCTTCCATCCCTGCCATTGAGTTGCTTAGTTTGTTTTGATCAATGACCAGTGCAGCTGATGGGTCCCGCTGTTGCATTTCCCGTTTCCCTCTGTTTCTGTGTCCTCCTCCTAGTTTCCCTCAGATGTGTACATATATACCATATATGTGTTTATCAACATGGGGTCGTTTAGTAATGATATGACCAGATGAGTGGAGGTCCTTTGTTTCTTGAGTTTTGTTTACTTTGTCTTATCTCCTTACATTTTGGATTTAACATCCACTTATCAGGGAGACCTGATTTGTCGCTTTGCTCTTGGCTTACCTCACTCAACATGGTTTTTTCTAGTTCTGTCTATTTCCCTGTGAATGCCATTATTTTGTCCTTTCTAATAGCTACATAATATTCCATTGTATATAGGTACCACAATTTTTGGATTCATTCATCTGTAGTGGGGCATCTGGGTTGTTTCCATATCTTGGCTATTGTGAACTGTGCTGCAATGAACATGGAGGTCCATTTGTCCATATATCCTGGTTCCTGCTATTCAGGGTAGATGCCTATGAGTGGTGTGGCTAGGTCATAGGGGAGGTTTATATTTGGCTTTCTGAGGACCCTCCAGACTGCTTTCCAAAGTGGTTGTATTAGTGTACATTCTCACAAGCAGTGCAATAGGGTCCCTCTTTCTCTGCATCCCCTCCAGCATTTGTCATTGGATACAAACTTAGGAGGGGGGCCAAGATGGCGATGGGACAATAGGGAAACACCACAGCTCTCTTCAGCCAAATAGAGTTTGAATTCCAACGCTTAATTTTCCCAAGAAATCGACAACAGCAAAAGACAAACACCCAGAGAAAAACAAGAGGTGAAAAAAAAGGAAGAATTTCAGAAGGGAAAAAAGCACAAAGAGCCTTCCCCCAACCATTGCTGGCTGTGCAGCAACGCGCCAAACCATGGCCCACCCAGCCTGGCCTGGGGCTGCCGGAGACCCCAGAGCCACAGTGGGTCGTCTGCACAACGCCAGCGCATAAGATGCCCAAGGTGCTAGTGCCAGACCTGCTGATTGCAAACAGAGAAACCTCCGAGCTCGGAACCTGTGCTCTCCAGGTTAAGTACCAGCAGCTTGGGAGTCTTCTGCACTGGTGTTCTGTGGATGGACCCCTGTAGTTCTGGGGTTGCCTCCTTGGCTGTGAGGTCTAGTGGTTTTGGCTGGATGGAGCAGCGCCGCTCTGGTGAGGGGTAGGGGAAGGGTCTTTGTGCAGGTTCCGAGCTCGGAGGTTTCTCTGTTTGCAATCAGCAGGTCTGGGAAAATTAAGCGTTGGAATTCGAACTCTATTTGGCTGAAGAGAGCTGTGGTGTTTCCCTATTGTCCCGTCGCCATCTTGGCCCCCCTCCTAAGTTTGTATCCTTTAAGCAACATCTCCCAACTACCTTTTCCTTAGGACCCCCCTCCTCCCCCTCCCCCTCCCTTCCCTCTCCCCCTCCCCAACTACCATTCTGTTCTGCAAAAGCTTCCCATTCTTCCTAATGAATAGGCTTTCATAAGGAGGAATTGCCCTTTGGATTTTGTTTTAAACCCTTTTGAGATAAGTATGGATTAACATGAGGCTGTAAGAAACAGTATAGAATCCAAAAATGGGTATTTTACCAAAGTACTGTACTTTATAATATTGGTATGATATGGACAATGTACTCAGATTCAGCCAGTTTTTTAAAAAATGTTTTTATTGTAAAAATACTGTACAGAGGGGTTACAGTTACATGAATAAAGTAATGAGTACCTATCCTTTTTTTTTTTTTTTTTTTCCTGGTCATGGGGCCTGAACTCTGGACCTGGGTATTGTCCCTCAGCTCTTCAGCTCAAGGCTAGTTAGTACTCTACCTCTTGAGCCACAGTGCCACTTCCAGCTTTTTCTGCTTATGTGGTGTTGAGGAATCCAACCCAGGGCCTCATGCATGCAAGGAAAACATTCTACCACTGAGCCACCTTCCCAGCCCCAATGAGTACATTTCCTTGCCAGTGTTGTTATCTCCTCCTTTGTTTTTCCCCTACCATCCCTTTCCTTCCCAACTCCTCCCACTTGCGGCCCCCTCTGCCCCCCACCCCCCACCCCCAGTTGTAAAGTTTGTTTTCAGTATAGTATCTTGTACATTTCATTGTTACAATGGGTCAACTTGTATCCTTATTTCAACATTTTGTTATTTCTCTTCCCCTCCCCAAATTAGAAAATGTATATACAAGATGCAGGGCACCAGAATCAAATACAGTGACAACAGGGGTCATACCATGGGGAAAGAACATACAAAAGAAACAAAAAAAATTACATAGTACATTATAAATAGATAAAAACGATAGCAAGCAAGAAAAAACTACTTGGCTCCCTATCATGGGTTCATTTCGCTTAACATCATCTTATATGGTATATGTACATAGCTTTTGAACTTTTCTGCTTGTCCTAGACATTACTAGTTATTGCAAAAATGGGAAACCTGGGACCTATATTTCTTTGGGCCTGGCTTAGTTCACTTAATTTTTTTTTTTCCAAGTCTTTCCATTTCCTAACAAATGGGGTAGTGTCATTCTTTCTGATGGAGACATATAATTCTACATTTTCTTGATCCATTCATCTACTGGGGCATCTGGGTTGGTTTCATATCTTAGCTATGGTAAATAGTGCTGCAATAAACATAGTTGTGCTGGTAGCTTTAGTATAGCCTTGTTTGTGATTGTTTGGGTAAATGCCCCAAAGTGGAATTGCTGGGTCATAGGGGAGCTCTATGTGGAGTCTTTTGAGGAACCTCCATACTGCTTTCCAAAGTGGTTGAACAAGTTTACACTCCCACCAACAATGCAGTAGGGTTCCCTTCTGCCCACATTCCCTCCAGCATCTGTTGTTATTAGAGTTCTTGATTATAGCCATTCTAACTGGGGTGAGGTAGAATCTCAATGTTGTTTTGATTTGCATTTTCTAGCCATTGCTAGAGAAGTTGAGCATTTCTTCATGTTTTTATTAGCCATTCTTATTTCCTCTTCAGAGAAGCTTCTCTTTAAGTCTTTAGCTCACTTATTTATTGGGCAGTTGTTTCTTTGAGGATTTGTTGTTGGGAGATTTAATTTTTTGAGTTCCAAGTATATTTTAGATATGAGACCCTTGTCAGTTTTTGTTTGTTCATTTTTTTTTCTTTTTCTTTTTTTCTTTTTTTTTTTTTGTCTGTCATGGGGCTTGAAATCTGGGCCTGGGTACTGTCCCTGAGTTCTTCAGCTCAAGGGGAGTGCTATACCGCTTGAGCCACAGCCCCACTCTGGCTTTCTAATGGTTAATTGGAGATAAGAGTCACATAGACTTCCTGCCTGGGCTAGCTTTGAACCGTGATCCTCTATTTCAGCCTCCTGAGTAGCTAGGATTATAGGGGTGAGCCACTGATGCCTGGCTTTTTTTTTTCTTGCTGGTCTTGGGTCTTCCTTCCTTCCTTCCTTCCTTCCTTCCTTCCTTCCTTCCTTCCTTCCTTCCTTCCTTCCTTCCTTCCTTCCTTCCTTCTTTCCTTCCTTCCTTCCTTCCCTCTCTTTGCTTTTGTTTTTGTTTTTGTTTTTTTTTTTTTGTTGGTTGTGGGGCTTGAACTCAGGGCTGGGGCACTGTCCCCAAGCTTTTTCGCTTAAGGCTAGTGCTTTGAGCCACAGCACCACTTCCAGTTTTGTGGTGGTCAATTGGAGATAAGAGTCTCACAGACTTCCCTGCCCAGGCTGGCTTTGAACCGTAATCCTTAGATCTAAGCCTTCCGAGTAGCTAGGATTACAGGCATGAGCCATCAGCACTGAGCTCTTTCTCTTCTTTCTCATGCTGGTACTGGGACTTGAACTAAGGGCCTTGCTCTCTTGCTTGGCTTTTTCCATTCAGGGCTGGTACTATACCACTTGAATCATACTTCTACTTTGGTTTTTTACTGGTTAACTGAAGATAAAAGCCTCCCAGATTTGTGTGCCTGGGCTGGCTTCAAATCACTATCCTCATATCTCAGCCTCTGAGTGGCTATGATTACAGATGTGAGCCACCAGCTCCTGGCTCCTGGCTGTTAGTAAGTTTGAGTAGTTCCCTCCCCCCACCCCAATTCTTTTTTCATTTATTTCATATATGTGCCTATGGACATAGAGTCAAATAAATGTCACTGGTTATTTTTATCAAAAGTGCCTATCTATTTTTTCAAGCCTTTCCCAATCTTTCTGTGTGCTAGCCCGTGTCTGAAACAGGAAGCATATGCTGGTGTTCTCTTCCCTTACTTGTGAAAGCATCTGTCTCCTCCAGTGCAAGCCTGCTTTCTTAATGCACAAGAAGCCTTCAAACACCTGAGCATGATAGTCAAAATCCTCTAATAATTTTGTTCTACTTTTGCCATTCCTTGCTTTGTTTTACCACATTCCTTCCATTTTGTAGGCACACTGAATGCAAATCCTTTCCTGAGTAGTTCTGTCTCTGTGAATGGGGTCTGCCTTGTCAGACTATCTCATGGTTGAAGATACAGTTTGTATGCTTTCACTCCTGAAAACTGTGCTGTTTTCAGTTGAAATGACTAACTCTGTAGATAGTATGCTCTCTCATAGCCTTCAGCTTTCCCTTCCCTTTGCCTGGTCCAGCTCTGTCTTTTATTGTTGCCTTTTGAATGCTTGTTTCAATTATACTGCCAGTGATTTTACAGGTGAGAGCTACATTCTATTTGTCTGTATCTCCAAACCTCCCTGTGGCAGGCAAGTAGTAATTGCTTATTAACTTTAATTACTTTAGTATCTATAGTATTTGAGGTAGTCTCTTTTTTCATTGCTTAAGTTGCTTCATTATTAACAACAAAAGCAAACAAAACAAAATTCTTGTACCAGTCCTCCCTTTTAGATGTGTCCTCTGCATGTAGTTTGATGAGGAGGACTAGCTGTGGGAAGAATTTGTAGAAATGGTCTCCTTTCATTTTTCTTGACAAGGAAGTAGGGGTGGGGTTGTGGGAGGAGACCTCTAGGAATCAGCCAGAACATTTCTTTCATACTGTCTAATAAATCTGTAAAGTTAGTAGTAGTATTTAGTAGGCTAAATACCTTGGCATTTCCCTTAATTTTTCTTTGTAACTGAAGAATGTGACTTAAAAATGTGATTTGTTTCTTGAAAAAAATTGCAGAAAGTAAAGTCATGAAATTTATAAAGTCCTGGTAAAGAAAATCTAGCAGTATAAGCTGTGATTTTGATATTACAAGAAATATTGGCACAGTTACCACCCTCCCTGCTTTTGAAAGAGAAAGCTGGGCTTCCTGACTGTACTGAAATCTGTGCTTTTTGTGGTAAGGATACATGGCAGGCTGGAGGCCATGGACCATCATGAGCTCATTAGATTCTGTCTGTAGCTGTTAGAAAAATGAATAATTGGGCAAGTGGGATTCCATATTGCTCAGATGCTGGCATGAATGGCTTCCGCGACAAAGCTGTTTTCCACATTGACTAGGACAGCCTTTCTTAGCTGAGGGAAGATTGCCTCCATCTTTAAGACAGTGGCCTCCTCAGGAGAATACAGAATGCTAGTGTATGCCTTGAATATTCTTTCTTTCCACCATAGTGACTGCCTCCAGCAATAAGGAGGATTGTCAGAGCAGGATTGTATTAACTGTCCACTTCCTCTCTCCCGTGTGGGGGACTAAGACACTGGATTATTCTGGGAAAGAAGTGCTAAGTGAGTCTTGTTCATTGTTTTCTTTCCCTTTTTTTTTTCTTTCTAATATAATCTATGCAGAATTTGTGTTTATCTCTGTTTTGTAGAGGAAACTGAGGCACATATTGAAAGTAACATGTCCAAAGTTACACTGTGTAGTAAGTCACAAAGTCTGGGGTTTAGAATGCTCTTGTTATTGTTGTTGGGGATTTTGAACTTAGGTCTTATGCTTGTTAGTTTTTAGACAAGCATTTTACTTCTTGGGCCAAACCTTTAACTCAGACTACATTCTTAACCACTGTATGATTCTGTCATGTCAACACTGGAGAAACAAGATTGTCTATAGAGCTTCTCCAGTGTGTACAACACACTATAATCGTTTAAATCGGGCTGGGAAGGTGGCTCAGTGGTAGAGTGCTTGCCTTGCATGCATAAGGCCGTGGGTTGGATTCCTCAGCACCACAAAAGCAGAAAAAGCTGGAGGCGGCTCTGTGGCTCAAGTGGTAGAGTGATAGTCTTGAGCTGAAGAGCTGAGGGACAGTGCCCAGGCCCAGAGTTCAAGCCCCACAACTGACCAAAAAAAACAACAACAAACTTTTAAAATCATAAATCAGTGGCTAGAGGCATGGCTTAAGTTGCATAGCACCTGCCTAGCAAGCACAAGGCTTTGACTTCAAACCTCAGTACTGTAAAAACATTTATTCTTTTTTAGGTGGGATTCTGTCAGTTAGCCAGCCTAACCCTCTTCAATGGCTACTTATTTTACTTAGAAGAGCAGCAACACTGAAACCTAGGGGTGAGTGACTTGTGCCTGTAGCCTGGTCTCAGGAAAGTCACTGGCCTTTGTGATAAAACATTCAATCTCTCCTGCTCACTTCTCTGTATTGACTCACCACCATATCCAAAGCACTGGTAGAGATTCTGCAGCTAAACAGACAAGTTTCTTCTGCCGCGAGGAAACTACTCTCAAATGAGGGGAGTTTCAGGAAAGGATAAAGTAACGGGTGTTTCAGTGAGAGAGTTCAGTGAGGGAGTTCAGGAGAGACTTTGAGAAAGAGAATTTAAGCTGAAGTCCTAAATGGTAAGATTTAACTGACAACACACAGATACGAGAGAAAAATAAGCAGCCAGGCCAGACTGGCTGAAGCCTATTGTAAGACAGCAGGAATGGAACTAAGTCCAAGAAACAGATAGGACCAGGCTTGGAACTTCAGGTCCATATAGTAGCTCTGTTGATAATGGTAACCCTGAGACATCAAGAAAGGCTATTTCTAGCTTATTTTCTATAATCATCATATCTAGTACATTGAGTCTGGAGCTTGAACTCTGGGCCTGGACACTATCTCTTAGCTCCTTTTGCTCAAGCTAGCACTCACCACTTGAACCATAACACCACTTCTGGCTTTTTCTGTGATTAGTTGGGGATAAGAGTCGCATGGACCTTCCTGCCTGGGATGGCTTTGAACTGTGATCCTTAGATCTCAGTCTCCTGAGTAACTACAGTTACAAGTGTGAGCCACCAACACCTGGCATTTTAGGAGATTTCTGTTAACTGAATAAGAACTTGGGACATAAGGAGTCTGCCCTCAGATATTTATAAAAACATATTTTCTGGCAGATCCATCCCTTGAGCCCTGAGCCTATCACTTGCTTTGTGCTGAGGAGTCTTTGCTAAAGTTGTATTATAATTGTTAATTATTTATCTATGTATACAGGCATGCTGGTAGTAGATTTGAACTCAGTGTCTGTTTGTTCTCTCCCCCTCCCCACTCAAGGCTGGTTTCTACCACTTGAATCACACCTCTACTAGAAGGTTTTTTTTGGCTTTTTTTTTGTTGTTATTTGGAAATAGATACATCTTATGGATTTTTGTGCCTGGCTGGATTTGAACTATGATCTTCAGATGGTAGCCTCCTGAGTAGCTAGGATAAGAGGCATGAACCATGGGTACCTGGCAAGAATTGTTTTCTTCCTTCCTTCCTTCCTTCCTTCCTTCCTTCCTTCCTTCCTTCCTTCCTTCCTTCCTTCCTTCCTTCCTCCCTCCCTCCCTCCCCCCCCCCCCCAGTCTCTCTCTGTCTCTCTTTCTTTCTCCTTTCTTCTTTCTTTCTTTGCCTATCTAGAATACAACATATTCCTTATCTGGAATTAAAAAGCATTTTGAGTTCTCTTAGTGCCTCCTCTGTCGTAGGGCTTGAACTCTGGGCCTGGGCACTGTCCTTCAGCTCAAAGCGAACTCTCTACCACTTGAGCCACAGCCCCACTTCTGTTTTTCTGGTGGTTAATTGGAGATAAGAGTCTCACGGACTTTTCTGCCTGGGCTGGCTTTGAACTGAGATCCTCAGATCTCAGCCTCCTGAGTAGCTAGGATTACAGGCCTGAGCCACTGACAACCAGCTCTAAATCTTTCTCTTATGTGGGAACTTATATGCAGGAATTCCTGAAAGTGGTGGCCTTGGAGCTGGCAGAATTTTGACAGGTAGAAGTGAACATTCCAGGTGGCCATGGTGCCTGAGCAGGGCTATTGGTAGTAGGAGAGGGCTAGGGAGGTTCCACACTGCCTGCACCATGGTCACACTCAAGGAGGCTGTCCTCACCTATTTATAGGGAGGACAGGAGGGCAGGAAGGTTTTATTTGTTCAGTGTATAAGCTGAGAACTTGGGACAGTGTTGGCCCACAGCTGCACTCCAGTGAACATTCAATGAATGGATGAAAATAGCTACAAACTATCAAAGATCTCATGTACAGGGACTATGCTGAGATTTTAGGCAAGTTATTTCATCCTGGAAACCATCTTGCTAATAATCTCTTTTAACTACTGAAATAGAGAAATATAGCTGACATTCAGATCTAGGCTATCTGGAACTTAACTCTCCTTAACTGTGTTCTCTACAAACATAGCTTGGTTCTGGGCCTTGAATATGAGGAAGCCCTTGGGCCAGAACAGTTCCTCTGCCTTTATTTATTTTAAAAATTTTTTAAATAACTCATTTTTATCTTCATATTTATTCTCTCCCTTTTTTCATTCTGTAAATATGCATTGAGTTTTTAAGCAGCCTGTGAAGGGTTCGCTGATGGCTTCTGAGCAGGCTGTATGGTGTTTTGAGTTGTACTTTGGAAAAAAAAAACAAAAACAATTATGCTGGTGCCCCAACCCACCAGGGTTATGAAATGAGCAGACCTGGTAGGCTCTAGACTGGACTGTTGAGAGTAGTTTGGGTAATAGTTTAAGCTGCTGGCATAGGAATGTAGTTATTATTACCAAAATTACTAATGGCATTTGAAAGTAACTGGAGACTAGAGCTTATTCTTTATGTTCAACAAATCCTTCAGAAAATGAGTTGATTTTCTTTTCTCCAGAATGCCTTCTGTTTTGAAAACATTGGATCTTCCTGACTAAAGGAAACCCTGAGGTATAGGGTGCTTAGGAATGATAACCTTCAGCTTTCCCTCCATCATTATTTCACTTGCAAACAGTCTTTGAAGAATAGGTGATTTCCAAAAGGTAGATGCTTAACATTTTTGCAGACTAGTACTTCTAATCCATAGCACAACCAGCCCTATATAGCTGTAGGTTTCACAGCTTGCAGATGCTGCTAACTTTGGGGGAAAATTACATCTGCCCTGTGCAGATATTTTTCTCATTATAATTCCCTAAACAGTACAACTGTTTACATAATACATTGCATTGAAAGACCCCCCGTCGGCGTGGGGTGCCCTTCGATCTGAAGAGACCCTTCCCCAAGGAACAACGAGACCACTTGTGCGGATGCAAACAGCAAGAGGTTTATTCGGGCATGCCTCGGCTCCCAGGTGCACTCAACCTCGAGATCCACAAGGTTCGGGTTGAGTGTCTGGGAACCGGTTACACGGGTACCCGGGGCGACAAAGTCTATCGGGAGACTTGCGCGCCGAGTGCTTGAAAGCACCCTCTTTTTATGGACAGCAGAAGCAAGGTTACAGAAGCGAGATGCTTGGTTACAGAATATTGATTGGTTAATTTCAAATTACGCTCAGGGTGGGGATTGGTCAGGTTAAGCTGGCCAGATGGGGCAGGTGGGGTTGGGGGAAAGCTGACGTGTCGGTACTTGCCCCGGCAAGTCTGTGCTGGTCGTCATGCACCGAAACTGTTCGTTCCCTAATTTTGACAAGTGATTTATTACCTCCTGACCTACCCTGCCATTATAGCTAAGTTTTACAGGAAGGGACGGGAGGGTCGGCTATTTTTCAGGAATGCCTGGCTTTAGGGTATGTAATGACTTGCCTGTGTCCTGCTTCGCTCTCTTAGGTATGCAGGGGAAGGGGCAGCAGTTTTCCTTAAAGGGCTCAATGGGGGGCTCAATGGGTGAACATATACTGGAGTCTGGGGTCTTTTCATTCCCCCATTTTCTTTTTGCCTGAATGAAATCCTTCATTCAACTGGAGATCCCTCCGTTAATTTAAGTTGATGATATTGTTGGGTTAATACTAGGGCCTGTACGACCGATAGGCAGTCCTTTACAAATTGCATTAAGCGATTTATGATGCAAGGGCCTAAGGTGAGGGTTAACAAGAGTAGTATTAGCGGTCCCATTAAGGAGGATATTAAGGTAGTGAACCTTGGGGACCGGTTCCATAATCCTTCGTACCAGCCTTGTTGGGATGCTGACTCTTGCTGTCTTTTGTCTAATCTTTCTTTGAGTTTGTCTAGGGTCCTGACTCCGTGTATCAATTTTATACCAGCTGTACTTGTAAGCTCCAATTTTAAGACATACTCATACCATTTGCGACATACTTAAACTTTCTGAGGTTTGTCTTAAAGACAATCCTTACTTTTCAAATTTCCCCAATTCTCTTTCCAAGGCTTTCTTTACTTCCTTCTGTCTTTACAATTCCTTTCCCAAGGCTTTCATTACCACCCTCTTTTTTACAATCCCTTGACCATCTTTGTGGCTGTAGTTTAAAACTGCCCAATTTTTCCTTTGGCTTGCGGAACCTTTATCTTAGAACAGCCTTAAGGCACCACCGTGATGCAGAAGCTTGCTAGATTTTAAGGCTAAGAGTATTACCTCTATTGATAACACACTCAGGTTATTACCATATCAGAGTCAAACTAGGCTGTGAACATAAAGTGGATTTCCAGTTACTATGCACTGAAGTGCCTAAAACAAGCAAGCCAGTGATATCCTTGTCCCCAATATCCACTGTGGGAAGAGAGGGTTTCTGGATATCACCCAAAAGAATGTCCCACAAGATCTTAGATTTAGCAGCTTTCAACCAGGAAGCCGACTCAGGTGATGGAATCAAGCAGGAGTTCCTCCAGGTGACTGTCAGGCCGTCATTGAACTTTACCCATTACGGTGTACAGCAGCAGCAGCAGCAACCGGAACAGCAGGGTCTCTCAGTGGCTCCAAGGGACTGTCGTCACACCTCATGCTGGGCTGTAAATTCCTACACAGACTGGTTAAAGATACATTGCCTAGGCTTGGCAGGCTTTGATCCTGCTGGTTTTTAAGATCTTTTAAACAATAGCTCAGGACAATTTACCAAAATCACAACTTTTTACTAACCAGATATTTTTGTAAATAGACACAGAAGGCTTAGTCTTGTAACCATCTCTGACAAATGCAGTCTCCACACCTTGCACACCTACAACAGTTAACACTATTTTTTATGCCCTTATTAAAAATTATTTTATCTATTTTGCCTCATTTTTCCAAAACTGACTCTGGACTCTTGATCTTAAAATGGGGGTAGAAGGGCGAAGGTCCATCTTCTGTAACTTCTTCAAGCTGACTTTAGGGGCGTTGATCTTACCTAGCCAGGAGCCTATAACCTTACAAAGAGGCCATCAGGGTTAGAAGTCATTAAGAACAATATTTAACTTTTGACAACTGCACAGACCTTTTCTCCAGCTATAGCAGTATAGCTTGTTTAGCACTCTGGTTTGTAAAAGCATCTTTCTGGATGACTTAGGAATGTGATCTCTAGTAACCCTAACACAATGCCTGAGTTACCTTTGCAGGCCTTTAGACAGATATCAATAGAAACACACTCTCAGGTTTACAAACTTTTTCCTGAGAAGATGAATTTCATGTAACTGGTGTCAGCTCAATATTACCGCCAATTAGAGCTTTTGGCACATAAAGGGGTTAAGATTTAAACTACCCCCCACATTTTATAACATTAGCTTTTTACTATCACAGAGGACTGGCAAGTTCCTGTCCCTTACAAGGTAGTCATGAACATTAGGCATGCTTCCAAACTATCTTCCTATGACCTCCCGGCTCTGACCAGTTTTGAAGGGCCACACACAAATGACTCTAGGATCTGACATTTCTGCCATCCAAGCAGTGGCTTACTGCCTCTGGATGCTCCACCATTGCTTTTGTCCCAGGAGTGTCTTCTCTACATTGGGATAAATGCCTCATTGGCATTTTCCTTAGCTGGTTGCTGGACTTGAACTCAGGGCCTGAGCACTGTCCCTCAGCTCTACAGCTCAAGGCTAGCACTCTGCCACTTTGAGTCCCAGACTCGGGGCTTGAATGCTGTCCCTTAACTCTTCAGTCCAGGGCTAGTACTCTGCCACTGTGAGTCCCAAAGCATTTCTGCTTGCTCTTTCAGCACTCTGCTGGCTGAGTAGAGGTGACAGTCTCACAGGGACCTTTTTCTGCCCGGGCTGGCTTTGAACCAGTTTGCAGATCACTGAGTCTTATAAAAGGCCATTTTACTCCAATTAAAAGCAACAAGGTGGTCAACATAGAAGTAGCTTTTAAGCATGCACTTACCTGACACTTATTAAGAGTCAAAGTTACATCTGACAAACTGTAAGAATCCTCTGTGCTTTGCTTTGGGCTTGCTGGAAACTTAAAAAACCTATAAGAGCAAACTAGAATAGCAATCATTTTGATAATCCTATTTTTTTTTTTTTTGCACATTGAGGCCAATGTCATAAACTTTATATCAAAAAAATCCATTCCTAATTTTTAAAGCCTCTTATTAATCATTTTTAATATTTTATACTTTAGTTTTCATTTGCATTTTGAAAAGATCCCTTGAAATCTTGAGGCCAAGTGTCACTCATTGTCTCTTGGCTGCTTGTTTTAAAACAGACACACATTAAAAATTTTAAACTCAAATGACAATTTCCCTTAATGCAAGAATTACAATCACCTTTACTATACCACAAAGCTAGATTTAACATCTTTATAACTTTTAAAAACATCCTAATTGTAGAACATAATTGAAAGTAAGCCACATTATACAAATAATTTTTACCCTCTTTTTAAGGCCTTCCTAATTTTAATGTTAACACATCCAAGGGAAAGTTTTAGCAATACTAATCAGATCATCACATCATTTATTTTAACCATCATGTTTTCAGTGCCTATCTGCAGGGAAAAGAGACAGAACAACGATGGGCCACTTGGCCCCTCCTATGGAATAGGCAGGCACACACCCAATCTGACTCTTTAGGGTTAGATGAACTGCGTTTGTGCCAGTTTGCCTCATCATGCTTGGACTCCTCCCAGGGCCTGTCCCACTGCATGACCAGCTGAACTGCACTTCTGCTTGTTCACCCTTCACCCCTAAAGATAGGTCTTCGGTTGGTTTCTAAGTTTTTCCCCGTCTCTTCTCTTGGTTCTCAAATGAAATACAGTTTTAGGTAGACAGAACAGGTAACATCTTTGACAGTGTTAAACTAACCTTTACATTTAAATTTTTAATATTTATCCCAAATTTTAGCCAAGGGAATTAAATCCCGAACTGCCAATGCATTTTTGTTAAGCCAGATAACTTGATTACAGTATAAACAGTCTTATGCATTTTAAAACATTAGTTTTTAAAATACCAGATTTTTTTTAATTTGCAAGTTAAAGAACCTTTTAAAAAGCCATTTAAAACAATGTGAAGATTTTTAAAAATTTTTTGGTAATGTCCAAACCTCATAACCTTTTGAAATTTAAATTTAAATCACCCAATTGTTACAGCATGCTGACAATTTTTTTTTTTTATCTTTGAACACGTTCACAGACACACACAAAACACACAGATCTTAAAGCGCGCAAAAATCAAAATCAGTTGTACGTACACTTTCTAAAGGTTTTAAACAAAAAATTTAAGACAGTATTTCTTTTAGAACTAGGTACCTTTGTTGTGCTTCATTTTCACAGAGCTTGCTTGTTAGCAAGGCTTTTGAATCTCTTCTGAGTTGGAGGAGGGCTGAGGGAGGGAGTCACCTAAGACTAAACTGGCCTGATTTTTTTTTTTTAACCCAATTTTAGACAGAACTAGCTGAAAAGTCCAATCCAGGTACACAGCCTTCTACGCCCTTACCTGTCCTCCAGCAGCCTCCACTGGGAGAAGGTGCAGCCTGAGGCTTGAAGGGAACCAAACTAGCCCAGTAACCCTCCATGCCTCGCGGGGAGGGTGGGCATAGCAGGTCTGTGACCAGGCCCAGCTGAAACTTTTATTCCCTCAGAGATGTTTAAATAAATAAATAACAAAAACATAGATAAACACAAAAACCAAGGATCCACATTTAAAACTGGTACCAATTTTAAAAACAGAATTAGACAAGAACTGAAGGCTGAGTTGGGGACTAATGGGCCCCAGTTTATCCCTACCGGAACTCTGTGCTGTTCTCACTCAGCAAGCTGAATCCAGAGTCTGCTGGGTGAGCCTGCCACACTCACCCAGAACTTTCCTACCCCATAAAACAAACACACTAAAGTTAACAAGACAAACATGTGGCCACAAAGACAAAATCAAGTCTCAGTGAATGGGGCGACATCTCACCACCATTCACTTACCAGGGGACTCAACCCCCCTACTCACCTCTGGAGGATTTTTCTCTTAGAGTCCTGCAGACGTTGACCCGGGGGTCTTCCAAGGCAGAGGCGAATTCCCAGTCATCTTGGGGCAAGGGAAGGAAGTCCCTAGCGGCCTTTCCCTCAGACTGACAGGTTCTCCCCCACGCTCAGACCCCCCGAGCCAAGGCCCGAGGCTGAGATCTAACTGAGGCCACCTGCAGATGGTCAGTGGCAATTTCATAATTGACAAACAAGCAAGTTCCCAAAACCTGACAATCTCGGCTCAGGCTGTGACTTCCAGTGATCTATAGTCAGACTTAAGGGGGTTGTTAGTTGCTGCCCCATCCCTTTAAGGACAACAAAACAGACAACAGAAACAATTAACACTAAACAGAAACACAAAAACAGACAGGCGCCAAACAGAAAAAGCGACTTCAGATGGGAGTGGCCGACCATGGCTAAACTCCCCGGGAAGGAGAGAGAGAGCTGAGGTTGGGAAATTGGAGAGGGAAGGAGTGGGGGAGAGAGCTGAGGGGCAGATGGAAGGGTTAAGGGGGTAGGGATTTGGGGGGCCGGGGTAGATAAGAAGGGTTTCATCCACGGGGGAGGTTCTAAAATAAGAGCTTCCCGAGTAACAATATAAGGGACCTGGTCTGGGTGTCCGTGTGGTCCCGGGTCCATAACTTTGGCCTTGATCTGTAAGGCAATGGTTAGGTTAAAGGTTCCTTCACGTGGCCAGCCACAGTTGAAAGTGGGCCATTCTGATGAACAAAAAGTTATCCATTTTCTTTTTTTAGCTTCTACTGAAAGATTGTGAGCTGATGTTTGCACATCCCTCCAGTTCTGTAAAGTAAGGTTAAGTGGTGTCGCGACAGTTTGTCCCATTTTAAAACTGTTAACGAACACAAAAACAATACAGACAACAATACAAACGACAATACAGACAACACTTGGCTTCGCTGCGCGCTGTTGTTAATAAACTGAAAGCAAAACCTGATAGAGACCTGTGTAGTTTTAACTTAAGGTTTAACTTAAGGAATAACACAAGACTATTCACAGTAACACACTCTCCCAAATTTTCCACAGCGAAGGCAAAGACAGCAGATCAACAGAAAAACAAACCACAAGGGCAGAAGCAATGCAAGCAACCAAAACTCTACAACAAACAACATTACAATTATAACTGGTCACGTTACTTTGTCGCTGCGCGGTTTCGACAATCAGCCGAAGGCAAAAACCAGGCGGAGACTGTTTTGAGAGTCTGGATCTCTCGTCTCCTAGGCAAATCACGCGTCTAAAAGAGGACTGAGTTCCAGATGGGCCACTTTTTCAGGCCACCCTGATGAGCCACTTTTTCAGGCTCCCTGACGGGCCAATATTTCAGGCCACCCTGACGGGCCAATATTTCAGGCCACCCTGACGGGCCAATATTTCAGGCCACCCTGACGGGCCAATATTTCAGGCCACCCTGACGGGCCAATATTTCAGGCCACCCTGATGAGCCACTTTTTCAGGCTCCCAGAAGCCCCCAGGACGTCTCCTGGGGACCGCGGTCGGGAGTACGAGCTCGTCAGCTCCTCCACGGGTCCGCCTGATACAGACGAGAACGGCCGAACTCACCAGATTCGCAAGCGCACAGAAATTGGCCACACGAGACTTCAGACAGCTTACAGGCAACACACAGACAATACACAGACAATACACAGACGCTGGCCAGCTTACCTCCCGAAAATGGGTCGGTGGTCCCTGGGTGGGGGTCTCTATCCCGGACGAGCCCCCAGAATGAAAGACCCCCCGTCGGCGTGGGGTGCCCTTCGATCTGAAGAGACCCTTCCCCAAGGAACAACGAGACCACTTGTGCGGATGCAAACAGCAAGAGGTTTATTCGGGCATGCCTCGGCTCCCAGGTGCACTCAACCTCGAGATCCACAAGGTTCGGGTTGAGTGTCTGGGAACCGGTTACACGGGTACCCGGGGCGACAAAGTCTATCGGGAGACTTGCGCGCCGAGTGCTTGAAAGCACCCTCTTTTTATGGACAGCAGAAGCAAGGTTACAGAAGCGAGATGCTTGGTTACAGAATATTGATTGGTTAATTTCAAATTACGCTCAGGGTGGGGATTGGTCAGGTTAAGCTGGCCAGATGGGGCAGGTGGGGTTGGGGGAAAGCTGACGTGTCGGTACTTGCCCCGGCAAGTCTGTGCTGGTCGTCATGCACCGAAACTGTTCGTTCCCTAATTTTGACAAGTGATTTATTACCTCCTGACCTACCCTGCCATTATAGCTAAGTTTTACAGGAAGGGACGGGAGGGTCGGCTATTTTTCAGGAATGCCTGGCTTTAGGGTATGTAATGACTTGCCTGTGTCCTGCTTCGCTCTCTTAGGTATGCAGGGGAAGGGGCAGCAGTTTTCCTTAAAGGGCTCAATGGGGGGCTCAATGGGTGAACATATACTGGAGTCTGGGGTCTTTTCAGCATTAGGTATTTTAGTAACATAAGATGATTTAAATTATGTGATACTTAAGTTATATGGCAACACTGCCATTTTATTCAGGGATTTAAATTAACAAATGAAGTATATGTGAATTTGGGTATCCATGGTGTGTGTGAGTGTGGGGGAATCCACATGGATGTTGAGGATGACTGCACAGGGCAACACAAATTTTAATATAGCACCAAGTAATTGTTATTCATAAAGCAATTCCAGGACTTATGAAAATGAAAGTTCATATTGTGTGATTTGAAAATGGTACTCAAGAAATGCAAAGTGCCTGGAAACCTGGCTGTGGTCCCACTGGTTTCTTCTCCATTTCTTTCTTTCTTTACCCGCCCCCCTCCCACCCCCCTCTACCTCCCCCCCCCCCCCCCCCCCGCGTGGCCCCTCTCTCCCCCTCTCTGTGGGATAACTTGAGAGGATTGCTTCAGAGCCATAGCCTATGAACTGGTCTCATGAGAACTTTTTGGTAGCTTGGATGAAAGCAGACAGGAGGGTGCTGAGGTCCATTAATAGTACCCTCAGCTGTCAATCTCAGAGTGGAGCTGTGTCCTGGAAGCATGCCAGCTCCTGCCTGCTGCGTGTTCGTCTCGGTCCTTGTCCTTGGAGGATACCTCATTGTGCTTTTTCTCCTCAGAAAGAGACAGATTCTTAGGCTTTTTGTTTAGTACATTCCTAGGGATGGCTCATCAACCTAGTCTAGGAAAGGACGCAGGACCAGTCTGGGATCTTCCTCCCCGTGCTGTGTATTCTGACTCTTCTCCATATTGCTGTGGGCCCGGAGGCTGATTGTGCATATCTGCTGGTCATGCCTGGTGATCTTTGATTTGAGTCACTCTGCCAGACACTGTTCAAAGTTGGAGCAGTCTCCTATAGTAAGTCTGTGGGCTCACAGTGTGTGTAGCAGCTGTCCCTGCAGCTTGCAGAGTTCCAACGGCCTTTCCCAGCCAAAGAAAGGATGAACATGGAAGGTCACAGCAAGTTCAGTGGGGAAGTGGCTTCAGGGCAGAGCTTTGGTTGACAGCATATGGAGGAAGTTCATTTCAGAGCTCACTTAGAGAAGGTTTTTTGTGCTTGTTTTGTTTTTATTGTAAATGAAGCATAGCTCAGCTCTGGTGATGGACACAGCTGCTGCACTGGGTGGCAGTAGTGCTGCCAGAGGGTGTAACAGGCAGCCCTGGTTGGGACAATCCGTAGTTGTATTGGGATTTGAACTCAGGATCTCATACTTGCTAGTTAGGCACTTTACCACATGAGCTACTCTTTTAGCTCTAAACTTGATATTATTACCTTTGGCTAAGTAGTTAATTTTCATTAGAAATAATTCTCTTTGTGAACTTTACCTTTTAAAAAATCTCTCATTCAATTTTTATTTCTCCTCTTACTTCTGAAGTTTTTTTTTTTTTTTTAAATTGTATTTTATTTGAGAACATACTGTACAGAGGGGCTACAATTACATGGGCAGGATAATGCATACATTTCTTACCAAGCATTGCAGCCTCCTCCTTTGTTTACCCTTCACTTCCCTTCCCCGCCTCCCCCCTCCCCCAAATGTACTCTTTTTTTTTTTTGTCGGTCGTGGGGCTTGAACTCTGGGCCTGGGCACTGTCCCTCAGCTCTTCAGCTCAAGGCGAGCGCTCTACCACTTGAGCTACAGCGCCACTACTTCTGAAGTTTGAAATCATGATTAAATAGGAGTAGGAGGTAGTAATAGAGAAGGTGGATTTAGTGAGACTTTATCCAATTTGTAGGGCCTTTTTGTCTTTCTGAAGGTTGGAAAATAGAAGCAATTGGAGCAGCAAAGTCATGTTGATTTCTCTCTCCTGCCCTTTTAAGCTTTCTGTGAGAGAACAAGTTGGCTTATTTTTTTCAAGAGAATTCATCAAGAGTGTAGGCATGCATAATTTTCAAATGTTGGCAAGACTACTATTCATTGTGTGTTTGAAAGTATGAATGAGCTTTGGGAATGGAAGTGGAGGGGCTCAACCCTCATGAGATTTTTGCCACTTCTTCCAGTTCATTCTTCCTTTTCTTTCTTTGACCGAATCTCATTGCTTTCCTTTTTTCCCTTTCTCTCTCCTCTCACTTCTATTCTTTTTTTTTGGGGGGGGGGTCCGGTCGTGGGGGTCTGAACTCTGGGCCTGGGCGTTGTCTCTCAGCTCTTCAGCTCAAGGCTAGCACTCTACCACTTGAGCCACAGCACCACTTCCGGCTTTTTTCATTTTGCTTATGTGGTGCTGAGGAATCGAACCCAGGGCCTCAGGCATGCAATGCAAGCGCTCTACCACTGAGCCACCTTCCCAGCCCCATCACCTTCTATTCTTTTCCTAGCATTTTCCCCTCACTGTCACTTCCCTCCATCCTCTTTAAGAAGCAGCTTTATTGATAAGAGTAACTTGATTGTATGCCCAGTAAGAGAGAGAGAGGAACTGACATTTCCTTTCTGATGTCCTCTGACTCCAACTTGTGCTTGTTGAGCAGAGATATGCTTTGTAGTGTCTGTCACATTCTTCCTGGGCTTCTGTCAGCCTTGTGCTGGGTAGTTGCTGAGGGAAGTCTGAGCTTTGTGTGAGAGGTTCCTTATACATGGCATTCCCGGATGTTCTACTCTTCTTGTTGGATGGCAGCTTCTGCCTGCCCTTTGCTAGACAGACTTGCCTTTAGGCCTGGCCATCTTTGTGACTCACAAATTTGTGTGTGTGTGTGTGTGTGTGTGTGTGTGTGTGTGTGTGTGTGTGTGTGTGTGTGTGTGTGTATTACAGCATTTCAGAGTTAGACAAGGTGGGAAAATTTTTATCAACAACACTTCAGTGTGTAGATGAAGAGAAGATGGGGAATTTCTAGATTCTGCTAGAACAAAATCAAGCAGAGGCAGGAGAGCCAGCCTGCCTGATTGTCATTTTAAATGACTTATCATCCCAGCCCCCTGCCCCACCCAGAGGACAAAAGTTGAGCTTGGGGGAGGTTTGGTGATTTACCTGTTTTTTGTTTTTGTTTTTTCTCCCCTGGGCTTGTGTTTGATCCCCCAGTAAATAATGGAAGAGTTGGGATAGCTCTCACATGGAAAAGTTTCCCGATTCTGTTGATGGGGAAATGTCCTGAACTGCGGGTTCACATTCAGTCTTTCTGTTCTATGGAGGGAATCTGACACTCCCTTCTTTTGTGCTGGTCCTAGGGCTTGAACTCAGGGCCTGAGAACTGTCCCTGAGTTTTTGTGCTCAAGACTAGCACTCTACTACTTAAGCCACAGCTCCACTTCTGGCTTTTGGGCTGTTAACTGGAGATAACACTTTCCTGGACTTTCCTTTCCCAGGCTGGCTTTGAGTCATGTTCCTCAGATCTTAGTCTCCTGAGTAGCTAGAATTACAGACGTGACCCACCAGTGCCCGACTCTTTGTTCTTTGCTGGATGACTAGATAGATGAGGGAAGGCAGAACAGGGGACAAAGGATAAGACAAATAGTGGGGAGGAGAAGCAGATTTCAGGACCACCTTATATTAGGCTGTGCTGAGCAACTTCTCTCAGGCAGCCCTGTGCCCATACCTTTGGCATGAAGAACTCATACCTTTGGCAAACCATTGTTCAGCATGGAGAACTGGTGGTCATCACCAGGCACTAAGGCCCGCTGCCTGCCTGCTTTGCAGCATGAGACAAAAGGGTTGCTGCTCTGTGGGGCTTGCTGTCCAGACCAGAGGCCAGCATGTCTTTCACAAGTATTAGTGGAAAACATATTTATGTTGTAATTCTTAGGACCGAATCCCCCCCCACAGTCAGAGGTAAAATTTTCATGCTGGATAAAGTGAAGAACATTAGAACACTGGGCTAACTGGAGCCACTTTTTTTGTAAGTTGGTGATTTCCTAGTGAAAACAACTTGACCTTTGAATTTTGTAGTTCTGATACTTGTGGAGATGTGGGTGTCTCACTAACTTTTTGCCTTGGTTAAGCCGTGAACCGAGATTGCTCCTGATCTCTGCCTCCCTAGTAGGTGCATTTACAGGTGAGAACCATATTGCCTGGGCTCTTAGAGCTGGTGTGATAGCTGAAGCCAACTTTCCCAGTTACCCAGGAGGTGAAGTCAGGAGGATTACTTGAGCCCAGAAGTTTGATAGTAAGACTCCTTCTCTGAAAACATATACATACCACACACACACTGTCTCTCACATATACTTACATGTACACACATATACATACACACATACACTTACACACATAACACTAGCAATATCCTTTACACACATTCTACTGATATGTTTTGTCTCTTGAGTTTTCCTTTGATAGTGGTAGTATGAGATCTGTATACTTATGTAATTTTTATGGTGAGGGGGAGTGATTCTTTCCCTAAAGCAATAGTCGCAAGTTTTGGGGTGTGTGTGTGTGTGTGTGTGTGTGTGTGTGTGTGTGTGTGTGTGTGTGTGTGTGTGTGTGTGTGTGTGTGTGTGTGTGTGTGTGTGTGTGTGTGTGTGTGTGTGTGTGTACACACACTGGGGCTTGAACTCAGAGCCAGGTGCTCTTGGCTTTTTCTGCTCAAGTGGTCTACCACTTGAACTACATCATTTCAGGCTTTTTTATTGGTTAATTGGAGATAAGAGTCTCAAATTTGATAATCAGATCTCAGCCTCTTAAGATAGCTAGGGTTACAGGCTTGAGCTACCAGCACCTGGCTGATAGTGACAAGTCTTAATCCTGATTCCAAGGTAATCACAGAGTGATATATCTGACGATCAAACACAAAAGACACCTTTACTATTTTTCTCTAACTCTGTATTATGAAAATTTTGACACATGCAAAAGTAGAGAATATTGGTGGGTCTGTACATATACATAACCTAGCTTCAAGTTACTACATTGTATAGTACCAAAAGCTTCTTGGAATGCCTAGTACTGTATTGGTATACCCTGTTCTACAGGTGGACTTGACCTTTAGCAGAGTGGTGCTCCTGAAAATATGTTCTTTCTCCAATTTGCAGACACAGACAGGAGACAGTGTTCTATTCCTTCCTGGCCAGGCAGCTTTTAGGAGATGGAGTTTATTTGTTTTAAATGTTGAAATTTTAAGCCAGACAACTGTGACTCACTCCTGTAATCCCAGCTATTCAGGATGCTGAGACTTGGAGGATTGTGGTTCAAAACCAATCCAGGCAGAAAAGTTCAAGGGACTCTTATCTCCAATTAACATGTAAAATGTTGGACTGGAGGTGTGGCTCAAGTGTGAGCAACAAATCTAAGCAAGAGCATAGCTTTGAGTTCAGTAAATTCAAAGTGCATGTGTGCACACACACATTACAATATTGCTAAGAGCATTTTGTTCCCTTTTGGGTATATGGGTTTATAGTTCTTTTGGTTGAGTGGCTGGGACACTAGGACATAGGGCAGTCTTTAACACTGAAAAACTGCTGGACTATTTTTCCAAAGTGGCTACATTGTTTTACAATCCCACCAGTCATATGTGAGCATTCTGTTTTGTTTTGTTTTTTATAGCATCCTTTCTAAAAGTCGTCCTTGTCTCTTTTATTTTAACCAGCTGGGTTTCTAAAGATGGAGCATGCTGCTCATTTGTCTTTGCATGTGTGGGCCACACTTGCCGTCCTTGTCACAGTGACCCAGCTTTTAAAGTTTTCCCTGGGAGTTCAGTGGAAAGATGGCTTCTAGATACTGTCTGCAATGAACCTGAATTTGCTGATACCTGAAGTTCAGTGGATTGATTTTTCTTAAAATATTCTTAAGGTGACCACGCCAGGTTGAAAGCTTCAGTTTATAAGGTTTTTCTGAAACATTCTTAGTAACATTCTGAGAGAGTCTGGAACTCTAAAACCTTTCAGTTTGAAACCTGAGGGCCTTGGGAATTTGTCACTTAATGCCTCTAACCCTTGCGTTGTCACCTTTCCTGTTTGGAAAGGGGAACAGTTTAGATGCTACTTTCAGCAGTCACTGATTCTGTGCTGGGGCTGCAGTACGAATGTTATATTAGTACTTCTGATCTTATTCTTTGAAGTTATTCTAATTTGCATGCATTTTTATAATTTCACTATAGATTTGCACAACTATAGGTTGATTTATAAATGAATAACCATCAGGCGTTCTCTGTGTGTGCATGTGTGCGCATGCATATGCACCAGTACTGGACCTAAAACTGGCATTCTTTGCTCAAGGCTGGTGCTCTAGCAGGCTCTACTTGAGCCATACCTCCATTTCCAGGCTTTTGCTGATGATTCATTGGAAATGAGTCTCATGGACTTCTTGGCCTGGGTTGGCTTAAAACCTCAATCCTCAAATCTTACTTCTTGAGTAGGACTAGAGGCATAGCCTGGCTTAAATATAGTTTTGAGGTATAAATTACATAAAATATAGCTCAGTATACAGTCCAATTACTTTTAGTTCAGTTTAGAGATTTGTGCAATTACTATCATAATCCAGTGTTAGAACTTTTCTCCATCACCTCCAAGTGGTTCCTCTACTGTCTCATTCCCAGTCCAAGGCGGTTAGTCATTTGACTATTTTCTGTTTCTATGGATTTGCTTTTCTGAATTCTTCTAAGTTGGATCATATAATATCTGATTTTTCTTCCCCCTTGGTCCTGGGGCTTGAACTCAGGGCTTGGGTGCTGTCCCTCTCTGTGCTCAAGGCTAGTGCTCTACCACTTGAGCCACAGTACCACTTCCGGCTTTTGGGACTACTTTTTTGGAGATGGAGCCTCATGGGGACATTTCTGCCTGGGCTGGCTTCGAACCGTGATCTTCAGATCTCAGACTCCTGAGTAGTTAGGATTAAGGGCATGAGCACCAGCATCTGGCAGTATCTGATTTTTTTTCACTTACCATCATACTTTGAAAAAAGTTCCTCTGTGTTATAGCATATTTTTTAATCATTTTGTTTAATCTTTATTGCTGAGTGGTATTTCATTATAGATATACGCACTTTGTTTATATATTTGCCTTCAGAATATGTCTGCCTTTTTTTTGCTGTGAATAACATAGCTATTGTGAGAAATGACTAATTTGTGTACATTTTGATGTAGTTTTCCTTTCTCTGGCAACATGTAGGAATGAAATTGCCATGTTGAGGTACATTGATGTTTAACTTTAAACAGCAGCCAAGTTGTTTGCAAAGAAACTGAAGTTTTACCTTCCATTTCTTGTTTTTGCCTTTTCTGAGCACACCCTGACGTAAGGCCTCATGTCTCAAGTGTAGAGAAGTAATAAATAGCAGGAGATGTGATAGGTGGAACGTGAGAAGGAAGGAAGCTTGAGATCTACTATAAATTATATTCTGAGT
Source organism: Dipodomys merriami (assembly GCF_024711535.1). Lineage (NCBI taxonomy): Eukaryota > Metazoa > Chordata > Mammalia > Rodentia > Heteromyidae > Dipodomys > Dipodomys merriami. The sequence goes on along the minus strand of NW_027202782.1, from coordinate 2,846,446 downwards.
TATTTCTGTTTCCCTAAGGTGTCAGAGTAAAACATCTTATACTAATAGACTACTTCTGTTGTGAAGGATATTTGTGAAGCTGCTATTCCATACAACTTCTGTAAGTTCTATTGAATAAATGTTTTTCCATCTTTTTAAGCAACAAAAATACTTTACCACAGTATTTCAATTCTGAGATTTATTTTTCCCCTCCATATTGTTGGTCTAAGAAAGAGTTTAGGATCATGAGCCTTCAGAATTAATCTCAAGTCGCCATTGCCATAATCTGATAACTGTTCTGTGTAGATTTTTTCTTTTGGGGGGGGATCATGATTTTTTTTTTTTATTGTAAAGATACTATACAGAGGGTTACAGTTACATGAGTGAGGTAATGAGTACACTTCCTCTTGAACATTGTTACCCCCTCCGTTGTTTTCCCCCTACCATCCCCTCCCTCCCTCCCTTCCCTGAGGTTCTTTTTTTTTTTTTTTTGATTGTGATTAAGTGATTACATAATTTCCGGAAATTCACAGTATTGTGGAATAATGATGCTCATTTAAAGTCACAAGTTCATTCTAACTTTCCTGGAGCAAATTGTCTATCATAGTCTGTAATATATAATGGTGCTCACATGTTATATACCATATATGTGGGGATCATGATTTAAACAAAACATTTGCAAAGAACAAGTCCTGTTTGGAAACAGATACAGAGATTTGATCTTGGCTCATCAATCCAAATTCTTCCCCTATTGGAGGTTTCTTTTTTCTTTTAATGGCAGTACTGGGGTTTTGAACTAAGGGTTCTAGTGCTTGCTAGGTGGTACTCTTCTGCTAAGCTGTGCCTTCTGCTTTCTGTTGGAGGGTCCTGAGTTGCTTTTGCTTTGTCTCCACTTCTCTGTGCTGGGGCAGACCTTTTACCATCATCTAGGTTCTTGCTTTCACCCATACTGTTTTGGGCTGGCCTCTCTGTTTCTATGATCGCCAGATCTCCCATTTTTTTGGTGTGTGTACTTGTTTATGTACTTACACAGATCTTTCAGAAAAAGCACATAGTTGTGTAAGGTATTGCACACCTATTATCCCAGCACTTGGGAGGCTGAAGCAAGAGGATCTCCAGTTCAGTACCACCCTGAATTACATAATGAGTTCAAAGCTAGTCTGGGATAAATATCAAGACCTTGTCACAAACCAACCAACTGACAAACAGTCCAGGAAAACTCCTTGTGTATCTTATATTTATCTTAGTCTCCTGTTTGAAGGATACTTGGCCAAGTACATGGAATTCTAATAAGTTCTCAATACATTTTGAATTAATGAATGTACACTTGACCCTTTTAAACTGTGTACCACATGTGTTAGAGTATAGTAAGAATAGGTATTTTTGTACTTTTTCAGATTTCAGCATTTCAAGAAAATGATAGTATTTTTTCCTTGTAATTATTTATTTTTTACTGTTCCTGGGTCTTGAACCTCAGAGCTTAGGTGCTGTCCCTGAGCTTCTTCTGCTCAAGGTAGCAATCTAGTAATGCTCTACCATTTGAGCCACAGCACTACTTCTGCCTTTCTGAGTGGTTAATTGGAGATAAGGGTCTCATGGACTTTCCTACCTTTCATGGCTTTGAACTGTGATCCTCAGATCTCAGCCTCCTGAGTAGCTAGGGTTATAGACTTATTTATTTATTTTTTTTTTGGGAAGTAATACAATGTCATTCTGGATTTTGGGCAGCATCTCATCCTGATGTGAACTCAGAAAAATCAGCTTCAACAGTGCCTCAGTGAAGATTGCAAGGCTGGGAGCTAGAACCAGAGTCAATTCACAGATAGTTTGGTTCCCAAAATTAGTTTGAGCACACTGTTGGCATGGCTTCTGTTACATACTCTTTGCCAGAAGCATAACCTGTGGGCAAATGGTTCTCTGTAATAAGTAAACACATCCTAGGGATTTGGCTTTGTGTCTTTACAAATATACTGTTCTTTAACATATTAATGAGTATTATTTGAGCCAAATGTCCCTGCCCAATTATTAGTTCATCTTCCTGGGACTCACTTCCTTATCTGTATGTACTGTAGGGATATCAATGGGGTATTGGTGTCAAGTATTGTGAGGATTAAAAAGATACAGAAAGAACAGAGATGTAGAGGAAAATGAATGGCCTTGACCCTCCTTCCCCCCTCCCGCCACCTCTGGGGAAGTAGGCGGGGATGAGAAGGGTACACACTGGCTCTTCCTGCCTAAGGGTTTGGTAAACTTGAAAACGTTCAGAAAAAATTACATCTGTGCTGAGCATGTACAGATTTTTCTTATTCCCTCAACAATACAGTGAACAACTATTTACATAGAATTTACATCATCTGGATGCTAACATTACAATTTATATAAGAGACTTGAACATGTCTGTCTATTTTTTTGTGTTGGTACTGAGGCTTGAACTCAGGGCCTGATGCTCTCCCTTCTCTCTCTCTCTCTCTCTCTCTCTCTCTCTCTCTCTCTCTCTCTCTCTCTCTCTCTCTCTCTCTCTTTCTCTCTCTCCCCGCCCTTCCGTCTCTCCCTCCCTCCCTCCCTCCCTCCCTCCCTCCCTCCCTCCCTCCCTCCCTCCCTCCCTCCCTCCCTCCCTCCCTCCCTTCCTCCCTCCCTCCCTTCCTTCCTTCCTTCCTTCCTTCCTTCCTTCCTTCCTTCCTTCCTTCCTTCCTTCCTTCTCAAGTCTAGAGCTCTATCACTTGGGCCACAGCCCTAATTCTTGCTTTCTGTTTTTGGTGGCTAGTTGGAGATAAAAGTCTCACAAACGTTCCTGCATGGCTGGCTTTGAACAGTGATTCTTAGAACTCAGCCTCCTGAGTAGCTTGGATTATAGATGTGAGCCTTCAGGGTCCAATGGGACTTGAACATCTTAAGGGTGTTTTAGTATTTACAGGGGTCTATAATGGATACCTTACAGCTACTAAGTGACAACAGTATAAGCAACTGCTCTGCTTTAATAAGTTTGTGATATTTTGCTTATTTATATTGGTATTATTAAGTAGTTGTACAAAGAAGTTATAATTCCATAAGTCAGGTTATGAGTACAATGCTTCTTGGTCAATGTCACCCTTTTCTGTGCTCTTCACCAATTGCGACCCCCCATCCTTACCCCCAAGTTACATAGTTCTATTTTTTAAAACAGATTTAAAACATTTATTAAATGTTAGAAACTAAGTAGTTCTCAATTAATTAAACAAATTATTTTCCTATAGTCCATACAGAATATTTTATTTAATTTTATTTATTTATTTTTGGGTCAGGTTGTGGGGCCTGAACTCTGGGCCTGGGCGCTGTCCCTCAGCTCTTCAGCTTAAGGCTAGAGCTCTACCACTTGAGCCACAGCGCCACTTCCAGCTTTTTTCTTTTTGCTTATGTGGTGCTGAGGAATCGAACCCAGGGCCTCAGGCATGCAAGGCAAACACCCTACCACTGAGCCACCTTCCCAGCCCATACAGAATATTTTAAATGGTCCAGGATATGCACTCATTTATCCAAAGTCACAACACTGCCTGAGGGGCCTGTGCTGTGATTTGAACCCAGATTTGATTATTTCCCTCCACATTCTGCTTTTGGTGCATCTTGCCCATGAGTGAAAAACTTCTGGAAAAAAGAGTAAGAGGTCCAAAAATCAATGCTCTCATTTCATTGTTCAATGTTTACCTAATATACATTGAATATAATGATTGCATTTGCTCCCCCTTCATCCCTCCATGTGGTGTTTAATTTTGAGACAGTGTCTTGCTTTGTTACCTAGATTGTCTCAACACAAGCTGTCCTGCCTCTCACTCCATAGTAAATGGACAGTAGGTGTGACTCACTGCTCTGCTTGTGATCTTTTTGGAGAGATGGGCAGTCCACATGTGAAGGTGCTAATCACTGTGAGTAGGTGTGCTGAACTAGGGGACTTGGAATTAGGAGGCTGGAGGCCACATAAAAGGGCTGGGATCTGGCCTAAACATGAAGGGAGACCAGGGTTGAGGAAGAGCCGTGATCCTTGTGAGCAGCTTGGAAGCATAGTGGACAGAATGCTGAAAGCCAGAGTAGAAAATTTGGGTCTTTGGTTAACCCCTTCAACAGTTATGAATGTATTGGTGCCCAGCATCTTGCTTATGAAATATATATGGACAGGAGAGGTCACAGAATTAAGGGTCTGTAGCAAAGTTTGCCTACAGTTGGTTCTTTTGAAATTGTTCTGCTATATTGTCTTGCTGTATAACCCAGGCTGGCCTGGTACTCCAGATCCTCCTGCCTTAGCCTCCTGGATGCTGGTGTTCCAGGCATGCCCTACCATGATCAGCTGCGATCATTTCAGTAATTTAAACTCCCTGGAGAAAGTTGTAATTTATTTACATTTAAAAAATTCTTTCTGATGCCAATACTGGGTCTTGAACTTAGGGCTTGCTTTGCCTTTTCACTCAAGGCTGGTGCTCTGCTGCTTGAACCATCTACCTCTACATCTGGATTTTTGCTAGTTAATTGGAAATAAGTGTCTCATGGACTTTTCTGCCCAGATTGGCTTTGAACTGTTATCCTGAGATCTTACCTTCTTGAGTAACTAGGATTACAGGTATGAGCAATCAGTACCCAGAAGTTACATTTTAAACCTAGAAGTGTAAAATGCCCAGAGCTTTATGAGATGTCCAAGTTTCATGGTCCTCATGATGTAGCTGGTCTAATTTCTACCTGCCGTTGTGAGTTTGCAACTAGTTAGCTGTCCAATGTGGTTATTGAGTGACATGAAATCAGCTGAAAAGTCTGTGTTCCATTCACACTGTGTTTCAGTGGCTGAGTAAACACATGTGGCCACCACATTGAATAAATTTGGAATGCTTCTGCCATTGCTGAGTTGTTCTTTTGTACTATTGGAAGGTAGCCCTGCTCTATCCTAACCTAAGTTTCCTATCCTTCCCTAAGTATGGAGAGAGGTATTTGCTGGGGCGCCAGCCCCAAGTGCCTTTCTAACAGCTGAATCCTGGTGTTTGGGGAGCAAATCGCAGTAACCTAGTGTTATCTTAAGTAACCTACTTATATCTTAAGACCCTTACTTTTATGGCTTATAAACTATTTCTGAAGGCATTCCAGAAGTGGAATTTGAAATGTAGGCTAACCAGGGACATCATTTTTGGCATGAGTATTTAGGGATTTCCAAAGTGATGGCTTTGAAGGACAAGTGTGCTGACTAATTCTCCCCTTGGACATGTGTGTGCACCAAGTCACCGACTTTTCATACCTTTTATTTTGTATCTGTATTGATTCTTATTCTTAGAGTTAAAAGTGAGTGCAGTGCAGAGTGCTGCAGCTGAATAGGGCTGCATTCAGTCTTTGAAGCTAAACTAAAACAGCGTACAGAAATCAGCAGCAGGTTGCTCTGCTTTAAAAAAACTTGTGCATTTTGTGAAAACTAGTGCAAATAGAATATATAAAATTTCTTTCTTAATAGAGACCCAGAAACACAACAAATCAAAGAAAGGTTGGACAAATGGGATTGCATGAAATTGCAGAGCTTCTGCATGGCAAAGGATATAGCTAGCAAGATCAATGGAAAGCCCACAAACTGGGAGATCTTCACTAGCCATACAACGGACAAGGGTCTCATATCTAAAATATACCTGGAACTCAAAAAATTAAATCCCCAACTACAAATCCTCAAAAAACAACTGCCCAATAAATAAGTGGGCTAAAGACTTAAAGAGAAACTTCTCTGAAGAGGAAAGAAGGATGACCAATAGGCAAATGAAGAAATGCTCAACCTCTCTAGCCAAAAAAGAAATGCAAATCAAAACAACATTGAGATACTACCTCACCCCAGTTAGAATGGCTATAATCAAGAACTCTAATTAAACAACAGATGCTGAAGGGGATGTGGACAGAAGGGAACCTTACTGCATTGTTAGTGGGAGTATAAACTTGTTCAACCACTTTGGAAAGTAGTTTGGAGATTCCTCAAAAGACTCCACATAGAGCTCCCCTATGACCCAGCAATCCCACTTTTGGGCATTTACCCAAAGGATCACAAACAAGACCATACTAAAGCTACCAGCACAACTGTGTTTATTGCAGCATTATTTACCATAGCTAAGATATGGAACCAACCCAGATGCCCCTCAGTAAATGAGTGGATCAAGAAAATTTGGTATATATATACAATGGAATTCTGTGCCTCCATCAGAAAGAATGACATTGCCCCATTTGTTAGGAAATGGAAAGACATGGAACAAATTATATTAAGTGAAATAAGCCAGGCCCAAAGAAATATAGGTCCGATGGTTTCCCTTATTTGCAATAACTAGTATATGTCTGAGACAAACTGTCAGATAAGTTGATGTTAAGCGAAATGAACCCCAAGATAAGTATTCAAATGTTTTTTTCTTTCTTGCGATTGTTTCCAACATATTTATAAGATGATTTCTTTGTTGCTTTGTATGTACCTCCCCCAGGGTATAAGTCCTGCTTTCACTGTGTTTGATGTTGATATAATTTGTGGAGGGGAAGGGAAAAAACAAACTGTTTAAATAGGGTTACAGGTGGACCTATTACAACAGTGAAATGTACAAGACGTTATGTCAAAAAACGAACTTTACAACTTTGGCCTGGTGGCGGGGTGGTGATGGTGGTGGTGGTGGTGGTAGGGGCATTGTGGGGGTGGAGGAGTGGAGAGGGGAAGGGGGTATGGGAAGGGTAAACAAAGGAGGAGGCAACAATGCTTGATAAGAAATGTACTCACTCTCTTGCCCATGTAATTGTAGCCCCTCTGTATGGTATTTTAACAATAATAATAATAATAAAGAACTGAAAGAAAAAATAATAAATGACTCTACAATAAAGATTACAGCATAAAAAATATTCTCTTCCATTTCCATTTTTCTTTCCCTTTTCTTTTTTGTGCCAGTGTTTGAAACTCTGGGCCTGGGCTCTGTCCCTTAGTGTTTTCACTGAAGGCTGGTACTCTACCACTTCAATCACAGGTCTCCTTCCTGCTTTTGCTAGTTAATTGGAGATAATTTCATGGGCTTTCAATCTTAGTCCTCAGCTCTCAACCTCCTGATAAGCTAGGATTACAGGTATGAGCCACCAATGCTCCGCTCAGGATGCTTTCTTTTTAACCTAGCAAATGTTCTTTTCAGCACTGGTCCTAGGGAAATAACAGCCCATGTCTGGAAGCATGTAAATAAATGGAAAGTTCTGAACAGACCTAACTGTTGGGTTTAGAGATTAGTTCAGTAATTACAGTAACAGCTACTGACAGTAGATATAGATCTACTTGGGAAGATATCCATATTGATTTGGGAAGATATCCATAGCACATTAAGCGAAAGATACATGTGTATGTGTATGACATGTCATATGGAACAATTAACAAAATAAGATTATCATTGAGTGGCACAGTTTTAGACAGCTTTATTTTCTGTTCTGGATTTCATGCCTCCTCCTTGCTTTTTTACTTATATTCTTAAACCATATTAAGCACCATAGTATTATGGTGCTGCTTTTGTATAGAAGGGAATAGATACTTCTTGTTTGCCTACTGTATGTCGGGCATTTTTTTTTCATTAGTGTTTCTCTTTAGTTTATACACATTGTGGTACCAAATCTATTTCATGTATCTTATCATATTCTACTACTGCTAGGCATGTTCTTTTTTTTTAATTTAAAATTTTATTTTATTTTATTTGAGAACATACTGTACAGAGGGGTTACAATTACATGTGCAGGATAATGCATACATTTCTTACCAAGCATTGCAGCCTCCTCCTTTGTTTACCCTTCACCTCCCTTCCCAGCCACCCCCCTCCCCCCCACTCAATCATACCCCCCTCCCCCCCCACACCGACATTGTAAAGCTGGTTTTGACATGACATTTTGTACTTCTCATTGTTGCAACAGGTCCACCTGAATCCTTAAATGACTTGTTTGTCCCCATCTCCTCCGCATGTTATACTGACATCAAATATAGTGAAAGCGGGGGTTACACTGTGGGGGAGGGACATACAAAGCAACAAAGAAATAATCTTATAAATGCGTTAGAAACACATGCATGAAAGAAACGAAAACATTAAAATACATATTTAAGGGTTCATTTTCCTAACATCACATTATCTGACCTTTTCCGCCTGACTCATACCTATACTAGATATTGCAAATAAGGGAAACCATGGGACCTATGTTTCTTTGGGCCTGGCTTACTTCACTTAATATAATTTTTTCCAAACCTTTCCATTTCCTAACAAATGGGGAAATGTCATTCTTTCTGATGGAGGCATAGAATTCCATTGTGTATATATACCACATTTTCTTGATCCATTCATCTACTGAGGGGCATCTGGGTTGGTTCCATATCTTAGCTATGGTAAATAATGCTGCAATAAACATAGTTGTGCTGGTAGCTTTAGTGTGGTCTTGTTTGTAAACATTTGGGTAAATGCCCAAAAGTGGGATTGCTGGGTCATAGGGGAGCTGTAGGTGGAGTCTTTTGAGGAACCTCCATACTGCTTTCCAAAGTGGTTGAACAAGTTTACATTCCCACCAACAACGCAGTACGGCTTCCTTCTGTCCACATCCCCTCCAGCATCTGTTGTTGTTAGAGTTCTTGATTTTTGCTGTTCTAACTGGAGTGAGGTGATATCTCAATGTTGTTTTGATTTGCATTTCTTTTATGGCTAGGGATGTTGAACATTTCTTCATGTGTCTATTGGCCATCCTTCTTTCTTCTTCAGAGAAGCTTCTCTTTAAGTCTTTCGCCCACTTATTTATTGGGCAGTTGTTTCTTTGAGGATTTGTTGTTGGGTGGTTTAATTTTTTGAGTTCCAAGTATATTTTAGATATGAGACCCTTGTCCGTTGTATGGCTAGTAAAGATCTTCTCCCAATCGGTGGGCTTTCTATTGATCTTGCTAGCTATGTCATTTGCTCTGCAGAAGCTCTGCAACCTTATACAATCCCATTTGTCCAACCTTTCTTTGATTTGTTGTGCTTAGGCATGTTCTTAACACTTTGTTAACTCTCACATGGGCTCTGCTCTGTCTGTAAGGTGGACATAGTACTAGCTAAAGCTTTTGTAGCTTAGAGATTCATGGTGGGCCAGTGGGTAATGGAGGTGAGCAACCCTCACCCCTCATCCCCAAAGCTACTTTTAGTCCATGGGCTTTTCCCAGACCCATTATTTATTTATTTTGCAACAAAGTAAAAACCTCCTTTCAATTCTTTGGAGTTCACTTAGATAAATACTATTTTACATGGTCAGATGCCCTTAAGGCATCTATAAGACTCTATAAGAGGATCACTATAAGACTCTATAAGACTATAGAGGATCACTATAAGACTCTAGAGGATTCAGAGTTCAGGCAACTTGACAGGTTATCAGATGTTGACAAAAAGTAGTGTGTTTTCTGACTTGCTCAAGGTCTTTAGCTTCAGAGAGATGAAAAGACAGAAAACATAGAGCTTCAGAGTATTGTGATTGTACTCTCCTGAAAATAGCCATGACGTAGTCAGGAGGATCAGGACCATTTGTAGTTTGGTTAATGTCCAAACTTTATGACCTTTGCTAAGTCTCTTAATGTTCTTGATCTATTTTCTGTATTTGCAAATATGGGTAATATATTCTGTATGTTAGAATATGATGAGATTATTTAATTTTAAAGAATTCTTAAAATACGAGAGTATGAATTTTTAAAATTATCTATCTATCTATCTATCTATCTATCTATCTATCTATCTATCTATCTATCTATCTATCTATCTATCTATCTATCTATGTGCTAGTCCTAGGGCTTAAATTCAGGGCCTTATTTTATTTTTGTTCAAGGCTAGTGCTGTACCAGTTGAGCCACTGCTCCATTTCTGGCTTTTTGTTGTTTAATTAGAGATAAGAGTCATGGGCTGGCTTCAAACTATGATCCTCAGATCTGTCTCCTGAGTAGCTAAGATTACAGGTGTGAGCCACCAGTGCCCAGCTTTTACTTGTTTTCAGCCTTTTCTTCTATAAGCTAAATTTCTAATTTTCCCATACAGCACTGTTTGTTGTGACCGCCACTCTAGTATATATGTTTTATTGTCCAGTTTATTGTTACAATTTGATTTCTTGCAAGAAACATTTATTTTATAGAACCAATATTCTTCAGACTCACCTTTTTGTTATTCTTCATTCCTTTTTCACATGTTCTTAAAAATGTGTGATTTTTGTTGTTATTGTTATTTTTTTGGTGTCAGTACTGGTACCTGATATCAGAGCTGCTGTACTTTGAGCTTTTTCACTCAAGGCTAGTACTCTACCACTTGAGCCATACCTCCACTTTGAGCTTTTTCATGGTTAATTGGAGATTCACAGACTGTTTGCCCAGACTGGCTTCTAACCTTGATCTCAGATCTCAGCCTCCCCAGCAGCTAGGATTATAGGCATAAGTCATTGGTATCTGGCTTCTTACAGTGTTGTTTGTAAGGAAATCATTTCCCTTTCTTTCTGGAGCATGTATTTTGGAGGCTAGTGATGAGATACTGCTTCCTTCACTTTTTCTTTGGTGGTGCTCACCTTCATCTTGACCTTTGAAAAGATGCATCTTGTGTAGCTCAGTAGGGATTTCTTTTCCTCTGGTGTTCTGTGACTCACTGTACTTGCTTAGAGGTTTTTCTTGAGTTTTGTGAGTTTTGTAGTATATTCACAGAGGCTTGTAGTATATTCAGAGTTGTATAGTCATCAGTACTAATTCTAGAACATTTTCTTATCACTCAAATAAGAAACTCCATTAACATTTAAAATTTGTGATAAAGTATATATGACAAAATTTCATGTGATGTAAAATATACAGGACATAAAATTCAAGTCAGGTTATAGTGTAACTAACTACTCAGGATGCTGAGATCTGAGGATTGCGATTCAAAGTCAGATATAGGACAGGAAAATCTGTGACTCTCTCCAATTAACCACTAGAAAACCGGAAGTGGCACTGTGGCTCAGTTGGTAGAATGCTAGCCTTGAACAATAAAGCTCAAGGACAGTACTCAAGCCCTGAATTGAAGTCCCATGACCAACACTTTGTTGTACAACCATTATCACTCTCTACTCAAGGATATTTACATCTTAGAAATCTGAAACTCTGCACCCCTGGAATACCATCTCTTTCCCTCTTCAGCCCTGGCCATTGCTATTATACAATCTCTATAAATTTGACCACACTGAGTAGAGGAGTCAGACAGAATTTGCTTATTTTGTGAGTGATGTATTTCACTTAACATAACGTTCTCAAGGCTTGTGATGTTATAGCAGATAGCAGATATACTCTTCCAACCCCCAAAGAAGATATGCTGTTCCAAGACCACCCCCCCGTCGTGGACTCCCGAAATGGTAGACAGGACTGAACCCTATTTATATTATGGATCCATCCATCCATCCATCTATCCATCCCTCCATCTATCTTCCCTCCCCCATTCCTACCTAGGATGAAGTTTGAGCACAGTAACTGTGATAAGTTAGGCACAATAAGAAATAATTAGTAACAATGATAACAATACCTGTAATGAAAATTATGTGAAAATTGTTCCTCGCAATGTCTTACTGTCCAATAGAACTTAGCAGCCTCAACCCATGACGTTTTTCTTTAGTAAGTCTGGGACTTTCACTCTTGAGCTTTACAGCTCTATTCACATGTCCAAAGCGCCGCCGTCACTCATGCTTTGGGGACATCTCAAAGTACATTTCTCAGTGCAGGTCACTGAGATTGCTTTTGAGTACCTAACTGGTGGGTATTATATGCAGCCTCTATTCCAAAGGTATGATTCTTGTCCTGCGTGGGACTAAGCAGATGGTGTGACAGTTTATTATCCTGTTCAGAAAAGTGAACAACATAAAATGTATTCTTTATTTATGGAACTTTTATCACAGGTGACTGGATAAGTAAACTAGCAGAAAATGAAATGTAGATAATGTGTCTGTTGCACAAGAACTTGTTTTTTTTTATTTGAAAGACCAAATGATGCTGCATTGTAATGTTGGTACACACTGGGGTTGTTCACTTGTAGGTGTTACAGCGAATGGGGCTAGGAACATTAGTGCCCAAACGTCCGCTAAGACCTGGCCTTCTCCACTTTGAATAAATGCCCAGAAATGGAATTTCTCGATCCTATGGTCACATGCTTGAGCTTTGAGGAGCTATCATATTTCCCAGTGATCCCATTCTATACTTCTAGTAGTCCGCACAGGTTCCCAGTACACTTTTATTGCCACATGTTCTTTCCTTCTTTCCTTCTTTCTTTCTGTCGTGGGGCCTGAACTCGGGGCCTGAACTCTGGGCCTGGGCGCTGTCCCTCAGCTCTTCAGCTCAAGGCTAGCGTTCTACCACTTGAGCCACAATGCCACTTCCGCCTTTTTTCTTTTTGCTTATTTGGTGCTGAGGAATCGAACCCAGGGCCTCATGCATGCAAGGCAAGTGCTCTACCACTGAGCCACCTTCCCAGCCCCTTCTTTTTTTTTTTTTTAAATAGTCATGTTAAAGAGGGCCAGCTGTTACTTTTTACTTGTCTCTAACTTCTTTTTCAATTCCATTTAGTCTTTTTTTTTGTCAGTCAGTGGGCTTGAACTCAGGGCCTGGGGCATTGTCTTTGAGCTTTTTCACTCAAGGCTAGCACTCTGCCACTTGAGCCATAGTACCACTTCTGGTTTTCTGCTGGTTAATTGGAAGTAAGAATCTCACAGACTTTCCTACCTGGTCTGGCTTTGAACCGTGATCCTCAGATCTCATCTTCCTGAGTGGGATTACAGTGAGCCACACCAGCAATCAGCTCCATTTTAGTCTTACGTTGTTTTGTTTCTGTCCCTTCTTTTACCTACTCTCTTAAACTTCCCATCTCTGCCTCACTGTGCTTTATTGTGGATCTTTGTGGACTTTTCTGCTTCATGTTCTCTTCATCTGTATCCATTGCACTTTAAACAAAGCCTGGCGCATTAGGTACTTAATTTTGTTTTTTGTTTTTTTGGTGCCAGTCTTAGGGCTTGAACTTGGAGCCTGGGTGCTGTCCCTGAGCTTCTTTTGCTCAAGGCTAGTTCTCTACCACTTGACACAACTCCACTTCTGGTTTTTTTTTTTTTTTTTTGTGGTAGTTTTGGTGGAGACTAGAGTCTCACAGACTTTCCTTCCTGGGCTAGCTTTGAACTGTCACCCTCGGCTCAGCCACCTGAGTGGCTAGGATTATAGGCATGAGCCACCAGAGCTCAGCCTATGTACTTAATTTTATCTGTTGTATAATATGGTTCTTTAAAAGAGTCTGTGTAACTTGGTACCATGCCTATACTTCTAGTACTTAGGAGGCTGAGGATTGAAGTTCAAAACCAGATCAGGCAGGAAAGTTCATGAGATTCTACCTTTAATTAGCCTTCAAAAAGCTGGAAGTGGGTGTGTGGTTCAAGAGGTAAAATCCCAGCCTTTAGAGAAAAAGCTAAGGGACAAGTGCTGAAGCCTGAGTTCAAGCCTTAGTACCCATATCCTCCACAATCCCTGCTCACCCCTCCCCCCCCCCCCCAGCCGCCCAGGTCTGTATAGTTTTCCAAACTCATGTGTTTTATCTTCTTAGACACCTTGAGAATTGTTGTCTTATTCTTACACTCAGAGTTCAGGTGAGCCTTTGTTTCTGTTAGTTCTTAATTATGTTGCCCTGTGTTCCGTTACCTTTGGTCACGATTTGCATACTATCTTTGAAAAACTGTTCACAGAAATAAGTAGAGGACTAGGCTAGGGTAGTATTTTCCCCAGCCAGAACTGACCTAGGTTTTAATCTTGTAGGGCGTCAGGCCATACATGGTCCAAGATCATCTTAATTGGATGTGAGGAATTAGGGCATTTCTGGGTCACCTAGGTGCTGAGGTATAGATATGTGGGTGTCTAGCCCAAGTTCTAGGGGTTTCTTCTCTACCAGCCTGGGAGAGGTTTTCATTCTCACATTCATCCTCCTAGATGAGCCAGGTCATCAAACGTGAACATCAGCATCCTTCCTAGTGGATATATGACCTAGTGCAAAAGGGGCCTTACTGCTGGCCCTTCCCTGAGACGTCATCTTCTACTGGGTCAATGCGTGGAGTGGAAGGAGCATGCTCCTATTCCATCTCCGAGGCCCAAAAATCCATTTAATATATTGTCCTCAGATGGAGGACGTATCAGATATTAAACTGATAAGAACAGATACTACACTTGATCTGAGCCAAAAGGCTGAGAAGCAATGGTCATCATCTTAGGTATAGAAGAAACTTAGGGGTGGTGGTAGTGGTTTGTTTTTGTGCCAGTACTGATAATTGAACTCAGGCCCTGGATGCTGACCCTTTTTTTTTTTTTTTTTTTTTTTTGGTCGGTCGTGGTGCTTGAACTCTGGGCCTGGGTGCTGTCCCTCAGCTCTTCAGCTCAAGGCAAGCGCTCTACCACTTGAGCTACAGCGCCACTTCCCAACCCTTAGTTTTTTTTTGCTTAAGGCTGATCCTCTGGCATGTGAGTTACAGCTTCACTTCTAGCGTGAAGACCCCGTGCCCCTCAGCTTTAAGGACTTAAACATAAGCACAGGTAATTAGAGACCATGTGGGAGGAGGTACTCAAGGCTCAGGCAGAGTTATGGGCGCAGTGAAAACAAATGGCTGTGTGTGCCATGGTAACCTGACCTTCTTGCCCTGTTCCCTCCTTCTAGGGCAGCTGACTGCGGTGGCCACATGTCCTGGCTAAAAGCCCCAGGTCCCTGACGACTGTTCACTAGCTCCCCACTGTCTTTGGTCACCTGTTTCTTTTGAGGACCACCTGTTGCTCCCCTGGTCCACTCCCCATGCTGTCCTGTGTGCCCTGGCTGATGGCATGCTTCCCTCCACATGGCAGTCTTCTCTTTCTTGAGTCTGAGTCAGTTCATTCAGAGCATAACCCATGTGTCTTTTGGGATGCTCGAGAGCTTGCTGCTGCCGGTGGGTGTCACCCATAGCAAGACAGAACAGAGCCCTTCCAGATGATCTTCATCAAGTTCTCTGTTATTAACCTAACACGAGGTTGGCCTGTTGGTTTACACTTAATGAGCCAGCATAACTAAGTTATTAATGACAGTTCATACATTGGTTCCTAAGTTTTTACGTGAGGAAAATGGTCATATTTCTGAGCTCCAAATTCTATCCAGGATACCACATTGTATCTAGTTGTTATGTCTTCATTCATTAGTGCCTCTTAGCTGTGATAATTTCTAGCCATCCTTGTTTTTGACTTTGACAGTTTGCAGGTCAGGTATTTTGTAGGTGCCGTCTATTGGGGTTTCTCTTATTATTATTATATAGCATATGGGCTTTGGAGTAAAGTACCTTAATTTTTTAAATTGAAACAAAAATGTACATACAGTTAGTTAATATATGGCTCTTAATATATAATTTGGCTGGGTATATATACTTATGTGATCATCACCCAGTGAGAATATCTGATGTTTCTCTTACTCCAGTAATTCCCACGGATAGGCCCTCTACGGACAATCTTTCTTCATACCAAGCTGCTATCCAATTTACACTACTGTCGATTAGTTTTGCCTATCTTAGAGCTTTATATAGGTCTAGGGATATTGCATAAGTGGTAGAGCACTTGCCATCAAAAAAGTTTATTTTGCCAGGTGCCAGTGACTTGTGCCTGTAATCTTAGCAATTTGGCTGAAATCTGAGGATCGAGGTTCAAATCCAACAGGGGCAGTAAAGTCTGTGAGACTCTTATCTCCAAGTAAACGACCAAAAGTGCTGGAAGTGGAGCTATATCTTAAGTGATAGAAGAACTAGTCCTGAGTACAAAAGCCCGGTGACAGTGCCCAGACTCGGAGTTCAAGCCTCAGGATTTAAAGTTTTTTATTTCGAGCATACCAGGTGCCTTTGGCAATTCCAGTCTATGAAGCATCCATCACTAGTGTGATTGTGATTGACCGTGCTGACCTTGGTCATCTGGCCGTTTGTCAGGTTTCTCCGCTGCAGAATCACTCCTCCTTTTTCCATACTGTACACTTGGAAGTCGAGCACTAAATGCTCTTTAGTTCGAAGGTAAAATCATTTAAAAAACCATAGAAGAATTTTTCTAAAAAAACGGCTTAAAAATCTCTATTTTAAAGAAGTGAAAAGTTATTTTTTCTAGTACTATTACCAAGTAAAGGCACTGCCTTGTACCGCCCTGAAGAAGTTTGAATGGATTTGGAAGCAGTGGGCTTATTTCCTACAAAAGCAGGAGTCCAGGGCCTGTAAGCTTTAACTGCCTCTGTTCACACATTTCTTTATGGTCGAGTTGGTATGTGGTTATGTAGAAGAAGAAAGGGGGGTTTGGTTATGAAGCCTGACCAACAGCTTACTTGCTGTGTTTTCTGCGCCCCCACCTGGACAAGCAGAGTACTGCGGGAGAAATAACAGACACAAGATTACTGCTCTTAAAACTCGCTAGGCGGGGAAAAAGAGGATTTTCTTTTTTCCAAAAATTGCACCAAGATAAAGCAAAGCTTTAGCTGATGCGAACGTGTTGTTTAGGTGTTAGCAGTACTGCCCTCGCTAAACGCTCATCGGACAGTAGCGCAACCCCAAGAAAAGGATGGTTGCGGACGAGCATGCGTGCGCTGCAAGCAAGTAGCGCCAATGCTATGTTAGGTTGTGGCGACTAATTCCTAGGTCCCATCCTAACCTGCTGGGTAGCTAGTATCTTCAGCGATCTCTGTTCTTGACGCTAACCACCTAAGTCTTTTATCTCCCTTGAGACCCTAGGGAGCCTAGTTACGGTGGCTTGGTGTTACCCAGAAGACCGCGCGCCGCCTGCAGTAAAATTTGCATACGTCCCTCACCGGGGCGTGGCCGACGGGTGGCGGATCTAAGCCGCGCTCTTGTATTGGCTGGCACGCTAGGGATTGGGCTGCACCGTGGCCCCTTTTCATCTCCTCCCATCGCACCGAATGCTTTCCATTAAAACTGTAAACTATTCTGTTGGTGCAAATCGCCCTTCTGCTTGCTCCTCAGTTTAGTCTAAAAAGGCCAGACATGCGGGCTGTCCTCCTCCTCCCCCTCGCGTGTGGGCGACCGCGGCCCCGGGCTGTACCTAATGCGCCTCCGGTGTTTTCCGTTGCAGGTGGTTCTGCTGGGCATGGACATCCTGTCGGCCCTGGTGACCCGGCTGCAAGATCGATTCAAAGCGCAGATAGGCACAGGTGAGCGGTGTGTAGACTGCCTGCCCTCAGCCTGGCCGCCTCCCCTCTGCTCCCCCCCCCCCCCCCCCAAGCCCTGGGCTGTAGCCTGCCTGCTGGTCACTACTGCTTTCTTCCAACCTTTAAGGTGGAACTGTGTTCCAATGCTACCTATTTGTCTTATACAGAAAATCAGCCTTCAGCTTTTAGTAGTGAGTCATGAATGACCCAAACCCTTCCTTATTGCTTGGCAATTTTCTTTGAGAAGTCCTGTAAAAAAAAAATTGAGATGATGGTTGTTGACACGAGTATTTTCTCCTCGATAGCAGATGTCACTGCTACAAGCATGCTGAGAATACCCTCCTTATTATTTTAAGGAAAACAATATGTCAGGGGGGAAAAAAGAGGAAAAACCAGATCCCATAAGATTGAGAGACATCATCAAAGTTTCATATTTCATGATGAAAATATACAAACTAAGCAAGTGTTTGTTCAACCATTTCCTTAAATTAAGGATTTCTCCATTATTTTTCTTTTGTTTGCCCTCCCTTTCTTGTTCCTTCCCTTCTTCCTCATTCTCCATCATCTCCTCAGTTTCTTAGGCTCTACCACAGAACCATTGCCCCCAGCTGGAATTTCTCTAATTCTTTTAGTTTTGTTTGTCCTTTTCCATTGCTTTCTGGTCAGTGTGTTCTGAAAGATAGTAAACCATAAAAGAAAATTTTAGTAATTTCAGATTCTAGTAGAGTTCACTTTTCTTCAGTTAGCAGAATTATTTAGGTATGTCACCTATAATTTATGGATGCACAAGAAACCAAGTAAGTGCTCTCTGTTCTATAGTCCTTGGAGCACTTATGGGACCCCCATATTTCAGAGTATGGAACAGACTTGGAGAGTAGGGCTCCATCTGGTGTGTATCTATGTGCTGCAATTTATATAGCACATGATGCCAGTAGATTGGTCCTTAAGTCCTCACTCCTTTTACCCTTAAGATATGCTGGAGCTTCTCTCCCAGTTCCTCTTCAGTTTCCTTTTGTGTTGATTCCAATCATATTTCCACATGAATATGAACATATTGGGATCTGGCTGAGGAAAGTGGGGTCAAGAAGGAGACAAGTTGCCTATGCAGAGGATGTGGATTTCTGTGGTTAAGCACAGGATTTCAGCAAGAAGAGAAAAGCTGTGGGCAAGGATGGGTGATTTTAGAATGAGTTACGTCAGTTAGGCCAGGTGAACATAGATCCCTGAATCAGTTTCCATTTCACCAATTTCCATTTTGATTTTCAGTGCTGCCAAGTCTAATAGACAGACTGGGAGATGCTAAAGATTCTGTGAGGGAACAAGACCAAACTTTGCTGCTAAAGATTATGGATCAAGCTGCTAATCCCCAGGTAGGGCGAGGAAAGCATTCTGGGCCCTAAGGATTTGTGCTTACTTGCAAAAACTATGTGTCTTCATAGACTTAATTTCTCATAAACTGAAGAATTACAGATGAATATTATAACATCGGTGTGGTGCCCAATATGAGAAGTAAAAGATAAATAAGTAAAAAGTATTATTTGAATGTTAGTGGACTTAACCTGGGTACTGAGGACTTAGTTCAATCCATTTGGTTCTTTAGCTCATTTATGTAACTGGCTGTCTGAAGAGTCAGATGCGGTGTCTGGGGAGCCAACAGGTTTGGCCAGACCCCTAGTCCCTGTCTGCACCTCTGGAATGCACCTTCTGGGATAGATGGATGCACCTCTGACTTAAAAGGTCCCACTGACTGCTGTTAGGAGTTCTGGGGCAGTTAGCAGACGGTAGAGCTTGTGGGTGCTGGACTGTGGTGTGTGATGGGGAGAGCTGTTCCAGGCAGAGAGTAGTGGGTGTAGATGGCATGGCATTTCCTTTCCCACCCTGAAAGGGACCACTTATACTTCCCTTTTAGAGAAATACGGTTGTATAAATGTATGAGTTTTGAACATTTT
The DNA here is from genome assembly GCF_024711535.1 of Dipodomys merriami. NCBI lineage: Eukaryota > Metazoa > Chordata > Mammalia > Rodentia > Heteromyidae > Dipodomys > Dipodomys merriami. The sequence continues at coordinate 2,827,335 of NW_027202782.1, read as the reverse complement.
AATGGATGTATTTGAGAAAACCATCTATATCATCAGTTCTCAATAGACTTTGGGAAATGATTGGTGGGGATGGGAACAGTCTGGCTCCAGCTAAGAGGCGATCCTTCCTTTGACCCCTAACTGAACGAAGGACTGCAAAAGTCTCTCTTCTTACCTATTCTTTGTCACTTGCAGTATGTATGGGACAGAATGCTTGGAGGCTTCAAACACAAGAATTTCCGCACGAGAGAAGGCATCTGTCTCTGCCTTATTGCAACACTCAATGCGTAAGTCTGGGCCTGACCCGAACATTTTGCTTGGCTGAAGCTTTTGAAAGATTCTTTACTTTGAAGAAATCATCATAAAGGTAGTAGTGAAGAAATGTGCTGGGAGGTGCTGTCCCCTAGTGGTAACACTAGGTGTTAGTATGGAATGCCATGTTGGTATAGTTCATGGTGCTCTCTCAGTTTGTTGTATTCTCTGTGTCCCCCGCTGTCCCTTTGTAACCACAGACATGCATGTGTGTGATTCTGTATGGAATGCGATGGAAAGCCCATTTCCAGTTTTTTTCTTTCATTTTAAAAAGTTAAGTTTTAAATTTTTCAGATGGTTACACAAAGGGGGCTTATAATTTAATGTGTTCATTTATGTGTCTAGTGCTTCTCCATCAGTCTCCACATCCATCATTCTTTCTCGTCCTTTGTGCTCCTTCCTACCTGACTGATTTCATTTCCACTTCTTTTTATCACATACTCACATTGGGAAATGCCAGGTTATTTCCCAGAGTTGTCTACACCATTCTACAAACATAATAAATTGAGAATGTTTGCAGCAGCAATACCTGTGATGGTAAACGGTATGTGAATAGCATGAAGATCCCCAACAGGGCTGGATGTTGTCAGACACCCTGCAGCCATTTACTGTAATTGGGTGGGGCCCCTGAGTCCAGCAGGACAGGAAGTTTGGCCTGATGTGGACTAATGCCTATGTAAGGCAAAGTGGGCTCCAGGCTCAGCTTTAAAGGCACAAAGCCACTGGAGGGTTTCAAATCTGCAGAAGGGCCATCAAGGCACATTTATTTCAGGATGGGATGGAAAGATCCTTGTGTGTGTGTGTGTGTGTGTGTGTGTGTGTGTGTGTGTGTGTGTGTGTGTGTGTGTGTGTGTGTGTGTGTGTGTGTGTGTGTGTGTGTGTGTGCGTGTGTGTGCGCGCACGCACGCACACAGATACACAGATTGTAGGGCCCTGGGGACATGGAAGAAGGGCAAGTAGAGTCTAGGAGACATCTTTCTTTCCTTTGTGCTAACAATAATGCACTCCTTTTCTTTTCAGCTCTGGAGCACATACTCTAACACTAAGCAAGATTGTGCCACATATATGTAATTTACTTGGAGATCCAAATAGCCAGGTAAGTGAGCAAGAAAGTCCCTGGGGGAAATCACTGTTTATAGATTCTTCAGTTGCCTACTAAGTGGTGGGACTTACTTTTCTAGAGCTCTGATTATTGCCTAAGGTGTCAGCTGCCTGTTAGCTGATAAAATATCATCAGCAAATCATCTCCTGTATAGAGAGCCAGGCAGTCACTAATCTGTATGTGGATGTCATCCAGAGCAGCCTTCCTGGAGAGGCCCCTCTGGCCACCATCTCTGCAGAGCGGGGGGGGGGGGGGGGGGGGGGTTGGGGGAAAGACTGATTAGAAAAGGAGCTTGAGGAGACTTTTCTGTATTCTGCTTTGGGTGGTAGCTGCCCTTGTGTGTGTCATAGTGGAAAATCTTTGAACTGAACCCTTGAGAGCTCTGCTATATGCAAATCATACCTGAACTGCAAAAAAAAGAAAAGCAAGCACCTTTCGTTAGTGTGCAGGTAGAACGGTTGCTCATCTGCCCCATGGCCACCAGGTATTACCATCTCATGGCATCGGCCCTGTGGCCACCCATCACAGAGTTGGGGGACGATCCCTTCCTGACTTCCAAGGCATCCGGCTTTCTTACTCAGTTCAGTTCACAAAAGTAGAAGTGATCAACAGTCATTGCCCTTCAGAGTCCCGATGGCTGGGTTGCCCTCAAAGATGTTACGTCAGCTCTTCTCCACTTGATCCTCACCAGGCCTAGCCTCCCCCCTGCCACCACACCAGGTCCCCTGCACCCAGTCCCCACCCAGGCCCTACCTGCTCTCCTGTCAGTCCTTTCTTCCCGTCTTTGCTTGAGTCCAGCAGCCAGTGCCTCTCACCTCCTGTCTGGAATCTCATGCTGCTTGCGTCTTTCCTTCTGTTTGCCCTTTGTCTCTTACCCAGTCTTCATGGAAGGTGCAGGACATCTGAGACACAATTATTGGATATTTCTGCTTATTGAATCCTATTTTATAATCATCATCAATTTAAAAAATGGCCTGAATAATTTTTTTCTGAAGACTTTTGTATTGGATTTTTTTAATGGATTTTTTTTGCCTTTACCTCTCTGCATTTGCCTTTGTTTTTGTCTTCTGTGAAAAAAAATTTCCTTTATAGGAGCCACATTTAGGATGTCACTGCTGCCTGTTCCTTAAGCAGAGTAAAAGCTGTTTTGGCTCATTGAGGTTCTTTATTGATCATTTAGATTGCCAGATAGGTGAAGTGAATGTCTGCTCCTGGCCTGTCAGCAACCATGAGACCTGGAAGTAAGGAGCTAGCTTCTTCTGAGTTGTGGAGACAGAACACGCTATGCCATCTAGGGCCACACCATGGCATTGTCCAGCAGGTGACTTAGGAAGGACTTCCACTGCAGTGTTCCACCAGATGTTTCTGTTACCTATTCACACAGTCCTCTTGTTCTGACCCTTTTGTCCCTTTCTTCCCCCCTGCCCCCCCCCCCCCCAAACAACTGAGAGCTTCTCCTACAGGTCTGCCTTATCAGGTGGGTGCTTAGGCTTTGGCAAGTGGGGAGATTACTGGTGTGCTGTTATTTTCTCAGCTTTGTTTCTGTAGCTGAAGTGGGTGCCATCCTCCAAAAGACTTGGAGGCCTCCTCTCCATTCAAGCCACAGTGTGTGGTGACAGTGAACGCCCCCACTCTGTCCCCAATCCAGAGGCAGGACCTAGATCTGGTATAGTCCTACTGCAGACCTAGCTGATGTGTCCTGTTTGGTCTGTACATCTGACGTGGAGAGAGAAACATCTTGCTATCCCAGGACACCCCCCACCCCCACACTGATGGATAGTGTCAGCCTTTCTCGGTTTAGAAGGTCCCAGACTTCATGTCCGTTTGGAGAGTGGTTTGGGAGTAGAATGTTAACATTTAGAAGTTTGAAACAGTGATATTTTGGTCTTTGAAACTACTCCAAGAGTCTCCAAGAAATGTCTAGCTCAGGTTGGGTGCTGATGTCTCACACCTGTAATCCTAGCTGCTCAGGAGGCTGAAGTTCAGGGGCTTGTGCTTTGAAAAGCTCATGAGACTCCATTTCTAAAATAACCAGAAAAGGCCAGACTTCAAATCCTAGTAACTGTCTTTTTGGAATCAGTCACACTCTCATATCCCTGGGTTCCTTTCCTGTAACTTTCCAAGAGCAGAGGTACCCTTTCTGCAGTACTCCTTTAGGTTCTATAATGTGGCATTGCAAACAGTCACACACCAGCCCAAATTCCCAGTCACTAGTAGGGGGCCAGGGCTTTGTGATGGCCACATGCTACAGAGAGCAGGCTTCTGTTCCTGAAGTGCTGACAGTGAGAACAGGGCAGGCCAGGAGCTAGCCACCTGTATGATGGGAGGAAAGCCTCTGTTCTGCCCTATAACCCTCAGCTTTCTGGTCTTGGCTCCTCAGCCAGGTTTAGGCAGCAAAGAGGTTGCCCCTGTCCTTCAGGGCTTCTCCTTTTGGGAGTATGGCACATACCCTCAAAGATCTCATCCTATCTGTTCAATGGTAAGCTCTGCCAGGGCTAGTACAGTATCTGTGCTGCGCCGCCCTGCTACCTGTGCTGTGGCTTGGCCCTGCTGAGACCAGGGCCTTGTGGCAGTACTGGCTGAAGGAGCTGGCTATCAGATGAACTGGGCATCTAGAATGACTAGGAGGTTAGATTCTGTATAGTTTATAGACCAGCTTCCTGTCCCTCAGCCCAGGGCTGAAGCCTTCAGTGAGGTTTTACTTCACAGTAAGGCCTCACATCAACCTGTGTTGAGATGCAGTCTGCTCATGGGAGAAGGCATGAGCTTGTGCCCAGAAATATGGCAGTTTAGCTCTTCATTGACATCAGTGGCCCCAGAGCAGGAGACTCAACTCTCTAGTCCCCTGGCCTTCCCTGTGTCCCAATAGGCCCTATGAGGGAGGGAGAGAGGAAAGGAAGAGGGAGGGAGGGAGGGAAGGAGGGAGAGAAAGAGAAAGGGAGGAAAGGAAGGGCATAATCATATATTATCTACTCTGGATTCTGTAAAACACTCAACGTGGTCTTGGCAAGTAGTGCCTCCTGTATGAAGTACTTATCTTTGTAGCCCTAATGGCTTCACATTTTGAGATTCCCTTTTGCCATGAGCCTGAGGGCTTATCAGGAAGAGCCAGTGTGAGGCCAATGTGCTACAGCTATTGTGCCTTAAGAGTTCTCTACTGCATTACTTTTGTTTAACCTTCTCTTCACATTTGGAGCATGAGACTTTGATGTGCCAAAGAAAATCTGCTCATTTGTACTACTACTAAGTTTTCTAAGTTTGAGGAATAATTCTTTTATAGGCCAAGAAGTTACCTTATAAGATGTAGAGAAGACTAGTCATTGAGTTGAGGGGCAGGGGCCTGTATGTCTACACCTCCTCATTCCCATTGCTCTGAGTCAGAGAGTCTCTTCCATGTCATTTTACACATGTCTGCTCCATTCTCTTATTATGGTCTACTTGCCCTGTGTAGGCATTTGGGTTCATTTTTACCTAGAAAGCATTCATATATTTGTTGAATGAACTCATTATTTCTTTCACTTCTCAGAGCTGCCCTTAGCTTCCAGAGGACAGTGAGACTAAGAGTGAAGTGTTTTTTTCAAGGTCACATGCATCCTTTGTGGCCAACTAGGGTCTTAGGTCTCCCTTGACTCTGGAGCTTGTAATTCTCTCATTTAATTGCTCATTGCCCAGACTACTTAGTAGCTGATACTGATGGTTCTTCAGAGGCCTCCACCAGCTGCTGAGCAGGTGCTATCAATAGAGGAATCAGAGATGGTACACTGTGCCTAGACACTGCACATATTACACTATCTTTGTAATCTATTCATGTTTCTATGTGCAATGTTTCTTAATATTAGAAAAGATATATTTTCTAAAATAAAGTGATAATCTCTGTTGGTCAGCTCTGGCTACCGTTGTGAAGTAACATAGATTGTATGGGGGCGTATATAGAGATGTATATTCTCTCAGTTCTGGAGGCTGGAAGTGTGAGATCAGAGTCCCAGATACAGTAGGGTTCTGGCATGGGGGTTTCTTCCAGGTCTGTGTACAGCTGCCTTTACCCTGTAAGCCTTTATGACTTCTTCATGGGTGTGCAGCTCTGCTGTGTCTATTTTGAGTTTACTCCTCCTTTCATTTCAGGGCTGTACTCCTTTATGCCCTTCTTTATCCTCAATTACCCTCATCCACATACCTCCATCTGCACATATTGGGGCTTAGGGCCTCAATATTTGGATTTTGTGAGTACAAATTAGTCCATAGCATAAGGTTTCAGGAGACAATATGGCTTGTGATTTACCTTTCCTACTAGAAGGGGTATGGTAAGGTTAACTATCATAGGATGCTTGCAAATCAAAGGGTAGCCTGCAGTGTTCCAGCTGTAAATTGTTTGTAGCCCACCTCTGTCTCCTTCATGTTGTTCCCCCATCTCTGCCTATTGAGTTAATGACACCTCCCGCGCAACAGAACCTAGCTTTCATTCCATTCTCTATTAATATTCTTCCTATCTTTTTGTTTGCAAAGTTTTAAACTTTCAGAAAAATCGAGTAGTTTTATGAATGCTATTATTAACATTTTGTCTCATCTATTGGCTCTGTTTGTATACATGGACATACATTTACAGACATAGACTTTTGTTTTTCTTCTCCTGGCACCACTGGGGCATCCTACTTTTTATGCAAGGCTGGCACTCTTATCACTTGAGCCACACCTCAAGCACAGCTTGCTTTTTTTTTTTTTTTGGTTGGTCGTGGGGCTTGAACTCTGGGCTTGGGCTCAAGGCGAGTGCTCTACCTCTTGAGCCGCAGCGCCACTTCTGGTTTTTGAGTGGTTTATTGGAGATAAGAGTTTCATAGACTTTCTTGCCTGGGCTGGCTTTGAGCTGTGATCCTCAGATCTCAGCCTCCTGAGTAACTAGGATTATAGGCATGAGCCACCGGCGCTGGGCTTAAGCACAGCTTTTTGTTGCTTAATTAGGTATGGAGTCTCAGGGATGCTTCTGCTTAGTTTGACTTTGAATCATGATCCTTCAGGTCTCAGTCTCCTTAGTAGCTGTGATTTCAGTGAACCACTTACCAGCAGCAGACATAGACTTTTTTCTGAGCTATTTGAAGTAATACATAGATATATTTTTACTCTTGGAAATGTATCATCTAATAGCAATATTTTCTTTTTTTTTTTTTTGGGTCCGGTTGTGGGGCCTGAACTCTGGGCCTGGGCACTGTTCCTCAGCTCTTCAGCTCAAGGCTAGCGCTCTACCACTTAAGCCACAGCGCCACTTCTGGCTTTTTTCTTTTTGCTTATGTGGTGCTGAGGAATCGAACCCAGGGCCACCTTCCCAGCCCCTAGCAATATTTTCTTATACAACTACATGTGATTTTACTATATCTATGAGAAATCTAGGGTAGGGATGTGGCTTAGTGGTAGAGTGCTTGCCTTGCATGCCTGAAGCCCTGGGTTCAATTCCTCAGTACCACATAAACAGAAAAAGTTGAAAGTGATGCTGTGGCTCAAGTGGTAGAGTGCTAGCCTTAATCAATAGATGCTCAGGAACAGTGCCAAGGCCCTGAGTTCAAGCCCCTGTACTGGCCAAAATAAAAGGAAACAAATCTAACATTGATACAGTGACACTGTTTAATACATAGTCCACATTCAGGTTTCTTCAAGAAAAATGTTCATCCTCGCAAATGTCTTTTGTGCTACGTTCTTAGTTCATATTTGTGTCTGGCCAGAGTGCTGCACCTGGCATTCCTGAAACATATACCCTATTTCCCTACTTTGGTGCCTTTGCCCAAGTGTCCCATTAGAAACCTAGCATCTGCCTCATTCCATCTAGATCTGATGAAATCCTGCCCTTCCTAGCAAAATCAGACTGTCCCTTTCTCTTTATGACCTTTTTTTCTTTTTCTTCCTCTTTCCCTTCCCTGTCCATTTGTACCTCTTCTTCCTCCCCTTTCACAACTTGTCGATTTTCCTTTGCCCCAAATTTATTCACATAACCTTCTGATAGACAGAACTTTCTCCTCCCCCCCCCCCTTCTATTCTAGGCCTTCATTGTTTCTCACTCACTGCTAGAGTTTCCCTCTTGGTTCCCTCCCTCTCTTTTTTTTTTTTTTTTTGTCGGTCATGGGGCTTGAACTCTGGGCCTGGGCGCTGTCCCTCAGCTCTTCAGTTCAAGGCGAGCGCTCTACCACTTGAGCTACAGCGCCACTTCCGGTTTTCTGGTGGTTTATTGGAGATAGGAGTCTCACGGTCTCTCCTGCCCGGGCTGGCTTTGAACCGCGATCCTCAGATCTCAGCCTCCTGAATAGCTAGGATTACAGGCGTGAGCCACCAGCAGCGCCCGGCTCCCTCCCTCTCTTCCAGCTCCCCCTCCCCCTCCCTCTGCAGTCCAGCCCCATAGTGCCAGTGCCACCAAACACACATTTTAGCAAACATTTAGGCGTGCTTTTTTTTTTTTTTTGTTTCAATTTGCTAGAGTTTATTTCAATCAATATTATTTTATATAATCAGAGGCACATAGACATTGTGCCTTTGTGTTCCTCCCCTAAGAATATCCTCTTTTGGTCTTACCATGTGTGAATGCCGAGAGTCCTGTATAATTTATCATGTCCCAGTGTATTATAGAATACCAAAAGTTCCTATTTAAAAAGATATTTGCGGGGAAGTGGCGCTGTAGCTCAAGTGGTAGAGCGCTCGCCTTGAGCTGAAGAGCTGAGGGACAACGCCCAGGCCCAGAGTTCAAGCCCCACGACCGACAAAAAAAAAAAAAAAAAAAAAAAAAAAAAGATATATGCGGGGCACCGGTGGCTCATGGCTATAATCCTAGCTATTTAGGAGGCTAAGAAATCTGAGGATTATGGTTCAAAGCCAGCCTGAGGCAGGAAAGTCTGTCAGCCTCTTATCTCCAGTAAACCACCAGAAAGCCAAAAGTGGTGCTGTGGCTCAAGTGGTAGAGTATTAGCCTTGAGCTGAAAAGCTGAGGGACAGCACCCAGGCCCAGAGTTCAAGCCTCACCACCAACCAAAAAAAAAAAAAAAAAAAAAAAAGAGATACTACTTAATAATAAAATAAAATAAATATTACCTGAGATATATGAGGCCTGACATTCTTCTCCAGTACTAAAAAATTAACAATTATATAATGTTTCAAGTGATCTTCATTCATTTGGATTGCAAAGAATTATTTTTCTTTTTAAATATCCACTTTGTAACTTTGCTCAGCATCTCATAAGAAGCACATTTTCCCTGCTTGTGGCTACAGGAGCTGAAGTCTGAGCGTGGAAGGAAAGATGGTCCTGGATAAACAGAAAGTGCCCACAAAGGTTTCTTTCAACAAATAATTCTGGTTGGGTCCAGATGTTGCCAGTTCCCCAGGAAGACAGGTAGATCTTCAGAAAGAGACTGGCAGGATCAGGATGTAGAGAGAGCAGAAAGGTGTGGACCACTGCACAAGGAGACGCATTCTTCCTGCTGGCCAGGCCTGGGACCTTGCTTCCCTCCAGCACAGGCTGGGCTTCCTGCACTCTTCTGTCCCTAGGGTTAAATGAGTAAACTGGGTCTTACCAGGGGGGCGGGGTTACCTGGAGAACTGTTTAACCTCCTTTCCTTATAACTTTGGAAAGATGGTATGCAAATTCTGGTTTTCTGACATCATATCCTAAGCAATGAGAAGAATGGGATATGGATTTTAACACCAATAAAGGGTAAGAACCTGGGCCTTTTCTGCCTTATGGGATTTGATTAGCCAAATAAAAACTCCAGTGTGTCTGCCTAGTCCATTGTGTATGAGATTGCATTCACAGTGTTTGTAAATTGGTGGTAAAATGGGGTGGCATATAGCCTGGTGTGTCTCAGCAGGAAGTGCTTGGGAATGACACAGAGCAGCTGTAAGATCTTTTCTTTTACATCTAGGTTCGAGATGCAGCAATAAACAGCTTAGTGGAAATTTACAGACATGTAGGAGAACGTGTGAGGGCAGATCTCAGTAAAAAAGGATTGCCACAGTCCCGGTGAGTTCATACTTCTTCCTGTTTTCCTATTCTTTCCCTATTCTTTTTTAGGTATCATCTTGGTTTGTATTACTACTTTGGATCTGGTCATTTTATTCATAGAACGCATGGTCAGAGGATTGGTGGTTGGAGATCTTTTTCATGCCATACTTCAGGGACCAACCCCTCCTGTTCCATTACCTTAGAAGTAAGACTTTTTCATCCAGACATTTGGTCTGACCTCATGCCACAGGCTGATTTTAGAAGTACCTTAAAAGCAATGATGTTGAAGCATTCAACCTTATAGTTTCTCTTGTTACAGCACTTAGGTGTTTACAATATGGTAGATGTTTACAATATATTTGTTTGAAAAGTAAAGCTATTCCCGAATGTGTCTTCTAGAAAGGAAATAACATGAATAATATTTCTGAAAGACATTGTGAAATGTTTTCTGCTCAGTCATGTCATTTTCAGAGTGTAGAAGCTGATGCCCAAGACACCTTGAGTCCACAGATCACTCTTTCTTACAGTCAGAATTTTAAAAACCAGGAAACAGTTGAATATCAATTTAGTACCAAATGAAGTATAAACACATGGATTCATATTATTCCTGTAAGAGAAAAAGCAATTTGAAGTTGCTAGGCAATCAGACTGGGAATAACTCATAGAATAGCTTGTCTGTCCTTGTGTTCAGAAGACCTGCAGGGGCCCAGATATATAGATTTCACAGCTCGTAAGAGTCTGAGCCAAGATTGAATCCTTTTTAATCTTCTCTACCCTTTTCCAAGAAAGAGAGTGAGTCCTGGGCATCTGGATAGGGCATAGCTACTGAAACAGTTTGTGAGACCAGTGGGCTGGAAGTGGGCCCTAGACTCTAACATGGGGGTTCTGCGAGTGAGTGAACGGGGCTGTGCTTCCTTGTTGAAAGTCAGACCTTACCCCCTTGTTATTTTCACCATGGCCCCCTGTGCTCTGCATCAGAGAACTAGATGGGAATAGCACTGCTTTCATATATTTAACAAAAGGTGATCTATGAGGATAGAATGGAGCATCTCTAATCGACAATCCTCAAATCTGAAATCCTCCCTAATCTGAAGTCTGCAAGTTTTTCTCAGCTCACAGCAGATATTCTTTTTTGAATTTTATTTTATTGTAAAAATGCTATACAGAGGGCTTACAGTTATATGAATAAGGCAATGAGTTTATTACTTGGCGAGCATTGTTATCCCTTCCCTAATCCTCCCACTATCCCTTCCCTCTCACCCCCCTTCCCTACCCCACTGTCCCCCCGAAACTGTAAAAGTTCATTTCAGATGTACTCTCTTGTGGGTATCATTGCTGTACCGGGTCATCCTTTGTCCTTGGTTCAGTGTTTTGTTATTCCCTTTCCCCTCTCCAAATTAGACACATGTATATACAAGATGCAGGGTACCAAAATCAAGTACAGTGACAACAGGGGATATACTCTAGGGGGCAGAACATACAAAGGAAACAACAACAAAAAAAATTCACATAGTATATTTAAAACAACAACAAGGAAAGACCTCTTGTGTCCATATCTTGGGGTTTATTTCATTTAGCATTAGCTTATATGGTCAGATGAACATAGCTTTTGAGCTTTTTCTGCTCATCTGATAAAATTATCCTATATATATGCTAATTATTGTAAATGAGGGAAATTATGGGGCCTAAATTTCTTTGGGGTCTGGCTAATTTGATGTTATTTATTCTAAGATATTCTTGAGTTCAGGAAAACTGAAGCTGGAAGTGCTTCTGGTTCCTATCATATCACATAAGGGACACCTGGCCTGTGTGTTATTTCTGAGGTTGATGGACCTCAGCATTCTGATCTCTGAAGAAATATGTGGCGAGAGCACTTAAGAGGAAAAAGAGCCACTAATGGTCTCTGGAAAACTGGAGGGCACAGATGAGTAAGAGGGTGAGGTTTCAAAGAGTGAAATCAGCATTGGTCCTGGAAAAACTTGAGCAAGTGATACCTACTCCACAGTGGTCTCACACAGGCTATATGTTGCTCATGGTGGCCCCAGGCCATGACTACCATCAGTACAGTTTGCATTTTGCACAGAGGCTTCCTCTGCCTTGTGGGAAGGAAAGCAGAGCAAAGTAGCAGATTAGAGGGAGATCACATTGTGAAACCACGCTCTAGGAGAATTTTGAGTTGAGAAAAGAATTACCGAAACAGCCCTGAGACCCCTTCCTTAGAAAAACTGGCTCCTGGCTTGCGTCTGGAAACTTGGATAACTCCCAAAGAGTGAGATGGGAGAGGATTACTACTGTGTCCAGATTGTCAACACAGTGCTGTTTAGTCTGTGTACCTACTTTCCTTTTGGGAGCCTGGAATTCTAGTGCAAGTCAGGGGTCCCATGTGCATGTTTTCAGTATGTAGTTAAACATCCTGGGTGCTGAGTCTCTAGGCAGCTTTCCTGCTAGACAGCACCTCATTAAACTGGGTGAATGAAAACTATGCTATGTGACTCCCTGTGTCTAGCAAGCTTGTGCTTGGTCTCCTTTGGACTCTCTTTGCCCAGCCACCAGTTTCCTTTGTCACCTGTCCTCTGTACCCTTTTGCTTTATTAAATCACAGCATTAAGAATAGCTGTGATGGGGCTGGGAAGGTGGCTCAGTGGTAGAGCGCTTGCCTTGCATGCCTGAGGCCCTGGGTTCGATTCCTCAGTACCACATAAGCAAAAAGAAAAAAGCCGGAAGTGGCGCTGTGGCTCAAGTGGTAGGGCGCTAGCCTTGAGCTGAAGAGCTGAGGGACAGTGCCCAGGCCCAGAGTTCAGGCCCCACGACCAGACCAAAAAAAAAAAAAAGAATAGCTGTGCTTAGTCTGTGAGTTGTGCTAACAAATCATTTAAACCAGGATGGTCTAGGCAGCTCCAAGGACTGGATGATTCAGGTGAAACCCCCAGGGCATTGATGCCAGAGCTGAGGTTAGAGCCACACATTTCCAGCCTCTCCAGCATCGTTTGTTTAAATCCGTCTCTCTGTGTTAATATTAAAAAGGAATCTGCAGGGCTAGGAAGGTAGCTCAGCGGTAGAGTGCATGCCTTGCAAGCATGAGGCCCTGGGTTCGATTCCTCAGCACCACATAAACAGAAAAAGCCGGAAGTGGCGCTGTGGCTCCAGTGGTAGAGCACTAGCCTTGAGCTGAAGAGCTGAGGGACAGCGCCCAGACCCAGAGTTCAGGCCGGCCCCATGACTGGCAAAAAAAAAAAAAAAAAAAAGGAATCTGCAGAGAACTTAGACCTCTGAATACGACTGAAAGCTTCGATCCATTTGGAGTTGATTCTGGTGCAGGGTGATATATAAGTATCTAGCTTTAGTTTTCTACAAGTAGTTAACCAATTTTGCCAGCACCATTTACTGAAGAGGCTGTCTTTCTTCCATTCTATTTTTTTAGCTCCCTTATCGAAGATTAGATGGCTATAGGTCTGTAGGTTTATTTCTGGGTTTTCAATTCTATTCCATTGGTCCTGAGGTCTGTTCTTGTGCCAGTACCAAGCTGTTTTGATTACTATGGCTTTATAGTAGAGTTTGAAATTTGGTATTGATATATTCCTCCAGCAGTGTTCTTTCCGTTGAGGAGCGTTTTTGCTATTCGGGGTCTTTTATTGTTCCATATGAATTTTTGGATTGCCTGTTCTATTTCCTTGAAGAATGAGGTTGGAATTTTGATAGGTATCACATTGAATTTGTAGATAGCCTTGGGAAGTATTGCCATTTTCAAGATGTTAATCTTTCCAATCCAGGAGCATGGGAGGTTTTGACATTTTCTAAGTTCTGTTTTGATTTCCTTTTTCAAGTTTTTAAAGTTTTCATCATAGAGGTCCTTCACTTCTTTCTTTCATGCATTTTTTTCTAACGCATTTTTAAGATTATTTCTTTGTTGCTTTGTATGTCCCTCCCCCTGCTTTCACTATATTTGATGTCAGTATAATTTGTGGAGGAGAAGGGGAAAGACAAGTCATTTAAGGATACAGGTGGACCCGTTGCAACAATGAGAAGTACAAGTTGTCATGTTGAAAACGAACTTTACAACTTTGGTGGGGGGGGGAGAGGATTGGTTGGGGAGAGTGGGGGGAGGCTGGGAAGGGATGTGAAGGGTAAACAAAGGAGGAGGCTGCAATGCTTGATAAGAAATGTACTCATTATCTTGCCCATGTAATTGTAACCCCTCTGTACAGTATGTTCACAATGAAAAAAAAAGAAAAAAAAGAAAAAAAAAGACAAAGAAAAAAAGAAGAAAAAAAAGAAAAAGAAAAAAAAAGAATGAAAGCTTCTGCTGTCAAGTACTGTCTTAGGCAGCTCGATGATTTCCCTCACTTCCATTGTGGTGAAGCTTTGATATTCAGATGCGCTCCTAAAGAACTAGGCTATCTTTATGAAGCAAATAGAGCAAAAAAAGCTGAAATTCCACATTCTTTGTTTTATTACAAGGTAGTATTAAAGATTTAGCACTCTAGGTCCAGAGATCAGGTCACCATATTTATTTTGTTGGAAATGTGCCTAAGTTAATGTAACTTTTGTTCAGTATAATGATCTTGAGTTTTATCCATTTTTCTGCAAATGGCATAATTTGATTCTTTTTATGGCTGAATAATACTCCATTGTGCCTATATCGCATATTTTTATCCATTCATCAGTTGTTCGGCATCTAGGCTGACTCCACAGGTTGGCTTTTGAACAGTGTTTACTACAGCTAGATGAGTATTTAAGGTGTCTTTTGTGTATATTGATGTACATTGCTTTGGATATATACCAGGTATGGGGGTTATGAAGTAGATCCATTTTTAGCTTTTTTATGAACTTCCATACTGATTTCCGTAGTTGTACTAGTTTATATATCTACCACCAGCATATGAGAGATTTCTATCTGTGTCGTCATTCCTTGTTTGTTTTCTTGATAATAGCCATTCTGACTGGGGTGAGATGGAATTAGTTTTGGTTTGCATTTCTCTTATGGCTGAGACTGTTGAACTTATGAGCTTATTAGCCATTTATACTTCCGAAAACTGTTTAATTCATTTGCCCGTGTGATAAGTCAATTATTGTGTGTCTTATTTTTTTTTTAGTTCTTTATATATTATAGATTTTTAATCTTTTGTCTGATAAATCATGAGTGAAGACTTTCTCCCATTCTCTGGGATGTCTTTTCATTAAATAATTATTTCTGGGGGCTGGGAGTGTGGCTTAGTGGTAGAGTGCTTGTTTAGCATTCATGAAGCCCTGGGTTCAGTTCTTCAGTACCGCATAAACAGAAGTTGGAAGTGTCGCTATGGCTCAAGTGATAAGAGTGCTAGCCTTGAGCAAAAGAAGCTCAGGATCATTGCTCAGGCCCAGAGTTCAAGCCCCAGGTCTGGCCAAAACAAAAACAAAAACATAGGACACATAGGAGCCTTCAATCTTTTGCATATAGTATTGTTGGAGGCTGTCTTTTCTCCAACATATGTTTTGTCAAAAATCAAATAATGATAGCTGTGTATATTTATTTCTGAGTCTCTTATGCTGTTTTATTGGGTTTTGTGTCTTTTTTTTTTTTTTTTTTTTTGTACCAGAACCATGCCATTTTTGTCACTTTAGTTCTGAAGTATAATTTGAACTCTCTGTTTTGTTCAGGATTACCTTGGCTATTTGGGATCTGTTGAGCTCCCAAAAATATTTTAGAATTGGTTTTTAGGATTGAATTTCTGGATTGCTTTTTCCCAGTCTGTGAGTGGGATGAGCTTTTGCAGTTATCATATCCTTGTTTGGTAAATTTAGTGGCTCAAATGTGGTTCCATGTGATTGGCTGGTATCTTGGCTATTCTAAACCTCTCTTACTTCACTAGGGATTCATTTGTTATTTGGTGAGTATAATAAGTTTTTCAGGTAAGACAGATTCCAAAGAAGTATTTTTAGAGTTTGTTTAAAGCTTTCCAAAAGTTCAATTTAATTGTACAATAAAAAATTGTCTTCTTAAGAATTTGTCGGGGCTGGGAAGTTGGCTCAGTGGTAGAGTGCTTGCCTTGCATGCATGAGCCCCTGGGTTTGATTCCTCAGCACCACCTAAGCAGAAAAAGCCAGAAGTGGCTCTGTGGCTCAAGTGGTAGAGCACTAGCCTTGAGCTGAAGAGCTGAGGGACAGCGCCCAGGCCCAGAGTTCAGGCCTATGACCACCCCCCCCCCAAAAAAAATTGTTCATGGAGAATATGGTTTTTTTTTTAATATTATTTTATTTTATTTGAGAACATACTGTACAGAGGGGCTACAATTACATGGGCAGGATAATGCATACATTTCTTACCAAGCATTGCAGCCTCCTCCTTTGTTTACCCTTCACCTCCCTTCCCAGCCTCCCCCCTCCCCTCCCCGAGAATATGTTTTTTGAGAAGAATAAGATTAATTAAATCTCTGAGAAATAAATGATGAGAAAGATGTCAGCTGAATGACTTAATTGTGGTGACCTCATTTGAGCAATAGTTTTTATCAGCTGTTGATTTTGCAGGTAGGAGAGACTTGAATGTTAAACAACTAGAGATAAAGTTTGGAGCCATGTACTTAAGTTGTTACTTAATTTTTATCTCATCTGGTGGATAAAATAATATTGACTAGATAATAAGATTGAAGAAGTTACCTAACTCTCCATTTTTGAGTGTCTTGCTGCCTACAGAGTAGTTGCGCTATGAGCTTGAACAGTAAAACATTTGACTATTTTTGTAGTTCATGCATGTAATATGTGCAGAGTGTAAGTAGACAATTAACTTTGAGCAGACTAAATATGTTTATTACATAGTTGTATGGTATTAGGTAAAGTATTCTTGAAAATGAAAATACCAGTGGCTTCTTGTAACTTACTTTTGTATACCATTGACTTCAGCATGCTTTGCTATTTTATAGTCACCTCGAAGACTTTTGCAGAAAGTAATTCATTAAGTATATGCTATATTTTAGTGTGCAAAACTTTGAAAAAAAAACAAGTCACCTTTATAAATTTCTTTTGTGACTATTGCTTAGAAACCAATCTCCTAAAACAGAAGTGGCTTCAAATTTGAGGATAATTCAACTTTTTTACATTATCTGGTGTAAATTCTAAATTATTTTATATCTATTGCTTATATTTCTCTAGAAAGGGAAAACTGAAACTTTTCAATTTTTTTTTTTTGGCCAGTCCTGGGGCTTGAACACAGGTCCTGGCCACTGTCCCTGAGCTGCTTTTGCTCAAGGCTAGCACTCTATCACTTGAGCCATTGCACCACTTCTGGTTTTTCTGTGTATATGGTTCTGAGGAATTGAATCGGACTTCATGCATGCTAGGCAAGCACTCTACCAATAAGCCATATTCCCAGTCCCAAACTTTTAATTTTTAACTTGCTAAAACTTCAGTGTTAGAACTCATGGCAAAAGTGGATGAGAAATTGCTCTGGGACTCCTCTCTCATTTTTAGTATTTTATTATGGCCATTTATATATAGGGATATATACAGCTAAAAAAAGGGTAATGCCTTACTCTTGTCATTTAGTTGTCTTAGAGATACTTAACTATTCTTATTCATTCTTTTGATTTTTTTATTGTGAAAATACTGTACAGAGGGATTACAATTACATGGGCAAGATAATCTTTTGATTTTTTTTACTGTCCTTTCTCTTAATAATATGTATGTGTTGCTAATAAAAAATAACTAATGTGCTAGATGCCGGTGGCTCATGCCTGCAATCCTAGCTACTCAGGAGGCTGAGCTCTGAGTGAGGATTGCTGTTTGAACCATCCTGAGCAGGAAAGTCTGCAAGACATTTATCTCCAATAAACTACTCAGAAAAAGCTGGAAGTGGTGCACTAGCTTTGAGCAAAAGCAACTCAGGAAGGAACAGAGCTCAGGCCCGGAGCCTCAAGGCTGACTCAAAAACACAAAACAAAACAAACTGTAAGGGTTTTGCTTATTATTATTATTATTATTAGCTTATTATGTATCTTCCCATCCTTCCTTCCTTCCTTCCTTCCTTCCTTCCTTCCTTCCTTCCTTCCTTCCTTCCTTCCTTCCTTCCTCCTTCCCTCTCTCCCTCCCTCCCTCCTTCTCTCTTTCTTCTTCTCTCCTTCCTTTCCTTTCTACTTCCTTTCCTTCCTCTCTCCCTTTCTCCTTTCTTCTCCCATAAGAACATCTAGTGAATGTAAGTATTGAGAATGAACATCACTCTTCTAGTCTTGATTGTAGAGGCAAAGCCTTCACTTATATATCATTCATTATGATATTATCTGTGGGTGATTTTGTTGTTGTTTATGCATTTATGCAGTTGCAGAAATTCCTATGTTTAGTTTGTTGAAATACAAAAAAATATGTTGGTGGAGATTGGAGAATTAATCCAGAGCTTCACCCATGTTGGTATTATCAAGTTCTTTTTCTGCATCTGTTGAGATTATGTGACTTTTTTTTGTTTCTATCGAAAACCATTTGGTCATAGTACTTAGATTGCAGACATTTGCCACCATGCAGAACTGTTGAATTCATTTTGTTTTGTTTTTGTGCTGTCCTGGGGGCTTGAACTCAGGGCCTAGGCGTTATCCCTGAGCTTTTGCTCAAAGCTAGCACTCAACCAACTTGAGCCACAGCTCCACTTCTTTGAATCTCTTTTGATAACTTGTATCTGTCAGGAAATTTACTCATCATGGTTACCTAATTTTATTTACATAATTGTTCAAAGTATCATCTTGTAATCCTTTTTTACTTTTTTAAGGTCAATATTGTTTTTCCCTCTCCCTGTTTAAAATTTCATTCATAGGAGTTTTCTTTCTTTTCCGGGCAGTCTAGGTTTACTAATAAAGGTTTTAGTTTTGATTTTTTTTTTCCAAGAGTTAAATTGAAGTTTAAAACTTTTTCCGAATATTTTTCTCTATATTTTTATTTTACTTAGATGCTTATTATTTATTCCATTTGGTTGGTTGATTTAATTTTTCCAGTTTAAGAAACATTTGTCATTTTGTATTAAAAAATCCCATATAAACAGTTATGGTCACTTTATTTTACTTGCAAATTTGCTTATTAAATATGTAGGTTCATGTTTTATATAAAATTTATAAGGATTTTGGTTATTATTTTTTCACATGTACTTTCCAGGCTTTTCTTTATTTGTTGAGATTTCTTTTATATGTATGTATGTTGTTGTTGTTGTTTGGTATTGTAAGAGGATCTTTTAGTTTCTTCTCAATTTCTGTTATTTATTTTCTTATGTTTCTCAGACAGAATACCTTCACATATGCTGCTGGAAACTTGTATTGTTTTTCAGTAAATGTACTTTAATTTTCCAATGTTTCTTCATTTTTAAATGCTTTCTATCTCTTCACTGGTATTTTTCCATTTGGTAAGATATTGTTTTTATATTTTGCTTTATTTCTTTAGAAATGATTACCTTTAGAAATATTTCAATGTATTTGTAATAGTTTACTCCAAGTCTTCATTGAGTTAGTCCTACATCTGGGCTTTTTTTTTTTTTTTTTGGGTCCGGTTGTGGGCCTGAACTCTGGGCCTGGCCGCTGTCCCTCAGCTCTTCAGCTCAAGGCTAGCGCTCTACCACTTGAGCCACAGGCACCACTTCTGGCTTTTTTTTTCTGCTTATGTGGTGCTGAGGAATTGAACCCAGGGCCTCATGCATGCAAGGCAAGTGCTCTACCACTGAGCCACCTTCCCAGCCCATTTGGGCTTTCTTAAAGACAATTTCTGTTGACTATTTTCTTCTTTATGTTTCTCTTTCTCTTGGAAAACGAGGCACAGGCTTCTCATTTTTGTTGTTTATATTGCTCATTGTTCAATGACTTTCATGAATAATTATGGTAAGGGTTTTCTTTGTTGTATGTGGGTTCTGAAGTTTGTTTGGTTGTCCAGTCATTATGTGATTAAACAGCTTTTCAGAAGTGTTTTCAACCAATAAGTTTCTCAGCCTTTGTTGACTGCTTCTTAGAAGTATGTAGGGCTTTCTTTCTTTGCTCTGGCAGGTAGATTACATTCTTGCCTTCCCTTTCTGCTTCCTACTTATATAGAATCTCAGTGTCAGCCAGATACGTGATATTTGTGCCTTCTTGGCTCTTTCCTGACTTGTACAGAATCTCAGTGTCAGCCAGACAGGAGACATTTGTATGTTCTTCACTCTTTCATGGAATGAATGTAGCCTTGAATGTGGGTATGGCCTTTTAGACTCTCATGAAGATGTCATTGCTTTAAAAATTACTTGTGGACACCATTCTCCAGCTTTTCTTTTTTAAGTTTTTAGGCAGCTTCTTTGTGATGGTGGTGTTACCATCTCAGTCTTCCTACCTTATTGAATAATAGTTGCTCATTTTTTAGTGGTGATTCAGGCCAGGTAAAGACAAACTTGGGAATGGAGTTATAGGAATGGTAGTTGTCTGAGAGTGAGGTTTTGGGAGATCCAGACTTGTTCCGTGTCTTTCACAGAGGCTGCTGCCAGGCTGCTAATTTTCAAACTACCATGCTTGTGAGATTGAGGAATTTTCTATTGTTCAGTTAGATACAGAAATAGGACACATTCAAACAATGAAAAACTGGTTGATATACCCTATTTTCTAAAAGAAATAATCCCCAAATTGTCGCAAGCCTTTGTTCAACTTCTTAAGTTTTGAAAAAGCTGATATTGCCAGTGTTCCCTTTACTTTTTTGGAGCAACAGGTATTCAGAGGTCCTCATTCTGTGATTCCAGGCTTCTTTCCTGTTTGCTTTAGAATCAAGGTATTTCCTCTTAACTCGAAATATTAAGGATAGCACTTTTAAACTTTTGTTTTCAAAGTGTTTCCCACTTCTAAGTTAGTTCTGGTTATTTTTTAAAGTAATAATCTTGTTGTATACTCCAAACTGGCCTTGAATTTGTAATTCTCTTTCTCAGTCTCATGAGTATTGGGATCACAGTTATATTCCATTGTGCCAGACAAGAATTCTGTTCGTCTATCTTGTATTCCTTACTACTCATATGAAAAGCTGATTAGGATCTTAGAGTGTTTGGATGGAGTTTATTGATGGTGAGATTACTAGAATAGGGAATTATTTAAAATTTTATAGGAAGGATTAATAAAATCTAAATCTTATAGTAAAATAAACCCCATATAGGTTGAAGTATTTAACATAAAATTCAAATGCAAAAGAATGTAAAAATCAAATTTGGAAAAACTAAAGGAAAATGATATCAGTTTTATGTTGAATCATATGTGGGAGGTGCTAGGGATTGAATCATGTCAGGAATTAGGCTGGCATGTTACCCCTGAACCTGACCTCCAGCCCATGAAATTTATTTTAAATTGAAACCTAAATATTTGAAATAAAAGAAAAACAATTGATGGCTTTACAGGATAATCATTATGTTCCCAGTATTCTTAACAATGATATGTACAAGACATTATGTCAAAAAACGAACTTTAAAATTTTGGTGGGGGAGGGAGAGGTGGGAAGGGGAAACAAAGGAGGAGGCAACAATGCTTGATAAGAAATGTACTCATTACCTTGCCCATGTAATTGTAACCCCTCTGTACGGTATTTTCACACACACACACACACACACACACACACACACACACACACACACACACAATGTGTATAAAGCTCACTTTTAGAATTGTGCAAGAGTATTGTTTCGAAAAGATGCACCTTGAATTGATTGCCACACTCAGAGGAAGTTGACAAAAGTCAGTGCCTCTTTTCCTACTTTTTTTTTTTTCCAAAGCTAAGGTAGGGTCTCGAGGTGGTGACCTTGATAGGAGTTCTTTTAGGCACATTGTTAAGCCCCAAATTAAGACAATGAAGGAGTTGGTGAGATAAGAGTGTAAACATGCCAATAGCAGTGACTTCTTCAGCTGTTCTTGTACCTGATTGATTTAGCCTGCTGGGTTGTGGCTGTGGCTACAGTGAATATACCTTACCACTGATAGCCAGTAGATTCTTTTACAAATGTCACTTTGAATTAGGAATGCTCTCCCAGAAAAAAGAAGAAACATCCCCTTCCAGTAATGTCATGGACAACCAAGACCCTCACTTACAAACTTGCAGGTTTGCTCACCTCAGAGGGTGTGGTTGTGACACAATAAAGTGATGCCTGTCAAGGCATGCCCAGGACCTGTGTAGTGATATTCAGTATGGGTTTGCCAAGACACTGGGGATCTTTGTTACATTAGGGGAAAAGTGATGGAAACATCTTAAGAAATTGCTTCTAAGGCACCTTTCCAGATCTTCAGTAACCATCTGGTTTGACTGTGAGTGATTGTGGTACTCATATCTGGTCCTGAGATATTTTTATGTTGGTAATGTTTCCCTGGGGCAGTTTTGAGAAAGATTTTTAGGCTATTTCTGGGCTGAGATGGAAAGATGTAGGAAGCAGAGTATCAACCTGGTTCATCCCTTTCATTTGTGTTGCTCCATATTTGTATCTGCTCTGTTGCTTAGAATTTGCTCAGAGTATCAGTCTTTGAAATCCAGCGTTTAGGTAACTTTGAGATAGGCACAGAACAGACACTCAAGTATTGTTGAATGAATAAGTAATTAATTGATCTAGAAACAAAATGTGTGAAGTATCTAAAGCATTCCAGAGTGAAGTCTAGGACAGGGTCAGGTCCCTGCTCTGTAAACCGTGGTAGAACTGTACTGAGTGATGCTGGGCATGACACAGTGCTTGTTACACACACCTAAAGAATATGGCTCCCATCTCAGCTCTCAGGAGCTGAGAAGAAAAGTTTGAGAAGAAGAATGTGTGTGAAATGACTAGTGCAGGACAGTGGGGAAGAAAGTTTTAAATGACCAGTCTGGTCTTGCGATTGAATGGCAGCAGTTTGAATACCAACTACTTTGCTTTGGAATCCCAATGTTTCCACTGATTCCAAGGAACCTGTGTTTTGCTGGGGAAACTCAATTCTCTCTTCAAGGTAACATTATGCTCCCAACCTTTCCTCTCATGTTTTAACTGACTAAGGAGTTTTGCTTCAACTTAGATGACAAGAAAAAATGATCCATTAATAGAAAGTGACTGTCATGCAGTTTTTAAGCTGAAGATTATACAGTCATAACATTTGTTTCTAGAGAAATTATTTCTAGCATTTTGAATTAAGTATGCCACAGAAAAACCTTGTAGTGTGAGATTAGTGCATTTGAAAAAGTTTTATCCACAGTTAACTGTCAATCTGCTTAGAAAGATCAGGGGGAATCTACTTTTTTATAATGATTTTTTAAATTTTTTTGTAGAAGAGTTACATTGAGTATTTGTTAGGATGGGGATCCTTGATTTGTCAGGGCTAGAATCTTTACCTTCTATTGTGCCCTTAAGAAGGGCACAGGGTCATGACTTCCTAATCTGCAGAAAGGGCTGATAGCAACCTTTCCAGAGCCTTTTCTCCAGAGCTGGACCTGTACTAGGTGTTCAGTTGTAGTTGTTGCTTGTGTAGTTACTGATTATATTAAGTGGGGTTGTCTCAATGGTAAGCTCTTTTTTGGGGAGTAGGGACTCAATTTCATTTAGTGTTTAATAATTTTTAGTAATGGTATTTAATAGTTTATCTCTTCTTTTTTAAGCATATTAGCATACATGAATTGTACAAGGGGAGACTTCATTTTGACATTTTCATATATGTTTACAATACATATTCATTTTCATCCAGGTTGAATGTCATTTTTACAAAATTTGATGAAGTCCAAAAATCTGGAAACATGATACAGTCTGCAAATGGTAAGTAGAAAAATGAGACTCTATTTCTGCTTTTTCCAGTTTTATGTCAGTAAAATGCGTATGCTATTTCTTGAACAGCTGTTCGGATACTTTAGTATGGCTTTCTAGGTCTTAAACCTTAACCTTTATTCACCCTCTTTCCTAGGCTAGAAACTATAGAATTACTACTGACTTTGTTTCATAGACTATGTTGAATCCATTACTAATCCTGTTGACTTTAGCTTTGATATGTATCCTGAATTTTCATCACTGCTAGTGTGTTCATGATATAGGCCTCATGGTATTTTACCTGGGTTTTCCTCAGAGCCTCTCAACCAGGATTCTTGCTGCTCTTCCTTCCTCGTGTTTACTGTCTGTTTTCACATGACACCAGAGTAATCCTTGTAGAATGTAAATCAGGCACTGTTAATCCTCTGTCCCAAATCCATACCCAGACCACAATTCAGTGCTCACCATTGCACATCAGGTTCTTTGTGATCTGGTGTAGGTCAGTATTCTGATGTCATAGTGTTCTTTCTGAAAGTTCTTTCTCCCTACTACATTGGCCTACCTGCTAACCTTGAACATTCTTAATATCTGTAAGCCGATGATTCCTTCTTGATACCCAAGTATCATTTTCCTTTCACTCACTCCACCCCCATATCTGCTTTAGCTTCCCTACATTTCAGAGGCCAGAATAGCATATCTAGTGATTCAAGGGACATTCTGTGCTTATACTGCTTGATAAGTTGTCCCTTTTTTGTATTGTGTTTTTTATTTTTACCCCCTTGGGACACTTGTCTATATCCCAGACTGGCCTCAAATTCCAAGTCCATGTGTCTCCAACATCTCAAGTGCCATGATAAAATTGTAGCCTGTTGTTTTCACTGTACTTTGTGATATTTGAGGATGAGTGGGTAATTCTCATTCCAAAAAGGGAGGGAAAAGATCAGAGGGATTATTATAAGAATGAAAGTTATCAGATTCCAGCAAGAAACTTTAAACTGTGGCTATATCATTGCATCCTAAATGTTTGAGTTATAAGGTGTGTAGATTATAGCACAGCCTTCAGATTTTGAATATCGAGGTTGTAGAAAATATTTGCATGCTTTGTGCATGAGAGAGAGCAGGCTGCAGAATCCAGGTCTTTGACTCACCCTCCTGAGTATATTTACCATTATTCTTACTCTAAAGGAATCAATCTTTGGACAGAATGTTTCCTATAACTCACTCAAAATGACTAAATTGCTTTTATTAACTCCCACAAATCCTCTTCATATATGGCTATTAAAATATAAACAATATAAGAAAATATAATTTACTATAACTGTGCTAGTATCAACAAACTCACTGATAATTTCCCCATATTTTCTTGCAGTCTGTATTCTTGAAGCTTTGTAACTCATTTAATTTTAATCATGGTATAATTTTCTGTACTTAATCTTGTTCTTTCATATGTACTTTTAAGATTCTGTCTTTGGCAGAAATGGGTCCAGAACTCTTAACATCTTAAGTCTTGAGTCTCTTATGAGTGGGGTTGATGTGTATCTGGGATAGCACCACCTGCATTAATCTGCTGCACATACTTTAACTTTGGGGTATGTATTTGTGTAGTTTGTGTGGCTTCTCAATGTAAGAATTCTTGACACCAAGAAGTAGAAGTAGTGACAAGAAGCAAGTTTGTGTTTTGTTACCTTTACTGTCACTGAAACAGAATCTACCATGGGGCTCTGCCTGGAGGAATATGTGTATGTATTGCTTTGTGGGTTTTACTGAGCATGACAACTACAATTTAAACACCTAGAATATCAAAATCATGTGACATCAGCCATGTTGTAGCAACATTTTATTCTTAATGCATAATTGAAAACATTACCTCCAGGTTTCCTTAAATATTTATTTTACCCACATAGTTTGTATGTGTTTGTATACGTGTGTATGGATATGAAGTGTCCCCCAGAAGGCTCATTGGTTCCTAATATATGTGTTCAGCACAGATTTGTCTTTGGGAAATGATGGATTCATACTTTGATGGAGTTTGCCAGAATGAGCACCTACTTTTGAATGAAAACTACTATGGTGACAAGAGACTCAGACTGGAAGGCTTTCTCTTGTCCTCTCTTTTTCTTCTCCCAGGACAGTGTAAAGCAGCATTTAAATATTCCCTGCCCTGTCCTTTGCATGTTTTTGAGGTTCTCATTTTTCTGAAGTCTGAGCAGGTTGAGCCTCTGAAGCTTGGCTGGGTGATGATGGTTTCTACATGTAGAGAGCTCTTTGGACTGCTACTTTGTGATTTATTTGTAAAACCTCAAGTATGGATTAAAGTAGGTAGAATAGGATAATGAGCCCCATGAAGTTCTTCCCCAGTTGTGGTGATCATCAGAACCTAGGCTTGCTTTATCTCTGTCCATCAGAAGTTTAGTGGGCCAATAGTTGGCAGTTGCCAGTGGCCACCTTATCAGAGTGAGGATCAAGAAAGAGCCTGATTATCTCAATTTTTAATAGAAGCAGAGAAATAGAAAATGAGTGTCAGTTGTAGAGCAGGTGTGTTTCTATGGAATTTTACAAGCAATAGCCTTTGAGAAAGCCCATGCTATTTTCATTGTCTTCTAAGAACAGAGAAGAAAATTTATAATTCCCATTTGTTTCTAAAGAGAAGGAAAAGATGTGCATCATTACATTAATTATATGTTGATGTGGGAAAGGAGCATTGGTACTACAAAGGCAATGTCTTTCCTGACATCTCCACATGAAGCTGAGTTCCACCTGCTATTTTTAACCTGTGTTTTTTTAAAAAAATGTCAATCCTTATGAGTTAGTATTTTTATTTGGACAACATATGCACATATGCAGAAATCACCTACTATCAGAATCCTCTTTTATAATTTTATCTGATTTACAAAAACAGGATAACAAAATAACTTAGGTTATACATATATACAACACTATATAAATATGTACATATTACACAAAATATATATACAGTATACATATTATTCAAATATATACATACTATACACAAAACAGATTGGCCAGGAGTTGGTGGCTCATGCCTGTAATCCTAGCTACTCAGGATCTAAGGATTGAGGTTTGATGCCAGGCTAGGCAGAATATAGTCCATTAGACTCTTGGGACTCTTTATTTCCAATGAACTGGAAAAAGTCAGAAGTAGAGGTGTGGCTCAAGTGGTAGAATGCCAGCCTTGAGTGAAAAAGCCAATTGAGAGTATATGAATAAATGAACAAATCAGCAAATAAACTGATTAAAAAGTAAAGATCAGTATTTTACAGTGTTATAGACTATCCACTGTGAAAGATTATTTCAGTCTACTAGCCTGGTGAGTGCTGGGTTAAGTGCTTCCAAACTGACAACCTGCCAGGTGCCAGTGGTTTATGCCTGTAATCCTAGCTACTCAGAAGGCTGAGCTCTGAGGATCATGGTTCTAAGTCAGCCTGGGCAAAACCCACCCTCCATGAGACTCTAATCTACAATTAACCACTGAAAAGCTGTAATGAGGTGTGGTTCAAGTGGTAGAAATGCTAGCTTTGAGCAAAAAAAAAAAAAAAGGCCGAGGAATAGCACCCAGGCCCTGAATTCAAGCCTTTCCACCTTCCCCAATCAATGCTATAACCTACTTTAAAAATAAAGCACAAAAAAGCTGTGATGTTGGGCTGGGAAGGTGGCTCAGTGGTGGAGCGCTTGCCTTGCATGCCTGAGGCCCTGGGTTCGATTCCTCAGCACCACAAACGCATAAAAGAAAAGAGCCGGAAATGGCACTATGGCTCAAGTGGTAGAGTGCTAGCCTTGAGCTGAAGAGCTGAGGGACAGTGCCCAGGCCCAGAGTTCAGACCCCACGACCGGACCCCCCCCCCCCCCACAAAAAAAAAAAAAAAAGCTGTGATGTGAGTTGATGTGTGACTGAAGTGGAAGAGTACCTGCATAAGTGCAAGGCCTTCTGTCCAAACCCCAGTAGTGCCAATTACAAAACAACCCCCCCCCAAAAAAAGACTGGGCACTAATAGCTCACATCTGTAATTATAGCTACTTAGGAGGCTGAAATCTGAGGATTGTGGTTCAAAGCCAGCCCAGGCAGGAAAGTCTGTAAAATTCTTATCTTCAGTTAAGCTTCCTCCCTCTTCCCACCCCCAGACGGAAGTGGAGCTGTGGTTAAGTGGTAAGAGTACTAACCTTGAGCAAAAAAGTTCAGAAGTAGTGCCTGGGCCCTGAGTTCAAGCCCCAGGTAGAAAAAAAGAATGTTTATTTAATTTGGTGCTGGTCCTGGGGCTTGAAGTTAAAGCCTGGCAGTGTCCCTGAAAGGTGTTTTTGTTTGTTTGTTTGTTTGTTTTTTGTTGTCATTTTCAATTATCTTTTAAGTAGTTGTATATAAGGAAGGTATAATTTAACAAAGAAGTGTGTGAATACAAATGCATCTTGATCTGTGTCATCCCCTTCAACAATCTCATCCTCCTTTAACCCAGCCCTTTCCTTACATTTCTCAATTTTGTGGTATATACAATTAATTCTATTTTTGTTTTTGGGGGGGTCCGGTCTTGGGGCCTGAACTCTGGGCCTGGGCGCTGTCCCTCAGCTCTTCAGCTCAAGGCTAGCACTCTACCACTTGAACTACAGCGCCACTTCCGGCTTTTTTCTTTTTGCTTATGTGGTGCTGAGGAATCGAACCCAGGGCCTCAGGCATGCAAGGCAAGCACTCTACCACTGAGCCACCTTCCCAGCCCTACAATTAATTCTTGATTGCATTAACACCCCCATTCCCCCCACCTTCATTGCCTACCTCTCTCTCCCCTTGGCCCCACTACCCCTTGTAAGTACTTTGCCCATTTCTTGGTGCTTATTTTGTTGGGCATAGACTTAGTCTTTCTTAAAAATTGTACTATTTAAGCTCTCCATAGCATTTATCATAATCCATAGCATTTATTATAACTGCTTGTATACTACTCAGCCTGTTTACTTACAGATTTATAGGTACATTCTACCTACCACTGAGAGAAACCATACAATCTTGGTTTCTCTGTGTGTGGTTTATTTTGTTAGTTATTTATTAATTTATTATTTATTTTGTTTATTTTGTTCAGGGCTACTTGAGCCATAGCTGCACTTCTGGCTTTTTTTGGTAGTTATTGGAGACTTTCCTGCCCCAGTTAGATTCAGTTGTGATCCTTAGATCTCAGTCTCTTGAATAGCTAGGATTACGGGTGTAAGACAACTGTGCCTGGTGTGTGTGTGTGTGTGTGTGTGTGTGTGTGTGTGTGTGTGTGTGTGTGTGTGTGTGTGTGTGTGTGTGTGTGTGTGTGTGTGTGTGTGTGTGTGTGTGTGTGTGTGTGTGTGTGTGTGTGTGTATGTGTAAATGTAATATATATTTTTTCTCGTTTTTTTTTTTTTTTGACAGCATTGGGTACTGGAGTTTGAACTCAGGGCTTTGTGCTTATGAGGCAAATTTTATACCACTGAGCTAGGTTGTCTTTTTGTTGATAAGCTGTACAAAATCTTTATATCTTCAGGATATGAGATTCTTTGCAAATATGTGATTGCAAATATGTTTTTCATATTCCATGGGTGTCTTCTTGGTGGCTCATAATGCCTTTTGGTATACAAAAGTTAAAATTTTTGTTGAAAATCAATTTATCTTTTTTGTGAGTAATAATGCTCCTTTGAAGTCAGAAATGAAAACTTAGATTTGTGCTAAATTGAGGATATTATTAATATAGCAGTAGTTCTTTTGAGGAATAAAGATGCTTCATCCACGACTGTTTCTTGACATATTCTAAATTATGTTCTATAAAGTTTAGTGGATAATTCTTATAATAAAATCCATGGACCTTTCTTTTAAGTGCAATAGAATTGTGGCTAGAATCAGCAATGAAGAAGCAATGTGAAGTGGACTTCCTATCTGAACAGAATACTTCATCTTTGTATGATTCCTCCCTGTTGCTAGGTTACCTTTCAGTGTTGAATGGCAAGAATATGAGAGTTAAAAATATGTTGTTGTATAGATGCCTCTTTTTCTTTTTCCCATCCCCATATAATTAGTAAACCCTTTGAAGCAAAAATTACAGTTTTTCTCTCCATGGGTTTCCAAAAGCAAATTATTTTCTATGTAAGTTTTTAAATCATGCAGATGTGCTTATGCTGTTGGGAGAATTGGATTTTCAGAATGAAAGAGCCAGTAATTATGGACTAGTCAGTGTCCTTTATGTACAACCGCTTAATGATCTATAATTGTATTTGACTGAAGTGAGGCTATGGACATTAATTTGGTTGAAAAATACACATGTATTTGAGTGTCTTTAAGCAAGCTAACATGTTATGAGGAAAGACATATTAGTTGCCAATAGACATCTTGCCTTTTGTTTTTCCACTAAAAATATGATAACATGAAAGAAACAGAGAATTCAACTATATTGGACATGATAAATTCTTTAAGTCTGAAAACAAATGGAACAGTGATAAATTGGGTTAGGTAAGGTCTGAAATATTATGAGGTGTAGCCAGGACAAACATTCATTTAAAGACAAGCCTTTATTAAGCCAAGCCATTATTATTGACAGTAGTCTTTAAAAGCACTGCTTATGAATATGTGGATCAGGTGCCCTTAATGAGTCCCCATCCTTCCCCCTGTTTTTTTTTTTTAAGTAGACTCTGTATCCTGTAAGGTTTGGGATTGTGGCTCAGTGTTTTAGAAAAGTGTTTCCATAATCATATATACAGGGAAAAGGTGTTGGCAGGGCTGGCAAATGTGTTGAGCTGTGCTAAGGAGAAGCCCACCCAAAATAGCCTGGAACAGACTGTTTGATACAGCTTAAGTAGCATAAACTGCAACGGACAGCCTATGTTCAATGTGGAAATAAGTGCTTCATGTTATTTTTCTAATTTACAATTTATGTTAGGGATATTCTGTTTCTTGAGAGGGAACATCAGTTGGTTTAATTTGTTTATAAATAGTAGTTTTAAAGGTGACTCTCTAACATGAGTAATGTTGGATCCGCCCCTGCCTGGTTTGAAGAATCTGTTATGTACAGTCTAGGCTTTTATTTTGGCATGGGGTGGTAGTTGTGATTGGTGCTAGCTTTTACTGAAGAAGCTGTGGGTGGAGAGTTTGCTGATGCTTAAGTTACTGTGAGTCTATAGAGCTTCAGAGCAGTGTTTTTATTTTGTACCACGCTTACTGACAATCATGACTACTGGGAAAGGTAGGTTATTCTCAGATGTTCTGGAAAATGTTTATGATGGTTGCTGCTTGACTAGGAAGTCAATAAAGTACTTAGAATATTTTATAATTGCTTTGGTGGCTGATATCACAATGAAACATAAGAAAATAGTTATTTGCATTTAGTCAAGAAAAAAGTATGTACCCTACAGACACTTAAGCATTAATGTTAATAACCTTCATAAACAAGAAGCAAGGAAAGAGGCAAAGAAAGTAGAGGTTAGATATATTTTCATCAGCTTGTTTTTTTCATGTGCTTTTAATGTTTTCTGTTCTTTTACGTTCAGTGTGTGGGTTATGAAAATAAAATTTCATTTATTATTTAGCATAAGGTGCTTGAAAAGGAATCTACTGGCTAGAAATTTCTTTGTTTCACCAGTAGAATTTAGAAGAAATATACATATAAGCCATAGCCAGGAAAGGATGTTGCTGCTAAGAATCATTGTTTTACATTTTTTCCTTCCTTTTCAAAGGAGCAAGAGTAGAAAGAAAAAGCTACTTGTTCACAACATATCTTACTAATTATCCTTCAGTCTTCCCCTGAGAAGGCTTGGCTATCATAAAGTGACTTAGGCAGCCTCTGTGTGACCCATGCTGTGTTCATTCACCACTTCCATTCTGTCTTGTAGTCCCTGGGGGTGGGAGGGCAGAGAGGAGACAATATGCCTACCCCGGCAGGCTCTTAATTTGTTGTCACTGAAGGACATTTACAAACCCTTTGACTGAAGCAGGTATTATTCAGAATGAATTGTGCACAGTAACAAGTGTTCGTCTCTCTTCCTCTGTGGAAGACCAGCGTGGGCATATATACAGCACTTTTGTCTTAGGCTTATAGTGTCACCAATCATTGAGTGTGTGTGTCTTTTATCTTTTAACTAAATTTGGTTGGCTAGAATCAAAGTTATGGTTTGGCTGAAATAAAGTTGAAAATTTAGCTGAAAATGGCCAGTTTGAAAATACCACAATTCTGCTTATGTCCTTAAATCGAGCATTTAATGTATACAGTGATAGTTTTGTTTGCATTCTATTTTCAGGGTAAGGTACTATAGGAAATCAATACTTAGTAGGAACATTAAATAATTCATGCTCTGAAGAAAATCTACCCTTTCATTCGAGAATGAGTTTGTTACCTATATATGTAGCATTTGTCTTAGGTTGTATTTTGGTAGTCTTTTTAAGCAATAGGGGGAAATGGTATCAGAATCTGCTGTTAAGGGAGAAAGTATTGTGGATCTGAGTTTGGTTTGAGTATTGTGGATCTTTTGCTTGGTGTTTTCCTTTCAAAAAACCCTTTTAGTCACTGTACCTGAGATGCAGGCTAAGATGCTTTGGTAATGGTCTATTATAAGTAGCTGCAAGTATGATAGAGAATGGAGATAACAGCTGCTCCTTGTAGTGTGATGCTTTTATCAATCCATGGTTTATAAAAGATCCATTGATGTGGTCTTCAGACTTCAGCTATGCTCCCTGTATGGAGTGGAGTTTAACATTTTTAGAGCATTTCTGCATTTGTTTGCTCCTGTTTTATGTAACAAAGCAGCTCCATGAGAAGTAAGCCTGAAGGTTTCAGATTTTCTCTAATAGAGGTGGTATCAGGATAGAGAAGGGAATTCATGCACTTTTCTGTCTTAGACCAGTCAGTCCCTGCAAGCCATTCTGCTAAATAGGATGCAGCCTCTGAACCTTTGTGGTCAATCCTGGAGTTACTGTTTGCTTCTGATTCGGAAATTGTACCATGTTCAACAGTTGCTGTATGAAATTATAAGAAGATGAGAGCATTGAAAGAAATATTACTAGCTTGGTGGGACGTATGTGCAATCCCAGCACTTAGAGGTAGAGATAGAGGCAAGAGGATCACGAGAGTGGAGGGGAGATTCTGGGACAGGAAATAATAACATTGTACCCTTAACACTTTGGGCTCTCATTAGAGGAGACTGTGTGAATCAGATGGTCAGGGGCTTGTGCAACATGCTGGAAAACTGGGATTTTCATTATTGGCCATTTCTTATAAAAAAAATGAGTGTGTAAAGGAAACTCATTATAGGATAGTTAACTTTAACTTTAGCAAATACAGTAGTGAAATGAAAACCCAACTTATCTATTACCATCATTTCATAAAACAAGAATGTATTAACATCAGGGAAGGTGGCTCAGTGGTAGAGTGCTTGCCTAGCATGCAAGAGGCCCTGGGTTCTATTCCTCAGCACCACATAAGCAGAAAAATCCAGGAGTGGCTCTGTGGCTCAAGTGGTAGAGCACTAGCCTTGAGCTGAAGAGCTGAGGGACAGTGCCCAGGCCCAGAGTTCAGGCCCCATGACCAGGGGGGGAAAATGTAATGTCAGTATGAAAGAGTCATTAAAATAAAACAAATATAGGTTTATGAGAAATTTACCAGTTTTTTTCTTATTTTTCTAAGTTTGTTGCAGACTGGGGTAAATTATTTAAAAATAGATTACCAATCTCTTAGGAAGTTTTTGGGACTATTGAACTAGGTGGCTAGATTGCAAGTGTCTTAGGGAGGGGCTTTGGACCTGGAATGAATGTGTGTAGACTCTGGAATCCCTCAGACTAAAGTGGGAGCATAGCTTCTGTTGGAGGAGTGTATAACCTGAGCAGGCTGCTTGTTTGTCAGCCTCAGTTTCCTCCAGTGTGAGCTGGGGAAAACAATCCTATGCTACCATGAACTGTAATTAAGGTGATCCTCAGGTGGTAGTGAAGTGCATCTGGCCTGGCATTTAAAGGTCATCTTATGTGATAAAGGTAGAACTGGAGTTTTTGGGCCCAGATTCAAACTCCAGGGGTTCCATGTCAAGTCTAGCTACTTACTCTTGTATGCTATATAAAGACATGTTAGAATGAAGGGCAGAAAGGAGATGTATTACGCTGCACAAGATTATTCAGGAAGGGACAAGCTACTAGCATTTCAACCTATCTTCAGCTATCTTGGAGTACAGACAAGAGCTTTCGTGTGTGTGTGTGTGTGTGTGTGTGTGTGTGTGTGTGTGTGTGTTCATGCATGTGCTGGTGGTCCTGGGTTTGAACTTGGACCTGGGTGTTGTCCCTGTGCGTACACATGTTCTCTCTCCCTCTTCTCTTTTTTTCTCTCTCTCCCTCTCTCTCTTTTTGGTTCAAGGCTGCTAGCACTCTATCTGTTGAACAACAGCTCCACTTCTGACATTTTTTTAGTAGTTAATTGAAGATAAGGGTCTTACTGACTTTCCTGCCAAGGCTGGCTTCAAATTGTGATTCTCGGATCTCAGCCTCCTGAGTAGCTGAGCCACCAGTGCTTCATGAGCCATGCGCTTGAAGTTGAATTAGGAAAAGAATTAGGGGGATGGCACAAAAGGTACATGTAGTTAATTAAGTCTTGGTTACAGGAAGGTCACAGATACATTTTGGCAGATCATTATCATAGTGCTTCTTTCCAGAGGGTTTCAGAGAAGTTACCACTGTCACCACTTGAGGGAAGCAATCTGGTCAGATAAAATGACCAGGTCTGGCCGGTGGTCCATTCTGAGGAGCCTTGTTATATTTTGCCTTGAGATCAGATCAACCCTATCTTTCTTGGATTCCATGGTGACTGTCAGCAAAGATAGATACTCAGAAGTGATGGCAAGGATGTCAGGCTTTTCTCCTACTTTTGGCTAATTCTCCAGCTCAAGTAAGGGCAAAAGCAATTAATGTACCTATTACACAGCCACTTTGCCAGTATTAGTGAAAATTTAACTGCCGGTGTTTTTTGTTTTGTTTTGGTGCTGGTCCTGGGGCTTTAACTTCCAGTCTGGGCACTGTTCCTGAGCTTTTGTGTGCAAGGCTAGTGCTCTGCTAGTTGAGCCACAGCTATAGCTCCATTTCTGGATAGATGGCTAAGTTGGAGACAAGAATCTAATAGGCTTTTATTGCCCAGTCTAGCTTTGAACCGTGAGCCTTAGATCTCAGCCTCCTGATTAACTAGGATTACAGGTGTGAGCCACTGGTACCCAGTTGGATTGCAGTGTTTTTTTTTTTTAATGATATGCTCAGTCTTTTTTTTAAAAAATAGATATCTCTTAAGAAAACAAGGTGTAACTGGGTGCCAGTGGCTCATGCCTATAAATCCTAACCATGCAGGAGGCTGAGAGCTGAGCATTGTGATTTTGCCAGCCTCAACAGAAAAGTCTGTGAGATTCTTATTTCCAGTTAACTAGCAAAAAGCCAGAAGTGGAGGTGTGACTCAAGTGATAGAGCACCAACCTTGAGTTGAAAAGCCAAGCAAGAGCTCAAGGACCCAAGTCCAAGCCCCAGCCCCATTATGAGCGCATGCGCGGACATGTGCACACGTGCGCGCGCGCGCGCACACACACACACACGGAAGGAAGGAAGGAAGGAGAGTCATATGTACACTCCTAAAAGAAACTGATTGCTGTTCCCAGGTCTTGGTCTCCAATATCACCAGGTGCCTTGAGGAAGTGGCTGGTTCTAGACTTGAACTATATAAGCTGAGACAGATGCATTTTTGTAGAGCCAGCAAGTAGGGAGGTGCTCAAAAAGTTAACAGGCTGGGTCTGAGAGACAGAGGCTGATTGAAATGACATCTAGGGTGTCAACATTGGACTACTTTAAGCAACAAAAAGATGTTATGCTGGATTTTAGCCCAAAATACAAAATAAATACCCATGAATCTGTACTTAAATGATTAAATAAATATATAAAAGGCATATCTCTTGTGCCACTTTTTTGGAACATGTATTATAAACACCACATTCTTCAGTAGGCAACAACTGCTACTCTTTTAAGTGTGGGTGGCATACAGGGACTTTTTTTTTTGTCAGTCATGGGACTTGAACTCTGGGCTTGAATACTGTCCCTCAGCTCTTCAGCTCAAGGCTCGTGCTCTACCACTTGAGCCGCTGTGCCACTTCTGAGTGGTTTTATTGGAGATAAGAGTTTCTCAGACGTTCCTGCCCGGGCTGGCTTTAGGGCTGGCTTTGAACTGTGATCCTCAGATCTCAGTCTCCTGAGTAGCTAGGATTACAGGCATGAGCCACTGGCTCCTGGCTTGGGACTTCTTGTATAATGTAGAAAATAGGGGAAAGTTTATTTTACGAAAGTTTATTTTACAGTGGAGAAAATAGATCAACACCATTTCAGCCCAGATGTTCAAGATCCAACACCAGCAGTCTTGTGGATAGCACGTGCTCATGATGTGGTGGTTAATCTTGATTGCCAACTTGTTGGGATTAAGCAGTGCCTAGATTAGATGTGTCTGTGATTGAGTTTCCAGCAAATTAAAGAGAGGATGACTGGACCTGAGTGTGGTAGCACTATCCAGTAGGGGTGGGGGCATGGCAGATAGAATAAAAAAGGAAAAAAGAGGAGTTAATATAATACCATCCTTTGGCTAGGCAAATGATAATGAAACCATGTGTAATGAGAACCATCAGGTTAAGGTTTTGAGGGTAGGTTGACAATGGATGACTATAGTTTTGGACATTTGGACATAGAATTTTGTTTGGATATGGGTTTAATTCAAGTTCTGTATTTGGGGGTAGAAATGGGGCTATTGAGGAGTAGGACTTAATAAAATATAGGTCTTAAATTACCATATTATTTCTCTTTGTCTTGTGCAGGGAGTGGTAATTCACCTGTAGCTAACAAGATTCTAAATGAGGTCATGAGAGCAGAGATGGATTATAACACAGGGCAGATAGATCTAGTTGTTTCCACTGTTAAGTATATGAACATCCTGATCAGAAGCATTTTCCAAATTTGGCTCTTAGTTTTTCCAGCTGACTTGCTTTTGTGCCTACATAGTGGTTGTCAAGAAGAATTGGGTCAGGATGGTTATTGCAGTAATTAAAATGACATTTCCAAGGAGTGTAAGATGTAGATCTGATGTCTGTGGGACTTGGATTCTGACATTGATGTTTAGACAGTACCCTTCCGGGGAAAGTTCAAGGGTAAAATCAGTACTCTGGCCAGAAGGAAAGAATTTATTAGTCAGTGAAAGGATATACTATGATTATTGTTATTTATTTATTTTTTGCCAGTTATTGAGCATTGAATTCTCTTGCTTGCTAGGTAGATACTCTACTACTTGAGCCATACCTCTCATCCATTTTTGTTTTGGTAATTTTGAAGTAGGGTCTCGTTCTGTATCCAGGCATCCTCCTTCTTGTGCTTGCTCATGTCACAGGTAATGATAGGTGTGCGCCACTGTGACCAGCAGTTGAATGAGATGGAGTCTTGTCAACTTCTTTGAGCCAAGATCCCCTGATCTGCCCCTGTATATACCTTCCATTTAGCTAGAATTATTGGCTGAGATTCTTGTTAAAATGATTTTCATAGATGATCTTAGGTGTTGAAGTTTTAGACTTCAACTCCTGGAGACACACTTTTAGTTTTAAATTATTAATGTGTTAACTTTATCTTCCTTAATATGAACTTAAACCTTTTCTATGAATATTAAAACTGCAAGTCAGAATATGCCCATCAAAATGTCTGTACATTTATAGAGTGACAGTGTCAGTTTCCTACTATTTTCTTGTTACCATGAGCCAGTCCTTTCTTTCCTTGCCCCAATGGCTTTACCCATGTGTTCTGTACAATAGTGCACCTTACTCTTTACTCAGCTAAATACACACTAAGTTCTCAGCTTACATTATTTATAGAAGGCGGGTTTCCTTACCTCCTCTATTTTCAAATTGAGTGAGTGTGTGTGTGTGTGTGTGTGTGTGTGTGTGTGTGTGTGTGTGTGTGTGTGTGTGTGTGTGTGTGTTGGTACTGAGGCTTGAGCTCAGACCTTGAGCTCTCACTTGGCTTTTTCCACTCAAGGCTGGAGCACTGCTGCTTGACCACAACTCCACTTCTGGCTTTTTTTTTTTTTTTTGGTGGTTAATTGGAGATGAGTCTTACAGACTATTCTGCCCAGTCTGGCTTCAAACTGTGATCTTCAGATCTCAGCCTTCTGTGTAGCTAGAATTACAGTCATGGGCTATTAATTTGCATTAATGCTGCAAATTAGTATTTTGAGTTTTGGGTTGAGATATGAAGTCTCTTGGTACAGAAAATTATTTGTTAGTCATCTTTCTATTGTTAAAAATACCTGAGATAGGCTGGGTGCTGGAGGTTCATGCCTGTAATCCTAGCTACTCTGAAGACTGAGATCTGAGGATCAATTTGAAGCCGTCCCGGGCAGGAAAGACTGTGAGACCTACGTCCAGTAAACTACTCAGAAAAAGTCGAAAGTGTTGCTGTGGCTCGAGTGGTAGAGCACTAGCCTTGAGCAGAGAGGCTCAGGGACAGTTCCCAGGCCCTGAGTTCAAGCCCCAAGCCCAGCCCCAAACAAACAAACAAAAAAAAATCACCCTAAGATAAGTCAACTTAAAAGAATGGGGAAAGGTTTATTTGGGCTCAGATTTCAGAGGTTTCTATCCATGAATAGTTACCCTGTTGCTTTGGGGTTTGTGATGAGATACTATATTGTGGCAGACAGTGCATGGCTGAGCAAAATAGCTCACCTGTGGCAGCCAGGAAGCAGAAAGGAGAAAGATGGTCCCAATTCCTCTTCAGGGGCATACCCCCAATGATTTAAGTTTCTCCTGTCAGGCCCCACCCCCTAAATAATCCACTACCTCACTGAGAGGCCCTTTTCCTACTGAAAATAAGTCTCACTCTCTGCTTAGTCAGACAT
This sequence comes from Dipodomys merriami, assembly GCF_024711535.1. Lineage (NCBI taxonomy): Eukaryota > Metazoa > Chordata > Mammalia > Rodentia > Heteromyidae > Dipodomys > Dipodomys merriami. The sequence goes on along the minus strand of NW_027202782.1, from coordinate 2,789,389 downwards.
ACTTGTGCTTCATTGTTAATAGCAAATCAGAACTTTCCTCTTGCCCTTTCTTTGCCTCCTACTCATGAATTGCCTGCCTATAACAGATGTCTGAGCAGTCTGTACTCAGGAAGAAAAGGCTCTGCCTTTGGCCAAAGCCAGTAGGATTCTTCCCTGGACCACACTGACTAAAATGTCTCTTGCCATTCTCTCTTGCCTCCTCCCTGTTACAGAACATTTCTTTTTCCTTCAGCACTTACTATCTCAGGTTGTTTCTACAAATGTCATTGAACTTCTTTGTTCTACCAGTTCCTTGGAGAGAATTGACAATTTCTTCATAGTATATTCCCAGGATCAGCCAAGTGCCTGAAAGGTAGTAGACTCTCATGTTTTTCAATTAATAAATGGTAGATGTTTTCTGAGTCACCTCCTATATCTTGGCTGTTGTTTCTTCAGGTAAATTAATGCATTGCTCATTTTAACTTCAAGCTTATGCAAGAGAATCTGTCTCATCTTGCTATTTTCATCACTTCTCTCTCATTTTTTTTCTCCCTTCTATTGCCTTCAAAGGACCAAAACCAACTTACAAAGGATTCCAGCCTCTAGGGGGCAGAGCATAGTTTTGTTCTGGACAGGGTCTTGGATAAGGTCCTAGAGACCAGGCTTCATCCAGTCTGTTCAGAAGTTCTTGTTATAATAGTATTCATACCCAATGAAGCTGACTTTTGACAGAAAAAGTAGAAGAAAGCTTGTTGGTTCTTTCGCGTATTCACTTTTTTGAGACAGTGCCTTACTAGTAGCCCAGGCTGATCTCAAACTCACAGTCCTACATCAACTTCCCAAGTACTAGGATTGTAGGTGTGCACTACCTTGCCTGGCCTCAGAAGGAAGCTTAACATGCAAGCATTTATAAATTAGTTGTTAGCCTAAATAGAACAGTGGTGTGATTATTGTCTGGGGAATTGGCTTAGAAACTGGAGGATGTTGTGAGAAGCCAAATGTAATGGTAACATACCTCACTCAGTATTTGGCCAGGATGATGAAGATATAAGGACACTTTGTCTATTTGGATACACTGGGGCGTGTGTGTGTGTGTGTGTGTGTGTGTGTGTGTGTGTGTGTGTGTGTGTGTGTGTGTGTGTGTGTGTGTGTGTGTGTGTTTCTTTTGTGGTTACTGGTGCCTTGTGTATTCCAGGCAAATTCTGTTACTACTGAACTTGTCCCTATCCTCACTTGGTATCTTTGGACTAGAAAATAAGCATATGACCAATGCATGAGGACAAGTGTTTACCAAGTAATTTCAGTAATATATCTATAACTTGTAGAAATTTTCCACAGACACTCAATAGGGTATGTAGAGTAGCTACTTACCTGCACCTCTTCCCTCTGATGTCTGCAGCCTCCCATGAGTTGACACTTCCCTTGCTTCCTGTTTTTAGCCTACAGTGACCGGGCCCCAACACATACATCTGTGTGTCTGGATAATTCTCTAGACAAATAGCAATAGAAACCTAATTTCCTTTGCAGTTAGGTTTGTTCTGGTCCTGGAATATAATTCAAAGCAGGTTAGTAAACTAATTGCTTTGAAGTTTTGAAACAAGTTATTCTCAGTTTATGTTACAATTTGTAATTATGTGACTAGCTAAAGCTATGTGAATCTTTTTAAGTAGCTGTTTGGGTAGGCTTTATAAAGGATACTGTGGTGGTAGTAAACTTGATGTAAGCATTTGTGTATTGTAGTTACCTGAAAGTCTTATTAAATCCATAGAAAACTATCAATTATAGTCTGACTTTTAACTTTTCAAACTGTACAATTTGCAGTTATTCAGATTTGCATGAACAGTGCAACAAGGAAACAGATGAATTGTTGGAGAAAATAAAACAACCTCATAAATATTTTTTCAGAGGTAGTTATTTCAGCAGTATTTATTAGAAAAGATTTCAAGCAGTAACTGATTTTTTCCTCTATGACAATGTTTAATTATTCTTAGAATCTTTGTGCTATCCTGAGCTTTATTGAGTTGTAGTTCACTGTAGACTTAGAAAAGTGATCATTTTCTTGCAGAGAGAATTGAAAGCTAAAAGGTCATGTTCAGAGAGGATGAGTGTTAATATGAATTGACTTGAGCTTTCTACTAGGCTTGGTGTAGTGGCTAAACAGGATACCTAGCAAGTATATTTGTGAGTTATATCTTGTATACCAGAGAAGAGCTTTGTTGTCTATAGGAGAGAGGACTGACACAAATGTCCCGCTGAATAAACCTGGTTGGTGGTCAGTACATATTCAGGGGGCCGGTCCTACCTCTGAAAACCTAGCAGGAGCTCCTTAAAAATTTGACCTAGAGCTGGGCACCAGTGGCTCACGCCTGTAATCCTAGCTACTCAGGAGGCTGAGATCTGAGGATCGTGGCTCAAAACCAGCCGGGGCAGGAAAGTCTGTGAGACTCTTATCTCCAATAAAGCATTAGAAAACTGGAAGTGGCACTGTGGCTCAAGTGCTAGAGCACTTGCCTTGAGCAAAAGAAGCTCAGGGACAGTGCCCAGGACTATGCGCGTGTACGTGCACATACACATGCATGCACGCGCGCGCGCTCTCTCTCACACACACACACACACACACACACACACACACACACACACACACACACACACACACACACACACACACAAAGACTCAAGTGACAACCCTGAGCTGAATGAAACTAAAATATGAGCCTAATAGACTCTTATTTTCAGGACCAAGAGCTAAATGAACTAAAATATAGGTAAATGGTGCTGACCATAAATTATAATATGGGACTAAAGTATTCACGATCTCAAAGGTCACAATGGAGACACCAGACATTATCAGACCCATCAACTTCCAAAGGTTTTAAAAATCTCTGAATGGTAATCAGGGGAGACAGATTTTAGCTTGTTTCCCATCTTCCTGTTGCTTCATTTTAAATGTAGTTCAGTTTATACAAAACAGTGGCATAATGATTGGCTTCTCTGCATGTCTGTCTGTGAGAAGTTTCTAACTGCTCCTGGGTGGTCCAGGAGTTGTCTCTGGAATATGTTCTAACTGTGTAGTTGCTCATCATGGTGTAGCCTACAACCTTCCTAAGTGAAGTAGCATTGAAAACATCTCACACCTCCCAGTTCCTCTGTCCTAGTCACAATTAATACAGTGAGTCACATTGCACCTTTGGGAGGCGGGTATAAAGAATCCTTTCTAAACTTTATTTGGCCTGTTCTGTGTTTATAAGTCATGTCCTGTAAATTCCTGCAGTAAATCATCATCCTGAATCATACGTGGTGCTGATTTTACGTGTCTGTTCCCAGGCTGGACTAAGAGTACCAGAGGAAAATAATGGCTTTCCTTTCTTTATTCCAGCCTCTACCAGAATACCTAGAACATAGTTGGGCTTAATAAATTCTGGAGAGATGAGGGATGGATGAAGTCCATGGTGTGTTGGCATCCACAGGAGGCATTCTCTTGGGTAGCCTCCCAGTGATAGGCATCTGTACTCAGGCTGGAGTTGTGAGTCTACCCAGTTCTATTGCAATAGTAGCAAAAAGAGTTCTTTGAGACCAGATTGCTTCTCAGGCAATCCTGTGACCTGGGCTTGAACTACGTGTTAGAGGGAGGCCATGGAAAGTTAGGAAACAGTTTTCATTTATAAATAATGCACATTGGTTGTACAGGGACAGTTTTTTTTTTTTAAATCATGATCAAACTCACTATCCACCCTCCCCCCACCCCTTGCCCCATTTCCTTCCTCTCCCTACTCTTCTTTCTCCTCTTCCTTCTTTTTTTGATGCCAGTCCTTGGGCTTGAACTCAAGGCCTGGGTGGGCATTGTCCCCGAGCTTTTGTGCTCAAGACTAGCTACCACCCTACCAGTTGAGCCACACAGTTCTGCTGTTGGCTTTCTGGTGGTTAATTGGAAAAAAGAGTTACATGGACTTTTATGCGTGGGCTTGCTTCGAACCTCAGTCCTCAGATCTCATTCTCCACAAGAGCTCAGATTATAGGCATGAGCCTCAGGCACCCAGCCCCTCTTTCCTTCTTCAAGCCATTTCAGTGTTCTGTTTTCGTACATGCATATAAAGTACTACAATCATATTCACCCTTATTCATCCTTCCTCTGTGAGGATGCCTCTCCAATATAGCTTGTTTTATTTTCTTGTGATTTATTTTTTTTCTGCATGTATTACCACTTGGTGAAAACATATTCCTAGCTCAGCCTGTTGTTCTGTTTTCTTCTACTTTGCATCACTTTTAGTAATGCAACATATTTTGTTCATTTCAAATCTCTGGTCTTGTGTCTCCAAGCCCAGAAGAAAGAGGTTATAGGATTGCTATAATGAGTAGGGCAGAGTCTTGACTCTTTGCCAGGGCCAGGTTTCTGTCTTTCTCTTGAAGTAGGGGTGTGTCACTGAGAATAAGAGAGGGTGGTTACCTGAGAACTGCCAGGAGCTTGTCTGTAGATGGTTGGAGCAGACAGTACATTGGATGTAGGCATAAAGTGGTATTCCTTATTTGCAGATAGGGAAAATGTCCCTTTTTCCATTGTTTTCTTTTTTAAATTTTTATTTAATTTTTTAAATTATGATTTTCTATGTTGTTGTTCTTAATGTACTATGTGAAATTACTTCTTTTTTCTTTCAGAGTGTGTGTGTGTGTGTGTGTGTGTGTGTGTGTGTGTGTGTGTGTGTGTGTGTGTGTGTGTGTGTGTGTGTGTGTTTTCCTTTCCCTATGGTTTATCCCCTGTTATCACTGTATTTGACTTTGGTACCCTGAGTATTGTATGTGTTTATCTGAATTAGGGAAGGGAAGGGGAATAACAAAATGAGACAAACGACAAAAGGTGAACCAATGCAACAGCAATACTCACAAGACAATATGTTAGAAATGAACTTTACAACTCGAGGAGGGGATTGGAGGAGGGAAAATGGTAGAAAAATGAGGGAGGTGTAGCAATGTTCAACAAAAAATGTACTTACTACCTTACGTCACTGTAAGCCCTCTGTATATCACTTTGACAATAAAATTAAATTAAGAAAAATTATGAGGTGAAGCTTGGGGAAAGTGCAGATGTGTGACTAATGGCCTTGCCTTGGGACTGGCTCACTGTCAGTGCAAGCTATGCATTTCTCCACCCACAGAATCTTCCCTGGGTCTGTACATTGTCACTTGTTTATAAGCTGTAGAGCAGCAGCCACTGAGACCCAATGGGAAATGGAGCCTTGGCCTGGTGCTGCTGAGAGGCCAGTGTGGACCCTGAGCTCCCAGCGGTGCCCCTAAGGAGCAGGTATTGGTGGGAGTTGCTTCAGGCCCTTCTTACATATCGCTTTCCTTGCTAGTGTCTGGTACTTTCTCTTTGCCTGTTTTTTCTTTCCTCCTCCCCAGCTTCTTCCCTTTGTATCTCCCCTTTTAAAGGATTAGGAAAACAAAAATGATTAACATTTTTTTGTATTACATTTAAAAAACTTTTTATAAAGGTGATACACAGAGGGGTTATTGTTTCATAAGTCAGGTAATAAATACATTTCTTTTTGGACAATGTCACCCCTTCCTTTGCTCTCTCAGCAAAAATGAATTTTTGAGATTACCCACGGTCTGTGATTCATCTTACTTTATCTGTACTGAGGACATCTTTGTTGAAATAGTCTTAAAATGCCAGTCAAGTTTTTTGGTGGCATGTTCTTAGGCTAAACAAAAGGAAAGTGATCTATTGCTTGGTTGCATTTCAGGCTCTCTTTTTCTGGAGAAGAAAGGGTAGTAGAAGTAGCACATTGTTGGTTAGCATCTCCCTAGCTCTTATTCCTCTTTCATTGTTGAATTGTGAAAAAAATTAGCATTTCCATGCAGGCTGAACATTTTTACATCCTTTATTCTGGCAAAAGTGTGTCTTAATTTTGTAAAGTGAGAAGTGTTTTGTTTGAGAATGTAGATTTTGAAGGATTTCCCACAGAGCAAAGTTAAATAGGACTAATCCTGTTGTGTACTGGTGTATATTGAGTAGATTAGGGAGCTATCACTACCCCACATCTCCTATTTTGTTAGAGAAAGGAATGTAGACACTTAGAAGAAAACAAAATGTTTCAAAACAACCAGCCATTCATTAATAGTGTGGCTTGTATTTCTGTAACTTTGTGTTTAGGCACTCTCTGACCTAGGTTAGAATTAAAAGGTAGGGTGCCAGATGGGCAAGAAATGTGATTTAAACAATGAACAGAAATGTAAGTCTTCTTAGATTATCCTTCAACAATATTTTGTAGTTGTCAGCATGTCTTAAAGCCTGGTAAAGTTACTTATTGATGGCATTGTTGTTTTGTTTTTAACATCTTTGGATTATTTGGTGTTGATAGATAGAAAATAAAATTGATTTTTAAGAATTGATTTTTATTTATTGATTTTATATCCTACAACCTCACTGAACTCATTCATTGATTCAAATGTTTGTAGTGTTTTCCAAACATTTTCTATATACAGGATTATGTTATGTGTGAATGGAGATGGTTTTAGTTTTTCCTCTCTGATCTGGATGCATTTTGTGTCTTATTCTAATCTGATTGTCCTGGCTAGAACTGTGTTGTGTTGCACAGAAATGGTGAGAATGATATCTTGCCCGTTCTTGACCTATAGGGGAAAGCAGCCAGGCATTAAATATTAAGTACGATTTGCTTAGTGTAGTTTTGGGTTTTTGTAAAGCATGTTTCCTTCAAGTATTTTCTCCATGAGTTTTATATGTTTTCAAGTGCTTATATTGTATTTAGAGATCACCTTTGTTTGTCTTCTATTATGTTAGATATTAAGTTAATTGCATCCTAAGCCAATGTTACATTCTTGGGGCAAATTATACCTGGCTGTGATAATAATTATGCTTATGTTTTGCTGGGTTTGGTGTGCTAGTTGTGTGAACGTAAAACTTTGTGTTTTCTAATCTACTCTTATACCACAGCTATTGGCATACAAGACTTATTTGATTGTCATACCTTGCTTCTCACCAGCAATGGTGTCCGCTGATCCAATTCAGTTCTGGCACTAGTTTCTTGGAGGCTGTGTCCTAAAGATGAGTGCTCAGTCCTCATGACTACCCCTACTTCAGACCTGTTTGCAGGCCTTGGTCTCCAAACCCCTGACTGACTACCTATAAATTGAGGTTTCTGTGATCTCCTTCTCATTGTCAATTGATTTGCTAGAGTAGCTCACAGTACTCAAGGAAACACTATATTTACATTGATTGCTTTACTGTGAAGGTTATTTTAAGGATACAAAGCAGAAGTCACATGAAAGATACATGGGAATAGCCCGAGGGGTCTTCCATATGAGTGTTTCTGTCTTGTGGCATTGAGATGTGCCACCTCACAGCACCTACATGAGTTTTTGTTTGTTTGTTAGTCATGGGGTTTGAACTCGGAACCTGGGCACTGTCTCTGAGCTCTTTTGCTCACAGCTAGTGCTCTACCACTTTGAGCCACAGTGCCATTTCCAGTTTTCTGGTGGTCAATTGAAGATAAGAGTATCATAGACTTTTCTGCCCTGGCTGGCTTTGAACTGTGAGGAGATCTCAGACTCTGGAGCAGCTCAGATTACAGGAGTGGGCTGCCAGTGCCCAGCCTTCATGAATTTAGATTTCCTTCTCTGCAAACCTCTATAAATTCACCTGTCTGGGAGGTCTCTAGACCCTGTCCTTTTGGGTTTTGTTTTTGTTGTTGTTGTTGTTTTGGGTCCGGTTGTGGGGCCTGAACTCTGGGCCTGGGTGCTGTCCCTCAGTTCTTCAGCTCAAGGCTAGCGCTCTACCACTTGAGCCACAGTGCCACTTCTGGCTTTTTTCTTTTTGCTTATGTGGTGCTGAGGAATCGAACCCAGGGCCTCAGGCATGCAAGGCAAGTGCTCTACCACTGAGCCACCTTCCCAGCCCCTCCTTTTGGGTTTTATGGAGACTTTACTGTGTAGGAATAGGTCCTAGAGAACTGAATCAAAATGTAAGTAGGCAAATAAAAACAATGATTTCATGCTAATAGTCTGAGTGAGAAAACCCAGCAAGGCCAGTCTGCCCAGATTCTTCTTGCCTCTGTGTGTAGTATTTCTTCTTTGTAGTCATGGAGGAGGATCACTTCTGAAATGGAAGTCTTAGGATCTATTATCAGAAAAGTAGGTAGGAGAATTTCCTTATGACCATTTTCAAAACAGAAGAACAGGAGATTGGAGTATTCTTTTATTTTCTATGATCTACCTCCAGGGGAAGATCACAGTAATTTTAGTTTCTATGGTTTGCCTTGGGAGAAGAAACAAACAGGTAAAAGGAGAGCTGGAGAAAGTCAAAAGGAGAGTGCTTTGCTTTCTGGGGCCTTAAGCATCCCACCATTATCCTAGTCACTTAGAAAATGGTAAGAATAGAAATAGTGATCCAGGAACCTTGGACAAAAGCATGCACTTAGTATATATGTCATACCACAGCAGTATTTTCTAGTCTGTGTTCATAAAACAAATTAATAATTCCAAGAAATTGTCTTAAATAATTTTCTTCAGCAAACAAGCATTTGTTGTAAGAATTTTAACAGTGCAAAGCCCTGAGTTCACTTCCAGTTAAAAAGCATTACCCAGAATGATGCACAGAAAATCCCTAGTGCAGTGTGCAGCACAGAGTAAGAGGCTAGTTTGTGTAAATTGCTCTTTGGAGTTGGTGGTCACTTAATATCATGACTCAGAGCATAAGATCTTGAGTCAAGACAGACCAGGATTTGAATCTTGACTCACTGTGTGTGTGTGTGTGTGTGTGTGTGTGTGTGTGTGTGTGTGTGTGTGTGTGTGTGTGTGTGTGTGTGTGTGTGTGTGTGTGTGTGTGTGTGTGTGTGTGTGTGTGTGTGTGTGTGTGTGTGTGTGTGTGTGTGTGTGTGTGTGTGTGTGTGTGTTGGTCCAGGGCTTGAGCTTTTTTGCTCAAGGCTGATACTCTACCACTTGAGTTACAGCTCCCTTTCTGGCTTTTTGCTGTTTATTTGGAGATGAGTTTCATGGACTTTGTTGTTTAGACTGGCTTCGAACCGTGATCCTCAATTCTCAGCCTCCTTAGTAACTAGGATTACAGGCTTGTGCCATTGGCATCTGACTTTTGTTTTTTTCTTAAATTAAGACTAGGACAATAATAGTACTTTCCTTGTTAGGGTATTAGGAGGATTTAATGCTAAATACAAAACCAAATGCAGGGCCTGGTATATATACAGTTACATAACCCCCGGCTGCTTTTAAAATAGTGACAATGGGGCTGGGAGGGTGCCTCAGTGGTAGAGCACTTGCCTTGCATGCATGAGGTCCTGGGTTCGATTCCTCAGCACCACATAAGCAAAAAGAGAAAAAGCCGGAAGTGGGGCTGTGGCTCAAGTGATAGAGAGCTAGCCTTGAGCTGAAGAGCTGAGGGACAGCACCCAGGCCCAGAGTTCAGGCCCCACGACCGGACCCCCCCAAAAAAAAAAATAAAATAGTGACAATGTGTGGCATCATGAAGATAGAATTTGGAAACAATTGAACTGTCTATTGATGGCAATTGATTAAAATGGATGGATTAGATGAATATGGATATAGGAAGATGTGTTCTAAGTAGTAGGCAAAGAAGCCAGGTATAGAATGGATGCAGTAAAGGGTCAGAGGAGAGGCTCTGAAAGCAGCCAGGAATACCATCAGCTTCCACAAAGTGCTCCTGAGCGGTGAAGCAGAGATTATAGTGATCTGCTCGATCACTTTTGACCCATAAAACCTGAGTGTTTTTTATACCTTCCACTGTCCAAACGGATTAGTTTAGTTCTCAGACAGCTGAGTTCTATTGGGCCCTTGAGCAGGACCCTGAACAGGACCCTGAGCATCTCAGTCAGTGTACATTTCTGACAGGGCTGCTTCTGATTTCCCATGGGCAGCCCTGACCATTCTGCATGCTCTTTTCAGTACTTAGACCACTATAGTTATTCAATTTCTCAAAGTCTACTGGTTTGCTTATAAGTCCATAGATGACTGTGTTTGTTTTTCCAGGATTCTCTCTGTTGTGTTTTAAATTCCATTTTGTACAGTAGTTCTTTGAAGCAGGCTATTCTGCTGTTTGTTTTTCCCCCTTTACTCTGTCTACTTAGTTAGGAGTTAGGGTGGTTGAGGGGTTTCTGTAGAAACTTCATGAGTCATTTTTAAGTGTCTTGTCCCAGTGCTGTAAAAATAGGGATGGCACTCTGGTGATTTTAAAGGATCAAGGGAGGTGATGGCTGCAAACTGGAGGCTCCACTTAGCTTATACAAGGTTTCTTATTCCCACTCCGTCAGATGGGAGAAGTGACAGTCAGAGGAGGTGTTTACAGTGGAGGCTGAGAAGAGAATTAATGATTTCTGTGGCCTCAGGGAGAACCATCCTTCTGTAAGACCATTTTCTATGCCCAAGCATATGTTGTCGCCTTGTACAAAAAACTAGTACACCCTGTTGTCACTGTGTTTGATTTTGGCACCCTGCATCTTGTATATATACATTTATCTAATTTGGGGAGGGGAAGGAGAATAACAAAATGCTGAAACAAGGACTCAGGATGACTCATGGCAACAATGATACTCACAGGACACTATGTTGGAAATGAACCTTACAACTTTGGGGGTGGGAAGGGATAGTGGGAGAAAAACAAAGGAGGGGGTAACAATGCACGACAAAAATTGTACTCATTACCCATACTGATGGAACTGTAACCACTCTGTACAGCATCTTTTCAAGAAAATAAAATTTTAAAAAACTAGTACAATGTCACAGACTTACCCAGCTAAAAATAGTCATCTTCCCATGTGTTTGCCTGATATAAAGCTCTAGACGAAGTTATGTACTAACAGGTATCTGTTTCACTGACAAGCCTCAAGAAAATGGGCATTTAAATGGCTAATAGAATTTGACATAGATGGATATACTAAGTTCTGAAGCATGTTAGAACCTGGGTCTGTGAGCCTCCCCATCTGGCTGTGGCTCCTTCTAGCCAGATCCAGCTGTGGAGATAGCCTGTTAAGGGATGAATGAACCATGCTATGCATGACTTTTCTAGTTCACTGAGACTACGTACCTTTCTGATGGCCCAACTCTGTGTGTGTGTGTGTGTGTGTGTGTGTGTGTGTGTGAGAGAGAGAGAGAGAGAGAGAGAGAGAGAGAGAGACGTGTGTGAATGTGTGTATGCAAGTGCTGGCCCTGGGGCTTGAACTCAAGGCCTGGGTGCTGTCCCTCAGCTTTTGTGCTCAAGGGTAGCCCTCTACCACTTGAGCCATGGTTCTACTTCTTGCTTTTTTTGTGTGTGTGATTAGTTGGAGATAAAAATTCTCAAAGACTTCCCTGTGTGGATTGACTTTGAAATGCAAGCTTCAGATCTCAGCCCCCTGAGTAGCTAGAATTACAGGCATGAGCCATACTTGGCCCAACTTTGTTTTAATTTCTAGGTGTCCCAAACTGGGAAATGTAGGCTACATTTACTTTAAATAGTATCAATTGAGTTTTTGAATTATAATTTCCATTGGTTTTTATCCTCCAAACATCTTTTCAGTGAAGTACCTCTGAATTTCACAGAGTATGTACCACTCTTAATCTGAAAAAATAAAGATTTTTTCCTGTGCTTCTCTGAATTTCCCGTTCTAACAGTAAATATAGATTACTGTCTTCCCTATACAGGGTGCACAAAAGTAACTGGACCCTATGTGGATGATCCAGGGTGTTGTTATGAATTGCTACTCTGGTGCCATTAGCTGTGTAGATGATGACATATGATCCTGTATTGTCATTGCATCCTAAGCAGTTTGGGTTGAGAGGGCTTTCTGCATGTGTTTGTGTTTCATCGTTTGCTTTGGCTATCAACCTTTCAACTGTCACTTGCAAATATTTAATCAGATTAATGTCATCTTTTGCTCTCTCTTTCTGTCTCCTTTCCCTACCATCAACTGTTTGTTCAACCCCTGCCATCCACCTTTGCAGTCTCTGATAATTAGTTGCTTTGAATCTGTGTAGGAAGCCAGATAAGATTTGTTTTCAGAGGGCAAGTAAAAAAGACCAACTAGGATCTTGGAGCTTAATTTAGAAAATCCTGCCATGGCTGCTCACGATGCCTTTTCCTCCTCTTCCTGTGAGGTATTTTGTTGTAAGAGGTTTGTCTTCTCTCTCCTGACAGCATAATTACCATGACATCTTCCGTCCCACTCTCTGCTTTCATTTTCTTTTTTTCTTTCTTTCTCACTGTGTATGTGTGTGTGTATGTGTGTGTGGGTGTTAATAGAACACCATATGTGTGAAGTTGATGTGTGAAGAAATTGATTCATAATAAGAAATGGATGTATGGATAGAAAGGATTATATTGAACAGTATGGACTGAAAACAATCTGGCAAGTTTAATGGCATGTTGAGAGAAACCTATTTGCATGAGCATGTAGATTTGCAAGGCTGGGCCTCCTCCCCTATGTTGAATACATATAATTTAAAGAGTATTTTTGATGCATTTGAAACAACATTGGGATTCTGAGTAAACACAAGACAGCCTTGATGTCTTACAAAGAACCAAGAAGATGAAGAAAAACTGGTATCATATAGTATAGTTACTTCGGAAATATTGATAGTGATCAACTTTCTTTAGAAAATTAATAATTAATATTGCCTGTTACAGATATTTTCTTTTATGTTTTTAACTACTCCAGGTTCATATAGCTTCTTTAAATGGCTTACATATAATGTATTGTCCTTGGTACTTGGCCCATAAGCAGAGTGGAAGCTTCAATTTTGTATCATTAAAATGTAAATTTTAAGAACCACAAGTGGAGCTGGGAATGTTGCTCAGTGGTAGAGTGCTTGCCCAGGATGCATAAAGCTCTGGGTTTGAATCTTTAGCACCACATACATAGAAAAAGTCAGAAGTGGTGCTGTGGCTCAAGTGGTAGAGTGCTAGCCTTAAGCATAAAGAGGCTCAGGGACAATGTCTAGGGCCCTGAGTTCAAGCCCCGGGACTGGCAAAAATAAAACAAAACAAAAAAAGAACCACAGGTTCTTTTGTTCTTTTTTTAAAATTCAGTATAGGGAATACTCAACTCATGTTTAAAAAATTAAGTACTTAATGAACTTATGAAAAAAAAGCTTTATTAAAAGAAAAATGCAACTAGATGAAGCAGCATATTTTTTTCAATTCAATAGATTGATGTTTTAAAAAGATGGTAATTTGTTATTGCTAAGGATATGGAAGGACAGATATGCCTTTGAACTTCCCAGAAAAGAAAACACACATATAAATTTTCTGGAGATAAACTTGGCAGTCAGTTTCAAGCATTTTTATACTCTAATGCAGTAATATTGTGTGCAGGGATTTCTTTCTACATTAGGGACTTCTTTCTTAAAATTGTTTGCAGTTCAAATTAAAAAAATACATGTTGGGATGTTTATTGCAGTAGTGTCCCACAATGTGGTTTTTGGTTGTGGCATTTTCCAGTTACAAAGTACCTAACAATGTTTTTGTTAGAACTGTTTTATCCCAAAGGAAAAACTAATGTATTTGAAGTAATGTTCAGCATGATATGTAGTCTCAATATATAAAAAAGTGTTTTTTAAATCCATGAGTGCTGAATGTGATGGTAATCCCCACACTTGAAACTCTAAGGCAAGAGGGTTGACAGTTTGAGACCAGCCTGGACTACATAGTGAGGTCCTTTCTCAAAAATAAATGAATAACAAAAATGCATGAAAGAACAGTCACAAATACTTTTGAGACTGACCATTTTAGATCTGTGAATGTAATCTTGATATTTATAGCTCTGTTCTGGACTTAACCAAAACTTTTCAGACCCTTGTTGAATATCTCTGATTCCTAAAGAGCAGACAAACTATTTCTTTCCAAGGCCAGTGGTTATTTTATTTATAGGTGAAAAATGGTGCCCTTTTTTAGTTGTTGATTAAACAGTGACTTATGTGTTTTCTGTTCAGATAAAAACTTTGATGATGAAGATTCTGTGGATGGTAATAGACCTTCCTCGGCCAGTTCTACGTCATCCAAGGCTCCACCAAGTTCACGGAGAAACGTCGGAATGGGGACCGCCCGTCGGATTGGGTCATCTACTCTTGGATCCAAGTCTTCAGGTAAGACTGCATCCTTTATGGTATTCTGGGGTCTACTGTGTGTGATGCTTATGGTGTCCCTCAGAAGTGAGTGGGGCTGTATGCATCATATCCCTATGCCTGTTTTTGACTGGATTGGCAATAGTCTGTTAATTCTGATAAGCTGGTAACTTTAGCTTGAGGTACTATGCAGACCTCTGCCACATTCTGGTAAAACAAAGCCTTCAGGATATGGACGCTAACACAGCTCAGAGCAGCCAGCTCTGAAATAAATAGCAAATGAACCCCCCACTGTGAAGGCATTATTTGATCATTTGACCCATCTTCCCCTTCCCCACCCAGCCTACTTTTATTAATTCAAACAAAGGTATCTGTCTTAAAACTTTTTAAAAAATCTGGTAGGCGGTCTTCTATTTGTACATATCAAAGTACTACATCTGAAATTGTTAACTGAATTTAATATAACTTTAAGAGCTAGCTGGAGCTATTTTTTTCAATTGATTTTCTTTTATTGTTGTAGAATTTTTTTAAAATATGTTTTTATTGTAAAGATACTGTAGAGAGGGGTTAAAGTTATATGACCCATCTTGCCTCAAACTGCCATAGAGTTCTTTAGCCAATTTCTTTTCAAAACAGACGATCCCAAAGCCTTATCTGTTTCATTTTTGCAAGAAACATTTTTCCTTGTGGAGATTAGCTTGGATATTGAATCAAACAATACATTAGGATTAGGTCTCTACAGCTCTGAAAATTAACAAGCAGAGATTTCCTGTTACTAGGATCTCAGTTTTTAAATTCACATGCATATTTTCTACTTTTTGCCTCTAAAGATGGTAGTAGCCACTGCTTTTACAACTGTGTTCACTGACTGGTCCTTTAAGCTAGATGTGGGAGAGTTGGGTATGAATTTCATAAGCCCCAAAACCTAAAGCTGAATGGGTCACATAAAAGCTAAGTGAGGATGGCTTTAGAGTGCTGTCACCAGTGGCGCTGTAGCTCAAGTGGTAGAGCGCTCTACCACTAAATGGAAGTACTGACTATAAAATGCTTAGGAAAAAAACATGGAAATTAATCTTGATAATCTTGGGTTAAACTTCTTTCTTAGATATGGTAACAAATTCAGTCAACAAAATGAAGGAGTTAGACAAATGGAAAGGCAAATGGTGGGCAAATATGGTCATAATACTCAATGCATATACCTGAAAATGAAACCTAATTTTTTTTATATACCTAAAAATGGAACTAGGAATCTTGATAAGATGGTTGGGTATGGAATAGGTGTGTGTATAGAATTATGGAAGGGATGATGCTGATTAAGGTTTTGTGTACACATAAATGGATCTGTTAAATTGAAATCTTCTTTGTACAACTATTTGAAGCTACAAAAAAGGTAGATAAATTGGGCTTCATTAAAATTAAAGCCTTTAGTGTTTCAGAAGACACTATCAAGAATGCAAGAGTTGGAAGTGATGGAGCATACCTATAATCTCAGTATGCCGGAAGCAGAGGAAAGAGCAGAGTTCAAGGTCATTCTAGGATACACAATGAAATCTTGTCTCAAAAAATACAAACAAAAGCAAGAATACACAAAAAGTATGTAACAACCCATAGAAGGAGACACAATACTTGCCAATCATATATCTGCTGAGAATATAACACAGAGAATACATAAAGAACTCTTTCTTGTTGTCAGTAGTGGGGCTTGAACTCAAGGCCTGAGTACTGTCCTGGAGCTCTTCTGCTCAAGACTAGTGCTCTGGGAAGGTGGGAGAGTGCTTGCCTCAAATGCATGAGGTCTTGAGTTTGATTCCTTGAGCTGAAGAGCTGAGGGACAGCGCCCAGGCCCAGAGTTCAACCCCATGACCGACAAAAAAAAAAAAAAAAAAAAATCTTTAGAGTGCTGTCACCTGATCATCTATACAGGGCTCTCAACTTCTCTGGAATGTTGTCTTGACAAAAACTGTCAGATACCACACTGCCATGTAGCCCTGTATCTCTTGCCATGGAGAGGTGGGCCCATGCAGAAAGAACAGGAAAAGTGTTGCTGTTTATGTTTCTTGTTATTTTTCTTAGTTCTTCCCAATCTTTTTGGGGTGTATTTTTATAAAATTTCATCTTACTTGTTGTTAAGCACTCATTCATTTAACACAGCATTAACCATTTAAAGGCTAGAGATAAGCTCAGATGGTAGACTGCTTTCTTTTCCTACTTGAAGTCTTGGGTTCTGTCCTTAGTACTGCTTTGCTGGTGCTGTGGCTTAAACTCAGGGCCTTGTGCTTGTTAGGCCTGTGCTCTACCATTGAGCCATGCCTCAGCCCCAAACTAACCATTTAGAGGAACATTTTCAGTGTCTCACCTACCTAGTAGTATGTGTCAGAATTGAACAATCTTGCCAAGCTTTCTTGAACTGTCCTTAGGTAATATCAGTTTTACAGACAAGGTTTAAAATTTTTGTGCATGCTCAAAATAGCGCGTTTGTACCTGTTCTTCACCTTTACCCTCTAGAAGTCCTCCTGCCCCTATGTGGGTCAGTTCAGCAAACATGTCAGTCCTGACTTCTCCCCAGCTCTGCTGCGTCCACCCCAATTTATGTCATACCATGTTGGTGACTTTCCTTTTTGACTCCTTGTATTGCTATTCTTGTATTTCATTATTGCTAGTCTTCTAGTCCACTTCCCATATGTGGTACAGAGGAAGTGCTCAGTACCCTTTTCTTGGTGGCTTCCAGCCCTCCCACTGATGCAGGCATCTGAGCACCTGGGTGAGAGAGCGCATACATCACAATGTGGGGCCATCGTCTGTTTTCAGTTAGTTTTGTCACTGTAGTAGAAGCATTTTTAATCAAGATTGATGACACATACTTGCTGCCACATGAAACTTTCTTTATAAAGTTAGTTTTTATCTAAAAGTTTCATTAGAACACACTTCTGGTAAAAAGCTCTTAAAAAAGTAGTCTTATGGATCAGTGTACATCCTTAAATGGAGCTTTCAAAGATGACTATAGGCATCAATTTACAAACTGTTATTACAACAAAAACATAATATCATCTGGTTTTTATATAAAGTGGAGTTCATACAAGCAAAGCAAAGTAACTTTCTCTTTATTGTAGCAATTGTATTTATTTTTGTACTAGTTCTGGGACTTGAACTCAGGCACTAGGTGGTGTCCTTTGAGTTTTTTCACCCAAGGCCAGTGCTCTACCACTTGAGCCTTAGTCCCACTTCCGGCTTTTTCTACTTATGTGGTGCTGAGGAATCAAACTCAGGGCCTCAAGCATGCAAAGCAAGCACTCTATCACTGAGCCACCTTCCCAGCCCCGACTTTGAATTTTTTTGGTAGTTAATTTGGAGATAAGATCATGAACTTTCCTGCCCAGGGCTGGCTTTGAACCGTGCCCCTCAGATGTCAGCCTCCTGAATAGCTAAGATTACAGCTGTGAGCCATGATTTCCAGCTTAGCAGTTAACTTTTATATATCTTAACTTTTATATATCTTTGAGCATCTTAGAACAACCTTGTGGGGAAAACTTGAATTTTAAAAAATTATAAATTTTAGGGGGGGGGAAGAGAGAGAGAGAGAGAGAGAGAGAGAGAGAGAGAGAGAGAGAGAGAGAGATTGAGACTGAGACTTCAGTTCTTTAGGCCAGGTTTGAATATTTCAGTAATTTATGCTGGATTCCTAATAATAAAATTTTAAACTTTAAATTAAATGTATATGTTTATTTGAGATCTTTACAATATATGTTGTCTACATCCTTTAAAACCCACATTCTGTAATTACTGTACTTCAACTGGGCATAGTGATGCATATCTGTAATCCCAGCACAAAGGAGGCCCAGGCAAGAGGATAGTAAGCAAAGCCAGCATGAGTTTTTTTTAGTGAGACCTTGCCTCAAAAGAAAAACAAATGAGAATCACTAGCCAGGCTCTGGTGTCTCACACCTGTAATTCTGACTGCTCAGGAGGTTGAGATCTGAGCCAGCCCATGCAGGAAAGTCCATGAGACTCCTATCTCCAATTATCCAGAAAAACTAGAAGCAGAGTGGTGGCTCAAGTGATAAAAGTACTAGCTTTGAGCTAAAAAAGCTCAGGGACAGCACTCAAGCCCTTAGCTCAAACCCAGGTCCATGGTGGTGGTAGGGAGAAAGAGAGAATTAATGTTATTCATGTTGATTTTAAATCAGAAATGTTTGTCAATTTTTTTGGTGGTGGTTGTTGGTGGTTATGGGGCTTGACCTCAGGGCCTGGGTGCTGCATGTTAGATTTTAGTGCTTTACCACTTTGAGCCACAACTCTACTTCCAATTTTTTGTGGTTAATTGGAAATAAGAGCCTCATAGACTTTCTTACCTGGGTTGGTTTTGAACCAAGATCTTCAGATCTCAGCCTTCTGAGGAGCTAGGATACAGGTGTGCCACTAATGCCTGGCTCCTGCTCCTCCTCCTCTTCTTTTTTTTTTTGAGAAAAAAAAATACTCATTTCCATTTCATGATGTTTGTTTTGATAAATATTATTTTTGTATATTTTTTATTATAAAGATACTGTAGAGGGGTTACAGTTACATGAGTAAAGTAATGAGTACATTTCTTATCAAGCATTGTTACCTCCTCTTTTGTTTTTCCCCTACCATTTGTTCCCTCCCCACCTCCCCAACTCCTCCCTCACCCCCCACTATCCCCTAGAAGCATTGAGCCTCTGTTTTCCTCGCCTACAAGTATCTTCCTTTGGTCTTGTTATGTGTGAATGCCTAGAAAAGTTTCTTAATTCCATGATGATGATGATGGTGGTGGTGGTGGTGGTGGTGGTGGTGGTGGTAATGTTATATATCCTTGAAAAAATAGTTTTTGAAACCTTCCAAAATGTAATTACATACTTGTAACGAATATTTTATACATTGTACTTTTAATATGAAACTATTTTACAGCTGCAAAAGAAGGTGCTGGTGCTGTTGATGAAGAAGACTTTATTAAAGCATTTGATGATGTACCTGTGGTACAGGTGAGTGAGATATTTTAGTATAATTAAAAAGAGAAATACTCATCAAATTGTAGTTTTCTATGAGTACAGTGAAGTGCCTTGACAACCAACTTAAAAGAGAAAGATTTATTTAGTTCACTTATATCCAGAATATTTTGTGCAGGCTTGGGGAGAGCAAGAGGGAGAGAAAGGAAGTGATTGCATGTCGAACTAGAAGCAGAGATTTTTTTATAGCAGCCCTGTTAGAACAGCCTTCCAGGGACACATCTTCAAAGATTCAGGGGTCCCCCTCATAAAGGTTCTGCCACCGCTTGATAGCATGAGTCTGGGGACCAACCACTGAACACCATGACCTGTGTTGGGTACTCATGTAAACCATTGCATTGTCATATGCAGAATTCTAAAATTAGGTTTTGTCTTTTAAACTATGAAGACTATAAGGGACGCAAGGTACAGTCTAGGATATTGTGGGCCCTTTTCAAGAACAGGGAAAACAGCAATCTGGTATGAAGTTCACTGGACAGCTCATGTAAAAAAGAAAGAAGTAGATGATTGGGCTAGATGAAAGAACAAAGAAGCATGTTTATTTAGGGACTGTTATTAGGGAAAAGAAGTAAATGTAATTTACTTATCTGAAAAAATTTACTATCTGAATAATTTCATAAAAGCCTGTTTTATGCCATCTCATACATAAGTATCTCACCGATTTAGAAAAAATAAATTATGAAAGTTGGGGTACATGCACAAATTTGGGGCTGTTTTGTGCCTCAGTATATTCTGTTGCTGACTGAGGCTAATGCCTTTGATTTCTATGCTACTTAGTGTTCGTTGTGTGCATTTCTCCTGGGATGCCATATGTTTGAATGCTATAGGCTTAGTTTCGTCCTTCAGTACTTGACTGTCTCAGTGTGCTTCAGTCTTGGTTGATGTCTTACAATAGGATGTGATACCTGAGCAAGCAGAGTTGAAGTCTTTAGTTAGAGCTATAATGTGATGCTACTAGTACCACTCTGAAGTTGCACAATGACTTAAACATCACTGACTATATGCTTCCTTTGCCCATGAAATCCTCATTACATTAGTAATGTAATGAGACAGAGGGCATTCATAGTGGGAAATAAGCTTAATTTATGGTGAGCCTGCCCTATTTTCTCATAGACATTTCTTAAAAGTGAAAAAGTTGTTTTATGTACGCTGTGTTATTGACTTTATGAAATTAAGCAACAGTCTTTATCCTATAGATTGTATTGTACTGACTGTAACTTTACTTGCAGATTTATTCCAGCCGAGACCTCGAGGAATCAATAAACAAAATTAGGGAAATATTATCTGATGACAAGCATGACTGGGAGCAGAGAGTAAATGCTGTAAGCTATTGACTTCTTCATGTTATTACCTTCAGATTTAGTCAAATGTTCTAACTATTCTATTACAAAATTGAGAGGTAGCTCTAAAGAATTCCAAATAGTATTTTAAGTATTAGTTAGCATATTTTATCTATTTAGATATAGCATCTCATTTTTATTTTTACTTTTTGAGATGGGGGGGTCTCACTCTGTACCTCAGGCTGACTTGGGCTTGATATGTGACTTACGTTGGCCCATGATTCTCCTGCCTTAGCCTGTGAGTGCTAGGATGATAAGCCATCACCACCAGATCTATTTCTATATATTTTTATCACATGCCAATTTACATAATCATCTATCTCCTGTTCTTTTTTAACAAAGCCCTATTTATGGCATGTGTGGTGATAGCCTTCATTCTGTCCTTAGGAAAGATGAAATTCTGTGATTATTTGTCTGAAAATGGCATTTTAGTAGCATTTTCAAAATATGTCCCTAAGTATTCTCTTTTTTTTTTCTTGTCATTTGCTAGAATGTTGTCCCTCCTCTTTTTGAAAGTAGATTAAGGAAAGTAAATGAGTTGGATATTAAAATGAAAGGAGTGTCTTATGAAGAAAGCTGTTTTACTTCAGCACTAGCAGGGTGATAGGTGGGAAAATTCTGTTTCAAATTCAGACTAACCAGTTAGTAATGCAGTAGAGAATAATATAGAAATATTGTAGGAATGCTTCTTGTTTTGATTCATCAAATAAGTGACAATTGAAGTGGGATGTGGGAGGGAGTAAGCTTTTTGCCTGCCAAATGGGTTTTAGTTTAATATCATGGAATCTTAATAAACAAAAATTTCTGATTTTAAAAAACTACAGGTCTGGGTGCCGGTGGCTCACACCTGTAATTCTACCTACTCAGGAAACTGAGATCTAATGATTGCGGTTTGAAGTCAGCTTGTGCAGAAAATCCCTGTAAAACTCTTTATCTCCAATTAACCACTCAAAAACCAGAAGTTGCACTCTGGCTCAAAGTGGTAGAGCACTACCTTCTATCTTTGAGTGAAAGCTCAGGGCAGAGTCCAGGCCCTGAGTTCAAGCACTATCACACACACACACACACACACACACACACACACAAAAAACCCTGGACACGCACATACATACACACACACACACCAAAAAAACCCTGGACACACACACGCACACACACACACCCAACAAAAAAAAACCCTGGGAATTTTACTTAAATCAAATACTAAAATATTAAATATTAAGTATTTAAATCATATAAAGATCTCACATTTAAAAATTATTTAGTATAGATACGTAGATTTGTTTTTAAGTGCTAGATAACATTTTAGTGGTTGAATTATTTAGGAAGAATTGTTTCTTTGTTAATTGAACTCTGTTTTGAGCTCTTACATTTGATGGCTTCTGTTAGGTATATGCTGTATTACAAACTGTTTTGTCTTATCTCTGGCTTTTCTCTGTGTCATTAGCTAAAAAAGATTAGATCTTTACTTTTGGCTGGAGCTGCTGACTATGATAACTTCTTTCAACATTTGCGTCTTTTGGATGGAGCCTTTAAACTCTCTGCTAAGGACCTGCGGTCTCAGGTAGTGCGGGAGGCTTGTATCACGTTGGGGTAAGGACCATGATGCTCTGTATTCTCACACACCATAAAGTAGTCTTGGCATAGAGCCTCAGAGATGGCTGCTTGCACATGTCCATTGGGTCTCCTCAACAGAACCTCTGACTGGTCTCAAAGACCCTTGCCAGCTTACTGTCTGTTCATATGTTAATTTTGCCTGATTAAGCAAAGTGCAGTGGATTTTAAATTTTACTCAGTGATGTATCTCTGAAGCCTGTATCTAAAATTTGAAACAGTTTATATTATATGAAAATAAAATTGTATAGAATTATGTTTCTCATTTTTCATTGACTTTTTGCTTAGAGAATATAATGTGACTGTTAGACTGTTTACATGCTTCTAGAAGAGTGCTATATGCTATAACATTAAAGTTAATGACAAGTACTATGGTAACATTTTATTTTAGCTAAAACTGTTCCAAACTTAATATTTGAATGTGTTGGAATATTGAAGCAGCAAGTACCAGCAGATATTGCAGCTATTTAGTTTTGGTGGCAGGCAGATATAGTATGTGAAAATTTTTAAAAGGGCAAGGGAGTCTATTGTTTACAAGCAATCTATTATTTTAAGGCTTAGAATGGAAATAATTATAAAAAAATAACTCTTTAAATGAGCATTAAAAAATTACTTTTTAAAGTATCTTTGATCCTTGTCTTTTATCTCTAGATGACCTTGAAGGCTTTCAAATGTTAAGAATTTTTATATGCTTCACTTTACTAAGGCTATCACTACAATCCTGCATTCATTTCTAATTATAGGCATCTGTCATCAGTTCTGGGGAATAAGTTTGACCATGGAGCTGAAGCCATTATGCCAACTATCTTTAATTTAATTCCAAACAGTGCCAAAATTATGGCCACTTCTGGTGTTGTAGCTGTTAGGTTAATCATTCGGGTAAGTATATTGCAGGGCCATTCATAAAATAAGCAATTGGTAAATGTAGGTGATAAGAAGAGGTAAAGACATTTCTGATTAGAGTATTATTTAATTGGACTCATACTATACATACATCATCCTTTTTTTTCCACCTGCCATTTGCAGTATGTAGGCTTTTTGTGGTCTGTGATGTGATCTGTAGGTATGGATTACATTTACTAAGGTATTGATCATTAACTCATCATTGAGGGTGTGTGTGTGTGTGTGTGTGTGTGTGTGTGTGTGTGTGTGTGTACACATGCGCGTATTGATCATTAACTCATCATTGAGGGTGTGTGTGTGTGTGTGTGTGTGTGTGTGTGTGTGTGTGTGTGTGTGTGTGTGTGTGTGTGTGTGTGTGTGTGTGTGTGTGTGTGTGTGTGTACACACATGCGCGCATGCCAGCCAGTACTAGGGCCTGAAATCAGGATCTGGGCACTGTCCCTGAGCTTTTTTTTTGGGGTGGGGGGAGTGGGGAGTCCGGTCATGGGACCTGAACTCTGGGCCTGGGCGCTGTCCCTCAGCTCTTCAGCTCAAGGTTAGCACTCTACTTGAGCCACAGTGCCACTTCCGGCTTTTTTTTTTCTGCTTATGTGGTGCTGAGGAATTGAACCCAGGGCCTCATGCACGCAAGGCAAATGCTCTACCACTGAGCCACCTTCCCAGCCCTCCCTGAGCTTTTTTTTGCAAAAGGCTACTGTTCTGCCACTTGAGCTACTATTACACTTCTGGCTTTTTTCTATTGGAGGATAAGTGTTTTATGGATTTCGCTGTCTGAGCAGGTCCTCAGGATTTCAGCATTCTCAGTAGTTAGAATTATAGGTATGAACCAGCATTCCTCATTGGTTTACTTTGTTTCTTTCTTGAGGTGCCTAGGGACTGACTCCTATGTAGGTACTCTACCATAGAGCTGCGTCCCTTGCCTCTAGCTGCTCCCATCTAGGATCACTCTGGTCTCATCTTTCTGCTATTGTTCTTGTTCTTTCCTCCTTAATCCCAGTACTTCCATGTTAGGTATTTGTGTTGCAGATTTGCTATTTAACGCAAAGGTTAATTAATTGCACATAGACATAGAAACCAAATGATCTCTTCACTAAAGTTTTCTAGGCACTATTTAAATCACCTCTGAGTAACCTACTTGCAGGTTTTTAGTAAAGCTCAACAAGAATAATCTTTTTAAAAGGAAAATTTTCTACAACCCATCCTCCTTACCTTCAGGGTTCAGCTTGTGAAACTTTGGGGTCTTAATGATTCTGATTAAAACCTATCTAGAATGTTCTTGATTATCATGGATTACTGGCTCTTATTTTCATTTTTTCTTGCTTACATTGTCTACTTCAAAGGTTAGATCCACAGACATTATTTTATGTTTTCAGTTAAACAGTGCCAAAATCTTGATTCTGTTACCCTTAGATCTCATACCAGTGGTGTTTTGACTTTATACTGAATTTTATATCATCATGTTTGTAGTGGCCTTGGACATCCCAGTGAAATACTATTTGCTTTATCAACTTAATAACTAATGACACTTAAATCTGATGTACTGTAAAGACATAGGAAGGAAGCCAATCTCTTTGCTGAGTTTGTATTTGAAAATATTCACCTCTGTTTTTTTGTTTTTCTTCACAGCACACACACATCCCTAGGCTAATACCTGTCATAACAAGCAACTGTACCTCCAAATCTGTTGCAGTTAGAAGGTAAATTTTTAAAGTTCTTCTTATATTGAAATTGCTTAAAAACTGAGACAAATTCAAAATCTATCTCAATGTTTAAACTGTTTTAAGATAACTAATAAATGTTTTTGCATTTAAAAACCAAAATTTAGATAAACTGTCGGGAGAGTTGGGTGGAAAGAAATAGAGAAGGAAGGGAAGAGGGTAGGGAGACAGACAGGAGACACATATAGTAGAGAGGAAGAGGAGAGGACCTCTGTACACTTTTTTCTGAGATAGACCTTTACCAACAATGTCATTGTTTTCCCCCATTCCTTTAGTAAAGACAGTAAAATACACTTACAAGAGAAATAGCATAATTAGTAGCAGTGATTTCATAATAACACATTACTATGAAATAGCATATGAAATATGTTGTTTGAGTCTTCTTATAGCAAATTCTGAGATACCTGCTTCTGCTACATTTTGTGTGATAGACACAGGAGATTCTACCGACACACATGACCTGGGTAATTAGCTGGCTGTTGTTCTCAAGTCCTTACGTTGTCATGTGTCCTGGTGATCTTCCCTAGACTACTATATAGAATATATAGACTACTATATAGAATACAGACTCTATTCCTGTAACTCAGATTGCTGATTCTTGACTATTGAATCGAGTCCCCTGAAATCTATGGATTCCCTTCCCAGTAAAACATAATCATATGGAGGTTTTTAGGGAATGCATATGGATAACTTTGTGGACAGGTCTTAGTGTGTTCTGTCACAAGCCTTGTAAGATAAGTTAGTGGCATCTGGGACAGCAGCCTTTGGCTCCTACTCCCATAGTTTCATGTCTGCTCATATAGCTCCTAGTGTAGTGAAAGGTTCCAGCTTGCCTTAACTCTCTGTTGTGTGCCTCCTTTCCTGGGCTGTCATGTTGATACTGCCTGGATTCTTTATGAGTAGAAAAGCAGTCTTGTATCCAACCATTGTTTTAATTGACATATGAGAGTTGTTTATATATATGTTTATGGTGTACAACATGATGTGTTGGGATGGTTAAATAATTTAGTTGTTTAGTGTATCAGTGTATCTAATTCCTCACATGTTAGAGATTTACCCCCCAACCCCCAACCCTCCCGCCCCCCATGACAACATTTGAAATATACTTTGAGCATTTGTGAAGTCTACAAATCGTTAATAATAGAATCACCATGACGTATGATAAATCTCTTGAATTTGGTTCTCTTGTCTAATTGAATATCTGTGTCCTTTGTCTAACTTTTCACCAGCTTCCGAATTCCCCTTCCTCTGGTAACCACTCCTCTTCCATTGACTTTCTTTAGATTCCACATATTAGTGACATTATATTTGTCTTTGTATTTGTCTTTGTGTCTGGCTTTTTTCACTTAAATATAATATCCTTCAGGTTTATTCCTGTTGTCTCAAAGGATAGGATTTTCTTTTTAAAGCATACATCACATTTTCTTTAATCTGTTGAAAGATGATGGCCAGCTAGGTCTTAATCTGGCTTACTGTGAATAGTGCTGCAGTGAACTTATCAGTGCAGATGTCTCTGCCATACTGATTGTATTTCCTTTGGATCAATACCAGTCCATACCAATCCATAACACGATCCATTTTATAACAAGTATGTGAATGGCAAGAGAGAAAAAAGAGAATCCTCCTCTAAAACCATGGTAATATATATTCCACTTTAGAAGTGTAGTCTCCAGTTGTGTGGCTGGGTTAGATATCTTGAGGAATGCAGTCTGTCCTTGATCTACAGCAAGAGCAGAGTCAGGCGCCCTATATATAGAAAGTTAGCCAGGCGGTGGGAGAACTATGAACCTTGAAACCTGATGGTCCTCTGTTGAAAGCAGTACCTTATCTCACTTAGTAATAATTTATATCATTATGTGTCAGAGTTACTTGTGTGGGTTGTTCTGAGGCGTCACAAATCAAGTGTTAAGCATGGGTACTCAGTGAAAACTTGGTAAGTGGTGACCATTATTAGAATTTGTTGTTGCTTCTGCTGTTATTATCACTGTTATTTAAGTTTCCAACCTTTGTGTAAATTGAGGTAACACCAGTCTTTATTCTGGAATATAGCAGGTGTTTAATATATTAATCAGCTTTGGCCATAACAAAATACCATAGACTGGGTGGTTCAAACAACAGATTCTGGAAGATGGAATTCTTTTCAATGGTTCCTTGCCACTCAGAGAGAGGGTGAAAAGGGAGACAAAGATGACAACGAAAAATTCTTATAAGGACACTAATCCTATCTAAGGGCCCCAGCCTCATGACTTCATCAAAACTCCTAAGGCTTTATCTACAAATAAACTTCACATTGAGGCTGAGGGCTTCATCAGATAAATTTGAGGTTGAGATAAATTTCAGTCCATAAAGTTCAGCAGTTTTGGCCTTTAATAACCTACAGTCACCATGACAGTGGAAAGTCTATCTTTTCATACCAGTTTTTCTTTTTTTGCTTTGTTTTTTGTTTTGGGTTAGTTATGGAGCTTGAACTCTGGGCCTGGGTGCTGTCCCTTAGCTCTTCAGCTCAAGGCAAGCTCTCTACCACTTAGGCCACAGTGCCGCTTCTGGTTTTCTGGTGGTTTATTGGAGATAAGAGGCTCATGGACTTTTCTGCCTAGCTGGCTTTGAACCACATTTCTCAGAGCTCAGCCTTCTGAGTAGTCAGGATTACAGGCATGAGCTACCAGTGCCCGGCTAGTTTTTCTATTTTTGTATGTAGTGAGAGTATTTGTCTTGAAGAAAGCTCATTACCTGTTTGTGTTTCCTTGAGGGGTTCCCAGGGCTGATAATACTGTTTACTCCTAAAAGACAAGAATACTGGGCTTCAGAAAAAGGAAATCCTAAAGAGGCATAGTACCCAAAATGGTGATGTAATCCAAAGGATGTGAATCCTTAATCAGACCCAATTATAAAGAGTAGTATTGGGTCACTTAAGAAAAATGGTATTTTATTTTCACTAATACACACATTACTAAGTTATGTGTTTCTTGCTACTTTGCAGGCGCTGTTTTGAATTCTTAGATTTACTCTTACAAGAATGGCAGACACATTCTCTGGAAAGGTGAGCATCTGTCTGCTTTGAACTGCATTTTTCCCTGGATTAAATCTTGAGACTGAATGCCTTAACAAGTAGTCCAGCCCATCTTGTATAAGAAAGGAAGGAACCTAAACATGTAAAAAAAATTTTTTAACTCTGTATATCATCTTGACAATAAAAAAAGGAAAAAAATGAAAGAAAAAAAAATAAAAAATTATTATAAATGTGATGTACATAGGAGTTACAGGTAAGTAAGTCAGGTACAGAGTACATTTCTTTTTGGATAATGTCACCCCTTCCCTCCCTCGCTCTTTCCCAGCAATAAACGGCAGCAAAGAAAAAAAACCTCTGTTTTCATTTCCTGGAGTTCATTTTGATAAAAATTAATATGATCAGATGCATGTAGACATAGTGCCTTTGTTGAACTTTTTAAAAAAACATAATTGTGATTTCCACTTTTGTGAGCCACATACTATTGGCAGGAGCTTTTTATTGAAATACTAGTGTGCCTAGACATGTGGGCAAATGTGCAGTTTGATGTTACAAAGCCACGCTTATGATGATGTTGGTGTGGTTCCAGTGTATAACATACTGAGTCCTCCTGAGGAGAATGTTTAAAGCTGTTCTTCATCTACAACACACTATAATTTAGGTGCTTAGAAGAATTTAACTTGTTAGAAAGTTTTTTGTTTTCTTCCTCCAATTGTCAATAGTTTTTTTTTTTTTTTTAAACTCAGGTAGCTAGTTGGAAAATTCACATCACCATAATTAAAAAGAAGGATTGTGAAGGAATTCTGGAGGGGGTGTGTGTCCATTCATTTTGAGATTCCTTCTTAAACAATTTTAGGGGCCTATTTTCTGAGTTAAATTTGGAAACAGCAAATGATGGATTGTGCCATACCTTTCTCTTTGGTCTATCATATAGTTTGTGAAAGGGAATCATTTGATTAATACTGAGATTTACTTAAGTATTAGGAGTTCCATTCTATACTGTAGGGGCCAGAAGTAAATTCCATATGAAACGACTTTGCATTTAGAAGACATTCACATGCTTTTTCAGTACATTCTTGTTCTTCATCCTCTTGGGCATTATGTCTTCTTTATTGAATGATAGTTTTAGAACCTCAAAGTGGAAAGTAGAAGGAGATACTTAAGGTGGGAACAGGTGAGCAGAATTGAAAAGCCAGAGAGCCTCAGATGGAGAGCTTCTGTTGTTCATTTACCGTTTATCTCATTGCCTGCACTAGCAAGGGCCCACTAAATATTTATTGAAGGAATGAAGGAAGGAATAGGGCAATGACTTTCTATGAACTTGTTAGAATTATTCACTTTAGTTTGTTTAAAATTGTTAAGTATTTAAAAGACATGGCTGGCAATTTTTTCTCAGTTGTGGTAAGATACAACTAAAGAGAATACCTGTTTATGAAATAGTTGACTGATTATAAAAAATTATTTGTGTGTTATGCTGATATGATGTCACACACATGTAATCCCAGCTTAGACTTGAGAGACTGAGACAGGCGGATTTTAAGTTGAAAGCCATCCTACACAATATAGAGATTTGTGTTCTCTCTCTCTCTCTCTCTCTGCCTCTCTCTCTCTCTCTCTCTCTCTAAGTAATCACATGGGCTGGGAAGGTGGGTCAGTGGTAGAGTGCTTGCCTTGCATGTATGAGGCCCTGAGTTTGATTCCTAAGCAGCACATAAGCAAAAAAAGCCCGAAGTGGTACTATGGTTCAAGTGGTAGAACCTCTAGCCTTGAGCTGAAGAACTGAGGGACAGAGCCCAGCCACAGAGTTCAGGCCCTATGACAAACAACAACAAAAAGTAATCACATTAGATTATAGGGACCGCGCCTAGCCCCAGAGTTCAGGCCCTATGACAAACAACAACAAAAAGTAATCACATTAGATTATAGTAATGTGATGTATACAGTCTTTTCAGTATTATGATTATTATAATTTTTGTAGAAATTTCTTTGTGGGAAGTGAGAGGGAGAGGACACATTCTGAATGGTTTCCTTTATCCTATGTACAACGGAAGAATTGTGATTTAGTGGTTGGTTCATTCCAGTTTTGCAGGTTAAGGTTACTACATCTCCTATATTAGTGAGGATACAGGCTAGCAATGTGTTTTAGTGAAGAATGTCTAACTAGTAAGTATGACAAAAAAAAGAAATTAGTTCTGACTGTGGAAAGACAGTGTTTGTTGTTTGTGTTTATGAAAAAATGAGCTAAATATGGTCTGAAAGAAAGTCAGTTGTGATTTACAGAAAGTCAGTTGTGATTTACCAACTCACAAAAGATAGTAGGGCTATCTAGGACCTTAGTGATGGTAGGTAGGCATGAGGAAAAAGTATTGGCCAGAACAGAAGTTAAAGGTCCTGAAACACATATCAGGTCCTCTAAGCTATGTGTTGATTGACCGTTGCATGAAGGTTCCATGTTGCACATTGCTATCCTGAAGTTGTTTCATATATATGTTTCATCCACATACTTAATGCTTGTTCTTTCTTTTCTAAATATCTAGACATATATCAGTATTAGCAGAAACAATCAAGAAGGGAATACATGATGCTGATTCGGAAGCAAGGATAGAAGCCAGAAAGTAAGTGTTCATGGTATACTGTCTATTATTCATATGCATTGTATGGACTGCCCTCTTGAAAAAGACTACTGATTTTTTTTCTTTTTGTGCTGGTCCTGGGGCTTGAACTCAGGGGCCTGGGTGCTGTCCTTGAGCTTTTTTTGCTCAATGTTAGCACTCTACCACTTGAGCCACAGCTCTACTTTTGGCTTTTTGCTGGTTAATTGGAAATAAGAGTCTCATGGACTTTATTGCCCAGACTAGCTTTGAAAAGTGATCCTCAGATCACAGGTGTAAACCATTGGTGCCCAGCTGAACATATTTTCTTTCTTTCTGTTTTTTTTTGTTGTTGTTGTTGGTGGTCATGGGGCTTGAACTCTGGGCCTTGGTGCTGTCCCTCAGCTCTTCAGTTCAAGGCTAGTGCTCTACCACTTGAACCACAGTGCCACTTCCAGCTTTTTCTGTTTATGTGGTGCTAAGGAATCGAACCCAGGGCCTCATGCATGCAAGGGAAGCACTCTACCTCTGAGCCACCTTCCCAGCCCTGAACATATTTTCTTAATCATGACTTTTTTAATGTGATCCAAAAAGTCTCCATTTCAGAATATTTCTGGTTTTCTTTTTTTCTTTTTCCTTTTATTTTGTTTAGGTTTGCTGAGTGATTCTAGTTATAAATAGGACTGAGATAAACAAAATACTTACTTTGAGAAAATGTTAGTTTATGAGAAATTATTACATTTAATCATTGTAGTCAGAATTAGTGTGTTCTTTCACTACCCAAACTGTGTTAAAAAACCATGTCATGATTTGGTACACTCTATTGATTTACCGTGAAGAATCATGGTCCCTGGGTTTTCTCTCCCTGATATCACATCTCTACAGTAATGAACTGTGAGTCAAGGGGTATCAAATTGGCTAGTGCTCAGGACTGTCATAATGTCATGTGCCTTTTGAGATTCATAGTGAAGGTGGTTTTGCCATTTCAATTGAGTATACTCTAGTCATGTGGCTATAACTATACATTCCTAACCTCCCTAGGCATCATTACTTCTTTGGCACTGAGTTGTAGCTCAGTGGTAGAGTGCTTACCTAACATATATAAAGCTTTGATTTGTTCACACCACAAAAAAAGAAGAAAGAAAGACTCACAGAAGATAAATAACTACTGCCAGTTTTTGCCAGTTTTGTATGTGTGGTTGTTTCTTCCATACTTCCATAATTGACCAGCTCTTCTAATGGACGTTAGTCCAGCATTATAGTTCTTAGTTCCATCTAGCCTCATCCAGTACTACTTTTTCTTAGGCTGCCTTTGCAGTTAAACATTTCCCTTAGGTGTAGTTCCTAACTCTGAAGTATTTCCTCAGCTTTGTTTTTGGTAGTTCCTGCCAAAACAAGACATAATTAATAGTTGCTAAAAATTATGTAGGATGGATTTATTAATGATCTACTTATGCTGTCTTTATCCCTGCATTATTTCCCCTCCCTCTAGCCTTTTTTAGTTCTTTTATTTTAATCAAAGCATGAAATGCAGATTTCAAAAAGTTCTGAACATTTTTCCTTTTCTACATGTTACTAAGGCAATTGTATATAACTCAAATCAAAGAATATAAAATTGCATTTATAAAGGCTGCCAATAACAAATCTATGAGGTTCTAGTAGTTTTAGCTCTGTCTAAGGCTTTCTAGTTGTATTAGTCCCTTTAAGTCCCACTTTGTAAAAAAGATTCAGATTCAGAGAAGTAACTTGTTGAAGTCAAAACATCTGTAAGCTGTGAGGCCAGGATTCATGCAAGACCACCTTTGTTCATGCCCTCTTCCTTATGTTCTGCCAGTGCTGTTAACAGGTAGGCTATGGCTCTAGTCCTCAAAATGCTGTGTAGTGTACTCCAGAGGAATCTGTGTCTTTTCCCTAGATGTTACTGGGGTTTTCACAGTCACTTCAGCAGAGAAGCAGAGCACTTGTACCACACTTTGGAGTCCTCTTACCAGAAAGCCCTGCAGTCCCACTTGAAGAACTCGGACAGCATAGTGTCCCTGCCTCAGTCAGACCGCTCATCTTCTAGCTCTCAAGAGAGTCTCAAGTAAGGAACTCAGCTTTGTTTGACATAGTGTGAGGTTTTATATGTTAAATTTTGTGCATGAAATCAAATCCAGCTGTGATTTTTACATGTGTACCTGGTAAAGCTTCTTCCTGACTTCAGGTGTATTTTGATGCCTGGCAAGATATTCTGGGGAAATGTAAGGAAACAATTGGCCTTGATCCCTGCCAGAAGTAATTTTAGAATAACACAATGAATTGTAGAGTAGAGTGAACTATAGATATCAGTGCTTCATAGGGTTTCCCAAAAGGATGTATTAGTTGGAGATAGGTTCTTAGCCTGCCTTCTTTGGTCTATATTTCTAGTTGTTATTTTGCTCAATACTTGAGAGGTATCATCAAGTATAAAAAGCTGGAGCTTTATCAGGAATGGGATTTATAAGATAGCAACTCATAATTGTCTGCTACATTCTGAAAACCTTTGAGTAATTCTTCATTATCATCATTTCTTATTCTGATTTGCATTTGTATTACTACAGATAGATACTCTGGATAATAAGTGTTAATACTTTTGTTTGTAGCCGGCCACTCTCTGCCAAAAGAAGTCCCACTGGCAGTACCACATCTAGAGGTAAGACCATGGCAAGCATCCTTGGGAGGACTGTTTCCCTCCTCTCATGTGACACTCTGGTGTCAGGAAGTCCTGGCCTGCGGTCAGCTCCTCTCTCGTCATAGTCCTTTGCCATTCAGCTGTCTGCTCACTGTCTTTGACAGAGCTCTGCTTAGCTTGGACAAATGCTCACATGTTAGGCCGACTTAGACAGGCAGAAGTCATCTGTGACCTCTCCTCCTGACCTCCTTCCAGTGAGAACATGCTGCCATGGATGCTGCTGCTCCTTTTTCACATCACATGATAGAAAGATAGAAGAGAAGGGGAGGGGCCCCTTTGGTTTTCTGTGTGGCAGCAGCTTGGTGGCTGTTAGATCTGGAGAGAGGAATATATTTCCTAAAACTGGTGAGGCGCGGAGGGCGGGGGGCAGTGATGGTGGCTTGTGTTTGGCACATTCACGCCACACCATAAAGAGGCTGGTCTGAAAGGAACAGATGGAAGTTACTTCCATTTCTCATAGTAAGCCAGATCTGTGACTGTTTCTTTGGGTTTCTTTGCATTTGTGGTCTTCCATTACTAGAAAACAAGTACAACAGACAAATGAGGTCACGTTTGGTTGCCCCAACTGTTCTTTCAGGGCCCTTGAAACTCTTGGTCAACTGTGGGATTCAACATTTATTACAACTTGGAATTGGTTTATAAGACAAGCAAAACAATACCTGGTTTAACAGTATATGTTTGGAATTCTATGTACGTCTTACTGACATCTTCTCCTTTACCATTGAAGCATCTACAGTTAGTACCAAATCTGTGTCAACAACCGGGTCCCTCCAGCGATCTCGAAGTGATATTGATGTGAATGCAGCTGCCAGTGCCAAATCCAAAGTCTCCTCCTCTTCAGGCTCCACACCCTTCAGTTCTGCAGCAGCATTACCTCCAGGGTCCTATGCATCTTTAGGTAACCAAACCCCCCTCCACTCAGTACCCTGCTGTCTAATGTGATTCTTGTCTCTTACAGAACACCATGCATGATCAAGGGAAGTCTCAACTGCTGCGGGGCTTATCCTGATGTCTAACCTTATATGGTTGGGCTGGTTCCCAGCCACCCTTTGTCCAATGTCCCTTTTTCAGGTCCATCATCCTGTTCACTTATGAGCAAGACTATGCCTACAGGTGGCCCTGATCATATCCTTCCCTCAGCTTACCTGCTTTGAGGCAAGCCAGCCAGTGCCTTTTATCAGTGCCTGTATAGCTCAAGCTGGCTTTACCCCTCCTGGCACTGATGGGAGCAGAGCCAGGGGCCTCAGAGAAAGAATCACTTGGCATGGTCATATAGTTAGAGGTCTCTCAGTTAGAGTTGAGGGGATGACAGGAGACTCCAAAGGAAGGTAGAGTCCTGAACTCACATAGCCATATTTGTACAAGAGAGTGCTTGCTGGCTTCCTATATATCTTCTGGGAGGAGCATACTCTTACTATAATGATTATCCAAAAGTGCTTTATGAGAAGTTATTTTCCAAAATTTAATATCTGACACAGTGACAGGTCATTTACCTATTCTTTCAGCAGACAACATTTACCAGACTGGTAGTATATTTCATTTTATTTTTGAAAAATCCAAGTCATTCAAACCACAGATCTAAGGATGTAGCTATATTGGTTCTATTCTGAATTTTAAGGAAATGAGTATGATTTAAACAAGAAATACTGAAATGGAGTTATTTATGTGACCCACCAACAAATTGCAAAGTCATGTCTAAAACTAAAGTTATGAAATGTGTTGAGATTTGAAGTATAGGAGAATAGAACTTAAGAGAAGACTCCTGGGGCAGGCCTTGGTTAGCTTGAACATTAGTAGTCTGTCCAACTGAGTCTCTGCCCATTAACTACAAGTACTGACCACCTGGTTCAGATGTGATTTAGGATCAGTGAAATTCTATGAAGGTCCTTTGTAAACTGCTATCCTGTAAGGTAGAAGAAAGCTGGGTTGTATGGTAGGAGCATTATATATAGGAGGAAAATATCCTGACTATGTGTGTAATAAGTCTTATTTTCTCTGGTTTCCTGAAACCCAGTAAGAATTCTCTTGCCACTTTAACCATTATATTGTTAGGTAGGTCTGTTAGAATGATATGGTATTGTGTAATCATTGAGCAAAGGAGAAATTCCAGCTTTTTCCTCTCAGATGGTGAATTACTATGTCATTTTTAGGTCTCGTACCTCAGTTTTGTCTTTACCTGTGTTACCTGTATTTCTTTCATTGCTGGAAAACAACAGCCTTTGACATACTCTGTGATTTTTTTTTTGTTTTTGTTTTTTTTTTTTTAATTTCTCTGCATATGTAGAATATTTAAATGAGTTCTGAAAAGACAACCTCCCCTTCCAAGACTTTGCTAGTGAAAGTCCCAGGTCTTTGATAGACAGATAGCTGAACCTTTGGAAGAGCTCAGAACAAATTTCCAACCCAGTGTCACCTCTTCAAACAAGACCTCAACATTCAGAATTTTTTGCTATATCCCAAGAATGCTACTTCTTTCTTTACTCAAGCTTCCTTATCCCCCCAAATAGAATATAATCCTGCTGAAAATTTGCTAGTTACTGCTTAGATTGACACATGACCTTGGTGCACAAGTGTAGCATTCAAGCTGATGATCCTTTTCCAAACTTCTAGAGTCCAGACACATGAGGGAAGACATGGAGTACATAGGCCTGGATGCAGGTACCAATGTGACAGCTGCTGCCGCTGCTGCTGCTGCTGCTGGGCGTGTAGTTGGGATAGGCCTTGCTGGAGTCAGCCTCTGAGCTTCTTACTGCTTCTGCCCTCGGGTGACTCCTTAGTACCTGAACTTTAGTCCTTTTTGCTCCTTGCCTTCTGCTAGTACTTTCTTTCAGGGAAAAGTAACCCTAAGGATGAAGGTTGGCTAAAACAATAACCACTTCAACTGTGGCCTGACCACAGGTTGCCCCTCTCTTTAAGCACATTACCCCATGCTAAGCTAATTTTATGGGAAGACGTATTTAACTTGCTTCAGACTCTGCTTTGCTGTTGAACTTATTTCTCTTTTGTTTTCGTTTTGAAACTGTACTTTGGCATTTTTAGTAGCTAATAACATTCTGCTTTTAGTTTTTGAATGTTACTAACTGTTCCCTGTTATCCCTTCCCTTGTTTTTGTTTTTGTTTTTTTTCTTTTAATTTGCTTAAAGATGGTACTACCACTAAAGCTGAGGGTAAGCGGTTTGTTTGTGTAATTGAGGTGTGTCTCACTTTCTCTAGTCCTCTGTCCTCACCGAGTGTTGCCTGGGGCCCACTTGTCCTCACCAAGGTCCCTGCATGAGATGTTGCACGCTGTCTCCACTGCTCTTCTTCATCTGTCTTCACCGGGGATCCGTCCTCCCTCTACCTGATGTCTCCTCCCTTTCTCATACAGTCCTTGGTCTTGTGAACTTTGGCACTGAAGTATGCCTTATGTGATTGTGACGCTTCGTCTACACTGGAGAGGAGCACTGACGTTATGTGTGCTGCTGTCTTTGTGGGCTGCTTGCCTCGGGTTTTATTTCTCCTGAAGCACCACTTTAGCTTTTCTTTTCTTTTCTTTTCTTTCCCCCTGTGGGCCTCTCAGGACTTTCCTGTTTTGAAAATAATTTTCCATGTCAATTATTTAGGTTAAAGGCTGGTAAAAAGTTTTCTGCTGAGTAATATAAAGAAAAAAATTTTAATGGTTCTGTCTCCCTTAAAGGTGTACTACAAGTTTCATGATTTCGGGGGGGGGGGTCTTGACACAGAGCCCTGTCCTTCTCATTCATTTATACTCACTCGTTCACCCGTTAATCATGTGCTCAGTGCCTTCTGTGGGTCAGATTATGGGGTACATACCAAAGCTATAGCATGGGAAAGCAGTATGGCAAATTCAGACTCACTGTGGTTTCTTTTGATGTCATTCTCAAGAAGTTCTTTCTGACTTTTATATTGCATTTTGAATTTTAGACACAGTAAAGTCTGTGCAAGTCTTTGATTAGCATGTGCAAGTAAGCTCATTCCTCCCAAAGTTTCTAGATACAAATCAAGATAGCACTCCAAGAGATTGAAATTTAAAGATGCTTTCTCTGCTTAAGAGAGGGACAGACTTACTAACCCCCAGGATGACTTTAATCATTCAGAACAGCAGGTTCATCTGCATATATTTATATAGTCACCCTAAAGGGCTAGCATGCAAAGTAGATTGGGTCTTAGCTTAATGTGTGTATTGGATTCTAGCAGTTGTTCTTCTAGTGTGTATTATAGATCCTAAGGGAGTCAGAAAAAAAAAAGGAGTATTTTAAAAAGATGAACATAGTTCCAAGATTCAGGTTTCTCTAACTTATAAGAATTACCTGGGTGCTTTCTGTAAACATAGTCTTAGGTTTTTCTCCTTAAGAAACTAAGTTTGGAAGGATCCAGAGAGCCAGCTTCCCTCAAGCCTCCCTGGTGATTCTTAGGGCCATACAATTTGTGAAATGAAAAGATGTACAAAAAACCTGCCCAGTTGAGAACCTCATTTGTGAAAGCAGAAAGCTGAGTCTTGGTGGTAGTTAGGAAACTGGGTGATTATTTTCTATTTGTTCAACAGATGTAGTTTCATGTTTCTCACTCTTAAAGTAGAATCGGCATGTTCCCTCTACCTAGCTGGAAGTACGGTGAAAGAGCAGAGTAAAATAGAAAAATGTACATGAAATAGGAAGCAAAAAACAAACATGGATAGTTATATACCCCGATCCCTATATGATTGAAATCAGCTTGTTTTGTTGCCTAGCCCTAGGAATTTTAACTTCTTAATTCTCCAGTCCTGAGCAAGGTAAACATCGGTCTTAACACAGTCACAGACAGGCAGGAGACTGCCTTGCTTTCTTCTCTTCTGGCAAGAAATAGATATATGGGCCCTAATCCTTTAGGTAACACAAGGCAGACTCTACAACTCCCTGCAGCCCCAACCCTGGTCCTTATAAGATTTTTTCTTATATGTCTGTTAAATACACGAAAAAGGTGATTTCATCATAAAAAAAATTGAGAGGCAATATAATCCTAGCATTCAAGAGGCTGAGGCAAGAGAACTGAGAGTTTGAATTTAGATATGACAAGTTCAAGACCAGCCTAAGCAACATAGCGAGACCTTGTCTTGATAAATCAAGGCCTAGGAAGGTAGCCTTGTGATAGAGCATTTGCCTATCATGTATAAGGCCCTGGATTTCATCCTAGCAAAGAAAAGTCAGACTATGCTTTGTATTCTGGCAACTTTATTATCATAATGATTGAAAAAAAATCTATATTCTTCAGGAATAATTTATTATTCACATCAAGGAGCCCTAGTGGTTATGACTAATTAGA
This sequence comes from Dipodomys merriami, assembly GCF_024711535.1. Lineage (NCBI taxonomy): Eukaryota > Metazoa > Chordata > Mammalia > Rodentia > Heteromyidae > Dipodomys > Dipodomys merriami. Next base: position 2,751,123 of record NW_027202782.1, on the reverse strand, counting down.
ATACCTTTTTGTATGTGTGCTAGTCCTGGGGCTTGAACTTCTGGCCTGAGTCTGTCTTGAGTTTTTTTGCTCAAGGCTAGCCCTCTACCTACTTGTCATAGCTCCACTTCTGATTTTTGGAAGTTTATTGGAGAAAAGAGTCTCTATGGACTTTCTTGCCTGGGCTGCCTTTGAATCTCAGTCCTCAGTTCTCAAGGCCTTCTGAGTATCTAGGATTACAGGTGTGAGTCACCGGCATCCAGCAAGGAATATTTTTTGTAAAAATATAAAAATATTATATCAAAACAAAAAATACAAAAACACAACTTATGAACAAAGGTATACTTCTAGGTTATTATCAATAAGCCATTCGTAATGATTTGGGGGATTTGAATGAAGGAAACATACCATTATGCTGCTCATGAGAAAGTGATAATTAGATATTATACAGCAAATGTACTTTATTTGCATATTTGAAAGCAAAGCAGAAAGATGTTGAAATTGTTTTAGACAATGGAATGGGGGCAAGGGAGAGTAATAGAGTAATTGGGATATATGTTATGAATGTATGGAAATGTAGCAATGAACCTGTTACAGCAGTAATATATGTACATAACACCATATATCTAATAAGTTAATCCAAAGTGCATAAAAGACTATCTTACACATAAGTAGCAAAAACAGAACAAAACCCCTAAACACTCATACAAGTACTATTAAAAGTGAGCAAGAAAATTGAGTATTTTGTATTTAACTTCTCCAAATAAGATATAAAAATGGTCAATAGATACTATCAGGCACTCATCACTAATCATTAGAGAAATGTCAGTCAAACCACAATGAGATATCACCTCACTAGAGCATAGCCACTATCAAACAAATAGACAAGCCTTAGAAGTGTTGGTGTCTCGTGCCAATACAATGTTATCTGTGTTATGTAGTTTGAAGTCAGGCATTGTGATACCTTAGGTTTTTTGCTCTTTATGCTCAGGATGATTTGACTTCAGGGTGTTCTATATTCCCCTAAAACTTAAGACTTTTTTTTTCCTATTCTCTGAGTAATGTTATTGGAATCGCAATAGGGATTAGATCTGTAGGTCGAATCTGTAGATAGCTTTTGACCACTTTCACAAATTCTTACATAAAGGTGATGTACAGAGGGCTTACAGTTACATAAGTCAGATAAAAAGTACATTATATCTTTAAAAATATTTTTATTATCTTTAAGTAGTTGTAAAGGGGAGTTGTCATTTAACAAAGCAATCCCAGTATCACCATTCTTTGTAGTTTCCTTGTTATTCAGAATGTATTTAAATATAAAGCAAATATGAAAACCTTATTTTCTCCTTTTTTGGCTTGGTCATAGGGTTTGAACTCAGAGCCTAGGTGCTTTCCCTGAGCATTTTTGCTAAAGGCTAGCACTACCACTTTGAGCCATAGCTGTACTTCCAGTTTTCTGGTGGTTAGTTGGAGATGAGAGTCTCATGGACTTTCCTGCCTGGGCTGGCTTTGAACCATGATTCTCAGATTTCAGCCTTGTGAGTAGTTAGGAATACAGCACCTTCTCTTATTGTCTCCCTTTTCTTTTTCTTTTTTTTGGGGGGGAGGGGGGGTAGTCCAGTCGTGGGGCCTGAACTCTGGGCCTGGGCACTGTCCCTCAGCTCTTCAGCTCAAGGCTAGCACTCTACCACTCGAGCTACAACGCCACTTCCAGCCTTTTTTTTTGCTTTTTGCTTATGTGGTGCTGAGGAATTGAGCCCAGGGCCTTATGCATGCAAGGCAAGTACTCTACCACCTAGCCACATTCCCAGCCTGATTTAGATTTTTTAAAATACGTGAAACAGTGCCTGTTATTTCCTACTCATACTAGCATATTTGGCTCCCACAATCGAAATTACAACTGAGTTTATCATTTAGGATTTGTGAAATAATCAAGTTTTACTCATTGTGGGTTTTGTTCTTAGGGAAGTAGGAAAGACTCCCTATATTCTTTTTTTTTTGGTTGTGGGGCCTGAACTCTGGGCCTGGGCGCTGCCCCTCAGCTCTTCAGCTCAAGGCTAACACTCTACCACTTGAACTACAGAGCCACCCCCAGCTTTTTTCTTTTTGCTTATGTGGTGCTGAGGAATCGAACCCAGGGCCTCAGGCATGCAAGGCAAGCACTTTACCACTGAGCCATCTTCCCAGCCCCTTCCCATATTCTTACAACCTCTGCACTTTCCTAATTTAAAGCCATGTTGAGGGACTTCATTCTCAATTCCTGGGTCAAGATGGAACCCCAGGTTGGATAGAGCACTGGAAACTTTTACGAACAATGCTGATACCATTTAGAAGTATATGTACTATCTAGTTTTACTTTCGAGAAAAACTGTCCCTTGCCTTGAAAAACAAACAAAAAGAAACTACAAGGGAATGTCAAGCACTGGGCAACAGATCCTGTCACCAAAGGTCAGGGAAAGCATGATAGACAAAAGCAGGTATAGAGAGGATTTTAGTTTTGAAGTTGCAGGGGTATAGATGTTCAGTTTCAAAGGTTTTTTTGGTGGCCTACTTATATAAATTTTTTTTTTCCAGGTTACTTTGCCTGTTTGAATACTTTTTTTGTTTTTTGTTTTTGTTTTGTTTTGCTTTTGTTGGTCGTGGGGCTTGAACTCTGGGCTTGGGCACTTTCCCTCAGCTCTTCAGCTCAAGGTGAGCGCTCTACCACTTAAGCCACAGCACCACTCAGAATACTTTTTGATTTAGCTCAGTGATCTCAGAACATGAAAGGTCAGTCAGGTACTACAGGTACCTGAAACAGTTGTGAGACCTGGACAAACTATAATCTCATTTCCCTCTTTCCTCATCTAAATAGTGTGAACAATTACTTCATACATAGTTACAAGGACTCCTTATTTGGCACATGAATAGTAACTCAGACAGCTTTTAATTTTTACCGTAGGATTGTATCTTCTTCTAGAAATCATTGATTCTGGGTGGTTTCTTTTCTTTTAATGTTGTGCTTTCTCTTCTTGTTCCTTAGCTTCTTGTTCCTTAGCTTCTTTCCTTGAATCTTCTCTACGCCTTGAGCTTTTTGTTTCTACCTTGCTTCTCTGCAAGCTATGTGAGATGCTTGGGTAGCTGTTGTCAGTTCTGGTTCTGGTTGGGTTATGTCAAGAGAGGTGTTCTGTGCTTAGCTGAAAGTAGAGAAGCCCTGTGGAAAACTTAAAACATCCATTCCCCATCATTGTGGTGTGGTCACAAACTGTGTCAGACTTCATGAGGCAGGACCTGGGTCACGGAAGCTCCTGCTCCCACGTAGTCGTGCCCATCAGTGCCCCTTGCTTGTAGTGTGAGATCTTTCCTCATATGGGTCCCACTTGCTGAAAATGTTAGGGAACACTCTTTTTGCTGTGTCCTCCAGGTCGGATCCGCACAAGACGGCAAAGTTCCGGGAGTGCCACCAATGTCGCCTCTACACCCTCTGACAACCGGGGCCGCAGCCGTGCTAAAGTGGTTTCACAGTCTCAGCGTAAGAAGTTCTATTTTATGCCTTTGGTTACCTTTGTTTTGTTCAACAGCCCATCTTGCACCGGAACACAGGCGTCAGTATTTGCACTGACTTCGTAGAGGAAAATGCATTATTGGGGCTCTAAAATACCGTGAGTAGCTGCACTGTTGGGTAAGCTTACAAGATGAAACATTACAGGTCTAGTTTGTTCTCTTTTCAGGTGGTTTAAATTTGTGTAGTTGATAATCGTTACTTTCCCTGTCTTGAAGTCACCTAAACTGAAACTTATTTATCATGCTATGACCCATTTTTATGTGGATCAGGAGCCTTCCATTTTAGAGCAGAACCTGTGGAGGAATTAGTACTGCCAAGCTTTTCCGATGGCAAATAAGTAAATCCATGTAAAAGCTTCTCCCCTTAGCCCTGTGTGCTAACACTCGCAGCCTCACTTGTCTTATTCCAGTATGGGCTCATGCTTTGCCTAGTGGCCCTGGCTCTACTCCTTGCTTGCTTTTCTGTATTATGTGACCTCTGTGTGCCTGCTAGCCTCAGCCAGGGAAGCAAGGGAGCTAGAATGAACTTATTTAATCAACGTTAGGTGATAAACTTAGAGGCTCACTTTTCTGCCCCACTCAGCTGGGAATGGCCAGCTTTCCCTCTGTGCAGGTAGAGGGAGCTGGGTATGAGGACACTCCTAGACAAGGTGATCATAGCAAGGAAGAGTCTTTCCACCTCACCTTTAGCTTCCACAAGTCTCTCTGATATGGCTCCATAAGCTGTGTGGCTTATGTAGATCCCAAAGTCTGTGGCCAGACTTTGAGATCTTAGTATTGAAAATTCCCTTGGTGGCTCTTGAACTGCGCCTCTCTTAATGTCTTCATATTAGATAAGCTTTGATCTTCATGAAAAGGTGATGGAAAGTCAGTTATATTGCTGCCTCTGGTTTGTCTCCAGTAACTTAACTTACTGGAGTGCAGTATGATGCACTCTGGCTGTGACACTACCCTACTGTAGTGTGATGTTGGGTGAATCATAACCATTACGAGCCTGGCTCTGGTTTTTGTGTCAAACCCTAGTGGTTCCTGGTTATGCCCTCAAACAGGGATCAAATCTTACTACAAGGAATTCTTGACCAAAGTGTTTAACATCATAGGTCAGTCAATAAAATAATTGATTTTTTTTAAACCTGCAAAGTCTTTAACTGCTGTGTTTTGCCACTCACTGGAGAGTGGGGCTGAGCAGTATTTTATATTCATTTTTATCTGCTGTGACCTATGTAGTGTTCCTTACCTGAGATGTGTCAGTGCTCTGTCTCTCTTCCTGTTTTAGGAATCTGTATAACTTCTAGGTTTGAGTGTTTGCTCTCTCTCCCTCTCTCTTCTCTTTTTTCTCTTCTCTCTGTCCAGGATTTAGGGATCCATATATTTCTTATGCTTAGGAGGAAGCAAAGCATAGAGTTTTTTTCTTTAGTGGGACTGAGGGAATGGCTCAGCTTTAATTCTTCATATGTAAACATGCTGAACCTGGCTACTTTTAAAACTCCTCAGGTTTCACCCACAGGAAGGGAGACTACCACAGGGCAGCATACAGCCAACCTTGTATCTCAAGCTTATGCCAGACACACAAGATACTTGTAACAATTATTTTAATGTGAGATAAATATGAGCATATTTAATACATAGGTATACTGGTATTCACAATCTTAGTTTAATACTAAGTAGATTTTATTAATGCTAGATTAGGGCCCTAGTAATTGACATATTTTTAATATTTGCAACTTAAGGAAAGTCACAGATCATTCAGGCAAAATAGTTAATAATTCTTTTCCAGCCATTGATAGGTACTGAGCACTTGTTAGGTAAGCATTTTTGAGAACAGAGATAATACCACAGATGAGTGAGTTATACCTGTTTCCCTCAGTGTGCTCCAAGCTCAAGGGATGTACTCTTAGGAGTATAGGGTGCTTGTTTTATGATAGATTTGAAATGGATACAAAAACACTATGATTAATACAAAATAAGTATAAGCACATATAGAAACTAGGAAGAACAAATCCTAGGAGAAATAGCTATTTTGCTAATGTGCTTTGAATAAGACATTTGTGTTGTGTTGCATGCTGACCTTGTGTATTGTGTTATTGTCTTTTAATCCACTTTTTGCCTGTCCTTTGGTCTGCTCTCATAATCAAGGATCCAGATCTGCTAATCCTGCTGGTGGTAAGCCATTTCTCTACTTGCTTTTTTTTTTTATGCATTCTTCCTTGCCCCATGTTCTTTGTACAGTATTAATTTTTCTTTGTTAGAAGCTTAATTAATCTTGTGAATTTTTTCTGTACAAGTACTAGAGTTTGAAATGGATTTCTTTTGGCCTTCTATCCACATTATTAGTTTATACTTCATAGTAAAGTGTATTGCTGAGGTTTACAATGACTTTCACTGCAGATTGTAGTAAAATCATTGCAAAATGTTAATTTTTATGAGAAGTCACCCAAATGATTCCTTTCAACAATGTCAGTATTCATATATAACCTTTTAGAAACATGTATTACAAAGTAATACATATTTAAGCATTATATAATGCATGTATATGCATGTATATATGTATATATGTATACGTACACACATATACATATACATACATACATGTACATACACACATCATGTATTACTTCTAGGTAAACATTGTTTCGAAGGTTTTTTTTTTCTCCCTCTGGCTCTTTCTACTCCAGTACACAATAAAGTGTACTTTACATTTTAGAATTTTATTAGCTTCTCTACTGATGATTTAGGTAAATAGACTGCCATTTTGGCTAAAAGTAGTATCATGCTTAAATTTTTGTTCTTTTCTTTGAGAATTTTGTCCTGTGAAAGTATTTCTAAAGATATCTCACACTTAGCTATTACTTAGCTACTAATTAAGTATTAGTATAAGTATTGTTACTTAGTTTTGTTGCATACTTTTCAGAAAATGGCCTTACGTGATTTCTACTTTTATATATTTCTTTGAGATTTGTTTTGAGGCATAGTACAGGTGTTTTTTTTTTAAAAAAAAAATAATATTCGTTTGTGGAAGGATGAAATGTTCTCTTGGGATGCACACATGTATATGGAGGAGCTGTGTGTTTGTGTGTGTGTGTGTGTGTGTGTGTGTGTGCGCGCAAGTGTGCAGTTATACATTGCTTAATGAAGAGTGTACATTCTGAATTCTGAAGTTTTTTTTTTTTATTTTGGTGCCAATCTTGGGGTTTGAACTCAGGGCCTGTGGCTGTCCCTGAGCTTTTTAGCTCAAGTATAGCATTCTACCATTTGAGCCACAGCTCCACTTGTGTGTGTGGGGGTGGGGGGGGAAGGGGTGGCGGTGGGTGGGTGTGGGTGTGGGTGTGGGGGGGTTGTTTAATTGGAGGTAAGAGTCTTGGGGACTTTCCTGCCTGGGTAGGTTGTAAACCATGATCCTGAGATCTCATCCTCCTGAATAACTAGGGTTATAGGCATGAGCCACTGGTGCCAGGCTGAAAAGTAATAGGTAATATTCCCTTGTGAGCATCCCTAAGTGCATATAGACAGACCACGATGGCTACATCACTAAGCTGCAGTGTATATGCAATCTGGCATTGATGCAACATAGTTAGATTGTTAGGAAATGCATGACGATTTATATGTACACAGGTTTCTCACCCATACTCAAAAGTTCAACTCTTTGTTACACTAATTTCTTGAGATTTATTAGACTTTCCATGAGATTTCTTAATTATTTTTATCTTTTTGTATGATTTTTATTTCAGAGCTATGGTTGAAGTATAGAAATTTGTAGTTATTCATGAGTAGTTATTGTTTCGATGCTGAATATCTTTTGTCTTTTAAAATGCTTTATTCTATTTCATTTTGAATTATATTGCTTGATCCTTGTAAACAACAGGCAGATTAGTTGTTTTTTATTCTTCTAAACTTGATACAAGAATCACACTTGTTACTATTATTGATATAGTTAAGCCTATTTTGTGATTCTTTTATTTATTTTTCAGTTTTTTGTTATTTTAAGGGTGATATACAGAGGGGCTGCAGTTACATAAGTAAGGTAAAAAGTACATTTATTTTTTGTTGTTGTAGGTGGGGTTTGAATTCAGGGCCTGGGCACTGTCTCTGAACTCTTTTTGCTCAAAGTTAGCACTCTACCACTTTGAGCCGTAGCTCCACTTCCAGTTTTCTGGTAGTTAAGTGTGGAGGTAAGAATCTCACAGACATGCCCAGGCTGTCTTTGAATCACGATCTTCAGATATCAGCCTCCTGAGAGCTAGTATTAACAGGTATGAGCCACCAGTGATTGGCTAAAGAGTACATTTCTTTTTGGACAATGTCACCCTTTCCCTCACTCAAAGAAGATATTTAGACAGATGTACAATATACCCTATTTTGTGATTCTTTTTACCTTTATTTCTTTTTCCCTATTTGTTAGACTAGTCTCATTTTCTTAGATCCATTTTCTCCAAGTAATGCTTCAGAAATTTTTGTTATACTTGTTTTTCTCTTGTGATGGTGCTGGGACTTGAATTCAAGACCTTGTGCTCTTGCTTGGCATTTTCACTCAAGGCTAGTGTTCTGATACTTAAGCTCCACTTTTGTCTTTTTACTGGTTAATTAAAGATAAGAGTCCCTAGTATTTGTCTGTCTAGCCTAGTTTTCAACTGGGCTATTCAGAACTCAGTCTCTTGAGTAGCTAAGATTATAAGTATGAGCCATCTGTGCCCAGCTGTATTTATGCTTCTGCTCTTTAAGTACTTACAGTTTTTAACCTATCAACTCCTACAGAATTAAAACAAAACAAAACCTTAAGTAATGGAGACTGTCAGTGGTAGAGTGTTTACCTAGTATATCTAAGTCACTGGGTTTGATCCATAGTACTGCCATAATTAAAACAAAATCAGACGTTGGTGGTTCATGCCTATAACCCTAGCTACTCAGGAGGCTAAGATCTCAGGATCACAGTTTGAAGCCAGCCCATACAGGTAAGTCCCTGAAACTCTTTTTTTTTTTTTTTTTTTCATTGCAGTCATGGGGCTTGAACTCTAGGCTTGGGCGCTGTCCCTGCACTCTTCAGCTCAAGGCAAATGCTCTACCACTTGAGCCACAGAGCCACTTCCGGTTTTTTAGTGGTTTATTGGAGATAAGAGTCTCATGGACTTTTGTGCCTGGGCTGGCTTTGAACCACGATCCTCAGATCTCAGCCTCCTGAGTAGCTAGAATTATAGGCCCGAGCCACCGGCGTCTGGATGTAACAGAGTTTTTCATATTGGCTCCTGAAACTCTTATCTCCAATTTACCACCAGAAAACTGGAAGTGTCACTGTGGCTTAAAGTGGTAGAGTGCTAGCCTTGAGCAAAAAAACTCAGAGACAACACCCAGGCCCTTACTTAGTTCAAGCCCCAGGATCGAAAAAACCAAAAGAAAAAAAAAAAGCCCACCACAGTGGTTACTTGTAGAGATTTGTTATGGAACAGGGAGGCTATTGTTGGTACTCAGTACTTTTGAATTAGAAATTGTGCAGCCATTTTTGTAGAGGTCTACAGTAACTCTTATAAACATGTTATTTTATGGGCCTACATTAAAAATTAATGCCACTATCCACTAAAAAGTTATTATTCTCTTAATATTTGATTCAAATAAATATATAGAAAAGCTGGCTTCTGAAATTGTAATTTATTACCTGATTTACACCCATCATTCACTTTTGTTTTGCATTATTTTTAGCTGGCAGCCGTTCGAGTTCCCCAGGGAAACTGCTGGGCAGTGGTTATGGTGGACTTGCTGGCAGTTCCTCAAGAGGTCCACCTGTGACACCTTCTTCAGAAAAACGAAGTAAAATTCCTAGGAGTCAGGGATGTAGCCGAGAAACAAGTCCAAACCGAATAGGATTAGGTAAGGATTCTCAAAGACTTTGGAATACCCTTTTCAGTTTGGTTATAATGATTACAATCTAAAGATGGTATCTGCTATAGGACTAGAGTTATGTTTTTTTTTTTATCTTAAATGTTACTTTGGCGGTGTTAAAAACACATTTTGATTTGTGCTTTATACAGATTATGGCATCTTGAAACACGGTACTTGGGGTTCAAATGAATGGACACAAATGTGTAAAAAATTGTCATGGTTTGAAGTGGAAGTGTGGCTCAAGTGGTATAGTACCAGACTTGAAGCAGAAAAGCCAAGTGAGAGTGTGAAGCCCTGAGTTCAATCCCTAATACTGACATAAACAAAAATAAATAATCACAAAACATCCACCTTGTTATTATAGGCTTTTATAGAATTAGGAAAATAAGGGGGAAATGATTTTCCCTCAGAGTTAGAACCAACATCACTTCTTATTTTTCTTTCACTTATTCACCCACAAGCAATTTGTAGGGTCTTTTAATTCTGATATCCAACTTAACTGGTGAAACTCATAGTCAAAGAATATGTGTAGTTACTTTTAAAATAATGTTTTTGAAACATGAAAGCAAAAAATTGATGATAACCTAGTTAAATTTATAGCTTTTCTTTTTATTGCATCTTTATCTGCTTCCTAAAGATATATTACTGTAAAGTCACAATACCATCTCCTTAATTCCTGTTGGCTTATCTTTCCTATTTATTCACTCATTCATTTATCTTCTCAGCAGTTTTTATACCTGAATATTTTCGGTGATGTATGTGAACCTCAGAATTAGAAGACAAATGAAATAGATTCAGCTTCTGACTTCTGAGTCCTTATGAGTGACTACAGAAAGGTGGGGAAAATAAAATTGCATGAAAAAAAGGTGACAGGGTTCACTGATGCCATGAAAAAGGAGGAACTTTAGACCTTTGTTCTCCAGTCCTGCCACAGTTCTTCCTGAGAGGCTTTCTACCATAGGTACTGTTTGAAATATAAGGTGGGATTAGCCAGATAGGGAATCAAGTAAAGGGGAAAAATGTGATGCTGTAGGGGAGAAAGAATCAGGCAGTTTATTTGACTACAGCCATGGCATGGGAATGGTAGATTGCAGTTCCTGAGCTAGTAGGATCTAGCTCAGGAAAACTCTTGAAGGCTCCCTTGAGCTATAAAAAGGCATGAGCAGATATTTAAGAAATTTGTCTTGAACTCATATTTCTTAACAAAGTGAAGTTGTTTGGTTTGGTTGATTCTCTGTGATGTCTGTTGACTTTGTATGACATTACATAGCATGGTCTCTGAGCTGACAAGTTATTTGTGTATGGATGAGGGTTTAACCAGAGAAGAGATCAAAGCTAGAATATGCAAATTTCTCATGTGATACTGCATCATATCTGAGTTTGGTGCTTATTGGATTTTAAATCTAGGTTTATATTTCAACTGTCCTTTCCCATAATTAATTACTGAAACTTATAAATATATCTTGACAAGCCATCCTAGTATTAGATTTTTCTTATACTCTTCTGCTTATGGCCTTTTCTTTTCCTATGTATTAAAGATGCCATTTTCACCTCCTTGTAATAAATTCAGTGATCTAAAATCTGCTATTTCTGTTTTGGATAGTTGAATAGGCAGCAATTTTCTAAGCTTTTTAAAGTCTAATGAAACATGAGTAAAAAAAAAAAAAAGAGGCAAAGCATGTTCTCTCTTCTGATGAGTTTTTAGTTGTTATTCTTTTGATCTAGATTATTTTCTTGAAACATTAAGAAGATTAATCTGTGATCACTTAGTATATACTGAATATATCTGTATGTGTCCAGTTTTAAATATGAATATTGAAAAAGGGAGTAATACCTTTTAAGTTAAACTTTGTTATTCCTAAACCAATTAATTCGTGATAATTTAATGATAACTGAAGTAGAATTAGAATTTACATTGATGATTAATCCGTTATCTACAGACAGTGTATTTTTTTCTTTGAAATGACATTTGTTAACTAAATTTTCATTTCTTCTATAAAAATGATGCTAAGTCTCTTTATTTGGCATATAAGAGTTCTTAAAACATTATGTGGACTTGGTGACCTGGCTTAAATTGAGGCCCTGAGTTCAATCTTGAATATTTCCAAAAGCAAAAAACAACAACAACAAAAAACAGACAAGAAACAATTTTGGGGGCTGGGAAGGTGGCTCAGTGGTAGAGTACTTGCCTTGCATGCATGAGGCTCTGGGTTCGATTCCTCAGCACCATATAAGCAGAAAAGAAAAAAGCTGGAACTGGTGCTATGGCTCAAGTGATAGAGCGCTAGCCTTGAGCTGAAGAGCTGAGGGATAGTGCCCAGGTCCAGAGTTCAGGCCCTGTGACCGACAAAAAAAAAATTGGGTGCTGATATCTTATGCCTGTAATCCTAGCTGTATAGGCTGATGGTCTAGAGGATTGGAGGTTCAAAGGCCAGCATACGCAGAAAAGGCCGTGAGACACCATCTCTAAAATAGTAAAAACTGGGCTACAGGTATGGCTTAAGTGGTAGAGTTCCAGCCAAATAAGCTGAGCAAATGCAGGGTTTTAAGTTCAAACCCTATATTGGCAAAAATCAAATAAACAAAAAAAAATGTAATTCTTGTTGGATAATCAAGAAACAAACAAAAAAATCACCATTGCTCTTTTTTGCTCTTGGCAGTTTATTTCCTCATAAGCCACCAGTCAAATGGGACAGTATATATAATTTCAATTTTGTGTGTTTAAACGACAGTAAGACTTTAGAAGTCCCTCACAAAAATAGTTTGCATTTTGGCATTTTGACTTTGGTTTCCTCTTCTCAACCATTTGATCTTTTTGCAATTTCAATTTTGTGAGTGTGTATTTAAAATATTTTTAAACTTTTTGTTTAAAATATTTTAAAAATATTTTTGGAAGAATTAAAAGTAAGTCATTGTTTCAATTGTGAGATGAACTGTGACATGACACTGTCTGTACTACAGAGGCCTTTTGTATCTTTAACATCTAATCATGGGCTGGGAAGGTGGCTCAGTGGTAGAGCGCTTGCCTTGCATGCATGAGGCCCTGGGTTCGATTCCTCAGCACTACATAAGCAAAAAGAAAAAAGTCAGAAGTGGCGCTGTGGCTCAAGTGGTAGAGCGCTAGCCTTGAGCTGAAGAGCTGAGGGACAGTGCCCAGGCCCAGAGTTCAGGCCCTACGAATGGACCCCCCCACCCCCCCCCCCAAAAATAACATCTAGTCATTTCCATTAATTCTTTTGGTATGAGTTATGGTTGAATCTGTTCTTAAAAGATGACAGTCAGGACTATGCTTAAATCATTGTGATAGTAGGTGAGTCTATAAAAAAATGAGCACTGGTCTAGTAGTTTTTTCAAGGCTTTCCAGTGTTTCTGATAATCATGACTAAAGAACAATGCTGCTTTTAGGAAGTTCAAGGGTGCTCATTGTCTCTTTCTATTCACACCTTCTCTCTCATTCCCACATAGGACATTCACTTGGGGGATTTCATAGGCATAAAATGGTTTGTTTGTAGTTCTCCTGGTAGCCTATAAAAAAGATTGATTTTGTATACTTACTTTGAAGTCACCGTGTAGTCTTGAAAGTAGAGTTATAGTTACTGTTATAGGTTGAATGAGTATTTTTCCTCTTCGTATTCAAAGTATTTAACACTTAAATGGTTGATGTCACTACCAGGTATTTTTTTCATGAGGTTTGGGAACACTTTGGGCAGATATTTGCAAAATTGTGGTCACTAAGTGTTTTTCCTATATGCAGCTACTCATCATACTTAAGGGAGCTGTGAATGAACTGTCTGGGTGGGATACTAGGAAGGTTTACCTTGTTAAGAAGTTTATGTATATATTATTTCAGATCATGTCTATTTTTTCCTACGAATGCTCTTTATTATCTTTGCAAAGGACACTTACCCAGGGAGAACATTTATTTTCCATCTGAACTTAAAGAAGCAGGGAGAGCCTACATGAAAATCTTAAGTAATCAAGCATTAACTATTCAGAAATACTTAAGCATGTACTTATATGAAAATGTCAGGAGTTTTTGACAATCTGTTTTGACAGTGTTATTCAGTAAGGAATTCAGAAGTGCTTATGTATATGCCTTGTCTGATTTATTGGTGGGATTCTTTCTCATTCCACATTTTTTATGGGGAGGATGGAACTCAGAGAAGCCAAGTATCTGGACCATGAGCTAACTGGGAACTGGTCAGGTCACTTTATGGATTAGATAAATAGCAATTCTCTGTCCATTCTAGGAAACTTCTCTATATTGATGGGGTCAGTAGACACTTTTCAGTTTTTTAAAGGATTTAATTTGGTGTCTATTACTTTTGTGTTTTTGTAGTAACAGCTTAGCATATTAGTCATTACTACTTTTATTGAAGACTCAGTGACTCAGTGTTTCCACTTTGGCAAAGTGAAAGTAAGTCCAGGAATTACTAGTGAAACCCTTTGAGGCCATTTGCTTAGTTTGCATTCCTGCCTGATCTTCCCCCTCCTGACTGTACTGAGTATTTGGATATCATATGCCCTGAGATTATCCATCTACTTGCTATAACTACAGTACGTAAGACAGGATCCATGAAGGAAATTGGAAAGGACTCCCCCAGGGAAAAACAAACAGGGATTAAAGTTAGGATAAGAAAATATAACACTCCCAACTCTGTATCTGTTTATTTGGATCATTGAATTTATGGGGAACATCTCCACATTGACTCAAATGGGCAGGCTGTCTCCATAGAGAAGACAGTACTGGGAAAACTGAGCTCTGCCCTCTTTTCTTTTGATTAGGTAAGTTTGTGGACCTCTAAGACAAGGTTTCCTTTTGCTAGCCCAAATTAACTGATATTTTTAGAAACCACATGCATATGAAAACACCTTTGTTCTTCTGTCCTCTTGGCAAATTTTCTAAAGCTTTAAAAACTGATTGATTTCTAAATGGCTTTCAGTCTTGTGTTTTGTATGTCCAGTTCTTTCTTTACACACAGTGTAAACCCTTGGCTGTCTGAGTCATTGAGTATAGTCAGGTTCCAGCCCCCTCCTACTGCTAATTAGTTAGTGAGACCCCAGCATGAATAGGTTGGTCCAGTCATCAGAACTCAGTGCAGACAATGTCATAATTACATTAACAACTGTGACTGACGTTTGTGAGTTTTTCTGCCTTCATTAAACTTGTTCACCTTCTCTGAAACCCTTCATGCTGCACGCTAGCACGGAGCAGCCGTATCCCTCGACCCAGCATGAGTCAGGGGTGCAGCCGCGATACCAGCCGTGAGAGCAGCCGAGATACAAGCCCTGCCCGGGGCTTCCCTCCACTTGGTGAGTACGTGTAGGTGCTGCCCCAGGAACTCCTGATGCTTGTTCGAGACACTGCTGGGTGGAATGCCTTGCTTTTTCTCCTCTGCTGTCCTGTGATCTTTTCTTCTCTTTCCCCTTCCTTAGTCACCTTTTGTCATCCTCCTCTGCATGCTTGAATTTTTCCAACTCCCAGTTCTCATATCTTAAAGGGAAATAAAACACCACTTCACTCTGCCAGTGTCACTTGTGGCCATCTGCCACAAGGGATGCCAATCTATATGGCAGTTTCTGATCTAAGGCCAACATGGCTCAGCCAGAGTTAATGGCTGCTTACAAATGAAGTCAATCCAGAGTTTATCCTTAGTCATCTATTGACTTTCCACAGTTGCTCTTTGATTTTACTAGAGATCAGTTCATATATATTTTAAAGAAGAAACAAATGTACAATCATGATACCATTTTTAAAAAAAACTAAATAAGTATCCTTTCATGTTTAATAGTCCTGTTTGTGCAATGGACATGTAATACACCTTTCTATCTAGTACAAATTACCGGTCCCCAAAGACATCTGGCAACACATACTTTTTATGAAAAAATATATTTTGTATTCTTCAATACTAATTTTTTAGTTCTTTGGTATAGTAAGTGCTGTTCAGATACATCTTTTTCTCTTGATAACCATAAGGAATAAAAATCATTTTATAACAACTAGATCTAGAGCTGCATTCATCACATGGAAGGATTATGAACTACAGTAGTCTGTAATTTTAACAATTTGACTATCAAAATGATCTTTGAATTCTGTATCACTTGCAGAGAGGATGTTAAAGCAGAAGCACAGGTCTTCCCTTTTGCCTTTGTCTGTCTCCTGCTAATGTTACACACTTGATTTGCTATCTTTTCCCCCAATGTCAGTAGTCAACATGTAAGTATAGGTTCAACATTGAAGTAGGCAGCGGATGCCAGAGCTCTGCTAGACAATTCCTTTGACTTAGTGATTCCTCCCCTTAGGGTGTGAGCTATTCTACCTGCCAGCATGAACCCTAAGTTACCAGCTTACCTAGTGCATGTCGGCTACTCCACAGCAACTTTAATAAATCAGGACATCAATGATTTTTTTCTGAATAAACTAGTAATTTTTCCTTTTAAAGTTATGTATATATCTGTATACCTGTATCTATATATTCTTGCTACTATTTGACCTTCCAAACAGCCTGTTAAATGAGTAAACAATCTGTTGGTTACTTTTGCCTCCTACGAGCAACTTGACATTTCTTTTTTATACTTGTAGTATTTTTTTTTTTAATTGTCTGTGGAAGCAGCGTTTGGGATTCTGGCGTGTGGTCTCTGGACGAGGCAAGGAATGCAGAGTTCTTGACATACTAATTAAACCCTGAGTTAACTGAGTGGTCACATCTTGTTTTTCTGCTCTTGGGTAGCTTGGTGACAACCCAGAATGTTGAAATGTATAATTACTGCTACCACCACAGAGGATGTGGATCCAGTGAATTCAAGTATCCCCTTATTCTGTAGTGAATGCCTTTGGGGCCAGATTTTTTATACCATTCCTTTTCCAAAAGTCTTTGAGTTAATCTGTACCAAAAACTTGTGTCCAGCAGCAGCAGCAGCAGCAGTGCTCATGGTTACCTGCTTCATTCAGAGCAATCATTTGGCATACAGCTTGTGGTCCTTGCACATGCTCTGGAACAGTCATTATCATCATCAGACTCTCAGGAAATTACTCCATAATCTCGGAGTCACAAGGTTAAGTGGTGTTTAGTCAGTCTTTAAATCCAGGTTTGACTTCAAGCTTGCCTCATTTGAAAGTTGTTCTGGCAATTCAGGATCTTTCATGTATTTCTCAAACACATATTAAGTGTTTTTTTGTGAGGCTTCTCAAGGATTATGCAAATAGAAAATACTCAAAAGATGTTTGGGGTTTTTTGTGTGTGTTCTTGTTTCTTGTTTTTTGTCAGTCATGGGTCTTGAACTCTGGGCCTGGACGCTGTCCCTGAGCTCTTTCAGCTCAAGGCTAGCACTCTACCACTTGAGCCACAGCACCACTTCCAGTTTTCTGGTGGTTAATAGGAGATAAGAATCTCATGGATCTCACCTCCTAAGTAGCTAGGATTACAGGCATGAGCCACTGGTGCCCGTCAAGATGTTTCTTAAGCATTGATTTCCAGGCTGGGGGTTAGGACCTGAGAATTCAAAGAAGTATCCCAAAAAGTTCTTGTCCTCAGGGGAGATTGCTACACATTCTCTGAAGAATCCTTCTTTTTCTCATTCACTTACTAGCCACTTCCCACCCCTTTTGAAAATTGTGAGTGTGATGAGAGTGTAACCAGTTACTCTTTGTACAGACATATATAGCCAGCCTTTATTTTTGAAGGGAGGGAAGGAAGGAGAAAGAAAAAAGAAAAGTAATGAAAGTAATTTTGTTTCTTCTGTCTCTAGAGGATTGGTTCCAGTATACCTTGCAGATACCAAAATAGTGTAATGTTTGCATACAACTTAGGCACATTTTCCAGTGTACTTGAATTTATCTCTAGATTACTTATAACATCTAATACAATATAGATAATCTATAAATGTTACACTGTGTTGTTTTGGAAAGAACAAGAGAAAAGTTCTCTGCATGTTCAGATGCATTTCTCCCCCAGTCTATAATCAATTAAATCCACTGAAGCAGAAACTGCAGATAGAAGACCAAATACGTATATTGTTTTAAAATTTGTATGATTGTTTTAAAGTATTTTAATTATGTGAATATATATTAATATGTGGTAGTAATATGATGGTTTTATATTATGACAGTCATATACTTAAGTAAAATTATGGGCTCTAGAACCTTGCTATAAATCAGACTTTGACATAAGTGGATCCACTTGTTTACTTGTGAATAGGACGGAGTACTTATTATGAGACAGATATACTCTAGAATATTCTGTTGAAGCAGAACCAAAAGAACACTTTATAAGGAACCTATAGACCAGGTATTGCTTAGAAACTATTTCAGCTTAAACTGACAAGATGTAATTCTGGATGTGTTAGTACAATAAATGTATAGTTTGCTCCAGTGAGATAACAGAATACCATACCAGCCTCCTTACTTGGGAAAAATGGTAAGTATGTTAGAGATGATTGATTTATTTTTGTTTTTGTGTGTCTTGAGAAATGAGATTTTGGAAGCAGATAAAAATTTCTTATTGACCAGGTAACTTTTGTTATTCAATACTGTGTGTTCATCAGGTGTTTGTTTTATCAAGTGATGTGAGCTTTAAAAATAAGCTGATGTTTTGATGTTTTATGAGTAAATTATGTGGAGGTTAATATGTACAAATTAGTAGTTGGATGAAAGATCACACTCCTCAGGTGACTTTGTTAAACCTAAGGATTTTCCAAGGACTAGCCTGTGACATCTCCATGCTGCAACATTTGGAAGCATAAATCCTTTGTGGTTTTCCTGAGATAATGAAAACCTGCATATTGTATGGAAATAGAACTAGTACATTAGTTTTCTTGATTTCATCAGTATTTCTAAAATTTATTCCCTTTCTTTATGAAGGTGGAGGTTAGCCTTGATTTCCTTAGGTTAATGAATTCATCCATGTATATAAATATTGGCTCGTAAATTAATGTCCTCGTGTCTAAGTGTAAGTTGGAGTTTACTCTTAACTTTTATGGCCACCACCAGTACCAAATGCTGTTCCTATCACTGCTGACTCTGCCTGGCATGGGTTTAAGTGCTCTTTCTGTGTGATCTCTTTTAACCCTCTCAGTAACAAGTGAGAGGTAGGTACCATTATTAGCACCATTTTACCCAGGCAGAAATGCAGGTACAGAGAGGTTTATGAGTATATTGCCCAAGGCCCTTAGTTAGTTGTGAGCAAACTAAGCCTTCCCACCAGTTTTGTTTCCATAGCAACAGTTCACCAAGTCTGTTAATAATTAGGATACTGATGCAACAGAATATGCAACAGAATAACCAATATGTTAACTGGGAAAATGAACTCCAGTTGTTGAGCCTTCTTCCTGTGCTTTCATTCAGTTTCTGTTGAGATAACATTACGAACCTCTCTGCTTTTGTTTTTGGTGCATGGTGACATATGCATCACATACTGGTGACACATCTTGTGAGCTGAATGAATAATCCATCTTCCTGCTGACTCCTCTGGGGTTTAGACGGTGCTCTGACTCCTGATGTTCTTCATGTGGCATATTTCCATAATGGCTGATAGAGGCTTCATGGTGTGAATCTAAACTTGGAGTCTGGGTGGATCAATGCATCCTTAGTATGAAGCACTACAGAGTGCCTCTGTTGTGCCTGTGTGTCTAAGAGCTGTGTGAGGCCAGAGGCTCCTGTTGAACGTGGGGGTCGGCACTGCTGTCCATTCATATCCAGCACCATTTCTGCCATGAGAAGCACCGCCTTCCTTGTTGGTAGCAACCCTGCATTTCGTTTGGTACTTGTGTGTTAATCCTGTGGGTGTTGCCGTTCCTTTTACCTGCAGCCTCTCGACGTCATTCCAGGTCCACTAGTGCTCTCTCCACTGCTGAATCTGTTGGGCAGTCAGGTGAACAAGTGCTAACTGCATGATTCACTTCTTCATCCATTCTCCTCCACCCATGTCAGCATTTATTTCCATTTGTGTCGGCTAGCGCTTGGCATGTGTACAGTTCATGTTTGTTCTCCCCAGTGTGCTTTTGTTGTTTTTTTTTCTTTAAGTTGTTGAATGTTTATAGTTCTGTTAATAGGCATAGATGCTTTATCACATGTTTGACAACATCATTTCTCCAGTGCTTGTATGTCTGTCAAAATGAAAACCAGGGAAAATATTTCTTCCCCTCTTTCCACTGTCCCCCGGGAGCAGCCACCAAAATAAGTGTCACACAACCTCCTGATGGGAAAATGGGGGTATGGATAACATCCCCCAGAGTCAGTCGTCTCTGAAATCTTCACTCCCGTCATGCTTTGAAATGTTAGTTATTAGTGTCAGGTTCTTCTTATTTTTAGGTACAGTTAGTTACTTACATTTCAGATTATAGTATGTGTAACTTCCTATGTCTGAAAATAAATGTATCATCCTAAAAGTTTTATGGAAAACAAGATCAAGATTCAGATAATCAAGTCAGGTCAAAAGGTTAAGACCCCAAACCTTCTGAGTCAGCCACAAAAGTCCACTGACTAGCCACAGAGGCAAAAACATTTATTGGCATATTTAAATGCTACATGTAATGCCATCATTTCTGTATGCTATTGTCCCTGAGGACTAGTTTTCTCAATACAATCAAGTGAGGCATGCTTTTTTAATTCACAGACTTGATGGTGACATGCAGTCAGTTATTATTTTTTTTAAATGAAGCCAATCATTACTGTATGTGCTCTCATTAAATGCATTGCCCTGAAGATCAGTGGCTAGAACGAGGGCACATCTTTCTGTATATATCTCTTAGAAACCTGAGATTCATAGTAGTAACAGAACAATGAGAATGTAGAGTAGATTTTGGTTAGGTGAAAACCAAAAGTTTATTATTTTGCTTAGATCCAGACAAATGATCTCTCTTTAAGATTGTCTGTGTTATACATTAGCTGATTATGGTGTATTGCAAAGTGGTATATATCTAGAAGGCACAAAACAAGTTGCATTGTTCTTAAAAGTTTTAATTGGTATCTGGAAAAAAAACAGTTTTATCCCTGGAACAAGAATTGCTGGCATGAGATCTACTTTTCTTTTCTTTTTTCTTTTTAGACTTTTATTTACATTTATGCTGGATACCTTATAAATGGCTTATAACTGAATTATTTTCATTCTGTTATTCATGAATCCCCTGCTATCTACCCTTTTTTAATGGAAAAAAAGATGAACAAGATAATCTATAAACCTGTGTAATAAATCTCAAATTTATATTTGCTTCATATTTTAACTAATAAAGTATTTGTAGATAAATACATAAGTATAATTGTTTTGTGGTCCTGTTTAATTCATAAAGCACATTAAATCACCTTTGTAATGTGATGTATCAAGATGACATTTAGAATGAGCAGAAATGCATTAAAAAAGGGGATAGTCTAACATACAGTTCTTGTTTCTGTATAAAAACTTGTGACCCTTGAACTATTGATTAGCAGTGTTTAAATTATTTCTCCTTTGTTTGATGGTGGAAAAATATGATGCTTTGGAATTGATATTTTTAAAAAGCTAAGTAAGGGGTTAGAAGCATGCTTGGCTCAGTTGGTAGAGTACTAGCCAATGAACGAAAGCATTCAAGTCCCAGCCTTGACCCCTAAAAAAATGTAACACTTCACTTTTAAAGTTTACTGATTTTCTAAGTGATATCTTATTACCTATCCAAAGTTTAAATAGACCATTTTATAGAACAGTTTCAATAAAATGGATACTAGCTTCCCTCTTATTCTAAATGTTTCATTAATAGAATGTGGCCAATACAGGTTTTCCTTGTGTAAATAGTATCTTATTTGTTAACACCAGGAAAACATTTTTATGTTAAAACTTTCCTTCCAAAGGTTATTACACATTCAAGCACTGATTAACCAACTTTTTCTCTATCGATCATAAATACTCCGGTGAACTCTTACTTGTGCTAACTTCCTACCTCTAGAATTTTAATCTCTAGCACTTCTTAAGGAAGGCTAGTCAGCTGTCTTAAAATGATACTTTCAAAAGGGAGTTTTCATTTACCATGTTCACTAACAATCTTAAGTCATTGTTAGAACTGCTAAAATTTGGCCTAAATCCTTTAGATTCTTTTTATTCTGTCCATCTGTATAAAGACAAAGGTCCTCCAAGGGACTCAGGTAAAATTTATACTGATAATCTCTGGATGATTAACTTTCTGCAGAACAAGTACTAAATTTTTTGTGGTGATTTTTAAAGAATTTTAGTACACTGATTTTTCAATTTTTCTCCAGTGACATAGGCATCGGGATGAACAAGTACCCCCAAGTAACTGAGGTTAACCAAAAAACTGTTAAAACAATTGTATCAGTAAAATAGCATCAGAGATCAACTTAACATTATTTGTTTCTAATTTTTTTTTGTTTCACATTGCATTAGAACTCATTTATCAAACCCTGAAACTAGTTTATTATTGAAAAAACATCAAGGCCACCTCCCTGCCTCTAGAGGGAAAACAAATAGATTAAAAGATTCAACTCAAAGCTCATCTCTCATCTCTATTTTGTAATAAATTCCCCTCTCTTGTGTCCCAAAACTTTTCAATAATAGTATGTTCTAGGCCAGGTTCCCACTAAAAGAATGCTTTGTGACTCCATAGAATTAAATGTGAGCACCTTAACTTCTACGATGGGCAAGCAAGTGCAGTACAGTTAAAAATGGCTAGAGATTTTTCCGTGCCTCTCTCTACTTTGGTGGGAAGAGGCAGGAACCCTTGCAAAGAATTGAGGGGAAAAAATGTGAATCAAAGTGACACTTGCTTTTCTTTTCTTTTCCAATAGACCGGTTTGGGCTGGGTCAGCCAGGAAGAATACCTGGATCTGTGAATGCCATGCGGGTTTTGAGCACAAGTACAGATCTGGAAGCTGCTGTTGCTGATGCTTTGGTAAGAGTCACCATTTGTGCCGAATCTCTTTGAATGATTCATCCATGTTTTTCTCTGTCTTAGCAGGACTTTGCTCCCAAGTCAGTTGGCTAGATCATCTTTGACACTCCATAAAATGGTGTAAATATTGAACAAGTTTGTTTTACTGTTCTGTTCTCAGCGTTTGACCTGTGCACACACACACAAGGAAAATTGGCCTTCTAGAAAATATTAGTGTCAAGTATTCTGATCTATGCTCTTCAGTATCCAGATGTCACTGGACTTCTTAGATGTCATTGGCTTTTTCTTCTTTTTCTTTTTCACAATGGTTCCCTGCCCCTCCTTGGCCCCTGCATTTCCTGTTTTCCATCCTGTTGCTCCTCTTGCTGTACAGACTTTGATGGCATAGCTTAAACACATGACTATAAAAGTAGGTTATAGAGCTTGAGGTTTGAAAATCTTACATCTGTCCCATTATCTCACTTGTGGGTGGGTCCATATTATTTGATTATTTTTCATGTTTTTATTTACTTATTTGTTTTTAAAATTGAAGTCAATCAATATTTAAAATATTTCCTAAATTTTAACCTTTATTCATCTGAGGATGGTGAAGCATTGGTAGAATGTGGTTTTGTATCATAATGTAATAGCTAATGTCTAAAGGGATCAGAGCACCATTAAATGGTAGCTCTAGCAAAACTTCCTTGGTAGGACTAAATTGCAGCCAAATTGCTCTGTAAAGGCTCCTCAGCTGATGGTAATAGCATCTTGCCTATTCACATGCTCAGCATTTGAAATAGATGTTCTTCAGAAATGTCTCAGCTTTACCTTTATTTTTTTAAGATTTATTCTTATGTGAGGAAAAAACACACAATGCCTGCTTTTAAGCCCTGAAAATTTAAGTCCAGCCATGTTCCATCAAGACTTTACAGTCTATAGCCACAGTGATCCCAGCTCTCATCTCTTCCTGTCTTTTCTCCTCATTTGTTTTTGCTCAGTCAGATTTCTTTGACAAGTGTCTGCTGCTCTCAGAATGCTATCCCAGTAGGCAAACTGCCTGGACAGCTCTATTCATCAGCCTTAGATGTAGGAGGACTGTTTTTTGGCAGGTACTAGAGTGCAGAGCAATTACTTAACCATGGCTTTAACTTCAGAGTCAAGAGCTGGAACTGAATTCTGTGACACCCTTCTCCTTCCCAATGCAGCACTCTGAATCTATCTTTGATTTATTCAGAGATTCTAGGAAGGAGGTCAGAGGGTCTAGAAACAATGGAATTTGGAAGCATCAGCTAAATAGGATCTCCAGTTAAGGCAGATAACTTTGTTAGCTTTTTAAAGCCTTGCATAAGGGACTGTTTACAAAGTTCTAGGAGGCAGAATAGAGC
Organism: Dipodomys merriami; assembly: GCF_024711535.1. Taxonomy (NCBI): domain Eukaryota; kingdom Metazoa; phylum Chordata; class Mammalia; order Rodentia; family Heteromyidae; genus Dipodomys; species Dipodomys merriami. The sequence goes on along the minus strand of NW_027202782.1, from coordinate 2,727,490 downwards.
TGGAGAGTTTGAGCTTTGTCTTACTTGACTGGAGCTTTTCTCTGAATCCCCAGCTCCCTTTATGTTGGTGCTGCCCTTGTTACTTTTTTGTCTACCCTGTTTGGTCTCTCCAAGTGACCTGCCTCTGAAGAGGTAAATGCAGGAATGGTACAGAATTCTTTCCTACAGGAGGGAATCTCAGGGCAGACAGACATTTCATAGGGATAGGTATTATTAACAGCAACTTAGCAATGGTCCTCCTGGGTATGGGAAGAGTTCCAGCAAGAATTATAGCAAATGTCAAAGGGTTTGGGGAGTTGCATAGGAGGACTATAAGAAATGCCATTTTGAAAGCAGTCTGTATTATTATCTGCTCAATATTAAACGCTTGCTGACCTGTGTTTTTGGTTTGCTAAGAGATGTTTTGCTGTACACTTTTGTTGCCAGAACAATCCCCACATATGCTTCTGACATAATTCTCTATGCTTTTTCCCCATCCTTCAATATTTTCCTGCCTACAGCTGTTAGGAGACACCAGGAGCAAGGTACCAGTGCTTTTAACTTTTGTTTTCAACTTTATTTTTTTCTGTTGAGAGTATTATTTCTTTTAGAAGTTAGTGAAATCAGTAAAAATATAGTAGAATTTAGAAATTCTGGTCTGAATTATGATATTGTTGAACCTGTGATGTCTTTCCTAGTGATGGAATCTGTCACCGTGCACATATGTTTTATTGGTAGTATTCACTGGAATGTCAAACTTTACTCTTCTCCCATTAGTGTCTCATTTTTTAAAATTCAGTTCTGTGCCTATTATTATGTTGTCATTAATTCATAGATGGATTTGCCTACTTTACATATGAATGGGATAGTCATATAATTTGTCAACCAAACAAAAATAGAGTGTAAAAGAGGGTGCTGTAAATTATACTGGGACAGTAGGCAGAACAATCCTGAGCAAGTTGGCATTCTTAGTAACTACCTTTACTAGACAATTGCATTTGTGTGGTTTGAACCATCTAGTTTTGCTTTTAGGAAAATCTGTGTATTACTGATTTCACAAAGCTATTACTATGTCATGTAGTTTTGTATTCAGGGTAAGAGATGAATAATCAGGGGTGAGGATTATACAGTCTACTTTAGAAGACGCCTATTGAGTATAAAAGTAAATAAAGTCCTTAATAAAAGTAGCTCATACTATTTAAGAATTCTTGAGAGTCAGGCATGCTGGTATGTGCCTATAATCCCAGCATTCAGGAGACTAAGGCAGGAAGATTGTGAATTTGAGATCAGTCTGGATTACATAGTAAGAACTTTGTCTCAAAAAACAAAGCAAAAAGAAACCTTTTAACATAGGATTATTTCTGCCAGTGACATTTCAATTTCAGAATTGCTTGAAAAAATAATACTCACCCATAGATTCAAGGTAGACTTTGCTGGACTGCAGTGGGGCTTGGAGTACATATACCCTGCAGTGTGTGAGCAGTTGAATTCTTCTACATTGAATCACCCTTAACCCTAAAACAGGCTGTAGGCTAGTGTTCTCTTTCTTCAGAAGGAAGAAACTGAGTTAGAAAGGTTTGAAAACTTTGTGAATTCACATAGCAAGTCAGCAGTGACAGCAGAATTAGAAATCAAATCCATGTTACTGAAAAGCCCCTGCACACTGGATTCCTGTGAGAGGTCACACTTCCGTCTGCCAAGGAATGCCATCCTTGGCACTTGTCTTGTCCACTAGAAAACTTTTCTGTTTTTATTTCCCCAACCTGTAAGCACAAAATATGTGTTTTGTATCTCTTTTTACACTTAATTCTTCATTGTTTCTGTTTGATATGACTCATGACCATTTTACCTTTCCATTTCCTCCTCATTCTCCTCCATTCTTCCTTGGATCTCTCAGAAGAAGCCTGTGAGGAGGAGATATGAGCCATATGGAATGTATTCTGATGACGACGCCAATAGCGACGCCTCAAGTGTTTGCTCTGAGCGTTCGTACGGCTCAAGGAATGGTGGCATTCCCCATTATCTGCGACAGACTGAAGATGTAGCAGAAGTTCTCAACCACTGTGCTAGTTCAAACTGGTCAGAAAGGAAAGAAGGGCTTCTTGGCCTGCAGAACTTACTCAAGAGCCAAAGAACACTGAGGTAAGGATAGAAGGTCAAGATTGAGAGCCACTTTTCTGTGTCCTAATTTATTTGTTAAGGCTTTAAAGAGATTCACAGTCATTTTATGGAGTCCTTGCACACTTCTTGTAGTGAAGGCCAGCATCGAAGGTGCTAATGACTTAAGAAACAGTCTTTTCTTTTCAGACACTTCTGAATATCTGGCAGATATTATAGGATTTGTTAGGTGCATAGAACATTTGGTTCAATTACAGTGTCCATATGTCCATTAGATGCTATTTGAGGAGTCTTGTTACCATTTGCAATTCAAGTAAAGAATAAAACAATGCTTCAAGTTAATATGGTGATTCTTCTTCAAGGTTTGGGATAAAATGGTACAAGTTTTACCTGGTGCCAGGGGCACATGCCCACTGAGATCTGAGGATCTCAGGAAGCTGAGATCTGAGGATCACAGTTTGAAGCCTGCAGGGGCAGGAAAGTCTATGGGACATGTATCTCCAATTAATGACCAAAAACAACAAACAAACAAAAAGCCACAAGTAGCTGTATGTAGCCTTGAGCAGAAAAGCTCAGAGACAGTGCCCACGCCCTGAGTTCAAACCCTAGGACCGGCACAAAAAAAAAAGATACAAGTCTTAATCTAAAAACTTTCAGTGCACATAAAGGATGTATGCCACTTATAAATTACAGAGTAAACAAATATTTTTTAAATATTTTTAAATAGTAACAGCATTATCTTTAGAATTCGCCTTTCTTTTTTCTTTGTTTCTGTTTTTCATATATTTTCTAAAATAAGCACCTATTACATGTATCAAAAATGTACTGTGTTTATGCCAAATCTCATCAGATCTAAGCCAATAACTATTACTTTATATCTCTCTGGAGAAAGAAGAAACTCTGTTTATTTAAATATGACCATGAATATATCTTTGGTTATAAGAAGAATCTCAATTACAGTGATGTTAAAACATGAAGTGAGCATTACAGAGTCTATGAATATACTGTATCATGTCCTTTAGACATCATTTTACAGATCAGTTAGGAGTTATGGCTGTGGGTGCAAGTCCCTCTTCTGTGTGACTAGGTGAGCACTGGCAAATAAATTGGCTGTGTTCCAAGTGTGGCTCTTCAGTTCTACTCTACCCCATTTCCCTATATTATTTCACTCCTCCCATGAAGGTATCAGAGGATCTGCCATACACCTTCTGATATATAAGCATCATATGACACTCTAGTGACTTTTTAGTGACCTCCCAGAAACAAAACAAGGATAATTTGTTATGATTGTTTTTCAAGAATCTATTTCAGTGCTGCTGGTCCCAACTTTGAGTACCCATTAGTTGGGCTCTAGAAATCTACTGGTCTCCTCATTGGTCTCATCTAAACTGCAGTTAGCATTACTGGAGGCTCATTGAACCAACTGTCTTTATCTACAAGGAATCTTAAAGATGGCACTGTATGTTTCTTTAGGATGAAGAGTCCTGGTCTTCTGACCTGAAACACATATGTCTTCTGGTTTATCCATTGCCTTTCATTGCTGTAGCTAGAGAACAGACCTGGGGTAAAAAGGTTTTGGCTAATGCCTTGTCAATTGTAGCTGAGCAAGTTGTTGTCTGAAGCTCAGTGTCCTCATAAAATGAGAGCAAATCTATGATTTCATATTCTTTACAGTGAATCAAATATGATGATTAGTTTTTACATAAATACAAACTTGGAAAAAAATAAATACAAACTTGGTAAAGTCTGTAGTTGACTGAAATGGAAGGATTATTAGAAAGCAAAGCTGTAACTAGTTGCAGTGGTGACTTACTAAATTTTAAATTTATTAATTTCCATATATTGCCTCTAGTCGAGTAGAGTTGAAGAGATTATGTGAGATTTTCACCCGAATGTTTGCTGACCCCCATAGCAAGGTAAGTCTGTAATCATGCCTTACTCATATTCTCTTCTGCATGCCTGTGTGACATGTGTGATATACTGCCCAAGAATGAGAACAAATTCCCACAATGAACTATTGTGTTTAACATCTTTCAAAAACTGAAAGGCAGCCGGGCGCTGGTGGCTCACGCCTGTAATCCTAGCTACTCAGGAGGCTGAGATCTGAGGATCGCGGTTCAAAGCCAGCCCGGGCAGGAGAGACCGTGAGACTCCTATCTCCAATAAAAACCACCAGAAAACCGGAAGTGGCGCTGTAGCTCAAGTGGTAGAGCGCTCGCCTTGAGCTGAAGAGCTGAGGGACAGCGCCCAGGCCCAGAGTTCAAGCCCCACGACCGACAAAAAAAAAAAAAAAAAAAAAAAAAAAAAAAAAAAAAAAACTGAAAGGCTTATAGTAACTATAAGTAAGGCTTTTACTTATAGACTTATTTACTTATTTAAGTATCGAGAGTTAGCATGGTGAGAATCACTCAGCAAACACTTCTAGGTGCCTTCTTTTGGCCAAAACATGACAAGGTGCTAGAATGTGAATGTAAGGTTGTATTATATATACATTTTAAAAATTATAGCAGTGAAGAAAATACATTTTTTTATCCCACATAAACTTGTTCTCACAGGCAAGATAGAAAAATTGAATGTATATGATAGGTTTATTGAAAAACTAGGTTATTTCTCCAAATAGAATTTTTCTGTTCTCGAGAACTTGCTAGATGGTACTCACTTAATAATCAGTGTCCCTTCTCCTGAGGACATGGGGTAACACTGAGCCTGAGCACTGCTTTTTTGGTAGAGCCCCTGCTTGAGGAGGAAACACTGATAAGTATGGGACAAGGACCTCCCTAGGGACAGTGCTGAGATAGGAATTCTTTACAAAAGTTTCTGGGACTTGGGAAGCCTTTCAAGGCTGTTAGATGTGTTTAGAGGAAGAAATCAGAGAGATGAAAACAAAGATAGAAATAAAAATGTGGAAATGGATAGAATCTTAAATCAGCAGAAGCAAATCTTAAATGCCGACATGACTGATTATATTATACTAAAGTTTTTCTAGTAAGGGTGGTCTAAGTCTTACTATTAGAAAGAAATCTGATGGCCAGACTCTGGCTAAGTTATTATTACCCTTTTTTTCCTTACCCTTGCTTCCTCATTAGAATTGTCCTTGAAGTATCAAACATTTATCTACCATTCAGCCAACCTTCTTTCCATCTTTCCATTTATCCAGTCTTCCTTCCTCATATCAATCATGCATAAAAAAAGTCTCTGCCTTCTGATATATTTGTAGAAGTGCAGGGGGAATGAAGGCAAGATGCTTCAACCCTAACACCCCCTCAACACTCATTTGGCATGTCATAAAATTCTTATTAAGCCCCTCCCAGAAAGGATAGCATTAATATTTATAAAAACCCCCAAAGAGACTGAGCTGAAAGCCTCATAGATACACAAAAATCATCAAGATTTTTTCTCTATGGTAATGCTAAAAGCAATACAATTTAAAGCATAATACAATTACTAAGAGTTATACCATAAGGGTTATTAGATGGTTTTGAAACATTGATGAAATTTCTGTTACCTATTACCTCTAGATTGCTGATTCAGAAGCAGAATGTGAGGATAAAGAAGGAAATTTGTTTCCATCAGAAGGCTCTTGTCCAGTGAGTTTGGAGGGCTCAGTTTAGTTAATATGTGCTAGTTACCCATGATCTAAGCCAGGAATAAATAACCCAACCAGAGTTTATTGACTTTTCTCCTGAGCTGCCTCACTGGAGACCCCTAGTGGTGAACAATTGCTGTGCCAGAGCTGAAGAGGTGTTGGGGGAGGGGTTTTCCTATTACAACAAGCCTCATTAACAAGATAGGGGAACACAGTTAACTCCCTGAGAGTTCCTGACATACTCTGCTGTGGAATATTTCATCTTTGGAAGCAGTAATGATTATACAGCAACACCAAGTATTATGTGAATTGTCATTCTCTTTCCTAAAAATTTGTGTCGTGTGTATGCTGATACTGGGGCTTGCATTCAGGGCTTCAAGCTCTTACTGGGACTTTTTTACTCATGACTGATGGCTTTAACCACTTGAGCCATGCCTTCAGTTCTGGCTGGTTTTTTTCTAGTTAATTAGAGATAAGAATCTCTCAAATTTATCTGCTTAGGTTGGCTTTGAACCAAGATTTTGAGATCCAAGTCTTCTGAGTAGCTAGCATTGTAGGCATCCAGCTCCTTATAATTTTTGAAATTGACATACACCAGAATAGCTGTCAAAAATGAAAAGCATCAGCTACACAATAGTACATTTTCATCCTTTAATAGTATTTGTTAAATGCTAGATAATAAACAAGAATAGTATATATTAAGGACAATTAGGAGTGTGTGTCTGTCTCTGTCTCTCTCTCTGTCTCTGTTTCTCTCTTTCTCTTTTTCTCTTTCTCTTTCTCTCTCTCTCTCCTTCCGTATGTCCCTCTCTTTCAAGTAAAACCTCCAAGATTAAACTCAGAAAAGATAATTTCTCTCCATACTGACTTACAGTTTATATTGAGGGAGGAGAAAACTTATTTTTATCAGTTTGTAGCTTTTTCAGGATTTTTAAAGAAACTGCATGAAAATGGTATTAATTCATTTCAGACTAACATGGAATTTGTTTTGTTGCATGGCCTGGTTTGCGGTGGAATTCACGACAGAGAGTAAGTGTCACTCTTTTTCCTTTATCTGTTTTCTGCAGTGCATTATTTGCCTTTCTGATATGTGAGCTGTTTTTTCTGTAATGTGTGAGCCATGGTTAGCAATATTACCTAATCAATGAGAATCTGGGCAACACCAACATGGGCATTTTTAATATTTTCTAGGCTTGGGGAGGAGTTGTGGGTTAAATATGTGAAACTTTTTTTTTAATCCAGGTTTTTAGTATGTTTTTGGAGACTCTTGTGGATTTTATAATAATTCATAAGGATGACTTGCAAGACTGGCTTTTTGTTCTTCTCACACAACTGCTTAAGAAAATGGGAGCAGATTTACTGGGATCCGTGCAGGCAAAAGTTCAGAAGGCTTTGGATGTCACAAGGTATGACTTGGGGGCTCAGTCATTTTACAATACCAAGACTGGACTTTCTTGCGATTATCTTCTGTTACTCATGGTCTCTGCCACCACTCACATCTCTTCTTTCCCGCTCGCTTTCCATGTCCTCTTGTTGACGTGTCCCACCAATTTAGGAGATGAAATACCTGTGTGTTTGAGTGGATATTATAAGATAAATGTAAAATTTTGAAAATTGATTCTCTTCCCTCTATAAAACATGTAAAGAGAACAGTGAGAACATTTGTTTACATCTTTCTGAAGTTCAGAGTATTTTTAATACTTGAGTTTCTCTTAAGTCACACTGGCAGTTCATGATGCATGATAGAGATTCTGTAGGTCCAGAAACTGTCTCAAAATTGACTATTCCTTGGCTCACAAATGAATTATGCATCAAAGCAATTGTAACTTTCTGGCTGTTACAAAAGAAGAAAAGTCACTGAGGCTTAGAGAAGTTTTAAGAACCATGTGCTGTTTCTCAGAAACCTCTCCTTTGTTATGAAGTCATAGCCCCTCAGCCCCTCAGCACCTTGTAGTGCTATCTTAAGTGTGATTGAGTATAAGATAGAGGGGAATATATCAGATTAATGCATCTTTTCAAGGAGTAAACAAATGGCTCTCAGTCTGAAAATTATCAAGGCAGTAACTTTCGTAAGACCCAAAGATTATAAACTGGAATAATAGTAGGTGTCACAGAAGTTTTCATAGTGAAGAGACTCAAAGGTGGAGGTTATTTTTGGCAAGAGGACCAGTACGGAAGCATAAACTTAGGGCCTGCATGCTGTCCCTTAGCTTTTCTTATCCGAGCTGGCGTTCTACCACTTGAGCCACAGATCCACTAACAGGTTGTTGGTGGTTAATTGAAAATAAAAGTCTCACATATATTCCTGACCAGGCTGGCTTTGAACTGTGATTGTCATATCTCAGTCTCTTGAGTAGTTAGTGTTATAGTACAAGCCACCAAGTACTCAGCAAAACTCATTTTTATCAGTGAAAAGCAGATACTGCCTTGATTTGCCCAGGGTCACATGGGTGTTAATAGCAGTCTGGGAAATAAAATCCTGCTTTGTTATCATTGCTCTTCTATCATTTTTTATCATTGCTCTGTGATTCTAGGTTGCTATGTAGGCCGTGTCCTCCTCTCCTGTGCACAGACAGGGTGGGTGGTGCTAGCACCTTCACTTAGCTGCCTTGTCATCACCTCTGTGTGAGTGGCCACTACATTCCTTGCCTCTGAATACCATGTACATATTCGATCCTCAGCTCTCTGATACCAGTGGTTTTCTTTTGTCTCTGACCCTTTCAACGTATATAATTTGCACAGCTATAAAAGACTATTCTTCAGATCATCAAAGAATTCAAAGTAACATAGTACATTTGTAACAAGGCTTTCAAACTATCCTTTCTGGATAACTGAGCTTACCAATTGGGGAATATTTCTGACCACCAGCGAACAATGGATTTAATTGGAGGCCAGGCTGATAAAGCTGACATAAATAAGTAAGGGAGTGTTACTGATTTGTGACCAGTTGTGGCCATGTTGGGATGTGGACCCATTAGTACTAGACTTTTCAAAAAACAGTCTGAATTACAAATTTGAACAACACATTTGGAGATATTTTTTATTATGCTATAAAGGGATTAAATAAAACACATGAGCCAGACTTGGCCCAAAGATGTCTTAACTAACATGAGTTTATCAATTACACTGTCCCTTTTTGATTTTAGGAATGGAGGGAAATTTTCAGATTATGCTTCTAGATCTGGGTGGTTAAGGACTATACTTCTGCAATTGAATTTGGAGATGTAGTTCAGTAATGCTTGACTCGCCTAGCATACACAAAGTCCTGGGTTTTATCACAAAAGACAAAAGGAAGAAGGAAATACAGCTCTGTCCTCCTATTTGGTTTTCTGTTACTCTTTCCTTCAAGAATCCTGTCCTCTCCAGGGCTGGGAAGGTGGCTCAGTGGTAGAGCACTTGCCTTGTATGCCTGAGATCCTGGGTTCGATTCCTCAGCACCACATAAGCAAAAAGAAAAAAGCCGGAAGTGGCACTGTGGCTCAAGTGATAGAGTGCTAGCCTTGAGCTGAAGAGCTGAGGGACAGCGCCCAGGCCCAGAGTTCAGGCCCCACAACCGGCCCCCCCCCCAAAAAAAAAAAAGAATCCTATCCTCTGAGCAGAACAGAGGGAATAAATGGGGATGAGCATGGTAAAAAAGAGAAATAGAGCGGTAAGCTTGATCAGGAGACACTGTATGCATGTATGGAAATATCACAGTGAAACTACCCCATTGTAAAACAATACAAGCTAATAAAAATAATCCTTTAAAAAAGAACCTTTACCTCAATAGATTTTGTCTGAGTTCCTAAGATATTTTCTTATTCCTGTCTTTCTCCCAGCAACTGAGATGGATAACCGTTTAAGTTTATCAATGATGGCCAAATTGCTTCGCCACAGGTTCTAGACTTAGGTGCTAGTCTGTTTCCTTATCTCTGCTTGTGGTTGACAACTGGACCCATTTCCTGGCAAAACCCACCAGATGCTGAGATGTCTTCCCCATCCATCCCTCACTGCAAAAGCAGTTAGCTTCTTGTGAAGTGTGTTGACCAAGTCACTTAAATCATGATACTGAACTATACTTAGTTTCCAGAAGTTGAAATTTCCAAGGTGTAGGTGTGAGAGAAAAGGGTGTTGTTGTGTCAGGTTCACCTGGGTGCAAGGTGCTGAGGGCTTAACATAGGGCGTTAAGCATGCTAGGCAGTTGTTCTACCACTGAGTTATACCACCTTGGTTAATTTTTTATTAGTAATTATGGTAGTAACACTGGTACCTAATATATGCCACTTTATAAAGCTTTCCAGTTTTCTTGTACTGTTTCTTTTGATTTCCACACCAATTCTGTGACAATAGGTATTATTTGCTTCATTTCATAGATACAAATACATCCTCATGATACTCATTCATTTTATCATACTCTGTCAATTAGCAAAAGCCTCTGAGACATTTTAAAGAAAGCAGTGTGATTACCTGGTGTCTGTTGTATTAGATTCTTGTGCTACATTATCTTTCCTGTTAATGGAGAAATTCCATCACCTTTATCCATATGGAGTTCCATTGTGGAATCTTAAACTAGTCGCACATTTTTCACATTTAAGGGAGAGAGCACTGACTTTCTCTAATCAGGAACTCCTCTGGGTCACTGATGGCTCAAACATTAACAGTGACTAAAATAAATGGAATCAGTTATAGAAGGAAGTGGCTCAGGCACTGATAGCACTCAAGCACAACTGTAATCCTAGCTACTCAGGATACTGAGATTTGAGGACCATGATTTTAAGCCAGCCCAGACAAGGAAAGTCTATGTGACTTATAGCCGGCCTTCTCTCTGCCCCTCACTCCCACCCAAAAATCACAAGTAGAGCCATGGCTCAAGTGGTAAAGTGCTAACTTTGAGTGGAATGGCCAGGAACAGGACTTAGGTCTTGAGTTCAATCTCCAGTACTGGCCTGGGGGTAGGAGAGACTCTTAGGGCCCTGGGCTTCTGTGTATGAGTTGTCACTGAATGGGGACTTTTCTGAAACTGATCATTGCATAGGCTTTCCAATGTGGTGACTATACAAAAGAGTTATCAGGACAAGGAGGACACACAATTTGCTTAAGCAGGGTCAGTTGTAGCAGCCTAGTTAGGATCTAAAAATAAATCTGAGAATAAGAAGCATGTGGGTATAAGCAGTGTTTAGAAAGGAAGCTAAAGGGATGAGGCACGTTCCCAGAAGGGCAGACAGAATATCTGTGTTCCTTAAGTTCACTGCATAGTCTTGATTTCTACAATAGCGTTGCAGAGTAATTTAATACATGCTTGGGAGTTTCCAGTTTCTAAATTTTTTAAATAAACATTACCAATTTAGTGTTTGTATAAAATGAAAACTGGTGTTTCAAGAAATATAAACTTTATGTATATTAATCTGCAATATCATGTTATAGTTTTGTATAAATTTCTTTTAAAAGTGCTTTTTTTTAAACCTAGGGACTCCTTTCCATTTGATCAACAATTTAACATTTTGATGAGATTTATTGTGGATCAAACTCAAACTCCAAACCTCAAGGTCAGTATTTGTCATTATAATTCAAGCTCTGTAACTCCAAGTTGCTTCAACTTCAAATTGCTTATCTTGAGCTCTCATGGATGAATCTGCTATGAGCATTCCTGTTATACTCTGTGGACACATGTCCGTTTCTTCTATTCAGTACCTTGTAGAGGAGTTGCTGGCTCATTGGTAGACATAGGTTTAACATTTTAGAAACTAAAAATGGTTGTGCCATATTATAATTATTACCAGCAATATGAGAGTTCTAGTTACTCCACATCCTCACCTATATTGGACATTATAGTCAGCAATCAAACAAAAACAATGAAGATACTCTATACTCTGTGCTAAGATTGATATCTTACTAAATGTCTCTTTAATATTAACATTCTCTCAGATGTGGAAAATCACAAGATTGGATTTTTGTGATCAGGTTCATGGTCTTTCTTTGATCATCAACTTATGTTGAGGTTCTAGGTCTAAAAAATAAAAGCCCTTTGTTCCTGAAGCCAGTAGACCTAGAGGTATGGCTCAGTCCATGGAAGAGCATCTGCCTGGTAGACTCAACCCCTGAATTTAAACCCTAGTACCATCTTAAAACAATACATATAAATACCTGTATATATGTGTATATATATGAATATGAACATATGAAGTTGTTAGGGGTTAAGTTGGGGCAGAACATGAGATGAAATGCTGCCTCACAGGACCTGACTAGAATATATAACAGACTTACTGCAGACATGAACTTGCCCTCCTGGTCAATGGCAGAGTTACCTGTAAGTGTCTTTCAGCATGGATGATGAATATGTCACTTCATGTAACATGAACAAGTTCAGAGGGAAGGCTTCCCCTGAATGGTGTCCACTTTTCTCTGACTACCAGCTAAATGTTCTTTTCCAATATTAACAAAGCATACTTAACATTTATAATCATTGGATCTTTTAGGTCAAAGTTGCAATCCTGAAATACATTGAATCTCTGGCTAGACAGATGGATCCAACAGATTTTGTAAACTCAAGTGAGACAAGACTTGCTGTTTCTAGAATCATAACATGGACAACAGAACCAAAGAGTTCAGACGTGAGAAAGGTATGTCCAAAAGAGATAAAGTAGGAAACTCTTTTTCTGCAAAAACTAAGACTTTGCTCTCACCCCATTTTTCCCTCCTGCTCTTGTCATTTTCAGTCTTTGATGGTCATAGTTTTCTCAAGCATCTACTTTATCTATTTTGTGGTGTGAAAATACTAGTGGTTTAATATCTTCCACAAAGATATTAGTAATATACTCTGAAGATGGAATTGAAGATCTAATGGACTCTGATTGTTTGCTAGCTATTTGGTGCCTGGAAGTAAAATGTAGTTGAAAAGTTGGATGAACTATAACAGATTCTTGACTTTAAGAAGAGTACAAAACCTTCTAACCACACACTTAAGAGCATGTTCTCCCTGATTTGGGAAGCAGTGTGGTGTTTGGATAGAAATTAAATTTTTGAGACAACCAATACCAACCTAATTTCTTGTGTTAGCTTATTAGATGAAAAGAAATTAACTGCTTTTTTCTAAAATGACATCTTGACATATGGCATAGTAGAATGCAGGCTATTTTTACTTTCCTTACTAGGTAGTTTATCATCAGAGATTCATTAATACATGCAAGACCTTCAGTGAACCTCTGACATAGTACAGGCATGTAGCAAGTAGGAATTCATATTGGTTTGTTGTACCTGCCCTTACTCTCTTCCTGTCTGGTCTGTGCTTGGGTTGCACACATGTGGCTTAAACTTATATAAAAAGCCTTAGCCAGGTACAAGTGGCTCACATCTAAACTCCTAGCTACTTAGGAGGCTGAGTTTTGAGGATTGTGGGGTTTTTTTTGTTTTTTTTTTTTTAAATTTTATTTTATTTTATTTGAGAACATACTGTACAGAGGGGCTACAATTACATGGGCAGGATAATGCATACATTTCTTACCAAGCATTGCAGCCTCCTCCTTTGTTTACCCTTCACCTCCCTTCCCAGCCTCCCCCCTCCCCCCACCCAATTATACCCCCCTCCCCCCCCCCACACCGACATTGTAAAGTTGGTTTTGACATGACATTTTGTACTTCTCATTGTTGCAACAGGTCCACCTGAATCCTTAAACGACTTGTTTGTCCCCATCTGAGGATTGTGGTTTGAAGCCAGCCTGGGCAGGAAAGTTTGTGAGACTCTTACTTCCAGTTAATCACTAAAAAGCCAGTAGTATAGCTGTGGCTCAAGTGGTAGAGCACTAATAGCCTTGAGCAAAAGAAGCTCAGAGACAGCACCCAGACACTAAGTACTTACTTTGGATCACATGCTGAACTTCACAAAGCTTTGTACTTGTTGATGTACTACTTTCAGTGCCTGTTTCTGTTCCCTGTGACGATTGCTTAAAACTCCTCATCTTCAGATGTGGTTCAAATTCAGATTCTGGTACAGTAATCCTAATCTTCAGAGGGATTTGAGAAGCTCAGATCTCATCCTCCTGAGAAGCTAGGATTACAGGTGTGAGCCACCGGTACTGGCCTTTAGCTGATTTTCTAATTCACAGAACTGAGAACTGCTCATTTGGACCCTTGCCCTAGAATTGAACCTGAGCACATACAGATTACTGATGTAGCTTGACCTGATTACCACAGATTCTCTTGAATATCAGCTTAGTGCCTCTATACCTTCAGGACTAGGCCTGGCCTCACTGTCTCTAACATCTTCCATACCCAGTACCTAGAGTTCCATGCTACCTCTCACCTCAGTCTTGTGGTTGGGACTCTGTGACCCTTAGCAGTTTTCCTTCAGACTGACAAATCCTCTTTTCTATCTGTTGTCAGCTCAGTGCTTGCTGTATTGATCATAAATCTTTCTGGAGGATAAAATTCCTCCCCAGGCATGACATGTGGATGGAATTTGCATAAATGAGTAGCTTGGGGGAAAAGTCTACATCGATGAAGATGAGCTGTATCTGGGAATAGTGAATAAACCAGTGTGTTCAAAGCAGAGAGTTTGAAAAAGTTGTACATTTGGATTTGCCTTCCTTACATGCTCAGCAAAACCTGGAGGAACATATTTAGGTGCTGTAGTTTGGGTCTGGAGTGTCTCCCAAAGGCCAATGTATTGAGGGCCTGGTCCCCAATCTGTGGCTGCATTGAGTGGTGAACCTTAAAGAATTAGGGCCTAGTAGGAGGAAATTCGGTTATTAAGGGTACCTCCTGTGAGGAGATTGGGGGCTCCAGCCCCTTCCTCTCCATCTTTGTCCTAGGCTGCTGTGAGATAGATGAACAGGTTTCTTCTGCTGTATGCTCCCTGTGCTGCCACAGGGCCAGCTGACCATGGGCTGAAGCCTCTGAAGCCATGAGCCAAAATACTCCTTCCTCCCTTTTAAGTTATTTATTTGAAATGTTTTGCCATGGTGACACAAAAACTAACACAGTAGGCATCTTGTAAAATAATAATCAGTGAACACATTAATGATAAACACCCACAAGAAAATTACCTCATTTCAAATGAAGTTGTGAAACAATCAATATAAATATTATAGTTATAAACATTCTCTTTGTCGTCAATATTCACTTTCTGTTGTATAACAACACAAGACCTGGCTGCCTAAAACAACACATGTGTACAAGCCAGTGGCCATGTTTATTCTAGTTACATGGAAGGCTGAGATTGAGAGGATTGTTGACAGAAGCCAACCTAGGCAAAAAAGTTTGCAAGACCCCTTCCTTAATCAATACCTGACACAGTGGTGTCAATGTCAGCCTTGTTACAATAAGAGCCTAAAACACATGCATTCCTAGCATGAGACCCTGTCTCAAAAATAACCAGAGCTAAAAATAAAATAAATGGGGGGGGGGGGAGTGGCAGTGTGGGCATAGAGTATCTGCTTGTTAGCCCGAGACCCTGAGTTCAAAGCTCATTGCCACCTCTGTGTCTCTAGCTCAGAAGTCTGGCACACGCTTTCCAGGTCATCAGAATACAGTGCCAGTCTCATCTGAGACACTGTTCTTGGCAGAGTTCTGTTCCTCAGAGATGCAGGATTTGTGTGTCTCCTTTCCTGCTGTAAGCTGGGAGCCATTCTCAGCTTTTAGAAGAAGTTTTGCTGAAAAAATTAACAGGACAATTTTGGAAGAAATAATGTCCAGAAATATAGCAAGTTTGTTATAAACAATAATCTCCATAGCTAAGTAGGTCTTTTAGAAAAAAAAAAAAAAAAAAAAAGAAAAAGATGCACAGATACTTCTAACTTTGAAATCAAAAGGAGATTTGTGAAAGCAGTAAGAGGGGAGTAACTTGCCTCAGGAACCCTGGTAAAACTAACCTGATCAGAGATACTGAGAGGAGAGGCAGTGAGGTGACATTCAAAGTGATGAAAGGCTGAGAGACAGATGTGGGGGGATAACACAACTGGTGAGCATGAATTCACTGTTCAACAAAGCCAGTTTTTAAAAATAAAGCAAAAAAGCCATGTGCCAGTGAGATCCCAGGCTCTACATTCAAAACCAGTCTGGACAAACAAAAAGACTCCTTTTTAAAAAAAATTTTTTTTCAGCATGAAATATTTTATATTTATTATTTAACTGAAACCTTTCCAGGTTGCTTTATTTTTTTAATTGTGAAAATACCGTACAGAGGGGTTACAATTACATGGACATGGTAATGAGTACATTTCTTATCAAGCATTGTTGCCTCCTCCTTTGTTTCCCCTTCCCATCCCTTCCCATCTCTCCCCTCCCTCCCCACTTCCTCACCCCACCCCCAGCCAAAAATGAACTTTACAGTTTACAATCAAAAGACTCCTATCTTCAATTA
The DNA here is from genome assembly GCF_024711535.1 of Dipodomys merriami. Taxonomy (NCBI): domain Eukaryota; kingdom Metazoa; phylum Chordata; class Mammalia; order Rodentia; family Heteromyidae; genus Dipodomys; species Dipodomys merriami. Next base: position 2,711,471 of record NW_027202782.1, on the reverse strand, counting down.
TCCAGCAAAGAGTTGGAAGCAGAGATGTGTCTAAGTGATAAAGCACCAGCCTTTAGAGAAAACACCAAGGGAAAGCACATGGCCCTGAATTCAAGCTCCCATACCAACACAACAAAAATAAAAATTGTGTGTTTTAAATATTTTAAATTTAATTTTTTATTTTATATAATCTATTTTGTTCCATCTCTCATTTCCATGTTTTCTTAGGTTATTTCTGGTATTGTGGCATTCATCTGAAATGAAAAGCCATGTTTATAATTATGAAACATTCTCCTGCTAGTGCCCTGCTTTAATTTCTTTAAAACGGGATGGTTTATCTTCAGTAAGAAGTCTGTATAGTAAGCCCTTATAGGACCCATCTCTGAAGGATGTTCACTATGCCCATTGAGATAGAAAGCAACAAATCCTTTTCCACACCTATAAGAACCCACTTCTGGGGCTGGGAAGGTAGCTCGGTGGTAGAGTGCTTGTCTTGCATGCATGAGGCCCTGGATTCAATTCCTCAGCACCACATAAGCAGAAAAAGCCAGAAGTGGAGCTGTAGCTCAACTGGTAGCCTTGAGTTGAAGAGCTAAGGGACCAGCGCCCAGGCCTAGAGTTCAAGCCCCATGACCAAGCAAAAACAAAAACTGGAGCTGTGGCTCAACTGGTAGAGTGCTAGCCTTGAGTTGAAGAGCTAAGGGACCAGCACCCAGGCCTAGAGTTCAAGCCCCATGACCAAGCAAAAACAAAAACCAACAACAACAACACAAAATTTTCTTCTGAAGCATTTTAAACTGATGCAAACTGATAAAACTCAGATGCACTGACTTTAGCATTTTTAGTATTTTCTTTGTGTTCCCTTCTTTTGTTTTTTAGATAGAATTTTTTGTTGTTGTTTATTGTAAAGATGCTGTACAGAGGGGTTAGTTACGTGAGTAAGAGAATGAGTACATATATTGTCGAGCATTGTTATTCCTTGCTGTTCTCCCACTATCCCTTCCTTCCCCTACCTTACACACACACACACACACACACAGAGTTGTGAAGTTGAATTCCAATCTACTATCTTGTTGTTATCATGATTGCAATGGGTCATCCTGTGTCCTTGTTTCAATGTTTTGTTGTTCCCCTTTGCCTCCCCAAATTAGACTAGTGTTTTCCTTGTTGTTGTTTTAAATGTACTATGTGATTTTGTTTGTTTCCTTTGTATGTTCTTCCCCCTATGGTGTATCCCCTGCTGTCATTGTACTTGATTTTGGTATCCTGCATCTTTGTTCCTTTCTTAACTTGTATTTGGAGACATTTCATCAGGGAGGCAATGGTATTTTAATGCCTCAGATGTTTTTGAACCCACACACAGAGAAGTCACCAATGAGATACACTTGACAAACTGAGACTACTATGCACCAGCTCAGAAGCCCCACCTAGCCTTTTCTTGGCCTGGCCTGGCTGTTTTACCTTTTTGTTCTCTCTCTCTCTCTCTCTCTCTCTCTCTCTCTCTCTCTCTCTCTCACCCTTTTCATTTCTTCAGACTAGTTCTGTTGCCTGTAGTGCTAAGGTACACTAGGCACTGTGTTTGATGTGAGATTGAAGAACCTGTTACCCATAAAAGAAAGGAATGTTTGGCCTACTTTTGACTTGGGCCTCTACAAGTCACTTAAGTCATTGTGTGTTTTGTTTATAAAGTAATAGATAATAATACTTTCCCCAGGCATTACTGGGAAGATTAATTATAGTACAGTAAAAGCAGAGATACATATGACTTGGTTTGGTATTGATGCTCCTGCTGTTATTTGTTTTAGTTTTGCTGTGGCTGCTGTTCTTTGTAGCACTAATTGAGTATCAGGGTCTTTTGTTAGTTTGGTTTTGTTTTTACAGCATTTAGAAAGCTATATGATGTACCCAAAGGTGAGCCATCAAGGAAAATGTGATAATAATAACTTTTTTCCCCATAAAGTTTTGGACTTTTTTTTTTTTCTCTGCTGGGGATGGAACCCAGGGCTTTGCATGTGTTGGACAAGCACTCTACCACTATGATGCATCTACAGTCTTGGTGTTTTTGACACAGTATCTCACTATGTAGTTTAAGCTGGCCACAAACTTGACATTCCCCTGCCTCCTACTCTCCACTGCTATATAAACTACTATGCTTGCTAGAAATAATAACTGTCTATTTGTATCTTAGGAGCAAAAATACCTATATGCTGGCTTATTTTATTTTGTCAAGGTATTGGTGCCTTGGGATTAGAAAAAAATCATTCACAAATTATTAAGTGAATTCCTTAGCCCACAAACATTTTGAGAAACATAGGAAAAGGAGACATAGCAAAGAAACCTAGGAAGTATAAAAATGTTGATCATAGCCCAAAAAATTTATAAATAAACAAATGAAATTTCTAAATGACTTGTAGGGACAGTACTGGATTTGAACTCAGCCTTGCATATATTATATACAGCAGGCAAAAGGACATGCCTTCAGGTCTTTTTTCTGCTGATTGTTTCTCTCTCCCCCCCCCCACCTCTCATACATATATATTTGAGATAGGTAGGTTTGCCCTGAGCCTGTGATTCACATATGTTAGACTTGCTGTAGTAGTGATAATAAGTACATGGGTCCAGCTCTAGATTGAGAAAAGGGGTCTTTTGGCCTTTTTCTTTTTTTCTTAATGCCCAAGCTAGTCTTGAACCCCCCTGATCTCAGACTCCTAAGTGATTGTAGGTATGAGCCACCAGCACCGTACTTACTACGTTTTCTAAAAACAATCCACCAGCACTTTACTTACTACCTTTTCTAAAAACAATTTCTGATTACAGGTAGAGGTAATGAAAAAGCTAGGGTTTGTATCATCAAAGAAGATTTGAATCGCAAATGACTTATGATTCCTTTTCAAATCTCACTCTGACTTGATGCCTCGTTATGTGAAATAATCAGAAGGATTATTATTACTGAATAAAGGACCTAGCAAATGATTGGTTACAAGCTTATTCTTGTTCCTAACTTTGGCTTACATGTCATCAGTGTTATATAAGAAGCCACGTACACTCTCAGCAGTGGACACACTTGTTAACATGCAGTCCTCCCCTTTCCTGTTCACCAGTCTGCACTGCAGCGTGGTCGAGCAGGGGAGGACCTCTCTGCTAGGGCACCTTCCACCTGCTCTGGGCTTGGACAAGGAAATTTGGAGGAAAATTGTAAACAGGTAGATCAGAAACTATGTACTAATTTCAACCAACATATCTCATTATTTGCACTTCAGATTAATATCAGTTTCCCTGTGAAAACACAGGGAAAGTTTGGGAGAAAATTAATACACTTCTGTGTGAGTGTGTGTGTGGGCCTGTATCAATGTTGATATTAATGATACATTTTATGATTAACCACCTTCCCACTGGAATGATTGTGTTGAGTATAGACCACCACCAGATTTTAATGAAATAGGAAACTCTGAACATTTGAGGATATCTTGTCTTTGGTGATTTGGTGAAGCAGCTTTAATGACAACCTCAAAAGGAAGCAGTAAGAATTCCACATATAATATCAACACGGGGGCATTTGTCAAAGCGTTACTTAAGCAAAGAAGGTTCCCTAGTTGTAAGGTGTATACCTTTTATACCTTTAATTCAGTGGCTGGCTCTAGGAGCTCTCTTCAGATAGTCACAGTAAGACTTGAAGAACCTTTCATCCCACTCCATCCACTGCCAAGTTGTACTGGAAGGTTGTGAATGAGAATCATTTCCCTTTAAGCTGCCAATTGACTTTAGGTCACCCAAGAATTGTTTGTAAGAAGAGATCCTGCCTCCATTTGAGACCATAGTGCAATGAATGGTACATACAAAAGCAATGACTTTCTCCATTTCAAACATGAACTGAGCCCCATCCTTTTTATAAATACATGCTTCAACCAGCTCCATATCTGGAATTATCCTTTGGAGACAAGGTCTGGCTTTGTAGCCCACACTGCCCTAGAACTCCAACCTATGTAACCCAGGATGGCCTCAAACTTGAAATCCTCCTGCCCTAGGCTCTTATGTCCTGGGACTCAGATGTTAACCACCGTACCTAGCTAAGACTTATTCTTTTTATGAGATCATATTGATGGTAGTGATAGATATAATCTACATGTCTCCATTCTTGTATTCTAATATTTTGATTTCTCACTAACTCAGAAACTATAAATAAAATGCTTGAGGGCCAAAACAGTCTCATTCCTTATGAAACTTTGACGTATAATATATTATTCTACAAGAAATGTACTCATTACCTTATGTATGTAACTGATACCTCTCTGTACATCACCTTGACAATCAAATTAAAAAATAAAAAATTTTAAAGGAATGTACTTGAATATAGGCAATACTGAGTTGAACTCAAGGCCTTGCACTGGTACTCTATCACTTGAGCTCTGTCCCTAGCCTGTTTTTGCTTTAGTTCCTTTTCAGATAGGATCTTGTACGTATGCCTGGGCTGGTTTGGGCAGTGATCCTTCTATTTCTACTTCCCATGTAGCTGGGATGACAGCCAGGTACCAGTGCATCTAGCTATTTTTTCCCTAATCTGGCATTGAATCACAACCCTCTCAATCTTTGCATTGTGTAGTTAGGATTCCAATGAATCACGATGCCTGATAACATTTTGAAAAATGTAAAAAGTAATCATATATTTATATATAAAATATACACTCATGCAACTATATTTGTCTAAATAGTTATAGTTTCAAATTTTGTGCATTCTGATTTCTTATTTAAAAATCATCATTGGGATTATTGAGAAAAATCTAGTTCATGGGTGAGAAGTTAAAAGTTAGTGGGTCAGTTTCGTCTGCCTTCCTTGCAACACTCCATATTAAAAGATCTTGCTAATTTTATAATTTGCTTCATGAAGAGCTTCCAGTTAGTTTGTAGTGTTATATTATATATCATTCTGGAAAGAAATCAAATCTTTTAAAGACAATGGCACCTTTCACAAACAAAAAGAATCAGTACACTGTTTTAAGAACACTGCATTGTTTTATAATTTTCAAAATGCCATGCTCCATCCACCATCCACATGCACCTTAGCACATATGCTTTCTTAGTAAATGGCAGCATAGCTAGAGTCTTGTCTTCATCTGTCTTCTTGTTGTGTAGTTTTTCCTGCATGTGGTTTTTCTAACATCTAATGAAATGGTTTTTAAAGTTTCTTTGCATGATTTTTGGAATTTGTTCTGTTACATAAATCTTATTATCAGTACGTTAAATTAGTCATGACATAGATTTTCCTTCAGCTTATGACATAGGTATTTCAATAATGAAATACTGAAAAGTATATATTAGCCCAGTCAATAATGATTTTGTTTCCAGTGTCATAGAAGTACACTGACCCTGTCATTTCATTGGTAAGGAAAGGCTAATGACTATATTTGCCCCATACTTTCCTTAATGAATGCTTTTGAAATGCTTAAAAAGTAATTTTTTTAAGATTCCATACTGACCATCAGTCTACCGATATTTTTTAATTTGGGCCTTTGAATGTTTTTCTCCTCCTCCATGCATAATAATAGTAGTTATGTCCTAACTGGACCTAGCATGACTCTTAACATTGTAAAAAGCATTGAGACATTTTGTGATGTTTACTTTTAAAAACATTCTTGGGAAGCACATTTTTATAATATTCTGTTATGAAAAAATATTCCGAGTCATTATTGCAATTTTATAAATTACAGTTTTTGAAAGGACTTACGCTTTGAAGTACAAAGGAAAGATGACTTCACAGAAGTAGTTTTTTGGCATCTTTTCCTTCCTCTTAGAAGCTAATAAGAAATGCCAATTTCTGTTTATGGAACTTTTCTTTGGGCTTAACTTTTGTAAATTTAAAACTTTGCAGTTGATTCCTAGGATGTTGTTTTTGGGCTCGACTGCCTACTGCCAACCCAGAGCCATAGGGAAGTTGCCTACTGGAGACTTCCTTGGCTACTCTGTTTCGGCTGTCCTAACTGCTGCCTCACTACAAATGGGCCAGAAGTATGTTGTCTTAGTTCATAAAGAAATATAAAATGCTTCCTAAAAAGCAGAAGAGGACGTTTTAAAATTATGCCATTAAGTATCCAGTTTGCCTCCCCAGTCTCTCTTCTGAGCCACACTTCCAACACTGATTTGTTTCGCTGGTTATTTTGGGGATGGAGTTTCAAGGACTTTTCTGCTTGGGCTGGTCTCTCCCCTCCATCCTCTGGATCTCTGCTTCCTAAGTAGCTAGGATTGCACGCGTGATCCAGAGTTGAGCAACTTTTTATAGTATTTTATAGAACAACTTTTTATTTTATGGGGTAAGGAAAAGAAATTTTCTCAGGTGACCCAAAAGAAACATATTTAGAAACTGTGTCTTTGCAGGGTAACATCATAGGCTTTCCAGTTCTAACTTCTTAAAACTTAGAGCTAACTTAAGCTTTTTGAATTTTGTTTTTGTTTTTGTTTTCTTGGTTAACCAGCTTCCTTCCTTGTGCCAACAAACCGGGGATTTATTACTAGTGTGCTGTGGGAACCCAAAACAGGGGAGTAAAGTGGAACCAGGCTTCCTGATGAAGTCAGGCCATTTGTCAGGCTGATGATATTTTCTCTAAATTTTATGTATACAAAATGTTTTCTTAGTAGAACATGTATGAAGACGTGCTAATGTATTAATCATGGTTTCTTTTTCTAGGCTGCACAAATTGTGCTAATCTCTCTGTTTGAATTGAACACTCCTGAATTTACCATGTTACTTGGTGCCTTGCCCAAAACATTCCAGGATGGTGCCACCAAACTCCTGCATAACCACCTCAAGAACTCCAGTAACACCAGTGTGGTGAGTGCTCTGCCCGTAGCTGGTGTCTCTGTGTTGGTTATCACCTCTGTGTCCCTTATCCAGCACTGGCACTGCTGGAATAGCCAGCTTGTGGGCATACCAAGGGCGGGCCCATGAATGAATGAACCTACTACTACTCATATATGGCCTTTTTCTTAGGGTAGTAAAGTTGGGTTGGGTTGTTAAGTCAACTCAGTGTATACTATATGATTTCATTACTTACTCATTTGATACTGTCTTTATTTTTTAATACTATAAATATGTCATGCTCAATTGTGCCTGTCCCTCTAGCACAGCTAACCAGTTATTCAGCTTCAGAAATACCTCCATGACAATTTTAAGACACTATTTTTAATTAACCACTATTAATCTGGAAGTAGAGGTGTGGCTTAAGTGATAAAGCACCAGCCTTGAGCAGAAAAGGCCAGGTGGGAGCCTGAGACTCTAAATTCAAATCCCAGTACTGATATGTATGTGTACACACACACACACACACACACACACACACACACACACACACACACACACACACACACACACACACACACACACACACATACACACACACACACACACACACACACACACACACACACACACACGACTAGTTGGAGGAGGGGAGAAACAAAATGTTATAATGCATAGATTCTGGTTACATGTAGGTTAATTGATCAAAGGAAGAATAAAGTTGTATTCTGTACAAAGCCACTGGGTAATAGTGTCTACTCTGCCTTTGCATCAGGGATCTCCAAGCAATACCATTGGCAGGACACCTTCCCGACATCCCAGCAGCAGGACCAGCCCCTTGACCTCACCTACCAACTGTTCCCATGGGGGACTGTCTCCCAGGTAAGCAGCTCACTTCCACCAACATGAAAAAACTGAAATACACAATGTCTCTGAGTCTATTTCCAGGTTGTCACACTAAGAATGATACCAGCAAAGATACTGAGAAATAAAGGACTATGGATTCCAGTCCTCACTCAGTTGTAATTGTATAATCTTGGGGTTATAATGAAATGAAAAGTTTGTACTGAATGTTCTTTTTGGTTCTTCTAGCTCCAAATACTCTAGGACCTTACAGAATTTAAAACAAGCTTTCGTTATGGTGGTATTTGCCTATAATCCCAGTACTTGGAAGTCAGAGAGATAGGATTGCAGTTCAAACCTAGGCTCTTCAGACACATTCCAGGCAAGCCTGGGCTATATAACAAGGTCCTCTCTAAACATAAAGGATAAAGAATTTTTTTTTTTTTTAATTTTAGACTATTGCCAGACGCTGGTGGCTCACACCTGTAATCCTAAATACTCAGAAGGCTGAGACCTGAGGATCACAGTTTGAATCTAGCCGGGGCAGGAAAATCTGTGAGACTCTTATCTCCAATTAACTACCCCCAAATTGGAAGTGGAGTTGTGGTTCAAAGTAGTAGAGTGCTAGCCTTGAGCAAAAAGGCTCAGCAACAGTGCCCAGGCCCTGAGTTTGTTCAAGCACCACAACTGACCCTCTCCCCACAAAAACAAAAATTAAGACTTAATGTTTACTGTTAGTACTGCTTTGCATAGAACCCATGAGGTTGTTCTCCAAGGAATAAGAGAACATGACGATATTTACTTAACCATCTAAAAAACCTTCAATAGTCAATTGCTCCACACCAAGTCTGGGGTGGTTTTTCAGCCAAGTGGCTATTCCTAAGAGAGTTACCATCCTGTTTAAAGCAGAATGTTGCTCTGAAAGACTGTGATTTAGAATCTGGGTATTAATTTGATCAATATATTCAGATTCATGTTGGAATCATGAACATTGGCCATATAGAACCTAGGTGCATCAAAAGAGAAAATGCTTGTAGAAAGAGAAAGGTGCCAGTAGCTCACACCTGTATCCTAGCCACTCAGGAGGCTAAGATCAGGGGATTGTGGTTTAAAGCCAACCCTGGCAGGAAAGTCTATGAGACTCCTACTTCCAATAAACTGCCAAAAAAAGCTGGAAGTTGAACTGTGGTTTAGGTGTTTGGGCAATAGCCTTGAGCCAAAGAGGCTCAGGGGTAGAGCACAGGCCCTAAGTTCATGCCCCAGGACAGGCACACATACACACAAAGAAAAAGTGCATTGTCTCGAGATCTTTAGATAACATTTGTCCATTTACCAGTGCCATTAGAAGCATGATGGTGACTTTAGTGACTCCTTCACATAGGGTGACATCATCTGGCCCCACTCAGAGAAGTAGCTTTATAGGCAGCATTTTTTAGACAACTAAGAGTCCTTCATGCTGTATTTTGTCTATAAGCAGGCCATTAACAATTAACTCACTAACAGTGAGTTTAAAAAGCCAGGGGCCTTTTTTATTCTGAGGGTTACTGACATCAAGTTCTTAAAAAACAACAAAAATACTTTAGGTGTACAATTTCCCTATTTAGGTTTATGTACTTTTACTAGGAAGATATCAAAACGTAAGTGCTTTTAAATGTAGATTTATTTTTCAAATTAGATGAAGTCTCACACTCCTTTTTTCTTTTTGTTTTTGGTGCCAGTCCTGGGGCTTGAATTCAGGGCCTGGGAGCTGTCCTGAGTTTTTTTGCTTAAGGCTAGCACTCTATTATTACTTGAGCCACATCTCCACTTCTAACTTTTTTGGTGATTAATTGGAGAGTTTCAGGAACATTGCTGTTTGAGCTGGCTTTGAAGTATGATCCTCAGACATCAGCCTCCTGAGGCATGAGCTACTAGTACCCAGATTTCTTTTCTTTTCTTTTTCTTTTTCTTTTTTTTTTTTTTTGGTTGTGGGGCTTGAACTCAGGGTCCAGAAACTGTCTATGAGTCCCTGAGCCTCTCTGTGTTCAATGCTAGTTAGTATATCGCTTGAGCCACTTGAGATAGGAGTCTCACAGGGACTTTTCTGCCCAGGCTGGCTTTGAACCATGATCCTCAGATCTCAGCCTAGGTAGCTAGGATTACAGGTATAAGTCATCAGTGCCCAGCTCTGATCTTTACTTTTAACTCTTAGGATTACATATCTGTAGAAGAATTAAAGAGATTAATTTTTTCCGTATTAAGTCCACATATTTTCTTGTGGATAAATTCTTCCTTAGAGAATTATTTAGTTAACATAGTTCTTTTTTAAAAGAAAGAAAGCCTCTCTATATTGCTTAAATAATCAGATGATCTGAGCCAACATGAGCTCAACAGGAGAAATGGTTTCCTGGTGAAAATAAGCAACAACCACATCATTGAGAAGCATTCCAACAACTGTTTGCTTTTGAACAGAAAAACTGTAAAAGAAATAGCTTCTTACCTTAGGGAGGAGAATTGACTACATTGCCCTCTTCTAAGGAGATATTAAACAGCTCACAGCACAAGGCATTTTCTGAGCAGTTGTTTTTAAATCATCTTGACCATATGGTATTAGCTTTTTATTTGGAAGAAAGAGGAAAGCTTAGGACCGTTTTTTAACTTATTTTTCATCCGATTCTGAGTATCAAAATGAGCTAGGGTGTTTTATTTGGTTTTTTACTCACAAATTCTCCATTTGGTTCATGGAAATGACAGGAAGTGTTCCAAAATGGCAAACAACTTTGATGATTTTAAATTTCACTAGTAAGGACTCCTCCTGTCAATGCAATAGTATGTAAGACACCATCAGTAAATGGTTAAACTTTGTGAAATATTCCATTAATCACATTTCCACAGGGAAGGATGCCTGTTAACAACAACTGATAAACAGTTACTACTTGGATTTGAGTAAAGATGTATGAAGTAGAGTTTTTCGTTGTTAACACATGTTTATATTGTAGCTCATTTTACCCTGTGTGATTGATTTTATGGTAAGTGAGCAATGGAATTGCACTTGCAAAGGAATTCCACAGTCATGTCCAGTCTGCAGTATGTTCTGGGCATGTGAACCATGTAGCAGAATGGCACTACACAGGTCACCTTTAGTCCTCTAGTAAAGGTATTGTAGGTAGTTTTTCATTTCTCCTCCCAAAGGATCAAGAACATTCTTAGAATCAAGGCTGGGGGGTTAACAGGACCCACATTCATAGGTGGGGTATCAGACCACCAGAAGGTCCCCCATGTAAAGTATCACTGTGTTCTTGTATCCCTGAACCCATCACAGTAGAGCAATGGAAGACGGTCTTCAGACCCTCCATAGCACAGTATTTCTTATTTCCATATCTTGTTTCCCTTATGAAATGGGGCCATACCAGTGCTCAGGGGGAAGCTAGAATGCAGGGCTCCTGCTGTAAGAACTGTGCTAGTGGCAGGCAGGGCTGCTGTGGACTCTCCAGGTTCTTGCTCCATCTTTTTTAATTGCAACAGAAGTTAGAACTTTCCCAAGGGGTTCTGCGAGCCCAAGTCAGCTAGTAACATTGTGAAGTGCACACAGACACCTGTATTCCCAAGTGCATTTTATTCTCCTATCAAGAGGAGATCCAAGCAGAGAAGTATAGTGCATTTTTTTTGTTGTTGCTATTTTTTTTCCGCTTGAGCTGGCCAACTGAGACTTAATACCCTCCTCCACCCCTCCAGCAGTATTGATATTCTTTGAGAAGAATATTAATTCTCTGAACTCTGTCTGATTGGATCTCAACTTCAAAAGCATTTTGTCTCTCATTAGAGTTTGTTGTCAGAATAGTGTGGTCTCTGAATCTCCCTGTTTAGTCCCTCTGGTCCCATTTGAATTGATGCCCCATAATTCTTCCCCCCTTTTTTTTCTTTCCTGAAAGAACTGAGTTATCTAAAACTGAGAGTCCATATTTATTACAAGTCCTTATAACTTGCTTCCCAACTCTTGACAGGCAGATAGATACCCATACTCAGGTACACAAATTCACATACACCGACTGGGAATCACACATGACTTTTAAGCGGTAAACTTATCTTATAATTGAATGAGAACCAAATCGTAAAACAAAATTTGTCCTTTTACTCTGTATGATGAAGTATTAATTTTGCCCCATTTACTTATGATAGAACTTAGTCAGGAAAGAGGAGACTCTAAGACACTTATGATGTAGCATCTTCCTCTTTCCCTCCCCTTTGCCTCTGTGTTTCTTTCTCTGATTTTCCTCTTCTGATCACTGCAGTCGGTTGTGGGGTTGGAGTGCCGATGGGCTATCGAAGCACCCACCTCCCTTTTCTCAGCCTAACTCCATTCCCACCGCTCCCTCCCACAAGACTCTCAGGCGCTCTTACTCTCCCAGGTAACAAGCTACCTGTTAAACTTGTCAGAGGTGTCACAATATTACTACTTTTCCAAGGTCGTCTCGGGTCTTTTGGAAAGCCTCTGAGCTCCTCCAGTGTAGTCACTGCCTCCACTTAGCCTCACAGAAGTGGATCCTGGCTGAAAAGTGTGCACAGTACACAGGAGTATGGTTACTGGCATATCTCGGGGACTGTGACCAGATCTGTCACCATCTACTCGAGTCTTTTGGCTAGAGCAATGCTCAGCCCCCCGAAGAAGCTCAGGAAATTGGTTACATCAAGGGAAGCAGTAGTGGGAGGAACTTCTTCCAGCTGCTTCTTAGGTGCAGACAGTATTCTAACAAGTACATAGACCTGCCCTTCCTGGGGCTGCTTGTGTAACTGTCAGTCCTGAGGTGTCTACTGGGACATGTCTCATAGTGATAGTCTGAGCATACATACTTCTAGACAGAAGAGTGGGCAGGCCTTCTCAATGTCCTGCTGTGGGTATTGGGGAAGCTGTTGGCTCTGCTTGGCTATGAACATTTTAGAGTCTAGAAGGAAGCTGGGTGCCAGTGGCTCATGCCTGTAATCCTAGGTACTCAAGAGGCTGAGATCTATGGATTGTGGTTCAAAGCCAGCCTGGGCAGAAAATCTGTAAGACAATTATTTCCAATTAACCACCAAAAATCCAGAAGTGGAGGTATGGCAAGCCCTGAGTTCAGGCCCAGGGATTGAAAAAAAAAAGTCTTGAAGAAGGTGAGCTTCCCTTGGGTGTTAAAGCAAACATGGTGTCTGTGGTGCTGCAAAGATACCACGTAGTACTCCAGACCCTACCTGTGTAAGGTCTCTGAGATGGTTTTGTGAAAGTCCAGAGATGAGAGGATGCCATTCCTAGAAGCTCATTGTCACGTGACTAGAGCATGGAACAATTCAACTGTCTTGCTTTGCAAGAGGAGTTCGTAACCAGTTCTCTGATAAGAGTATGTGTGGGGCGAAAAAGAAAAGAAGTACTCTGTAACCACAGACAGCTTCTGCAGAGTTACATGCCTACTTTTGTATTCTCAGCATACCAAAGCTGAACAGAATAAACACCTGCATGTGTTAACTCCTTTCTTTTCAAGCTCTGAAAGTAGCTTCTGAAGTATACAGAGAATCCTGTGATGAATGTTTGTAGATACGCAGTTAGGCAAGGCGGCAAGAAGTATGCTGCTATCTTCATTAAAGTTAACAAAGTACATCACTGCCTTTTATTTTTTCTTTCTCTAGCTATGCCTCTGTGTGTAGATCAGTTAATTAATGGTTTCCCAATATGTCATGTTGGATGCCTTAACACACATGGAGTCTCACCCCTGCTAGTGTTCCAGCCACCTCTCAGGACTGCTTCCCCAAAAAACATCCCAGACCTAGGATCATCTTTCCCAAAGTACTCAATAACCTGTGTTTCCCCAACTCACTAGTGGCTAACGTTATTCATACTTCTACAGGCATCAGAGGGAGGAGGTGCTGACTAGAGACTGCCCATCTCATTGCTGTCAGCCAAAACCCTGTTGATTTCCCAACATGACATTCTCCTCTTCTGCTACTAGAGTCCTTATCCTCCAAAATAACAAAGAGAAAAGCCTCAGGCAGCAGACTTGTTTTTTTCCCTGATGCTTTTTTTCTTAGTGATCTGACTCCAAGCTCTTCTCATCACTACATGGTCCTCTGTAGAGCTGCATTGGGTGGCGTAGCCTGACCATAGATCAGGACTATTGCTGATTGGGTAACTTTTCCTAATCTAAAGAACCCCAAGGAAGCCCTTTGTTTACAAGTGATCAGGACATGGCCTTTAACCCAGAGGATTATATCAGGGGATTGTCTTCGAATTTGAAATAACAGACTGTGGTTGTGGTACAGGTGCCAGATAAGGTTTGTCTAGCAAAGACTCTTCTTAGCCAGCTTTTAGGGCCTCCTGGCTGCTTCCTCTGTACTGTTCCCCAAGATGCAGAGGCATACTATCCAATGATAACTTCATGGGAAACTCCTTTGCCCTAAGCAGTAAGGGCTCAGAATTATTGATTTGAAAAAAGATAACTGAAGCCAACATATTCAAACAAAAGAGTAACCTTATTTCCTAGCAGGGGACAGTGCTTATGTCCCACCTGGAGCTCACAATTTCAGCTTCATACCAATGGGACACTTTACTTGAGACCAAAAAGGAGGAGTCCAAAAGGATTATCGCCTCACATTGTACTTGCATGCACACTGCTCCTGAACTGGCAGGATTCTTTATTATCTTCAAAAGAGGCTATTGGATGGTCAAGTTAATTGAACTGAAATGAAATATTTCAAGGAAGTTGAGATTGAGAATCGTGAGATGAAAGCCAAGATTCTCTAAAGCGACACATGGAACGTAATATTGTGACATCCCTTAAAAAACTCAACGTCTGCCAGACTGCCTCTTGTCCATTCATCATTCTTTCAGTTGTTTTGTTTTGTTTTTTACTTTTGCATGGGGTATGCTGTTATTTTTGGTGGTTGTGATTAAAAGCATTTTAAGGCCTTTTTTACATCTTGTATATTTATCTCTTTTTTGTTTGAGTCAATACTCAATCTTTGTATATAAAATCAGTGTACTGCCCAGATGTATAAATGCCTTTTTCCATAGATATGCTGGTATTGCAGAGTTCCTAGGAAAGAGGTGGGAGCATCTCTGCCCCTTAGATGTACTTACTGCATATCTGGGGTGTTGCCTATAAACTCAGAACAGAAGGAAATCTTGAGTTCCACTTCAGTTCCTTACTCCTCATCCTGTTGTTGTGTAAATGGGATTTCAGCTGCAGACATGTTCAAGGTTCACATTCCTTTTCATTGGGTGCCAGAGCCAGTATTTGAGTTGGCACATATTTCTGTGAACTTTTCACATACAGTTAGGGCATGTCTGCCCCCCTTCCTGGATTGTATTTTAAAAGGTAGCTATGCCTGGGCTAGTTGAACAGTTTTAGACAAGTAGCTTTCATTCTGAATAAATTTGTCTTGTGCTCCTGCAGAGCCTAACCAGCTCTTGAAGACACCTAGACCATTGTACCTTCAGATAACAAAGATCCCACCATTCCAAGTGATACCTCTCTAAATCTGTGTGTGTGTGTGTGTGTATGTGTGTGTGTGCGTACGCATGGGCACACATGTACACATGTGCTGTTCTGAGGCTTGACCTTAGGGTCTAGGCGTTGTCCTTGAGCTTTTTAGATTAGGGCTAGTCATCTGCCACTTGAACTGCAGCTCTACTACTGGCTGTCCTACCTGGGCTGGCTTTAAACCATGAGCCACTAGTTCCCAGCTTAAATATGTCTTTTTTCAAGAGAAGGAAAGAACTTAATAAATTAATCTTAATTGTGAGAGACTTCTTGTACATTGCACAAGATTAATTGTGTTATTGCAATAAAGAAAGATCATTACCAGTAGGTTTCTTTTAATTAACAGAAAGATTGATTTATCTCTGCAAATAGCCATTGGTTTTTTTGGGATGTACCTAGCAATTCTCAGTATAGCTCAGGACTTCCTGCAAGTTACATTAGACTAACTCATAAGATATTTTCTTGAATACTTAAAGCAAGTGATATTTAATTTTTTTTATTACTTCTTCTTGGTTGACTGTTATATCGTGTTTTGCTTTCTTTGTAGTAGTATGTCCATCCTGTGCTTTGCTGTGTGTTTTGTTAAGGGACAGGTATAGCTTTTGCTCCCAGAATCCTTTCTGTTTCAGTGTACTTTTTAGACATCTAATGGACACTTCCTGGTATACTGCATTATACCAAAAGGCTTTTGTCTTTAACATATTTGATTCACTTCATGTTTTGCTATATCCAGTGTCTCAAAAGACAATTGACATCACTTTTCCATAAGGGAAAATATTTCTTTTAAGATATTCATCCAGGAATATAGATCTCATCTTTAAAGATCTGTGCTTTTAAGATCTGTTTTTATTTTACTACATGAAATGGAATCATCTAGAAGAGTCTAATATCCATGGCAAGTTCTTAGGTTAGGCTACATGAGAATTAGACTCAGGACTTTAGTGGCATGGATATGGCTTTGAGTCACAGTGTCACTTTGCTTTGGTTTTAAAAAATAGGTTCTTTCTCATTTTCTGGATTAGATACTGGCAAACCCTATCTTGTGAAGTTTCTTTCTTTGCTCTAAAGTGTGTTTGTAATACTTTGCTGTATTTCCAAAAACCTTTTCCTCTTAAGTTTGTACATTTGGGACCAGTAACAACCAAACTACTTTTTTTCCATCATTAAAATAAGGAAATTACTTTCCACTTTCATCACCTCGTACGTTCAGTCACCAATGTCACTCTTTGAGTTTTCACATTCTTGTGGTTATTGTTGTTTCCACTAGTTCTTGATTGCTGATGTAATATGTTTAAGGCCAGATTTGACAAGGAAGCTGTGTAAGTATCCAATGCTGTAACAAAAGATTTCTGCTTTTCATTCCAGATCACCTAAAGAAACAAAAATATAATGATACCTTATTCTGTAAATTACTAAATAGTTAATGGCCATATCTCAATTTTATGTAGATACCTCAATTTAAGAAATAAAATGTTTTTGATCTTTAGCATGCTGGACTATGATACAGAGAACCTGAACTCTGAAGAAATCTACAGTTCTCTGCGAGGAGTTACAGAAGCCATTGAAAAGTTTAGTTTCCGAAGTCAAGAGGATCTGAATGAACCAATTAAGCGAGATGGCAAAAAGGACTGTGATATTGTAAGTATTCTCAGGCTAAGAGAACTGAATGTCAAATAAATGATAGTTTCTAAGTCTTCTGAATCTGTCTGCTCTGGGGATGATACATTTTATCCTGTACTTATATAATTGTATTTTTTTTTTTTTTAGTCCCAAGGCAATTTGACAGATTTTGAAAGTGTAGCCCTCGGCCTGCTTTCATTTATGCTAAATATATTTTTGTTTCTGTGATATGATAAATGGTAAGCCTGAACCAACCATCAGGTTGGCCTCTCCAGGAGCTCCAGTCTTATGGGAGAGGCAGCAAATACACAGGATGGTGCAGTGGTTGTAGCCAGGGCTGTGCATACAGGGCCCTGACAGCCACTATGGTGCTCAGGAAGGATGGGCTGGAGAGTTGATGCTACCTTTTGACCTAGATTCTGAAGATGCTGTAGTCATAGAGTAGGTCCTATTAGAAGACCAAAGCAGGGAAGCTAATTATCTTTTGAGTTACTAGACATAACAATACATGGAGCGAATCAAATATGTTAAAGAGAATGAGTGAATCTTGTTGACGTTGAGGTTCAAGAGCAATTTCTAGAGACCAGCTCAGGAAAGGTACCTAGCCCACACCTTGACTTTATCCCAGGACAGTAGAGTCTGAAAGATTTTTAAGTAGGGAAGTAACTAACTGTAGGAAATGGAATTTTATAAAACATGAGCAGATACAGAAGAGTTTGAAGTCTTCTGGGCTATGGAACTTGGTCTAGTTCAATTCAGTGAAATAGTTTCTTGAAAGGAGAAAGTATATGATGATGGATTTAACTGTGAACATGTGTCTTTGGAGTTGCCAAGCTGGAGCTGAAGACAGTGACTGAGGCCACTTAGATCTGAGAGACATTAAGGAATGGCTTCCTGGTTTAAAAAAAAAAAAAAAAAGGAGAGTGAGTGAATGAAATCCCCAGGCACAGGACAGGGTAGGATAGAGTCCCGAGGGGTAGCAGCACCAAGGCAGGACGACAGCTGCAGACGAGTGTGGGGGTCACAGAAGCTAAGGGAAACTTTCTTAGCAAGAACACTCCAGGCTAGAAGTAGAATGAAGGGCTCCATTAGCAATTTGTTCATTTGCTTGGTTGACTCTTGCTGTCTGCACTAAATATTCTGTTAACCTAAATTATAGAAATACGTATTTACTTGGAAGTATTTTTTAATTTAATTTTATTGTCAAAGTGATGTACAGAGGGGTTACAGTTACATAAGGTAGTGAGTACATTTCTTGTTGAACTTGTTACCCCCTCCCTCATTTTTCTGCCACTTTCCCTCTCCCACCCCCCACTAAGTTGTACAATTCATTTCCAATATACTGTCTTGTGAGTATCACTGTTGCCTTGGTTCGCCCTTTGTCTTTGTCACCATTTCATTGTTTCCCATCCCTAATTCAGATAAATGTATATACCATACCCAGGGCACCAAAATCAAATACAGTGACAACAGAAGCTAAACTATAGGGAAAAAAACACAAAAGAAAACAAATCACATAGTACATTTAAAACACCAGCAACAAAGAAAAACCTCTTGTTTCCATGTCATTTTGTTGAGCATCTCGCATATGATCATAGCTATTGAGCTATTCTGCTCATCTGCTAGGACTATGCTAGACATATACTAATTATTACAAATGAGGGAAAACATGGAATCTATCTTTCTTTGGGTCTGGCTTACTTCACTTAATATGATTTTCTGCAAGTCTTTCTGTTACTTGGAAGTATTTTGATGTAGAATCAAGACCTTTGAAAATGAGCCCACTGTTTGGACTTTCATGTTTTTCTTCTTAAATAATGTGTACAATCTATAATTTTCCAAATTTGGTTCCTTCCAGGAATCCATTGGCTTTGGGATCATAGTTTAGTACAAGAGATGAAAACAGGCTCCAGTAGATTGAAGAGTGACTAGACTAACAGTTGGAGCATGATGAGAGTCACTCATAGGACTTTCAGCTGGAAGAAACCTGACTGGTGTCCATATAGTGGAAGAGAGTGATGACTGATAGACGCAGATCCTTTGGTATATGAGGACAGGAACAGTGAGTCTGGAAGAGCAAGTGGCCTTACCTAGGAAAGAGGGTGGGTAGGTTTAGAGGAAGGAATAGGTATGCATCGTTGTCACTGTGATTCCTGCTTTCTGGACAGTGGAAGAGGCTATGGAAATTGTCTCAGGCGTGGTAGGGAGAGGGAAAGGAAGGGAAGGGAGAAACACAGAGACAGGTTTCCACAGCCCCTAAAGGAACGGAGGTGACTGGGGAAACAAAAGTCCTACCAAGAACAGTAGAAACCTTAGAAGATAGATGCACACAGTATTACTTGATCCAATTCTATATGTAGTGTGTGATACTTATTAGCAAGGGGAAATAAATCACTATCTGTAGAGACAGCAACTACTAATATCTATTATTGGTGAATCTTTCTTACACCATAATTCATCCTATATACTCTAGACACATCTAGTATCTTATTTTGAAATTTTTAGGTGCTTTATAATTTTTTATATATATATGTAAAAGAGAGAGATGATCTTTATTGTAAAAGTAATGAACATGGGGGGTTACAGTTACATATATAACTAGGGTAATGACTACATTTCTTTTCTTTTTCTTTCTTTTTTTTTTTTTTTTTTTTTTTGTCAGTAGAGGGGCCTGAACTCTGGGCCTGGACGCTGTCCTTCAGCTCTCCAGCTCAAGGCTAGTGCTCTACCGCTTGAGCCACAGCACCACTTCTGGTTTTCTGGTGGTTCATTGGAGATAAGAGTCTCACAGACTTTCCTGCCCAGGCTGGCTTTGAACCGTGATCCTCAGATCTCAGCCTCCTAAGTAGCTAGGATTATAGGCGTGAGCCACTGGCACCCATTCTTTTATAAATGATTTCCTTATATAATAGTAATATATGGTACTATTGCTATAATGTTTAAATAGTAATGTACTTTTTAGGAATTGCCAAAAAAAAGTTATGTCTATCCATTAATTTTCTACTCAGAGGAAACAGTCATTAAGATATTATTTATACCAATTTATTCAGATATACGCATATATTCTATTTATGTCTTAATATCAAATTGTATTTGGGGTTAAAAACTATGCATTCCAGCCCTTTCAAAAGAACTAAAGCCAGGGGTTCAAACAGTTTTTTGTATGCCGGTATTCACAGTAACATTATTTGTTCACAGTAGCCAAAAAGTGGACATGACCCAAATGCCCATCCACAGATGCATGGATGTACCATGTGATACACATAGATTACAGTAAGAAGAGCTGAAGTCAGACACTACTGGCTCGTGCCTGTAATCCTAGCTATTCAGGTGGCTGAAAGCCAGCCTGAACTGAAAAGTCCAAGAAACTCTTTATCTCCAATTAACCAGCAAAAAGCTGTAAGTAGAGGTGTGACTCAAGTAGTAGAGTGCCAGACTTGAGTGAAAAAGCTAAGGGATAGTGAGTGCCTAGGCCCTGATTGTCAAGCCCTAAAATCTGTGAAGGACCGAACACACACACACACACACACACACACATATACACACACACACACACACACGCACACACACACACACATGAAATCTGATATATGCTATGACTTAGGTGCCTGTTAAAAACATCTATAAATAAGCTAATCACAAAAGGGCAAATATTTTCTAATTTCCTTTGTGTGTGGTATCTCACATAGACAAATTCATAGAGACAAAGTCTCCTGGGGGAGGTAGAGAGGAAAGGGGAGTTGTTATTTATTGGAATAGAGATGGAATTCTTATGGAAGGTGATAAACAAGTTTGCAATATTCATCAGTGGTGATGGTTAGTTACATAGCACTGTGAATATATTTATAGTGTCACTGAATTGAATACTTATGAATGGTTGCAATGATATATGTATTTTGCCAACAGCTAAGAAATGCATTAACACATCATAAGACAGTTGTATCTTGTTAATAGCACAAGTAAAGTCTGGCCACAGAATCACCAATGTGGTCTGGCTATGTGGGAATGTTTCCACTGCTGTCTGTAGTCAAACTGCTTATTGTCAGCTCTTTATAAGTGCCACCCTGCAGCAGGTGCTCCTACAGGAGAGAACTCTGAGAGCAAATGGCTCAAAACCATGGCCATAGGGCCATCAGAGAACCATGACTTTAATCATTGAAGACAGTTGTCAGGATGTACATAGGGAAAAAACAAAACTCAGAAAATACCAAAGATTTATTGTTCTTTGACATTGGGTCATAAATATCCAAAGAAGGAAAGAATGATTTCTGTCTGGAAGACACTGAGTATCCCGCTGTTAAAGATAATGAAGTGATGTCTAGTTAACCACTAGGCGGTAACTGGTTTGGGGGTGGTTAGATCACTTTAGTCTTGTAGCAGTTGGGGAGCTTCTCTCAGTAGACATGGCTTCAGGAGGGAGTCCTTGCTGGTGACATTGGGGTCACAGGCCAGTGTAGTGGTCCACAGCTGGAGTCTTAAGAACCAGAAGTTGTGGCCCAGCCCTCCTTTCCGAAGAGACTCTTCAGTGTCATAGCATTTAGCCCTCAGAAAATGGTTGAGTATGGTGAATCACCAAATGACAAAGTAAAGCAGATTTTATGTGTAAATGGATGGGTGATTAGATATAAATGTCTACATACTCTGTTCCCTTTTGGGCAGTTCATGAATTTGATCTTTACAAATTGAAATATCGGTAGATGTTCTTTTGCCAGTAGTTAGGTTTCAAATGAAAACTCTGGTCCTCCTCATTTTTTGTGAGATTTAAAAGAAAAAGTGTGGTGCAAGTCCCAGCAAGGAACTGATGTGGTGTGCTGTGCTGCAGGTGTCCCGCGATGGAGGAGCAGCCTCCCCTGCCACTGAGGGCCGGGGAGGTAGTGAAGTGGAAGGAGGCAGGACAGCTCTGGACAACAAGACCTCTCTCCTCAACACCCAGCCTCCTCGAGCCTTCCCCGGACCACGTGCTCGGGACTACAACCCCTATCCCTACTCAGACACTATCAACACATACGACAAGACAGCCCTGAAGGAGGCAGTGTTTGATGATGACATGGAGCAGCTTCGTGATGGTTTGTCTCTACTTGATTGTCCTCTCCCAGAAGTGCCTTCCATGTTCTTCCCGCCCCCAGTCAGATGAGCCGTAGGTGCAGTGGTCAAACATAAATAGGAACACTAGAGTCTGTTCTGGTTAGCCATTTGTTCAGAACAGTCTGTTGTATGCTTAAGCCTAGGCAGCCCCTAGCCCCACAGACCTGGCACTGGCATCAGGGAGACTTCTCCTGAGTGGAGTAGTTGACCCAGGGGTGTAGCACGAGGGAGGGGCAGCCTCTACTTCTCTTTTTCTTGTCTTGTTGGCTTGTGGGGCTTGAACTCGGGGCCAAGGCACTGTCTCTGAGCTTTTTTTGCTCAAGACTAGTGCTCTACCACTTTGAGCCTCAACCCCACTTCCAGCTTTCTGGTGATTAATTGGAATTATATGAAAGTCTCATGAACCTCTTGCACGGGCAGGCTTTGAACTGTGATTCTCAGGCTTTAGCTTCCTGAGTAGCGAGGATTACAGGGGTGAGCCACTGGTGCCCAACTCCTCTACCTGTCTTAAAGACGCCAGCCTGTGCTTCCCTAGCTTCCTCAGTCGTGAACATGAGGTCCTGCCTGTGAGGCTGCTTTGGTCTCGCAGCAGCCTGTTAGCTAGGTTTTCCTGGGCCATTCCAGGCTAACTTCAGTGCCGCGAGCGGGAAGAAAAAAAAGCTGGCGTCATTGTTTACCTGACACTTGCTTGGTGCTCAGTTAAGAGTCCCTTCTCCATTATCTCACTGAGATAGAAGGAATTGGCCTCATTTTACAGATCAAGAAACTGAGTTTCAAAAAGGATAAATTATTTGCCCAAACTATAACATTGGTCTGGGTTTTCTCTGACTTACAGGTGAAGGTTAATATCCAGGGATTAGAAGTGAACGTTGCTCAGTGGTAGAGTAGCTAGCTTAACTAGTTTGAGGCCTTAGGTTCAACCTCCAGCACCATTTTTTTTTAAGTGTGCATTATTAAGTATCCAGTGTGTAATTTTGTACTGGCCTGATGGTATTTTATCTGAAACTTTTTTCTCTTCACTTAGCTTGTCATGTTTACTTGCCTTGTTTTATTTCAAGTTTTTAGTGAAACAAAGCCTGCTTTGTTTCTGAGCCTATTGTTTTGTTTTTCAAGCTTGAAGAATGCACTGAATTAGAACTCTAAAAAATTCACATCCAGGAGGAAATGAGACACAGTCCCTGGTCCCATACTTGTTGGATAACATACTCATAAGGAAGACACTAGGGTCAGCACTGAGTTTCAAAAGGGACTCCTCATGTGGAATGCTGAGGAGGAAGAGCAGTCCTCCAGTTATCCAAAGCAGAAGTGGCCAGGGCTTTGCCAACATAATCCCCTGGTGCATAACAGCTCCACATAGGCCTAGACATCTTGTTCCTATGCAGAAGCGAGACGTAGACCATTTTGTTCACTTTGCTTATGGAATTAGTACCTCATTTACTTACCCAATTATTGATCTTGATTAAGGTCAAATAAAGTTTAGAGTGTCGGTTACAATTCATCCACCAACTATGTACTGAAAGGCTTAAGGAGAAAGGCAGGAAGGCAGGGGCAAATGGCAGGGCTCTGACATTTCCAGCTTCCTGGTATGTTTACTCCCTAATCTCAGAAACTAAAGAAAGACATGATTGCATGATTGCACTTACTTATCTCATTTGTGTTTCATCCCTTCTGTTTAAAGTTGCATATTCAGTCCAGGTCTTATGTGAACTTAGAGAAACAAAGTGTCTTCCTGCTGCTCAAATATGGATCAAAGTGGTGCTAAGTGATCTTGGGCATGTTTTCCAGTTTCATCCCTGAATAATTCACACACCTTTACTGGTGCTTGTTCCCTCTGCCGGATCATAAGCTTGGTCATCAGAACAGGGCTTAAAAGTCAGGGGGATAGTAAAGGGCTGTGAGCAAATGTGCTTACTGGAATGGGACTGATACTAGAGTTAGTCTTTGTTACTGAGGCTTGCCATGGAAAGTTTGGGAAAAGATGGTCATAAAGGGCTTTTCTGGAAGACACCTGTGTTCTGCTAAGGCCTAATGCTAGACTGTGACAATGGAAAAAGTTTGGATAAAAAGTCAGGGAGGGCTTTTGGAGGGCACCTACAAATCTCTCCTCTTTGTCTGAAATAGAAAGATAAAGATGGTAGGAACAAGCACAGCACAGAATACCAGTGCTTGACAGCTGGTCTGATTATTTCCACACTGACTTGGTGAGGAGTTCTGCTGGGTGTTAGCTGGAGCCGGGGAGCAGGGGGCGTGGAGTGGCAGGTGCAAGAGCTGTGTGACTGCTGTTTCCTTGTGAGGTGATGTCTCGTATGTCTCACCAGTGCCCATCGATCACTCTGATCTGGTAGCTGACCTGCTGAAAGAGCTGTCTAACCACAACGAACGGGTGGAGGAGCGGAAAGGTGCCCTGCTGGAGCTGCTCAAGATCACACGAGAGGATAGCCTGGGCGTCTGGGAGGAGCACTTCAAGACCATCCTGCTGCTGCTCCTGGAGACACTTGGGGACAAAGACGTAGGCACTGGCTGGGTCTAGAATGACTCCTTTCCATAGAGCGGGTTCTTTCTGGTTGGGGTTAGCTTCAACTTTCCTTTGTGGATTACACTTGCGGCTCACATCAAAAAACATGTATTTGTTCAGTTTCCACAGGGTCTCTGAGTACCTATTGAGTATTGTTTCTCAGTGACTCTCTGTGTGCTAGCCTACGTGCAGCTAGGTCCGTGGTAGTTAAGGGAAAACTGCTTCTTGCAACCAAGGATTTTAATACAGAATTTCTTAGAATTTCATTAGCTTTCTAATGTAGCCTATTAGCATACACGTTCTTCTTTGAATTTCACCTTTGTTTCATATGAGGTTGAGAAATCGAGTTTATTTTCTTAAAGGCCTTATTAAATATTGCAGTCCATGGAAGTCCATCCTGGTTCACCCCTATGTGTGTTAACAGATCCAGTAATCCTAATTGCTGGACAAGTGACAAGTGCCACCAGTGTAACTCATGTAATATTAACTTTAAAATAAAATACTCCTCATGCTTGGACATTTTGCCTGTGACACAAGTCCATGTCATATACACGTACACTTAGGTATCTCTTAAAGGGAAAATGATCTAGTCAAAGTCCTGCCTTCTCTCGCCTGTAGAACTGGTTCCTTGAATAGAAGGAACCTGGAATAAAACTTGGGAATTACAGAATTAAAATTTAAAAGTGATAATCGTTCTCTCCACATTTACTTTGCCTGGGCTGGTAGAAACAATAATAAAGTGTACATAGTGAAGAGCTAGAGGGCTTGGACTTGAAGGAGAGCCAGGAAACTAAACACAGTGCACAGGAACAGGCCAGCCCGAGGGTCACAGTGGTAGTGACTCCCAAGGCAGGTGGGGAAAGAGAGGGCAGTGAATGCCATGGTAACTGGAATTGTTTCCTGATATTTAGGATTAAGGGTTTGGTTTAGGGATAAGTAAAGACAGAAGGATAGCAATAAAAGATCTGTATTAACTTTTCCTAAAACAAAGTACTGGCTATGGAAGCAGTTACACTTGGCTGGGCTCTATGGGGAGATAAATGATGTCACTCACAGGGCAGGTGAGTCCTGTATTAGTGTGCACATTGTACAGATGAGTGACAAAGAATCAGGATATACTTCTTGGCTCTGTTTAGTGTAAACTCCACTATCTTTTCTTGAGATTAGGAGTCTGTTTGGCATGGCTTTCCTCCAGGCACATGACTTGGGCCTTAAACAACTCAAAGCCTGTCACATCTGTGATCTCATCACAAAGCTCGGGTATAGCCACAGGTCACCAGCTGTCCTCAGTTGTGGCCTTGCAAGCCAGGTCCATGAAATTGTTGGATGGTTGCAACTTGTCCTTGAGTGTATTTAACAGAGGATAACTTGTTATACCTAAGCCCCAGGACATCTACAATCCCAGGAGACTGATAATGAACTTAGGTACATCCTGCTCACAAGTATTAGGCACATTCAAGAAGCTTTTGTGGGTCCCTCCTAGGTCCTGGGTCCTGAGAATGTCACCACCAAACAGAGCACTTGCTCCCCTTGGATCTGGCTATCCAGAGAGCCTGTGTCAAATAAACCATGCGATCTATGTAGAGGGCTTTGTGATGTGTCAGGGGACTCAGAATCGGGTGCCATGGCCTTGGGGACCCACTAACCAGTACATGTGACTATGTTCTGTTTATTGTTTAGTAAGGCTTCCTTTTCTTTTATATCTAGCATTCAATTCGAGCACTGGCACTGAGAGTTTTACGGGAAATTCTTAGAAACCAGCCAGCAAGATTTAAAAACTATGCGGAACTGACGATCATGAAGACGCTAGAAGCCCACAAAGACTCTCACAAGGAGGTGAGCCAGTCCTGTGACAAAGCTGTTAACCATGTGGGGCCAGGAACAGCTAGGCATGGAGAAGGGACTGGGAAACAGTACTCAAGCTTCAAAAAAAAAAGTCTCTTAAGCTGGGAGCTAATGGTTTATTCCTATATCCCAGTTACTCAGAAGACTGAGCCTGATCTTAAGGATTGGGTTTGAAGCAAGTCCAGTCTGAAAAGTCCATGAGATTCCTTCTCCAACTGAATGGGGGGGTGGGGGAGAATCACACTAGAATTGTGGTTCTCAAGTGGTAAGAGCACCAGTCAAGCAAGCAGGCTAAGCAAGCAAGCCAAGCAAGATAAGGCCCTGAGTTTTAACCCTGGTACTGGGAAAAAAAGGGTCTTCCTTTGAACTCAGCCCGTATTGTACAGAGTGAAATTCCTGTTGCTGACATCTGGGCTGAGGAGCTACACATTTAAAATGCCAGCATCCCTGTGGTTCCCAGGCCCCAGCACTTCAGCCTACACTTCGAGGAACAGGCAGAATGTGCCTCTTGACTTACAGTATGCCAAGGAGGGAAGGTGGGTCCTTGGTGTCACTGGTTAATTGCTTGTGACTTGATTTACCCCTGTGGCTCCCAAGTCCTTGAAGTGGCTAGAGGCCTACAGAGAGTGGGAAGCTATCTTCCAGGTGTCAGTTCCATAACACCATCCAGGAATAGATACTGTGGGAACAGAATCTCAAATTTAAGACTTTAGAAAACTTCAGATGACAAACAGTAGTTGAGTTACAACCACTGGTTCAGCTCAACCTCTTGGCTCCAGAGTAACTGTTGGGAATCTGGCTTGGATTAGGGGATTTGGGATTAGAGTAGTTCTTATCTACAAAAAAAAAAAAAAAAAAACAAGACCCTAAGGGTAGTTTTTCTCTTGGTAGTTGTCTGGCTACATGAACAGTGACTGCTTTGACCTTAGAAGTGTAGCTCAGCAAAGGCCGGGCTCCTCCCCCGGCTGGGCATCTCTTCACCTGCCAGCCACAGCACAGCACAGGGTACATAGGTGGAAATGTGCTTTCCCACTAGTTACTTATGTTTCTAAAACCTGGCTTGGTTGCATGATGTTTGAATAAAACACTTTCCATTTATAGTAACTCACCTGAAAATGTAAGGAAGGCCTGGATAGACTACTAAGATGAAGGAGGGTTCCCAGGAGCCTGCCCATTCATTAACTGGTAGAACAAAGATATATATACATATATATATAATATACATATATGTGTATATAATATATATAAGATACATATTATATGCATAAGATATATATATGAGATATATATACATATATGTGTGTGTATATATATATATATATATATACATATATACACATACATATGTGATAAAGGACAGCTAGGGCAGGAAATGTGGCTTAGTGGTAGAGTACTTACCTAGCATGCATGAAGCCCTAGGTTAGATACCTTAGTACCACATAAACAAAGAGCCAGAAGTGGCACTGTGGCCCAAGTGGTAGAGTGCTGCCTTGAGCAAAGAAGCTAAGGGACAGTGCCCAGGCCTGGAGTTTGAGCCCCAGGACTGGGGAAAATAAATAAATAAATAAATCGGTAGATAAATATAGGCTTGCTGAAGCCTGTGCTGGCTTTTTTAAAAACTATAACGTCTTTTCTTAATGAGATTTCATGATCATATATTGAAGTGAAATTGATGATCTTTTATCTCTAGATGAAAAAGGTTGTTAATTGTGCTTCAAATGGGAGAATAAGGTGAAACCTATTCAGCGGTGGTATTTTCTGACCATCCAGCTAGAAGGCGTCCATCTTTAAATTGGGTATCCCCAATCTTGAATGCTTTGATAGTAGACTCTCAGAAATACAAGTGAATAGAAATAAGTTGTCTGTTGGCCATCTACTGTTTCCTTGGGGCATTTTGGGTTCTCTCTGCAAGATAAGAAATTAAAGAGAGGACATCCTTTAGTAAGAAGGTCTCTGAAATTTCCCAAGGGAGGAAGAGAGTAGGCAGTCTACCTCAGATAGTTAACCCGAAACTAGTTAGCAGCAGTCAGTTATCCTGAAATTCCTGTAACCCAAGGGCACCCTCACAGCTGTCACTGGTGACCTGACACAGCCAGTGGAGAGACATTGTGCCCTGAAAGGCACTGTGTTGGCAGGCCTGACTGCTTTGCTTTTTTTTTTTTTTTTTTTTTTTTAGCACACTTTGATTCTTCTTCCTCATGAAACTTCATGCTGTCACATTGATATTGCCAGAAGCTGCTCAGACACCTCGATAGTTAGATTTTAGGTTTGTTTTTCATCTTTCTTTTCCTTTCAAGTTCTTTGAGTCTTTTATTCTAACCAATCTGTCTCCATTCCTGGTTTCTGCTTTCTGGGGCAGATTAGTTGTATATGTAGAGAATTTGTATGGTGGCTATCTTGTTATTGATATATTAATATTGAACATTATTTCTCTCTAGTCTCATGATATTTTTCTCATCATGACCTTGTAGACCTCGGTCTGAATGGAACCATCATATTTTCACAACCAGTTTCTCTATCAGAAGTAGTCTGTTTTCAAAGACATAATCTGTTTTTCTGGTCTGATCACTACTTCCAAAATGTGTTCATCCCAGGGTGTGGCTCAACTCTGGGTGAAGATTCCTTCTTAGAAGAAGTGAGGAGGTCTCATCAGGAGATGAGACTATTTTACCAGCCACCCTCTCCTGCCAGCACACCACCACACACCATGGTACTGGCTAGGGAACTGCAGCAACCCAGAACAGCTTGTAGACAGTTTCTGGAGTTTCTGTGGTTTGTAGCGGTGTTAACATTTAGCAAACACATTAAAGAGTGGTGAGCCCTTATAACCTTGAGCCTACTTTCTTTTTTTTAAAGGTAACTTCATTCATTTGAACTCTTCTCCATTGGGCACTTGTAGTCCTCGTTGGGGCTAGAACAGAATCACTCATTTGATTAGTAAGAAGAGAAAAGTTTTAGTACGAGAATTGGTATTTATGAAGAGATTCTGGGGCAATGTAAACTATGGATCTAGAGACAGAAAACCTAGACACTAGCCTGAAATCTGATTTGATTCTCCTCTGTTATCCATGTTCAGTACCTTTAGATGACCCTAAAGAAGCAGGACTACATGAGAGTAGTCATGCTTTGGTAGAATTTTTTTTTTTCTGTGTATGCCAGTACTAGGGCTTGAACCCAGGGTCTGAGCACTATTCCTTAGCTTTTTTACACAAGGCTGGCACTCTACCACTTGAGCTCTAGCTTTACTTCTAAATTTTGGGTGGTTAATTGGAAATAAGAGTCTCATGGACTCTGCTGCCTGGGCTGGCTATGATCCTCACATCTCAGCCTTCTGAGTAGCTAGGAATTACATGTGTGAACCACTAGTTTGTTGTTTTTTTTTTAAGTCTTATTGTGTAGCTCAGGTTGGCCTTGAACTCCTGATCCTTCCTATCTCAGCTTCCCAAAAGCTGAGAATATAGGCATATGCCACTGTACCTGGCTCCAGCTCATCAGACTTAGGGGGTTTTGGTGGGTTTTGGGGGGGGGGTGCTTTTTTGTTTGCTGGTTTTTTGTTTGTTTGTTTTGCCAGTCATGGGGCTTGAACTTAGGGTCTGGACACTGTCCCTGAGCTTCTTTTGCTCAAGGCTAACACTCTGCCACTTGAGCCACAGCACCACTTCCAGCTTTTTCTGTTTATATTATACTGAGGAATCACACCCATCATGCATGCTAGGCCACATTCCCAGCCCCAGACTTAGTTTTTATGAATGTTGCCATGTTAGCAAATATTTAGTTACATTTGCCCACTGAAAGAGGAAAAGGTCACCTAACTGTAGTGGCACACCCCTCCCCAGTAGATCCCAGCTACTTGAGAGGCTGAGGCAGCTTTGAGCCCTGGACTTTAGGCCCAATCTGGGTGACATGGTTAATACCCTGCCTCTTGTTAGCATCAATTCATGACCTTATATTGTCACCAAACATTTGTCACACACTATGAATGTTGGTTCTTTTGGCATCAGAATCGAGCTTCAGGTTGCATGGCATGTTTGGGGAAATTGGATTCTCAAATAAAAATTAACTATTCTCTCTCTAGGGATTTGGGGAGACGGGGGCATGCACATGTACACACCAGTCCTGGAGCTTGAACTCAGGGCTTGGGTGTGTCCCTGATCTTTTGCTCAAGGCTAGCACTCTGCTGTTTGAACCACAGTTCCACTTCTGGCTTTTTTTGATGGTTAATTGGAGATAGTCTCATGGACTTTTCCCTGGCTGATTTTGAACTGCAATCCTCAGATCTCAGCCTCCTGAGTCTGAGTATTTAGGATTACAGGTGTGGCCACCAGTACTCAGATCCCTAGCTGAGTACTGATTTATTTTTAAATCATTTGCAGTTAAAGTTCATATTTTATAGCGTCAGAGAATTACAAAAGCAAAATCAGAGCAAAGTTACTTTTTCAAAGATAAGAGCACTTCCTGGGATTAGCTGTCTGGCTTTGCCCAGCCAGCAAGATATGTGTTGTATAGTTCTTTGGACATATACTGAGGCCAGAGAAAAGCAGTGGTGTACCAAAGATCATTGAGCCGGTGTTTGGCTTTCGGTAGCAACTGACGTCCCTAACCTAGCCTGTGGCCACTGGTCTCTGCATTCAGGAACAGCCCTGAGCAGCCTCTCAAGACAGCAGCTGTATATACCCATGGTCTTAGGAAATAGTATACCACAAGGGCCTAGAAAAGTCACACCACCTCTCCGGACCTTGTTTTTTCCTTATCTGTGGTTATCTGTGTCTCATCCACTTCCAAGATAAAAACACTTGCTATTGAGTAACACACCTAAGTCCTTCTAGATTCAAAACCTCCAGTTTTCCACAGACCCAACCTTGGGATTTGACCAGAAACCTCATTTCCTTTGGAAGTTCCTGTTTTTTAATGAACAGACCAAAACCAGAAATCTAGATAGTTTCATTGCCAACCCAGCCGTCTAATGCTGAGAGCACAAGCTCTGGTCAGTGTTTTGTCCCTGACCAACGGGAGGGGCAGGGAGTAAAGAAGCAGCATTCAAACTTATTCTGTGGTTGAGTTCATTGTGGCAAAGACTCAAGGTATGCTTCTGAGAGTGTGGCACTGGGAGCCTGGAGCTGGCTAGAATGTTAGAATTGTCAGGAAACAGAACCTGAATAGGAAGGAAGAAAACTTGGCTCAACACTGAACAGCTAGGTGAGACTTCAGGAGCACTGCCCCTCCGGTCACATCATGACCTTGGTGTCAGGTGGGACCTTTCCTAACTTCCAGGATTTTTGCAGTGGGCCAAGGCCAATGTCCAGTTCTGAATGTCAACATCCAGGAGAATAGTTCCCCCTCCCTGGTGAGCTGACCCTCCTGGGAGCCAGGGGTGATGCCTGCCCATCCGCTGACAAATTTTCTAATGGCAGAACCCCCAAGTTTGCAGTTGGAAGACCTGGGTCAGCACGTCCCTGTTCACTGGCTGTGTCCAGCACTTTGGACATCTGAAGGCACTGGGCAGGGAGGGCAAGTGCTTTGTGCCCTGCCCCATGGGGCCCACATAAGTCAGGTGAGGTGGCTGGTGCTGCTGAAAACTGAAGATTGTGCTATCTTAGTCTTCTTCCATTGAAGAAAATAGACTGGTTTGAATAGAATTGTCCAGTGTTTTATAGAAGCAGATATAACCACATTTCTCTAAATATACCTAAGAGGCAAAAAGTTCAACTGAATAAACTCTTAAAAAATTCCAAGTAGAACTATGACTTGTACACTTGGGCCCTAGCTGTCTGTCCATATGCGTGCCGGCCCACTGTCGGTGGTAGTCTTTGAAGATGGACATTGGAGTTAGAGCCTTGCCTCTGCTTCCAGTGTCCCACCACTGAGGTGCAGCTTTTCCTGGGAAGCCCCCTTCCACACCTCTCTATTTTCCCCTTCGGACCTAGTTCCTACCCACGGGCTCCCAGCTGAGCCTCACTTGAAGGAAGATACCTTTGCCCTGGATTGGCTTTTCCAGGCCATGCTGTGGCAGCTGTCCTGTTGGAAGCCACTACCCCATTTAGTGGCCCCCATTTAGTATCTATGCATTTTTCATGACAAAATACTTATTAGGATGAGATGTATAAGGTTCTATAATCCAAACCAGTCTTTTATTGTATTTTTAAATTTTTTTTGTTTTCTACAAAATAATTTATTTTTTATTGTTTATAAAGGTGATAAAAAGGAGTTACAGTTATATAAGTCAAGTCATTTGGACAATGTCACCCCTTCCCTCTTTCCCAGTTTTCCCTCCCATTCCCACCCACAAGTTGTATAGTTCATTTTCAATATAGTATCCAGTGAATACCACTGTTTGTCCCTCTATTTCTGTGTCTCCCCCACACTCCCAAAGACATATAAACAAAATGAACAAAAAGAAAAGGAAACAACCAGCAGCAAAAAAAAAACCCAAACCTCTGTTTCCATTTCCTCTAGTTCATTTAATGTTTAATTCTTCATTCAGTTCTCCCTTTCATTTTCCTAAGGAGGAAACTAAAGCCTGGGAAATAGGAGAGATTTATTCCCAGATCTTCTGGCTAGTTGATCACAAGGTAGCCCCCAACTCAGGCCTCCACAGGGAGCCTGGGCTTTCCTCTCTGCTCCCTCTGGTATTGAGCCTGGTTAGAGGGGAAATTGTCTGAGGACCAGGTCTATGATCACCCCATCGAAGTCCCAGTTACTGTGCCAAACATGGGTGTTGGTCATTGTACGGAGGAACATGAAAAGTGTAGCCATCATGTTTTTCATTAAGGCCTTTCTGGCCATTACCAGAAGGTGGCGCCAACCTTTTTCTTTCCAAAAGATCCAAAGTGATCCAGTGCTCCGCTGTGAAGTTTTTTTGACTTTAGATATCATTGTTTTTGGATCTCTGCTTTTTTTTTTTTTTTAACTCAACCAGTTCTTAATGCATCTGAGACAGAGCCAAATCAAACTTCGTGAACTTAAAACATGCAGTTCAAATGTCGAGAACTTCTGTACTCTAAAGGAAAGAAACCTGATCCCTAGGCAAACATTTATCAGTATTGAGCAGTGATCCCATTTTCTTAAAAGAGGAGATATGTCGGCAGCTAAGTAAGGAAATTGAGAGTTCTAGGGCAGTCTGGGCTCCATAGCAAGTTCGAGACCAACCTGGGCTATCTAGTAAGACTTCTGTTTCAAAATCCTACAAAAATTAAAATCAAAGACTAGGTGTGAAAATTATACATTTCCTAGCTATCACTGACACTGGGAAGGACGAATTAATGTTTCTGAACAGAAATGAACAAAATCAGAATCAGAGCGGTTTGTCCATTTGGAGGCAAGTCTACCTGCTTCTGCTCTCCTTGAATATGTGCCTCTTTCCAAAATGCCATCGCCACTCCTGGCCCCCTTGTCTACTAAGCAGTTTTGCCTTCCTTCCTTTCTGTTGCCTATGTTTGCTTTTGCTCTGTTTGCTTACATTTATAATCTTTGCTTCTTATGTTACATAGAACACAGGGTAAAACCTAAAGTTCACCCTGAGGTAGGCAACCTGCCAAGGCCAGGGCTTGGCATATGGAGGGAAGTCAGAGTACCTACTTGCCTTGCCAAAGCCAGTGCCTATCTTGGGGAACTGTCTCATCCCATTAAAAGAGAGGGCTTCAGTGCTAGGCACCGGTGGCTCACACCTGTAATCCTAGCTACTCAGGGGGCTGAGATCTAAGGATCACAGTTCAAAGCCAGCCCAGGCAGGAAAGTCCGTGAGACTCCTATCTCCAATTAACCAACAGAAAACCGGAAGTGGTGCTGTGGCTCAAGCAGTAGAGTGCTCGCCTTGAGCTGAAGAGCTGAGGGACCGTGCTCAAGCCGAGTTCAAGCCTGAGATGGCCATTGTCAGGTACCCTCTGAAACCCTCAAGTTAGATGCTTTGTGGAAAGCTTTACACAAGCACCCTCTAGAATTCCTGCTTTTTCCTCAGAGTGCTTCTGTTTTCAAGTTCTTCTGGGCTTTAGCTCACCAGATCTGAGCCAGTGTTTATCCAGCAGCTCACTGTTGAACCTGGATAGCATTGGAGACTGGGAAGAGGGAAGAGAGAAAGTTCATGGCTGAGTTCTCCCAGTGAACCTGGATACTGATGCATTGCCTCATCTCACTAGTCCCTCCTGAATCCCGCAGGTACCAGAAGCTTTATGCTTCTTTCTGTAGAGACTGGCAGAGACACTCCTGGGACTTTGCTCCCACTGTCTCCAAATCCGCCCAGCTGCCTCCACCTCCTGTATTGACATACAGTGTTTTCTAACTTAAAGTTGGACCAACTGTATCACCTAGTGTTTTCTGACCCTTTTATTTGTTTTCCCCAAGTTTAAAAACCAACGTCCTAAAGTTCCTCAGCTTCCTCCCAAGTGGTGCTTGTGCACAGTGGTTTCTTGTAGTAGAAAGTAGAAAATACAGTCTCATTCCTAAGCCTGGCCTCCTTTGCCTCCCACCCTGTGCTCAGCTTGTCAAGAGCTTAGCCATTCTAGCTATCCCCAGTGAGATCTGACATGTGGCATGAGAGCAGCTTCAGGGATGAGAGGAGGGACAGACAGACAGTGGCTTGATAGAGCTCCCTTTACCCTCTTTACACACATAACTGATTGTGTAGTCCACTGCATTTTTTTTTTTTTTGTCATGGGGATTGAATTCTGGGCCTGGGTGCTGTCCCCCAGCTCTTTAGCTCATGGCTAGCACTCTACCACTTGATCTACCGCACCACTTCAGGTTTTCTGAGTGGTTTATTGGAGATAAGTCTCACAGACTTTCCTGCCTGGGCTGGCTTTGAGCCGTGATCCTCAGATCTCAGCCTTCTGAGTAGCTAGGATTACAGGCGTGAGCCACTTGCATTTGGCTTCTACCGCATTTTTATCTCCTGAAATACAACTCCCTGCAGGTGGTTTTCACAAGGCCCAGATTGGCCATTTTGCATGTGTTTTGCCTTCTCTTTTATGATCTGTGCTGGCTTCATCCTCAGAAACTGTAAGTCTAGGTGGCATAAATCTGAGGGGTCTGCTACAACACTGACAAATATTACCGAGGTACGTAGTTCAACTTTGTATCTGGCCTCAGGGGACAGAGAGGAGGCTGCGATGGAATCTTGTCTTCAGGGAACTTTTCATCTTGTGAGAGATGTATTTCAGATACTTACAAGGCACCTGATGAAAGTGTGGAACAGTTTAAAACAGCTAAGGCTTGGGCTAAGCAAGTGTCTTGCCATACCCTGAAATGAACTCTTATATGCCACACCACACCCAGAGGCTTGGTTCTTCCCACCTCCATGGCCTGATCCCTGAGCTCAGTACCTGACACATGGGAGACACCTGCTTAGTATTGGTCGAACTGACAGCACAAGTGGAAAGCAAGAGGAAGTGTGGGAGAAAGAAAAGAGAGAGAATAAAAAAGGCCTGAGGCTTAAGACTAGAATATGACTCTTAAATAAAATTACCTGTCCAGTACTTCTGCACTCAAGCTGATGAGCACATGGTAAGTCTTGAGTTTAGCCAGCTATGGTGGTTCACACCTATACTTCCAAGTGGGAGACTAAGGCAGCAGGAAGAAGAGTTCCAGGCCACCCTGGGCCTTGTAGCCAAATCCCTGTTTTCTGACATGCATATGTAATATTTACCCCTGATACATGCTGGTCTGGGGCTCTGTTTTGGCTCCTGAAAGAGCTGCTATATAACCATATCGTGAGCCCTTACAGGAGGGCATGTTGTCCACCAGGTGAGGGTAGGGAGTGACTATATTGTGTGCATGTGTGTGTGCATGTTGGAACTGGAGCTTGAACTCAGGGCCTCACTCGCTTGCTTAGCTTTTTCACTCAAGGCTAGTGCTCTACCACTTGAGCCACGCCTCCACTTCCAGCTTCTTGCTGGTTATTTGAGATGAGACTCTTTCAGTTTTATCTGTTCAGGCTAGTTTTGAACTATGATCCTGAGAACTCAGCCTCCTGAGTAGCCAAGATTAAAGCTACCAGTGCCAGTGTAACCTTGTTTCTTAGCCTGATAAGTACCACACAGAAAAGCTGACTTTCCCAGAAAAAGCTCAGGCTACCACAAGAAATGATCATGACATTAGATGTCAGGGAGAAAGGGCTTCTTTGGATAGGGATGTGTCCTTAGGCAGATAAAACAGAACTCGTTAAATACTCATCAGTACTTACTTATCAGTAAGTAAGCTCGGTAATACTGGTCATCACCCAGGCTTCCTGCACATCAGGCACAAAGAGAGAGTCCAGCTGCTGCCCATGTGGTTAGGAGAAAACAAATATGAAAGCATCACCAAGAATTTAAAGCTATCTGCCACTGGGCCTCATTGGGTGGTTATGGAGGCTGGTGGTGGGCAAGGCTCATATGCTAGCCACATGTGAGGGATAGTAGGTGTCCAAGCTCAGAAGAGGGGTTCTGGGAACAGGAGATGAGAAGCAGAAAACAGTGACTGTTACAGTCACTTTGGTATCATCACAGAGCTCCTACCCCAGGCCAGGGCTAGAAAGCAGTCAGGCAGACATCAGAAGGGCTGCCTGTCTTGACTGTTGCCTTCTGTCAGCCCCCTTCTGGGGCCAAGGCTAACTGGACCATCTTTCCCCCTGGCCTCCAACAACATTTCAGGTAGATTTCCCTGCTAGGATTTATTGTGAGTTTTTAATCCAAGACACCCAGAACCTTGTCATCATAAGAAAAGGAATATTAGCCTTTAGTGTGTTTCTTTCTGGGTTAGAGCAGTAGATGCCAGGTGCTGGGCATAAGTAGACAAAGCTCAGGTGGAGTTTGATATTAAAAACCCACTGTTAGTGGCCTGGCCTTCCCAGAATGTGTCAGGTTTTTTTTTTTTTTAAAGGTGAGTGCAGCTGTCAAGGCTTGGAAAGGAGTTCCTTAACTTCAACAGAACATGATCAACATGGGACTGAGGATGCATATTCCCAAATTGAGTCCCATTTATAGAGTAGTACAGCAACCAGGGCAGAGGAGCCTGGAGCTTACATGGTAGGCAATACGTCATCAGAGCCTCAGAGCAGCACATATGGTCGGTGAGCTCAGGCGTAGAGTCTGTGTCTAGGTAGTCTGTACACTATTTTCAGTGGTCAGTGTTCCCTTCGATCCCTTCCCTAATTGAAGCCTCCAACCGGACATCTTTGTGGCTACTGCCAAGTTCTGAGCAGAAGAGAGCAGTACAAGGGTCTTTGTGGAATATGCAGTCCATGGCTTACCTTGGGAGAAAAGCATTGCATTTTAACTATTTCATAGACAATGAATATTTATGCATTGATGTCTTTATTTACCTATCATTGCAAAAGTGTGTGCTCCTGTGCTCTAAGGAGTAGGAAATAGCATTTATTGAGTTCTATATCTTCAATTCTTCATCTCTGAGGTGCCTCTCATTTTACAAATGAAGAAGCGAGGTGTGAGCACTTAAGCCTACCATGGTTGGAATTTGGATCCACCTCCCTAGGTTCCAAATGGTTCTGCTTTGCCTTCTTCACACCCTTCCTCAGTGGATTTTATACCCAGCTCCTGTCTGTTTTATGAGAGGGGCTTTTGTGGCTCTTCAGAAGTCAGACTGTTCCTGAAGCAATTCTTTTGTGTGCTATCTTAAAATTGCAAGATGAGGAAGCACTATGAGTACTGACCCCTGGAGAGGCAATTTTGTACATGAGATTCCTCAGGAAAACACATCCAGAAGCTTTTCTGGAACCACCCTGCTGCCTTGCTGTTCAGCCTCTCTAAGGTCTTGTGTATGGAAGGCACTAATTTCCCCCCAGGCTTCAATCTAGTCCCTTCCACATGGGTGCCCGCTAGCCCTTGGAAAGCACTTCTGTTTTAAAGTTTGAGAGGGTGAAGATCCTCCAATCCTGTGAGGGTCACTATGTAAGTGAGCCTGGTGGGGCTCACCTACATAGTGGGGTGGGGGGGCCGCGGGCACATTTGGAGAATCACTTTGCCAGGATTTTCCAGAATTCACCATGTTCACCTTTGCTTGTCCCACAGGGCTGGGTGCTGGCTGCAGCTTCTCAATCCACCCCTGCCCTGCAGGCTCACCTAGAGAGTGACCCTCACAGGATTTGGAGGATCTCCACCCTCTTGAACTTGAAAACAGAAGCACTTTCCTAGGGCTCAGGGGCACCCAGGTGGAAGTGACTAGATTGAAGCCTAGGGGAAATTGCCCTCCAGTGCTGGATGCTGGTGGTACACGCCTATAATTCTAATTATTCAGGAGGCTGGGATTTGAGGATTGTAGTTCAAAGCAAGCCTGGGCATGAGACACATATCTCCCTCCACGTAACCACCAGACAACCAGAAGTGGAGCTGTGGCTCAAATACTAGAGCTCTACCTAGCCTTGAGCTTTTGAAACATTAAGGCCCTGAATTCAAGCCCCAGTACCACCAAGAAAAAAAAAGAAAAAGAAAAAAAATCACTACTCTGCTTTTACTTTTATGAGCAGTATTAAACAAAGAGATGGGTACGTGCAGCATGAAGTAGGATCAGTGCTTGGCTTCTGAGTGAAGTCAGAGGTGTTGATCCTTCTCTCAGGGCGCATGGGGCTCACCGGGGAAACCCTGTGTTTCAGGTGGTGAGGGCTGCCGAGGAGGCTGCATCCACGCTGGCCAGCTCCATTCACCCGGAGCAGTGCATCAAAGTGCTCTGCCCCATCATTCAGACAGCTGACTACCCCATCAACCTGGCTGCCATCAAGATGCAGACCAAAGTTGTGGAAAGGATCGCCAAGGAGTCCTTGCTGCAGCTCCTTGCAGACATTATCCCGGGCTTGCTGCAGGTGAGCATCATCCCTCTGGGGTTGGCTGAGGTTTGACTCAGGGGCAACTCAACTTGACATCACAAGCAGCTGCACCGGTAGGTGGGAAAGGCGCCTGGGGGACCTTGTCCTTAGGATCTGCGTCTTCTGAGCTGCTGCAGGAAATTCCTGGCTGCCTAGAGCTCTGGCTCACAGAATGAACTTTCTGTTTAGTGTAAGCATATTTTGATCATTGCTTTGTGTTTATTTCTTCAACACACCCTTACTGCCGACCTCCTGCAGTCCCTGCCCTGGGCCAGGAGGCCACAAAGTGGAAATCCCTAGTGAAGCTCTTATGCGTGAGACAGTGAGTTAGACAGGTGTTACAGTCAGGTGAGCTCTAGAACGGCACTGCCTCATGGGCTTTCCAGCCTGCTCGAGGATACAACATAGTCTCACAGCAACCAAGTGACCGTGCTGTGTGCTAAATTGCATAAGTCACTTCCAGTTTGGGTGGGGATGGCAGGGGCTTCAGTGGGGGAGAGAGGTCTTGCTTTCCATTGAATACATGCTACTGTTTGCTGGGCACATGGCTGGGGATTACAGACTTATTATTGAGGGCTGATTTGTTCTGGAGGGTGAGAGGCACCAAGGCTACAACGTTGTGTTTGGAGACTAGCATCACCTTTAGGGATGGGCTGGGAGGAGCCAAAGGCCCCAGGAATCATTGGAGGGGAAAGTTTTTTCTTTTTTCTTTTTTTTGGTCAGTCCTGGGGGCTGAACTCTGGGCCTGGGTGCGTCCCTCAGCTCTTCAGCTCAAGGCTAGCGCTCTACCACTTGAGCCACAGCACCACTTCCGGCTTTTTTCTTCTTATGTGGTGCTGAGGAATCAAACCCAGGGCCTCATGCATGCAAGGCAAGCGCTTTACCACTGAGCCACCTTCCCAGCCCCGTTGGTTTTTTTGTTTTTGTTTTTCAATTTTATTATTGTTATTATAAAGGTGATTTACTGAGTGGTTATAGTTACACAAGTCAGGTAATAAGTAAATTTCTTTTTGGACAAGAGTTTTTCTTTAAAGACATTTTCTTGCCGGGCGCTGGTGGCTCACGCCTGTAATCCTAGCTGCTCAGGAGGCTGAGATCTGAGGATCGCAGTTCAAAGCCAGCCTGGGCAGGAGAGACTGTGAGACTCCTATCTCCAATAAACCACCAGAAAACCGGAAGTGGCGCTGTAGTTCAAGTGGTAGAGCGCTTGCCTTGAGCTGAAGAGCTGAGGGACAGCGCCCAGGCCCAGAGTTCAAGCCCCACGACCGACAAAAAAAAAAAAAAAAAGACATTTTCTTTTTTCTTATTTTGGTGGTACTAGGGCTTACACTCAGGGCCATTATGCTTTCCTGGCAACTGCTCTACATCTTAGCCATACTCTAGCCCTTTGTATTGCTTTAGCTCTTTTTTAGTTCTTTTTGCTGAGGGAAGACCTCAGACCGTAGTCCACCTGCCTATACGTACAGTAGATAGGGTATTGGCATACCTAGCCATACCTCCCTTGTCAGTCACTAACTTCTTGCCCAGCTGGCCTCAACCTGTGATCCACCCAGTCTCTGCCTCCCTGAGATTGCAAGTGTGGACACTGAGCTCAGCTAAAGGCATTTTCAGACAGGAAGTTTGCTTTACCATTGGGAGAAATGTGGATGAAACCAGTTATTTTTCACTTTCATTTCCTTGGCTCATTTCGCCTCTCTCCTTCTGTCTTTGGGCTGACTACCTGTTGCAAAGCTGTGCCTGTGTGCAAGCAGGCCTGCCTGGCCCTTAGCACCTCCTGCCACCACACCCCAGGAACCAAGTCACTTTTGACACGAGTCTGGGGTCAGTTTCAGGTCTGAGACATAGGTGGCTGTTACAGACAAGTCCAAGGTTGAAGCTGGAGGGCGTTTGTGGAAGTGTTACTGGAACATTGGCTGCAAGGCAAGGCTTTGATCTGCTTTCTTTTTGTGTCCCCTTCGGCTCTCTAGGGTTATGACAACACCGAAAGCAGTGTGCGTAAGGCCAGCGTGTTTTGCTTAGTGGCGATTTATTCCGTAATCGGAGAAGATCTGAAACCTCACCTCGCACAGCTCACAGGGAGCAAGGTGTGTATAATGTTACCTGCTGGTGCCACACCTGGGCCCTGCCAGCTTGTCATGAACCTTTTGTGGCTGCTCTGGGCTCCACACAGGATTTTCTCATCAGGTGTGTTATAACTAGACCTTAGGTTTCTAAGAGCATTTTTCTGAGGTGAAAATGACCAGTTATGTAGGGAAGTCATTTTAAAGTGGTACTAACATGATATACCAAGGTTCATTTCAATTCTATTCTTGAAAAGGCAACTTTGTTTCTACTTTATTCACAGTAGAAAAACAACTTTTGTGTAGAATCACTGAGGAACTTTACCTAAGCACTTAACAAATCACTGAATCAGAACTGAGTCTCTTCTAGACATCAACAGTAGGAAGAACTATCCCCTGTGCCCACCATGGCCCTTGCCATGCACTGAATCGCCATGATCAGCATGGCTGTCCCCTCCAGCCTGCCCAAGAGCACAAAGATATTGCCTCCAGGAACTGGGTTCTGACTCTGCTGCTTCTCATGCACACAAGAGAAGAAAATGGGTCAAAAGGACAATGAGTCCATCAAAGATGAGAGTAGTTGAGTGCTTTAT
Source organism: Dipodomys merriami (assembly GCF_024711535.1). Taxonomy (NCBI): domain Eukaryota; kingdom Metazoa; phylum Chordata; class Mammalia; order Rodentia; family Heteromyidae; genus Dipodomys; species Dipodomys merriami. Next base: position 2,669,864 of record NW_027202782.1, on the reverse strand, counting down.
GGTTAAAAGTTGCTTTAACACACACACACACACACACACACACACACACACACACACACACACACACACACACACACACACACACACACACACACACACACACACACACACACACACACACACACACACACACACACACACACACACACACACACACGCGCGCGCGCGCCAAGCATCAGAGAGTAGTTGAGTGCTTGCTTTATGGTTAAAAGTTTCTTTAACACACACACACACACACACACACACACACATACACACACACACACACACACACACACACACACACACACACGACAAAAGCTAAGCACCAGAGGCTCATGCCTGTAATGAGCTGCCACTCAGGAAGCTGAGATCTGAAGATTGTGGTTCAAGGCCATCCATCCTGGGCAGGAAAGTCCATGAAACTCTTGTCTCCAATTAAGCACCATAAACACTGGATATGGAGCTGTGGCTCAAGTGGTAGAGCATTAGCCTTGAGCAGCAAAGCTCAGGGAGAGTGCCAGGGCCCTGACTTCAAGACCTAGGACAGACGGACACACACACACACACACACACACACACACACACACACACACACACACACACACACACACACACACACACACACACACACGCACACACACACACGCACACACACACACACACACACACCAAAAAAACACAGATCTTACATGCTAGAGCAGGTAAGCATGAGAAGAGGCATAAATTGGAGGCAGGGTCTTGACTTGAGAGAGGAGACTGGGTGGACTTGGGGAATCTGGGGCTTTGTCATAAGAAACACCCTCCCCCCCCGGGGGGGCAGGGGAAGGGATGGTCACCTATGTAAAAGCTTGTATGCTTGAGTTGAAAAATTCCTGGGCCAAGATATAGGTACAACTCTCTATAGAGCAAAGCTAGTGGAAAGCACCCACCCCTGTTCCTTCTGAGAGAAGGAATTGGCTAATGGTACTTAATTCAGCTCAAATGAAGTTGCTTATCTCACACAACTAGGGGTGAGTTTCTCCAGAGTTTTGGACAAACAGCTGTGCCTGTATCCCATATTGGATTTCACTCCATACACACTGGTGTCTGTTACCTGTCCTGTACTGTTAGAGGTTTCACAGACAGCAGCCCTGAATGCCACCATCCAGAGACCAATAGTACTAATTTCTTCTCTACACACGACCAGATGTCCCCTGAAGGACAAAATTATTTTTCATTGTGTTTTAGGCAAAACTGTGTATGTAGAACTGGCAAGAGGACTGGAGAGATGTGGATACATCATTTAGGGGCTCCATTACCTGATTCCAGTTGGCAGTTTCACCCTATGCCCCTCCTCATCAAATCCTTTCCTAACCACCAAATGAGAAGTACTAGTTTGTAAAAGTTGCCCAGCCCTCTGTGGGGCCTAAATGCCTCCTCACTCCAACTTCCATCAACAATTCACAGATGGTCTAGCCACAGTGGGTGGGGGCTTGGACGATAAAATTTATCTAGTAATAATAGACGTTTAACAGATGTGTGGTTTGCACACATTTTTTCTCATTCTTTGAATTACCACTTAATCTGTTAATAGTGTCTTGGTGCACAATTTTTAAAATTTTTGGAAGTCCACTTTATTTTTTTCTCTTGTTGCCTGTGTCCAATTCAAGAAATCAATGCCAAGTTGACTCTTAAGAAGCTTTTGTCTTTTTTTCCTCTAAGAGTTTTATATTGTAAGCTCTTACATGCAGGTGATCCATTTGGGATTATGTTTTGTACATGCTCTTATATAAGAATTGACCTTCATCTTTTTGCATGAGGATATCTGTTCCCCAGCATCCTTTATCCAAAAGATTATCCTCTCCCCTTTAATGCTCGTGGCATGTCTTAAGTCATTTGGCCTTCTGGAGAGGACTTATATATGGGCTCTCTATTCTATCTGTTGATCTATATATGATTATGCCCATATATTATACCCATACTGTTTGGTTTTACAGTATAAGTTGGATCTCTTGAGATTCCTTACAAATCCAAAATTGATTGGTTAATTTTAGCAAAACTTTCATTGGAGTTTTGTGTGTGTGCGTGCACGTAACATACACGCACACACACACCAGCACTGGAGCTTGAACTTGGGAGACTCTTGCTTGGTCTTTTTGCTCAAGACTGGTATCCTACTACTTGGACCACAGCTCCACTTCTGGCTTTTTGCAAATTAATTGGAGATAAGCATTTGATGGACTTCTCTGCCCTGGCTGGCTTCAAACTGTGATCTTCAGATCTTAGCTTCTTGAGTACCAAGGACTATAGTTGTGCCACCAGTGCCTGGTTTCATTGGAATTTTTGTTTTGAGTTGTATTGAATGCATCTCTTTAGGTGGTAAAACTACTTACTATATCATGATATAACTCTTCCAGTCTATAAATATGGGATGTTTCTCTTTTTACTTGTTTCATCTTTAATTTCTTCTAGCAGCATTCTATACTTTTAATTAAATGAATCTTTTTCCTCTTTAATTTGTTTTATTCTTTTTGATGATGTCATATCTGACTTATGATGTCAAACATGAATTCTTTTCATAATTTACTTTTGATTTTTTCTTTTGCTATTTTTGTTTAGTTATTTGTTTTTCCTGAGCTGGCAAAAAAAAAAATGCTACTCATACTGTGCCACTGAGCTATAACCCTCACCTCACCTTGCATGTAGTTTTGCTTGTTAATTTTTTTCATCTTCTTTGTTGAATTCACTTCTAACAGTTTTAACAGGTATGTGTGTATGTAATCTTCAGGAATTTCTGTATAAAATAATATCTATAAATGAAAGTAATTTTAGTTCTTTCCATCTTTATACACTTTTCCTCCTTGAATAATTGCTATGGCTGGAGGATCTAATAACACATTCAAGTAGTGAAAGCAGGAGCCTGTACACGGTTCCTGTTCCTGATCTTAGAAAAGTTTTCATCTTTCTCCTATGATTTTTGTTATGAGGTGAATGTGTTGGATTTTTTCCTTAAATTTGTTGACATATATTACGTTGATTTTTATAAGATGAACCATCCTTGCATTCCAGAAATAGATCTTAACTTGGTCATTATGTCATTATGTATAATATTTTTAATTTGCTACTGGATTCCATGTAGTAGTGTTTCATTAAGAATTTTTACAGGGCTGGGAAGGTGGCTCAGTGGTAGAGTGCTTGCCTTGCATGCCTGAGGCCCTGGGTTCGATTCCTCAGCACCACATAAGCAAAAAGAAAAAAGCCAGAAGTGGCGCTGTGGCTCAAGTGGTAGAGTGCTAGCCTTGAGCTGAAGAGCTGAGGGACAGCGCCCAGGCCCAGAGTTCAGGCTCCACGACTGGACCCAAAAAAAAAAAAAAGAATTTTTACATTAGTGTTTATAATATATATATATATATATATATATAATATATATATATATATATATATATATATATCTTTTATATATATGTGGTATATTGGGGGGGGGGGTAAATAGAATGTTCCAGTGGTGGCTCTCGGGTTTTGGCAACAAGATAGAATGAGTTGAAAAGTATTCTCTCTTCAGTATCTTGAAAAAATTTTTAGAAGAATTGGCATTCTCTAAATGCTTGGTAGAATTTACCAATGAACCTTGTATCAAGTTCTGGCTTTTCTTTGTGAGATTTTTGATTGCTGATTCAGCCTCCTTTTTCATTACAGGTCTATTCAGATTTTGTCTTTCTTTGTAATTCTAACTTGATTTTTATTCCTAGAAATTTGTCCATTTCATCTGAGTTATCCAGTTATAAGCATACAGATGTTCATAGCACCCTCTTACAATCCTTTTTTATTTCCGTAGAATCCATGATAATAGTGTCCCACATTTATTTCTGATTTTAGTAATTTGAAATCTCTTCTTTTTCTGAGTCCATCTAGTTAAAGATTGGTCGATTTTTGTTGATCCTTTTTAAAAAAGTGAACTTTCAAGTTCATTAATTTTCTATTGTTTTTACTTTCTATTTCTTTATTCTAGGGTTTAATTCTTTCTGTTTTTTCTATTCCTCTCTCTCTCTCTCTCTCTCTCTCTCTCTCTCTCTCTCTCTCTCTCTCTCTCTCTCTTTCTCTCTCAGCTGCTGCTCCTGAGGCTTGAACTCTAGGTCTAGGCTCTGAGCTTTTTTTGCTCAAGGCTGGCGTTCTACCACTTGAGCCACCATGCCACTTTGGGCTTTTTCTGAGTAGTTTATTAAACATAAGACTCTCACAGGCTTTTCTGCCCAGGCTGGCTTCAAACCACAATCCTCAGATCTCAGCCTCCTGAGCAGCTAGGATTACAGGTGTGAGCCACAAGAACCCAGCTAATTATTATTTCTTTTCTAATTTCTTCAAAAATAAAATGGGGAAATGAGGCCAATCTGGGCTGGGCAGTCAGGGGCTGGCAGGATATGGAAGAGGAGGAGGACGAGGAGTGAGCTGAGGAAGAGATAGGGTGGACTACTCGCTTGGATGGAATTTGGGGGCAGTTGATCCTCTGAACAAGGAATTACAGAAGGAGCTGTGAAAGCATCTTCATTGCTCTTTTTTTTTTTTTAATCAGTCATGAGCTTGAACTCAGGGCCTGAACACTGTCTGAGAGCTCTTTTGCTCAAGGCTAGCACTCTACATTTGAGCAACAGCTTCACTTCAGGTTTTTCTGAGTAGTTTATTGGAGATAAGTGTCTCACAGACTTTCCTGCCTAGACTGACTTTGAACCACGATCCTCAGATCTCAGCCTCCTTAGTAGCTAGGACTATAGGTGTGAGCCACCAGAGGCTGACCATTGCTCTTGATTCTACTGGTGGTTCCAGTGTCACATAACTAATTAGTGGTAGAATTGATTCTAGATCTCCATTCAGTCTATTGAGCTTAATTAAGCATTAAGGCCATGTGAGTAGTGACAATTGTCATATAGCTCTGTCTACTGTGGTATGTAGTTGAGATTCTAAACAAAAAGGAAGCATTGGTTGTATAGCAGGTAGTAGAGTGAATGGTTGGCATGTGCATGGAGCAGGAGTCTCTCCCCAGCATTGCCAAAAAAAAAAAATAAGTGTGCTGAATGAGTTCTGTGAAGTATTGAACTACAGTAGAAAGAAGAAGACACCACCACAGACTTCCAGTGGGCAGCTAGGTAGCATTCGCTGCAGACTCCATTTGTGCAGCATGGCACAGCATAGCTGTGTGTTCCACCCTCTACATATACAATATGGTATCAACAGCTGGGACAGTGTGTGGAAGATCCTGTATGGGAAACAGATGAGGACACCAGACTTCTACCTGGTGCTTCAGAGGGTTGCTCCTCCACTGCCTACACTTTGTTGGGGAGAGATGCTGCCATTGTGAGGCCTGTGTTGTGTGGTAGTGGTATTCTGCAATACTGTGTCTAGCCTCACCTCCTCCCTGTCTGTGGCCCCAGCTACTGCAGATTACCCTGCCAAGCAGTGACACGGAGTGACTGTGCCATGCAACCCAGCCAGGGGACTGGGACAGAGTTGTTTCTGGTTGTCACCATAGTAGTGGTTTCCCCTCATTTCCTCCCATTGCTTATCCTCCACCCCTCTCATTTTTGTCTTCTTTCTGCAGATGAAGCTTCTAAATTTATATATAAAGAGGGCCCAGACTACCAACAGCAACAGCAGCTCCTCCTCCGATGTGTCCACACACAGCTAGTGGCAGCGCCATGGCATCCGCAGACCCGATGTGATCGGTGGTGCCTTGGAGACCCCCCCATCCACCGCCCGGTCAGTGCAAGGAGGCCGCACATATTTATTACAATCAGTATTTTGGTCCCTTCCAGCTTTTGTGTAGAATCTTACTGGTATTGAATGTAATGGAAACAAGGCCTGTGTCACAGTCTTCATAGAAACAGGAGTGAGAAACGAAGAGCCATACTTACACGTCTTGTACCGCCTGCTGAGATCACAGACCATGTGTGTGGGGTGCAGTTCCAAGACCCCAGAGCGCTCTAGCTGTACCTGGTAGACAGTAGCTTTTTGATTTTTCTTTTTTTTTTTTTTTTTTTTGGTTAATTACAGCTTTGGGGATGGGACAGGTATTCCTTTGTGTTACCCATTCTTAGCTTATATGTGGCCTGAGGAGGCCACGCCCCACCCCTTCCCCAGCCCATTCACAGAAAGTGTATTTGTTTAGCTTGTGCTTGGAGACCTTCTGAAAGTAGGATGCTATAATTCAACCAGGAGCAATCCTGAAGCTGGCCTCCTAACACACATGGAATTTGCTTCTTATAGACAGGAGTGGGCGGCTTCAGTGTAGTCAGGAATGCTCCTAGTCTCCTCTCAGCCCCCTCTGATATCTCCACAAATGGATCCCTTCCCCAGACCTGCCATTGGAAAGAATTCTAGATGTTTCTGTCCAGATTCAAATGTAAGAGTAACATATAGCATTTTCATGACACACATGAGAAGGGTCTGTTTCCTGAGATTGTGGGGGGTACAGTTGTGATGGAGGGTGGGGGGGACTGTCTCCGGACCCCAGATAGGTTCTTTTCTCTCCCCTTAGCTTTGCTAAGCTGCCATTGAATGTTCTTAGTCTGGCAACAGCAACTTCACCTTCCTGGTTTTGGCTTCTATTTAATTTGGGATTAAGAGCAAACTAAAGTGAAGGGAGACGAGGTACCAAAATCCTTATCTTGAATTCTGTAAGCCGAATGACTTCCTGCATGGTGAAGCATGCCAATTAAGGAAGATATAATCATGATTTTTTATTAGATTCTTTTTATTAGATTCTGGTTCTTTTAACTTCTTGAGGGTCTGATTGCTCCAAAGAAAGTAACTATAGTTTTGGAGTCTGGTTAAATGTTGAATAAAATTCTTATGCAAAATGGCAGTTCTTCATGCAATCATGAAGACTTCTGTCGCCACTTACTTTTCTAATTGAACTGATTTTTTCCATGAGAAATAAAAAGCTCCCTACCCCCCAGACAAAGTCTTGTTCTTGGCTCAGGCTGACTTCAAACTCAGTTGCCTCAGCCTCCTGCCTGTTAGATTGCAAGTATGTGCCACTATTCCTGAAAAAAGGTTTCTTTTGATGTTACTTTTGACTATTCCAGTGCAGACACTCAAACTGAAACTGGAGCTGGGCACCAGATATGTGTCTCTTACCCCAGATCCCACCATCCACCTTCTCTGCCCCTCCAGATGGGCAAGGAAAGTAGAGAAGGACAGATAACTGGGCTTGGAAATAAACACTGAAAATGAAGGCCCCTGACATCCAAGTGTTGGGATGGTGCCTTACACATGCTTAGTGTCCTGCTGCTCAACTAGGAAACTGTAGGGGGGTGTGTTTTTAATGGTTCGCTATTATTGAGGGACCTTGGCCCAGAACACAGCAAAGCAGGCCTTACTTTGCAGGATGAATACTATTTATGTGTGTTGGTAGTAGTCCATTAATGGGATTTCTGTTCTACACTCTCCAAGAGTAAAGGGGCTCTGAGTCCTGTGGCCATCCCCCTGGTGTGTAGCATTGTGTCCTGGCCAGGTTACTTACGAATTCTCTCAGACCTTTCTCTGGAGCGCTCTGGTTCCAAGAATGCCACCATGATCCCCAGTGTGGTTGGAAGGCTCTTCTGGAACATTGCTTGATGTCCTCACAGCATTCATAAAGGGCTAGCCTCGAATGCCACTTTGATCTCCTGACTAGAGAGAGATGCCGTCACTCCTCACATATTTTGGCCTCAAGCTGAAACCGGCTGCCCACTGCGCCCACTGAGGAGCCTCGCCTGCCGCCAGCGTCTCACGGAGGGCAGCTGCCCGGCCACCGCCTTCCACCCAACAGCTGCCTCGCCTTGCCACCGCCTCCCCATCACCCACCTGCTGGGTCTTGAGACCCCCTACCCCAGGGGCCAGGGGACTGTCATTCCACCTGCTTCCCTTCAGGCTGCTGCCTCTCTTCTCTGGCCACTGCTGGGCCACACTGCAGGTGTGGTGACCCTGGGGGCCCACAGCTTTCTTCAAGTGCTTTGTGTGTGCTTGGCAGGCCCCATGCCGCCTCATGGCTGGGTCTGTCTTTTCTATGGCTCACCACTCGCTACCACCCACCTGTTCAGGTAATGCAACTGGTTTTGCCTCACAAATCTTTTTCTTTCCGTGTCACTCTTTCCTGACGAAGCATACTATTACACTTCAAAGGACAGCAAAGAAGAGTGTTGTAGAACCCCACCGGAACTCTGCTAACCATGTTTGGGAACGAAAACAAATGCTCTGAAAAATATCAGCCACCAGAATAGTTTTGTTGGCACTGTGTTCACACGCATGGTCCCCACACCCCTAAGCTGGGTGTTTTGTTTTGTTTTGTTGTTTTGTTTTGCGGGGGGGAAGAGGCTTTCTCATGTTACATCCATATCTGTATTTATATCTTTATTTGTTTCACTTCCAAGTGTATCATGGCAAATGTACAGATTTTTTTTTGTTAATAATGTGCTAGGATTTGCTAAAAAAGAAAACAACAAAAAAAAAAAACTTTTGAGTTTGCCCTAGAATAAATGAAACTTAATTCCGTTTCTGGCCTTGATGTCGTCGAAGCAGCCCTTTCCTGGCATGGCTCATCCCCCTCTGCCTTCACAGCCAGCTGTGTCTGCAGAATCTCAGATGACCATGGCAAGGGGCAAACACCTGAAATGTCCCCCAGACTGCCATCCTTGGAACCCACCACTGTCGGGGCAGAGGGGGACTGGTACACCATGGGTTCTGAACACCAGGAGTACTCCATGACTGGATCCCATCTCCTTATCTGAGCAGTGAGAATACTAATTTTCAAAATGTTGGCAAGGGAAAGAAAGTCTTAAAATCACTCCAGAGGTTCTAGGCACCAGTGACTCATGCCTATAATCCTAGCTACTCAGGAGGCTGAGATTTGAAGATACAGTTCAACACCAGCCCAGGCAGGAAAGTTCATGAGACTCTTATCTCCAATTAACCCACCCAGAAACCAGAAGTGGATGTGTGGCTCAAGGTGTAGAGCATTAACCTTGAACACAAAAGCTCAGGGACAGTACCCAGGCCCAGAATTCAAGCCCCAGGACTGGCACAAAAGAAAAATCGCTCCAGAGACTAGGCTAGCAGCTGCCCAGCACAAGTGTGTTCTCAGTGCTCCTGTGCCTCTTCTGTTTGGCTGGCTTGATCCCGGGGTGCAGTGTGGCTGGGCTCCTGGTGGTAGTAGAGTCTTAGAGGTGAAGAAGGAATGACATCAATGACTCTACATCCACACTTCCTTAAGTTTAAAAAAAAAAAAAAAGTGATGGTACTTGAGTGACACTCAAGGGCTCATGCCTAGGCCCTATATCACTTAAGCTATACCTCCAGCATAGGTTTTGCACTGGTAGTTTCTATCTAGGGTCTTGTTTTATGTCTGGGCCCAACTGGGCTACAGTTCTGTTTGTGTTTCCCTGTGTCACTAGAAATGACAGGCCTGTGCTGCTGTGCTTACCTTACAGCTGTGGTAAAAGGCATGTGTCACTGTACAGCCATTGGTAGATGTATGATTACAAACTTCTTTTTGCCTGTATTAGTCTCAAATTGTGATTCACCAATCTCCATCCTCCTAGTTATTAGCATCACAGGCTTGAGCCACCCGACCTGGCTTTTTCTGATGGCTTTTTTTTTTTAATGATCATAAACCCAACATTTTCCACCTTGACCACTTTTAAGCGTATGTCTCAGTGGTATTCAGTGCATTCCACTTGTAAAACCATCGTCATCATGATGTGGATTCTGGAGAACATCTCCAGAACTTGTCATTTAGTAAGACAAACTGCCTGAGAAGCACTACCTCCCTCACCTCTACTACCACTATCTGTGCTCCTGAGTTTTAACTGTTCTACATTAGATGCCTCCTGCAGGTGCACTCAGAAATACCAGTATTTCTCCTGGCATTGTGTGGATGGAGCCCAGAATTTCTTTTTAATTAAATGTTGAGTTTTCCACTGTGCTTTATGATGCATCTTAAGTTCCTCTGTCCTTTGATTGTGTCCCATTCTGCACCCTCCTCCACCTCATACCTCTGAGATGTGTTAACCACACAGCTAGTATCACACACATGCCCAGGTGTGAATCACTGCTGCACTTTTCCCTTTAGGCAAAGTCACTTCACATTGTGCCTCCGTCTTGGCATTTATAAATCAGGTTGGCGCCTACCTGAGAAGCTGTACACTGTGATGCCCAGCTATAACCAAGAGGCTGGGAGAGAAAGATCTATATAGCAAGATACTATCTTTAAAAATAATTAATAAGGAAGTGGTAGAGCTACAGCTTTGATCAGAAACAAAAATTCAGCTTGAGTATAGGACACTGAGTTCGAGCCCCAGTACCTACACACAAAAGGGAAAAAAATTATCTGCCATCAGGATTAATAGAGATAATACAGGCATCTGGCAGGGTTGTTGGCTCCTGATGACTGAACTCAGGCTGGTGCTGTGATCTCTGCCCTGCCCCCCACGCCCAGCTTCAGTCAGAGTCCATTATCCCTTAGGAACTATGGAAAGCCCTGGGCGTGAGGGGAACAGGTTCAGGCAAAAGCTAGCAGTTCGCTTTTCTATATTTGGCTCCCTAACCCCTGGTACCATTGCCGGTTCGTACCCAAGGTATGCCAGGAACTGCCTGCCACTTTTAAGAAGATCACAGGCTGTGTGGGTGGGGGTACAGGACAGAGGCCATCACTGGTTCTTGGCTCTTGGCCTGAAAGTGGTTGCTCCAGGCCTTAGACAGCTTTCTGCTTGCTTCTGCAGATGTCCTGGTTATCCTAGGACCCCTTGAATCTGCAGAGGACTCCAATCTCTGGCATAAAGACCCCTGTTCTTGACCTTGTTGGGTCAGTAACAGCTGGGGGCAAGTGACCACATTCCCAACATGTGTGAGATGTTTTGTTGCTGTCAAAGTCTCATCTGCAGAGTCTTGACAGATTTTGACATCAATCCTGAGATGCAGATAAGAGAGCTGCAGGTGAGAAAACAGAGGCACAGAAACTGCCACTGCTGGATTATGACAAATGGATTTGGGGCCTGGCCCTGTCTTGCTGGGCAGTCTCACAAAGCTCCTGTGTAGACCTCTTCCCTTTCCCTGAGCCTACCCTGCTGCTGTCTTTGGAGCGTTTTGTTTAAAGCATGACCATGGTTTTACTCCCAAACTTTGGGACAGCCCCTAGACTTGGGAACATCAGCCTGAGCAACGCCTGCCAGGCCCAACACGTCGGAAGACTGTTGACCAGCTAATAAAGGTGAAGTGGACACCGTGTCAGAGGAAATGAGTTTCTTGGGCAAAGAAGTACCTTAAGTCCCCCTGGGCACAGAGCTCGCTGCTCAGCTCAAACCTGCCCAGCCTCCCTGGCCCTTTCCAGTACTCATTAGCTCACTGCTCTGCCCCCACACAAGAGCAGACAAAGGTCTTGTGAATGGGCATCTAATTCCCAATTATGTATTGAAAGGCATTGAACTCTGTCCACCTGTGCCCTCCTCAGATGAGCCCTGGAAGTGCTTCCTGTGGGGACCTCTAGGGCAGTTCACGGCCAGGCCAGGATTGCCCATCTGAGTGCCTCAGTCTCAGAGGGAATTCACCAGGCAACCAAGAGATGAGACAGAGGATAATGCCATCTCCTACTACTCAGGCTCTGTGCTGGCGTGGCCTCTGTCCCCACAAGGGGCCCTGAGAGGTGACCAAAGCCAGCATCTATCTATCCCTCTGGCCCCTGGACACACCATGCTTCAGTATCCAGTAGAGACGACAGCTGTGGCTGCCTGCTGCCAGGCCCTGTTCCAGTGCTTTACTGGGCTATCTGCAAATAGCCTGAGGTAAGTCTCATGATCATGTGACTCGTCACAGTAAGGATGAGTCACTTGCATAGGGTCACATAGATAAGAGGCAGAGCTGAGATGTGATGGCAGGAAGTCCAGCTCTGGAAAGAAGCAGAGTCTTACCTCCTTCCATTCTCTGGGCTTGTGTTCCATTTCTTTTTGGGGTTGAGGGATGGAGGGTGGTGGTGGGGCCTAAACTCTGGGCCTGGGCGCTTGTCCCTCAGTCTTCAGCTCAAGGCTAGCGCTCTACCACTTGAGCCACAGTGCCACTTCTGGCTTTTTTCTTTTTGCTTATGTGGTGCTGAGGAATTGAACCCAGGGCCTCATGCATGCAAGGCAAGCGCTCTACCACTGAGCCACCTTCCCAGCCCCTTGTGTTCCATTTCTATCCCCTGACTCTTACACGTTCCTGTGGGTTCTGCCTGGCTATAGGTCAGATGTGTGAATGTTTACATCACATATAAACATGTTCATGTGGGGTTAACACTCAAACATCATCCCTGGAGAACTGCTCATGGGACTTGGGAAGAGGGAAGCACCCTGTTGGTTTGGAAGAGCAAGGAATTAGAAGCAGATGCTGCTTTACAATTTCCATGGTAGGTTCATGGATGTTCATTTTATGGCAGCCTATAATAAGCATACTATGTTTTTTCTGTAATATCAAGTATTTCATTTTGGGGTTTTTTTTTTTTAGTTTGTGAGAAAGAGCCAGGCATGATACCCCCTGTAATCCCAGCAACTGGAGAAGTGAAAATAGGAGGATCACAGTCGGAAGTCAGTCCCAAGAAAGACATGAAAACCCTTCTGAAAAAATAGCTGTAGGAAAAAAGGTTGGCAGCATGACAGAGTACCAGTCAAGCAAGCAAGAGGCCATTAGTTCAAATCAATAGCACCAAAGAAAACCAAAGGTGTTAATTTGAGATCCTGTAGAGAATAACAGACCACTGAGAATATGTCTGCAAACCCCATGTTCCAAATGCTATCCTACATGAGACACCACCGCCACTGTGCTAACAGATCTGTGTCCCAGAGGGCAACCAGGGCCCTTTCCATGACAGCCCTCCACTCTGGCACAGAGCATCCTCCTGCTGCCCAACATTCTTTCTCATGGCTGCTCAGGCCCTGCTATTGGGTGAATATTCCTCCAGAAACTGAGCTTGAAATTTAATTGGTGCTGCAGTACTGGGGAGGAGGGGCATTTAGGTGATCAGGTCATAATGTCTGCATCCTTAGGGATGGATTCATGCTGTTACCTGGTGGGGTTGGCAAGTGCAGGAGTGGGTTTGGCTGGCTTCCTGTCTTGCTGTACTTTCCAATGTCTCTACCACATGCAGGTGTCACTGTCTTGGACATTCCAGCCTCGGGACTATAAAACACAAATTTCCCAATCTGTAGTAGCAGATTGGTTACAGTAGCAGACAACAGATTCAGGACGAGCCTAATGTGGATGGAGCTCTGTCCCTTCTGGGCCTTGTTCTATTCAACTCACTACTCTTTCATCCGGCTTGGCCAACTAATAGTAAAGGCTAAAAGGAGAAATGGTTCTGATGTCCTATTTGGTACTGGCCACAAAAAGCCTTTCTATTTCATTGTAGTCTTATGCCTATCAATAGACATTCTTCAAAAGTACAAGATGATAACTCAGAGAAGCTGGGTTTGAAGAGATGCTGCTCTTGAGAGCTTCAAGTTGCAAGAGAAACCTTGTTTCCAGCATCCCTTCCTCCACTTTTTATTTGTGTGTGTGCATGTGTGTGTGTGCATGTGGAGGAGGTATTTGGGCTTGAACCCAAGGCCTTGCACTCGTTCGGCTTTTTCATTCAAAGCTGGTGCACTACCACTTGAACCACAGCCCCACTTCCAGCTTCTTGTTGATTACTTGGAGATGAGTCTCAGAACTGTGTGCTGGTGGCTCATGCCTGTAATGGTAGCTACTCTGGAGGCTGAGATCTAAGGATGGCAGTTCAAAACCAGCCCAGGCAGGAAAGTCCCTGAGATGTTTATCTCCAATAAACCACTCAGAAAACCGGAAGTGGCATTGTGGCTCAAGCGGTAGAGCACTCGCCTTGAGCTGAAGTGCTGAGAGACAGCGCCCAGGCCCAGAGTTCAAGCCCCACAACGGACAAAAAAGAAAAAAGAAAAAAAAAAGTCTCACAGACTTTTTTTTACCTGAGCTGGCTTTTGAACTATGATCCTCATATCTCAGCGTCCTGAGATACAGATAACAAGCATGAGCCACCAGTACCTGTCTCCTTCCTCTGCTTCTGTACCAAATCCTGGTATACATACGTCCCTATGTATGGCAAAGTTCTGCCAAGGAAATGCACATCACAAGAGGGAGAGCATATTTGTTGAGGGGATATGATTGATGGTTGTGACATCTGCTCCTTATGGGGAATCTCAGGGTCAGGTTCTAGCTTGTTGCCATAGCTACCAAACATAGGTAGCAACCACTGAGATTTGGAAAGGAATTTTCCATTTGCTATTCCTGGCTGAGTGGTATACAACTCTGCTCTTCTGGTCCGACCTAATTGCCTGAAATCCTCTTCTGGAAGCAACAGGTACAGCTCAGCAATGGAGCACTTGCCTAGCATGTATAAAGCCCCAGTTCAGTCTTCAGAAATGCCAGAGAAGAAGAAGGAAATCCTAGGGGCTGGGAAGGTGGCTCAGTGGTAGAGTGCTTGCCTTGCATGCCTGAGGCCCTGGGTTAGATTCCTCAGCACCACATAAGCAAAAAGAAAAAAGCCGGAAGTGGCGCTGTGGCTCAAGGGGTAGAGTGCTAGCCTTGAGCTGAAGAGCTGAGGGACAGCGCCCAGGCCCAGAGTTCGGGCCCCACGACCAGACCCCCCCCCCAAAAAAAGAAGGAAATCCTCTTCTTCATAAACTGGAAAGGACTCCATTTCTATAATGAAGAACTAAGAGTAATGGAGAGACAGATAACTGAAATGATATTGATGATAAAACAGGTAAATAAATTGTACCTCAGCTTCTGAATGGAATAGTATGCAGCCATTTAAAAGTATATGTTCAAGCCGGGTGCTGGTTGCTCACACCTGTAATCCTAGCTACTCAGGAGGCTGAGATCTGAGGATCCCAGTTCAAAGCTAGCCTGGGCAGGAAAGTTCTTGAGACTCTCATCTTCAATAAACCACTAGAAAACCGGAAGTGGTGCTATAGCTCAAGCGGTAGAGTGCTCGCCTTGAGCTGAAAAGCTGAGGGACAGCGCCCAGGCCCAGAGTTCAAGCCCCATTACTGACCCCAAAAAAAGTATATATTCAAAAGTACAGAAAGATCACTCACAATTATTATTACATGGAAAATTAAAAGATAATGAGGATTTCTTCCTTTGCATAATGGGACACTAAATAGTTTGGTCAACCCTCCTTCAGAATGTAACTAAAAAGGCTGGACACCATATTTTTAAAATCTTGATTGCCTATATCAGAATGGACAAAATATGAAAGAAATGCCAGGCATTTGTAGAAGATGGAAGTCTGGGAAGATGCAATATTTAGGACAATTTGTAGCCTGTGTTTACTGGTGCAAAAGAGACCACCAAGACAACCAACCCTCACTTGTCTAAGTATGAATCATGTGATCAAAATCTCTATGTCCCAAATTCCTAGCAGAAACGATCATAAGCCACTTCAAAAGGAAGGTAACATTATCTGAGCCACAAGGATACTTGTACAGTTTTTTCACACAATAACTAGTGACCCAGCATGTGAGAAGAAAAAACTATGAAAAAGAGCCACAAAGATGTAAACTAGTACAGCCATTCTGGACAGCAGTCTAAACATAGAGCTTCTCTATGACACAACCCATCCCACCCCTGTGCATCTACCCTGAACATCATTAGCCAGGATGTGATAAGGACACCTGCACATCCATGTTCATTGCTGCACTATTCACAATAGCCAAGATATGGAAACAGCCCAGATGCCCCACAATACATGAGGGGATCCAAAACATGTGGTACCCATACACAATAGAATTTTACACAGCCATTAGAACAAAATAATGTCTTGCAGGGAAATGGATGGAACTAGAACAAATCATGTTAAGTGAGGTAAGCCAAGCTCAGAGAGATAAATGACTCATGTTCTCTCTGATAAGCAGAAACTAGATCTAAAAGACACTGGGATATGATAAATTACATAGGATTCTAGATTGAGTGAGACCAAAAGACGATACTCTTAGGAGAAAAACAAAGTACAATGCCTAAGTGCCTCTTTACATTTACATAAAATTATATTGGGGCTGGGAAGGTGGCTCAGTGGTAGAGCGCTTGCCTTGCATACATGAGGCCCTGGGTTCGATTCCTCAGCCCCACATAAGCAAAAAGTAAAAATCCGGAAGTGGTGCTGTGGCTCAGGTGGTAGAGCGCTAGCCTTGAGCTGAAAAAGCTGAGGGACAGTGTCCAGGCCCAGAGTTCAGTCCCCACGACCAGACCAAAAAAAAATATATATATATATATAATTATATATATATCAAAATGAACTCCAGGATATGGAAACAAGAGATCTCTTTAATTTTTTGATGAGTCTGTCTTTATATATGCTGCATTCAAGTGTATATCTTCAGGAAGGGGGAGGATGGCATAGAACTCGGGAGAAAAAGGGTGAAAAAGTGCAGCAGTGGAGCTCACTGGACATTGATGAAAGTGAACCATACAACTCATGGGTGGAAGATAGAGAGGGATAGGAAGAGAAAGAGGAGACAGAAGACACCATATGAAAGGAAATGTACTTATTACCTGACTTGTGTAATTGTAATCACTCTGTATACCACCTTTATATTAATAATATAGTAAATTAATTATAAAAAAGAGCCATAAGGGCTTCAGTGACCAATGCTATCAAGTAGAAATGTTGAATAATTTTAACATGTTCAAAGAGATAACAGACAAGGTTAAGAGTTTGTGCTAGTAATTGTGTGTGTGTGTGTGTGTGTGTGTGTGTGTGTGTGTGTGTGTGTGTGTGTGTGTGTGGTGTATTAAGGATGAGGGATGTGAAATAAATATAGATTCTCTGGTAACAAGATCCACTCAGCACCTATCCAAGGAGACCTTCATGTTCATGGATTTGTGTGGGATGCCTCACAGGGTACAGCGTCTCTGCAGAAGTCCCTTGGTGCAACTCCATGAATGAGAAGAGCTGACATAAAAAAGAAACTATAGTCCAAGAAGAGAAAAAAGAACACTAGAGACAAAAAGTGACAAGGCATCTGAAAAACACAGAAGTAAAAAGCAGCAACTCTGGCACTGGCTCCAGAGTTTCCCTTTGCAAACCCAAAGCTGCAGCCCCACGTTGGTATGACTGGAGATTTGTTTTTTCTGTTCAGAGCAGAACTGGGGCTTAACCACTTCAGAGAAGGCTGCTCATGAAGAAGATACCCCTAGGAAGAAAACAAAGAGGATGCTCATCCCAACACACACAACAGAGAAGCACAGTGTGAGGGGAGAAAAAGAAAAGAAATGGGGAAAGAAGACTTAGATGAGAAATTCAGCCAAGAAAATTGAGAGGACAAGGGCTGGGAAGGTTGCTCAGTGGTAGAGCGCTTGCCTTGCATGCATGAGGCCCTGGGTTCGATTCCTCAGCACCACATAAGCAAAAAGAAAAAAGCCGGAAGTGGCACTGTGTCTCAAGTGGTTGAGCGCTAACCTTGAGCTGAAGAGCTGAGGGACAGCGCCCAGGCCCAGAGTTCAGGCCCCATGACCAGACCCCTCCCCCCGCAAAAAAAAAAAAAAAGAAAAGGAAAGAAAATTGAGAGGACAAATGGAAATCTTGGCAATGAAAAGCTCTATAAATCAAATCCAGAAACTCAGTAGAAAGCATCACCAAAAGACTAGAGTATGTGGAAGAAAGAATATCAAGGATGGAAGATAAGGATAAGGAATTACTACATTTGGACAGCAATAAAGAAAAAAGCATTCATACAACTTTCAAGACCTTAGGGATGTGATTTAGAGACTAAATCTACAAATATTTTGTATAGAAGGAACCATGATAACTACTAAGACTGTAGAAAACCTGTTCAATAAAATCATAGAAGAAAAAAATTCCACATCTTTGGGAAGATATGGCCACACAAGTACAAGATGCATTTAGAACCCCAAATAGATATGATCTGCAAATAACTTTCTGTGTCATATTGCAGTTAAGATACCAAGAGTATAGAACAGGAAATACTGAAAAGCTACAAAAGAGAGGTGTCAAGTTATTTAAAAAGACAAACTAACTGGAATAATAGAAGATTCCTCAGTAGAAACTCTAATGAACCAGGAGAGGATGGTGTGATATATTTCGAGTCCAAAAGAAAAGAGCTACCAATCATTCCTCCCCCACGGTATAACCCCTGTTTTCACTGTATTTGATGTTGGTATAATTTGTGGAGGAGAAGGGAAAAAAATCGTTTAAATAGGGATACAGGTGGACCCATTGCAACAATGAGATGTACAAGACATTATGCCAAAAAACGAACTTTACAACTTTGGCGGGGAGGGGGGGAGGAGCGGCACAGATGGGAAGATGGGAAGGGATGGGAAGGGGAAACAAAGGAGGAGGCAACAATGCTTGATAAGAAATGTACTCATTACCTTGCCCATGTAATTGTAACCCCTCTGTACGGTATGTTCACAATTCAAAAGAAAAAAAAGAAAAGAAAAGAGCTACCAATCAGAATTACAACACCCACAAAAGTTATCCTTTAAAATCCAGGGAGAAAAATAAAATAAAATCCAGGGAGAAATAAAGACCTTCCATGGTAAGTACAGACTAAAGCAACTCATGACCACTACGCCAGGATTCCAGAAGGTACTTGAAAGCACGCAGAAGCTGTGGGAAGGATAAACCTCATAGAAAAATAGACAGACAAATGAGAACTGGGAAAGAAACAAACATTTATTTTTGGCATTTTTCAAGACAAATGTCTCACTATGAAGCTAAGGGTGGCATCAAACACTGTGTAGCCCAGGCTGGCTTTGGGCTACTGATCCTCCTGCCTCAAACTCTTGAGAACTGTGGTTACAGGCATGCAGTACCACTGTACCCAGTTAGAACCAATCATTATAGCTCAATACATCAGAAAAACTGTGAGATGAGTGAGATAGAAATGAGTCCATATTGTTCAAGTGCAACGCCAATTAAAAGATGCAGTAACTGAAAGGATTAAAAAATAAGATCCAGCTGGGCGCCAGTGGCTCACGCCTGTAATCCTTAGCTACTCAGGAGGCTGAGATCTGAGAATCTCGGTTCAAAGCCAGCCCAGGCAGGAAAGACCGTGAGACTCCTATCTCCAATAAACCACTAGAAAACCGGAAGTGGTGCTGTAGCTCAAGTGGTAGAGCGCTCGCCTTGAGCTGAAGAGCTGAGGGACAGCACCCAAGCCCAGAGTTCAAGCCCCATGACCGACAAAAAATAAAATAAAATAAAAATAAAAAATAAAAAATAAGATCCAGCTGGGTGCTGGTGGCTCATCCCTATATAATCATCTATGTAGGAGGCTGAGATATGAGGATCATGGTTCAAAGCCAGCCCTAGGGGGAGAGTCTGTGAAACTCTTTATTTCCAAATAACCAGGAGAAGAAAAAGACAGCTGAAAGTAGAACTGTGGTTCAAGTGGTAGAGTTCCAGCCTTAAACCAACAAACTAATGTTCAGCACCCAGGCTCTGAGTTCAGTTCCCATGCCAGCACACACAGAGTATTCTAGCTTCATGAAGCTTTTATTCTCATTGGGAAAAAAGAGCCAAGAACAAACAGGTTAAGTTTAACATGATGTTTAAAATGAAATATAGGAAAGTACAAACTAGCTAGGTGTTTGTTGTAATGTGCAGTTGTTTGAGGCAGAAGAATTCGTGTTGGAGCCAACCTGGGCTACACTGAGAGCTCCTATCTTAAAAGGACCTGTCTTTAAAGGAGGAGGAGGGGGTTGGAAGGTGGCTTAGTGGTAGAGTGCTTGCCTTGCATACATGAAGCCCTGGGTTTGATTCCTCAGTACCACATACACAGAAAAAGCTGTAAGTGGCACTGCGGCTCAAGTGGTCGTATGCTAACCTTGAGCAAAAGAAGCTCAAGGACAATGCCCAGGCCCAGACTTTAAGCCCCAGGACTGGCAAAAAAAAAAAAAGGAGAAAGAGGAGGAGGAGGAGGAGGAGGAGGGAGGAGAGAGGAGGAGCAGGAAGAAAAAGAAGAGGAGAAAGGACAGGAAAGGAGAAAAGAGAAGAGGAAGTATATTTTTGTGGCTAATAATCAAACCCAAGGCCTCATGTGTGTTCAGTTCATGCCCTATCACTGAGCTACACCTCCAGCCCTAGAATAAAAGATATTGTTAATAGTCTTATTACCATTAATGGAATTGAATACATAACACATTCACAAAAGAATATTTCAAAAAGCAATGTACATATGGCCATATAAACTGATGCTAAGCAAAACGAACTCCAAGATATGGACACAAGAGATTTTATCTTTCTTGCTGTTGCTTTTAATGTACTTATAATGTGCTATGTGATTTTTTTTGTTTCTTTTGTATGTTCTTCCTCTATGGTATAACCCCTGTTGTCTATTTGATTCTGGTGTCCTGAATCTTGTATATACACTTTTCTAACTTGGGGAGGGGAAGGGAAATAACAAAATGCTAAAATAAGGATACAGGATGACCCATTGTAACAATGAGATGTACAAGACACTATGTTGAAAACGAACTTTACAACTTTTGGGGGAAGAGGGGGAGGGAGGAGTTGGGGAGGTGGGGAGGAAAGGGATGGAGGGAAAAAACAAAAGAGAGGGTAACAATGCTTGATAGGAAATGGACTCATTACCTTACTCATGTAACTGTAACCCCTCTGTACAGTATCTTTACAATTAAATAAATAAATAAATATATATATATATATAAAGAATATTTCAAATCCAAGTGGCTGTACTTACTATACATTTTACCAAAGATTGAGGGAAGAAAACAATTGCAAACCCACAAAGAGCTCTGAGGAGAAGAAATTAAGAGGAAAGACTAGCTTTACAGGTCAGTCTAACCTCAATACCAAACTGATAAGACAATATAAGAAGGAAATTTCTGGCCAATCTCATAAGCACAGATACAGAAATCCTAAGTGGAGCAGTAGCAAATAGAATCTTGCAACAATATAATTTAAGACTGGTTTGATATTGGAAAACAGATAGGAGAAAAATATTCTAATTGATATCCAAACTACATCTGATTAAATTCAGCATCTATAATCAAATTCTTTTAGCAAACCCAAAATAGAAGGACACCTTGTTAATCTGATGGTGGATGCTTATGAAAAAGCTAGAGCAAATATTATGCTTAATGATGAGATGTTGAAAGGTTTCCCATAGTGATTTCGGGGTAGGAAAGAATGGATATTGTCAAGACTCTTATAGAGCATGTGCAAGAGGCCCTGGCTGGTGGGGGGGGGTCGGGGAGGGTGGCAAGGAAATAGGAATTAAAGTCAGAGCATTGGAAATGAAAAAAATAAAATGATTTGTGAATGAAATAGCTAAGTAAGTATGAAATAGAATTAAGATTTATAATTGAGCAGTCACTGATAAAATTTAGCTCATCTTCCTTCCATCTTCTTTCCTTTCTCCCTCCCACCCTCCCTTCGTCCCCTCCCCTCCTGGTCCCCCCCTCCTGGTTCTAGGGTTTGAATTCAAGCATTATACTGGCTTGATGTGCTTGCTCAATTAGTGCTCTACCACTTGATCCATGCCTCCAACCTTGCTTTTTGCTGGTTATTTTGGAGATGAAGTCTCATGGATGTTTGTGCTTGAGCTAGCTTCAAGGCACAATCCTCTGGATCTTACCCTCCCCAGTAGCTAGGATTGCAGGCATGAACCATTCACACTCAGGTCAGCATCACTATTTCTTTTCTTTTTTTTTTTTTTTGGTCCGGTCGTGGGGCCTGAACTCTGGGCCTGGGTGCTGTCCCTCAGCTCTTCAGCTCAAGGCTAGCACTCTACCACTTGAGCCACAGCGCCACTTCCAGCTTTTTTCTTTTTGCTTATGTGGTGCTAAGGAATCGAACCCAGGGCCTCATGCATGCAAGGCAAGCACTCTACCACTGAGCCACCTTCCCAGCCCCAGCATCACTATTTCTATATCTTAACAAAAATTGAAAATGAAAGTTTTAAATAAACACTATTCATGACACACAAAGAATTTCAGACATCTAGAAATAAATCTAAGCTCCAAAATTCTCGAGACAAGTCTGAAAAATGCATCCAAATTCTTTAAAGGAAATGAAAAGGTGTTTAAATAGAAAAGTTCACAAATGGAAGACCTGGTGCTAGGAAATCATCAGTTCTCCCCGAATGATCTATTATTTAATGCAGTTCTAATACAGACTTCTGTGGGTGTTATTACATATCTGGAGAAGATACATTTTTGTTTGGTTTAAAGGGGGTTGCTGAGGACTGAACCCAGGGCCTTGTGCATGCTAAGCAAGTGCTCTAGCACTGGCCTACTATTCCAGTCTGATTTAAAAATGCACATGGAATTTGAATTTAAATTCACTCTCGGTGGGGTTGGAGGCATGGCTCGGGTAGTGTGTCAGGTAATGAAAGCGTCAGAAACCAAGTTTAAGTCCCAGTCTCAATCAAAAATAAATCATTCACTCTTGGAGAAGAAGAAAACCAAAAATGAAGGATTCCTGCTAATACAAGTCAAGAGTTTTAGTCAACTTACAATTGAGGCACTAGTCTGCCAGCAATAGACAAAAAGATGAAGGAGGGAACTGAAGACACTGAACCAGGCCCTTGCCAGGGTGGCTTGACCACAAAGGTAGCACTGCAGAGAAGCAGGGAAAGAAAAGCATTCCACTACATGTTCTAGGTCAACTGGATGTACATTGGATTCTTTTTTGTTGGTTGATTGGTTGGTTGGTTGGTTGGTTGGTTGGTTGGTTGGTTGGTTGGTTGGTTGGTTGGTTGGTTGGTTGGTCATGGAGCTTAAACTCAGGGCCTAGGCACTGTCCCTGAGCCTTGTCACTCAAGGCTCGTGCTCTACCACTTTGAGCCACAGCACCACTTCTGGTTTTCTGGAGTTAATTGGAGATAAAAGCCTCACTGATTTTCTTGCCTGGGGTGCCTTTGAACTATGATCCTCAGATCTCAGCCTCCTGAATAGTTAGAATTACAGCCACCAGTGCCCAGCTGTACACTAGACTCTTGTCTACATTTTTCCCCTCTTCATTAATCTACACCTTTCCCCTTGATCCCACCCCACCCTTTTGTGTACCCACTTCCTAGTGTTTTATTACTGATGCCCCACAATGGATGAATGGATCAAGAAAATATGGTATATATATACACACAATGGAATTTTACTCACCTATTAGAATATTGTACCATTTGTAAGCCAATGGAAAGACTTGGAGAAAATTGCATTAAATGAAGTCAGGTCCAGAGAGACAAAGGACACACGATTTCCCTGAAAGACTCATCTCCAATTAGCCAGCAAAAAAAGCCAGAGGTGAAGAAACTGTGGATCCAGTGGTAGAACATCAGCCTTGAGCTTAAAAGCCAAGTAAGGCCCCAAGTTCAAGTTCCAGTACCAGTACAAAAGACATATGACAGCTGGGCGCCCATGGCTCGTGCCTGTAAGCCTAGCTACTCAGGAGGCTGAGATCTGAGGATCACAGTTCAAAGCCAGCCCGGGCAGGAAAGTTCGTGAGACTCCTATCTCCAATAAACCACTAGAAAACCGGAAGTGGCACTGTGGCTCAAGTGGTAGAGCACTCGCCTTGAACTGAAGAGCTGAGGGACAGCGCCCAGGCCCAGAGTTCAGGCCCCACACAACTTACCTTCCCCAAAAAAGACATATGAATAATTTCTAGGAACTTAAAGTGTAGGAACTTAAAGTGTAGTTAAGTGGCAGAACACATGCTCAGCAAGCACAATCTCTAGGACCTTCAAGAAGAAAAATCCAACTCCAAAACAAACAAAATAACTTGTAGTCCTCAACATATCATCCAAAAATAAGTCACAAAGAGGGGAAATACATTTGTGAGATATTTAACCCATATAAAGCTCAGTATCAAAATACATAAAAGAAGCCTAGTGCTGGTGGCTCATGCCTATAATCCTATCTATCCAGGAGGCTAAGATCTGAGGATCATAGTTCAAAGCCAGCCTGGGCAGAAAAGTCCATGAGACTCTAATCTCCAATAAACTATTCAGAAAAAACTGCAAGTGGTACTGTGGCTCAGGTGGTCAAGTGCTAGCCTTGAGCACAAAGTGAGCACCAAAGCCCTAAGTTCAAGCCTCAGGAGTGGCAAAAAAACATTAAAGAACTGTAATTTACTTAGACAAAAGACAACTAAAAATAAAAATGAGCAATAGTCTTACTAGTAATCAAGGAAAGAAACATTAAAACCATAGTGAAAGCTTGATGTGGGGCACTCATTTGTAATCTTAGCACTTGAGAGGCTGAGGCAAAAGGATGGTGAATTGGAGGTCAGCCTGAGCTACATAGTGAAACTAATGGAGGAGGAGGAGGAGGAGGAGGAGGAGGAGGAGGAGGAGGAGGAGGAGGAGGAGGAGGAGGAGGAGGAGGAGGAAGAGGAAGAAGAGGAAGAAGAGGAAGAAGAGGAAGAAGAGGAAGAAGAAGAAGAAGAAGAAGAAGAAGAAGAAGAAGAAGAAGAAGAAGAAGAAGAAGAAGAAGAAGAAGAAGAAGAAGAAGAAGAAGAAGAAGAAGAAGAAGAAGAAGAAGAAGAAGAAAAGAACAACAACAACAACAACAGCAGCTGGGTGCTGGTAGCTCACCCTATAATCCTAGCTACTCAGAAGGCTGAGATCTAAGGATTGTGGTTTGAAGCCAGCCTGGGCAGGAAAGGTCGTGAGACTATCTTCAACAAACTAAGAAAAAGCCAGCAAACTAGTGCTGTGGCTCAAGTGGTAGAGCTTTCACCTAGAGCAAAAGAATTTCAGGGAGAGTTCCTAGGCTCTGAGTTTAAGCCCCAAGACTGGCACAAAAAAAAAAGGAAAGAAAGCCAGGCGCTGGTGGCTCACGCCTGTAATCCTAGCTACTCAGGAGGCTGAGATCTGAGGATCATGGTTCAGAGTCAGCCCGGGCAGGAAAGTCCGTGAAACTCTTATCTCCAATAAACCACTAGAAAACTGGAAGTGGCACTGTGGCTCAAGTGGTAGAGCACTCACCTTGAGCTGAAGAGCTGAGGGACAGCGCTCAGGCCCAGAGTTCAAGCCCCACGACCGACAAAAAAAAAAAAAAAAAAAAGGAAAGAAAGAAAAAGAAAAGAAAGCAAACAGCAACAGCAATACCACCACCACCATCACCAAAATATACAACCCAGCCAAAACAGCTGGGCACTTTTTGAGACAATTTAGCATTATGAATGAAAAATCTTAGCATCCAAAGGCTTTTGACTGAGGCGTTCCATCCCTGCCACCAGCCCTTATGAGAACATAAGTATATATAAGCATCCTCTATAATGTCGAAAACGAACTTTACAACTTTGGTGGGGGGGGAGGGAGTGTTGGATGCGGGCATGGGGGGAGGATGGGAAGGAATGGGAAGGGGAAACAAAGGAGGAGGCTACAATGCTTGATAAGAAATGTACTCATTACCTTGCCCATGTAATTGTAACCCCTCTGTACAGTATTTTCACAATAAAAAATAAATTAAAAAAAGAAGTAACTTAAAAAATGGTAATGACCACAGGTATAAGTCAGACTGTGCTTTTCCCTACATAGCTCTACTTTATAAAGCAGAAATTTGCCCCATTTTGAGTGTATATTCTGAGGCTGAATGACACTACATCTTGTTTGTACAAGTAACCAACCACCATCTGTCCAGCACAGGCCATAAGACAGATTGATTAATTATGTATGTAAATCCAAGGTTACCATCTTATGCAATTACATCAGGAACAAAAAGCCATATGGTTTGTTTTTTTTTTAAGCATGTACAAAAATGCCAGGCCACGAACTTACCAAACACATCATACCAATGAATGATGCAGCCCCATCATCTGGAGTGTGTGGCAGAAAGAGCCCCTAACACGGGTGCCATGCCACTTGCCAACCAGTGGTCATCAGACTATCTAGACGTGTGTCATAGATGAACAGGTAACGAACTCCTGACCTTGCCCGTACTGCTTCAACTCAGCACAATTTCCCTGCTTCCTTGACATGACCCACTTCAATGGTAGGTCTAGATGCAGAGAGGTAGCTCTCTGCTTTGATGCCCTTCACCTCAACAGCCCTGCTATGGCCTTCGTGATATTCATAGCTAACGGTCTGCAGGCTCTCTTTCTGCCTTTGTGTCGACTTTAGTAATGCCTTTTAAAATCCTACAACCACTTTAGTTCATCCTTCCTTTTCTGTGACATGGGTCATTATGGGATGTGTCAGGTTGGAAGGAAAGAACCTGTTGAGTGGAAGTGGTTCTGGCCATCAAATGAAATTGGTAGTAAAACCCAATGAAATGGATGGAGCTTGTGAACTTGTTATTACTGACTTCTGACACTGAGGAAAGACACAAGCATGTCTATGTGTCTAGCATCAATCACTCATGATTTTGGTGGAATGGCACCCAGCGACAGTCCCAGCACTTGAGAGGCTGAGACAGGAGGATAATAGGTTTGAGGTCAGCCTGGGCAACACAGCAAGACCTTGTCCCCATCCTCTTCCTCCTAAAAAAAATCATAAACATAGAGTCACCGTATGATTCAGCAATTGTATTAAATTAGATTCATTAAATCTTTAATTTATTCAGAGAGTGAAAAAGTACATTCACATACCCCAAAGTAAAATCCCTCTAAAAAAATGTTTGTAGCCACTATATTTGCAATAGCTCAAAACTCAAAAAGGGAGTCTGTGACATAGCTCAGTGGTTGAAGTCTGCCAAGGGTGCCAAGGTTTCATTCCTAGCACTTTAAAAAAGAAAGAGGAAAAGAAAAAAATAGCTGAGACAAGGGAATCATTAAATGGTGCTATATCCTTACTGTGGAATGCTACTCCACAAGGAAAAGGAACAAATTATTAATATAAACACATAGTTATATATGTTCCTTGTCACACTGAAAATAGACTCTTTGCCAGCATAATTAGTGATGGTGTTACTGGGCATCAACAGGCAGAAGGCAAGAATAAATACCTTGTAATGTGTGGAAAATCTCAACAGAATAGTATTCTGCTCTAAATGCCACTTTTCCTCTTGAAAAGCACAATTTGGGGCCAATTAAATCTGTTTTCTAACTTGACTTCTCTTAAAGGAAAATGGAAAGCATTAACCTTGATGTTATCATTCTTAAAATGTCCAGGGCAGTTTTGACTTCATATTCCAGTGGCCATCATAACGGCTCTTTAGAGGAACTGTCCAAATCCAGTAGCTGCCTAGAATTCAATAGACATTTTGGTCCAGATAATCAGTGATCATTTTTTTTTAATTCAGCAGTTTGTTTAAAATATTTTTCAGTCTCAAATAAAATAAAATAATATTAAAAAAAATATTTTTCAGGGCTGGGAAGGTAGCTCAGTGGTACAGTGTTTGCATTGCATGCATGAGGCCCTGGATTCGATTCCTCAGCACCACATAAGCAGAAAAAAAAAAGCTGGAAGTGGCGCTGTAGCTCAAGTGGTAGAGTGCTAGCCTTGAGCTGAAGAGCTGAGGGATAGTGCCCAGGCCCAGAGCTCAGGCCCTACAACCGACCAAAAAAAAATTTTTTTTTCATACATGAAGCTGGGCTTACATCTGTAATCGTAACTACTCAGGAGATTTGAGGATTGTGGTTCAAAGCCAGCCTAGGCAGAAAAGTCCATGAGACTCTTCTCTTCAATTAACTAGTAAAAAGCTGGAAGTGGAGCTGTGGCTCAAGTAGAGCATTAGCTTAAGTGACTAAGCCAAGAGAGAGCACAAGGCCCTGAGTTCAAGCCTCAGTACACCCCACCTCCAAAAAGAAAACCAATAACAAACAAACACACCCCAGTTTTGAAGACACTGCCAAGCAGTCTAGGGACCTTGAAGCTTTGCCATAAACCGTGTCTAGGCTCCTCCTTTTATGCCCATTCTCTCCTTATTTCTTATCAAAGTCATGGAAAATTGGTGCCCATGGCAAAGCAAGGCAGATACCAGTCTCTCCTTAGATCCATTCTCTCGTATTTCTCAGTAAGAAACATCTGATTTTTAAAGCTGAGCACAATCCATTCTAATAAGGACTACATTTCCCAGACTCACACACTGTAAGAGAAGATTACATGGCCAGGTCCTGATCAATAGGAAATAAACAGAAGGGTGTGTACATCTTTGTGGCTGGTGGGAATGCTGTCATCATGGCTGGGGTTACAGCAGCTGTGGTGACAATATTTTGCAAAAGGAAAGTACACATAGCAAAGAAAGAATAAGAAGACTTGTGGTTTGATCCCTAACACTGTAAAACAAACTAATAGGACATGTACCAAAAAAAAGGCAAAAAAGAAAGACAACTGGGTTCTTGTAGGTGCCATGGGCTGAGTTACTTCTTGGCCAGTGTCTCTCAACTTTAGCTCTTGTGGAGTACTGTCTCAGATCACTGTTTGTAGGATGTTCACTGACTTGTATGACCTGTACCACTATACACCAGTGTCACCCCACCCAATTGTGACAGACAAACTTGCTATTGTCATTTGGGGCGAGGGTAGTGAACAGAGTCACCTCTGACTGAGAGGCACTGGTTTCCTTTAGTCCTGTTTAGGTAGGAATCTAATGTGCATGGGAAAGTTTTCCAGTAAAACAGGTGAAATTAACTTTCATAATATATGTAACCCAGTACATTAAAATGGTATTGTTTAGCCTGTGCCTGGTATACAAATCCTTGATGGCTCAGAGAGGATGGTGGCCATCCAAGGCATCCCCCCAGGCTGAGGTACTCTGCAGCCAGCTGGGAGGAACATTAGAAGGTGACACTGAGTCTTCTCTGGGCCCAGTGTCCCATGCCCAGAAGCAACCATATGTGATCAATGATGTTGATGAACAAGGATAGGAAAGTCTGACTCCTTCACTCAAATCCTGGACAACTCAGAGGCCCATTTATATGCCAGAGTTCCTGGGGCATCTGAAGGCTCTGGAGGCTTAACCCTGCCCCTGGCTCACACCTCCCCCAGCACAGCTGCAAATTCCCAGAGCATCCCTTACCAAGATAAACATGGTTACAATGCTTTATCCTCTGGCCTAATGCCACCTCTAACTTACCTGGACCATTCTTAAATTCCTACTCATCCCTCCAAACTATCCTCTCAAGAGGCAGACATGAGCTCAGCACTGGTGGCTCACACCTGTAATCCTAACTACTCAGGAGGCTGAGATCTGAGGATCATGATTTGAAGCCAGCCTGAGCAGGAAAGTCCATGAGACTCTTATCTCCAATTAACTACCAAAAAGCTAGGAGTGGATCTGTGGTTCAAGTAGGTACAGTGATAGCCTTGAGCAAATAAGCTAAGGAACAGCACCCAGGCCCTGGGTTCAAGCTCCAGGACTAGAACAAACAAAGAATCCCTCTCCCCCCCCCCCCCCCACCCCCAAATGAGACATGGTAATCTCCTGTACGTGTGGCTGGGAGTTCCTTGTGGAGTCTCTAAGAGGATGTCCCCTGAGAAATTTATGGAGGCTTGCTGCTGCCTCTGAGGGGATTCTAGGCTGATCCTTTGAGCTCTGAGAGTTTGCCTATTATTGGGTAAAGAAAGGAATGCAAGGTGTTAGAACAGAAATTGCTGGTATACAAAGAGCTGAAGCTCTGAATTCACAGACCTGGCCTCCATCCCAACAGTGGTGCCAAGCCTCCCAATCTGGAACCTCAGATCCTGCAGCTGTAAGCTGGAGGACCTGCCTGCCCAGCCCCGAGAAGCTGAACATAGCACCAGGCCTGACACAGAGAAGGCAGCCCTCCCACCATTTCTGAATGTGTGTGTGTGTGTGTGTTGTTCACACACATGCACTGGTCCTTGGGCTGGTCCTCAGAGCCTAGGTGCTGTCCCTGAGCTTTTTTTTTTTTGTACAAAGCTGGTGCCCTACCACTTGAGCCACAGCTCCACTTCTATCTTCTTTTTTTTCTTTTGGTAGTTAGGTGGAGATAAGAGTCTCGGGGTTTTCCTGCCTGTACTGACTTCAAACTGCAAACCTCAGATCTCAGCCTCCTGATTAGCTAGGATTATAGTCATGAACTACTAATGCCCGGGAAACCACACAATGTTTTGTTTTGTTTTGTTTTTTACAAGCTATGAAAGAATAAATCAATTAGGATCTACATGTCCCTTCCCTAGCATCTTGGCCTAGCAGGCTGAAACTTGTTACAAAAGAGAAATTGTTTCAGAACAGCTTGTTTCTGCCATCACTAATCCCAGCTAGCTTCCATAGCCTTCCTGTCACCCTACGGAGAGAGTCTGCAGGGGGAACCTGATTAGGAATTGACAACTAATCAGAATGTTGTGGGATCCAACCAATAAGGTGTTACCTTCTAAAACACCTAATTATAAATAGGGGCAGCCAATCAGGGCATTGCCTATGGTATACAAAGCCCTAGATCCAGGGCCAATAAGAAGATACAGAGGTATTAGTGGAGATAGAGACACAGAGATTGCCACCTGGAGAAGAGAAGGTGAATGGCTGGATCCTCCACTGTTCTGGACTTGATTTACGAAACTCCTGACACATGAACCTGCAGAGGCCATAGTAGTTTTTCAGCATTGTCAGCAGAGATGGCATGGTAGTCATTGGAAAGTAGACCACCCCAACCTAGTGTGGTCTCCAGGCTGCTCTGGGCTTTGGAGGCTCCTGCTAGAGGTGATGGCGGTTGAAAGAGACTCAGAGTGAGGGGAATAGGTCCAGCTCTGTTTGTGGGAGCTGGCAGCCAGGAATCCTGGTCTCCAGGGGCTCATTCCATTAGTTTCTTGGGACAGGATGCTGGCCTCCCGGGGCCCAGGCCCTGAGCATCACAATGGGGGACTAGACAGCATTTTGGCTCTGCACCCCACAGAACTCCACAGAAAATCCTTCCTAACTGCTTTCCTGACAGGACCCTTTCCAAAAAGCAAATCATAAATCTATCCCCCCCCCCCCCCCCCCCCCCCCGCCCCCTCAGCTTTTTTTTTCTCCTTTTTCTTGTGTCAGTACTGAGGCATAAACTCAGGGCCTTGCACTCTTGCTTGGCTTTTTCCCTGATGCTCTACCACTTAAGCCACAACCCACTTAAGCCACAACTCTGCTTTCAAGTCTTTTGGCAGTTGATTGAAGGTAAGAGTCTCATGGACTTTCCTGTCTGGGCTGGCTTCGAACTTTGTCCTGAGTAGCTAGGTTTACAGGTGTGCGCCACCTCCTATGGTCTCCTACTTTTTTTGGGGGGGGGTCCAGTAGTGGGGCCTGAACTCTGGGCCTGGGCGCTGTCCCTCAGTTCTTCAGCTCAAGGCTAGCACTCTACCACTTGAGCCACAATGCCACCTCCGGCTTTTTTCTTTTTGCTTATGTGGTGCTGAGGAATCGAACCCAGGGTCTCAGGCATGCAAGGCAAGCGCTCTACCGCTGAGCCACCTTCCCAGCCCCCGGTCTCCTACTTTTATCTTTTTTTTTTTTTTTTTTGGTCCTGGGGCTTGAACTCTGGGCTGTCTCCTACTTTCAATCTCCTATCCAGGTGTGCCTCAATGCCTTCTAGATGCTTCCTCCACATCGACCAGGCCTCAGCTTAACCCACCTCCCCCAGGAAGTTTTCTCTGATTGTACCCCTCCCACCATTTCCTCCTGTGTTTCTCTCTCTCTCTCTCTCTCTCTCTCTCTCTCTCTCTCTCTCTCTCTCTCTCTCTCTCTCTCTCTCTCTCTCCTTCCTCCCTCTTTTCCTCCCTCCCTCCCTTGCCAGTTGTCAGTTCGAGGTTGGTTCTCTGCCTTTTTTTTTTTTTTTGTCGGTCATGGGTCTTGAGCTCTGGGCGTGGGCACTGTCCCTCAGCTCTTCAACTCAAGGCGAGCACTCTACCACTTAAGCCACAGCGCCACTTCCGGTTTTCTGGTGATTCATCGGAGATAAGAGTTTCAGGGACTTTCCTGCCCGGGCTGGCTTTGAACCGTGATCCTCAGATCTCAGCCTCCTGAGTAGCTAGGATGACAGGCGTGACCCATGGGCAGTGCGCTCTGCCTTCTTAGTTGACATTGCAGGGGAGATGGACAACCAGTACACAGGTAAAACTTAAAAGATGACACAACGAGTATTTAGCGTCATGGAAATGTAAGACTAAGGCAAAGGGACTGAGCGTGACCGAGGGGGCCCCCACACATCCTGGGGGAGGGCCTGGATTCCCAGCCACCCCAGCCACTCCCAGCCACCGATCAGCTGTGGGGACCCCGCGGGGGCTGAGTGGAGAATAGAGCCGAGGGTCCATCTGGGCTTCACTGTGGGGGTCCAGGGCGAGGGCCCGACGCAGCCCCCCCGCGCGCCGCGCGCCCTCGGGTCCTGCGCCCTGGAGGGCGCTCGCTCCCGGGAAGGCGCGGGTCGCCTGCCGCCGCGCAGCCGGCAGGGTGCGAGGGGCGGTCCGCCTAGGCTCCGCCCCCGGGCCGCTCGGGGATAAATGCGGCGGTCGGTCGGACGGTACCGGTTCGGTGCGCGGCTTTCTGGTGGCGGAGAGCGGCCGGCGCTCCGCGTGTTCGCTCGCTGCCGCGCCGCGCTGGGCGCGCCCGGGGCTCCAGCCATGCTTTTCTGGCACACGCAGCCCGAGCACTACAACCAGCACAACTCCGGCAGCTACCTGCGGTAAGGCCACCTGCGGGCCCGCCCGACCTGCGGTGGGACGTCCCGGGCTTGAAGGCCGCTCGCCTTGCTCTCGGGGACGGGAGGTCCGCAGAGGCTCAGGCACGCCGAGCCCCGTGGGGCCCGACGGGCTCGCGGAGCCGGGGGAGTCCGCCCGGGGGATGGGGGACGCGGGGACCCCTCCCCAGGACCCGCCGCGGACGCGGGACGCACCTGCTGGCCGCCAGGCCCCCCGGCCGCGCCTCTCCCTCCCCGCTGGTGTCCCAAAGTCAAGGAAACTTCTCCCGTCGGTCCGTCGCGGGCCTGTCCCGGGCCGTTAGTTTCCCCGCTCTTGGCTCCTGCGGGCCGAGGCCCCTCTCGGAGCACCTTCTCCAGTCCCCCGAGCTGCAGCCTCGCCGGGGTCGGGGAGCCCGCTCCCCACCCCGGGCCGCGCGTGCTGGCCATCCTCCCGGGCTCTTCACGGGGCGAAGGAAGTCGGCCACTTGGCAGAGTTCCCCGCAGCCCCCCGACAGGAAATAGGACCCCGGTGTGCCTCTGGGTCCGGAGGGTTGTTGTTGTTTCTCGGTGGTGAGGCGGGCTGGGTGCTAATGGCAGGCATGTCACTTTCTCAGCTCGCCAGAACCAGCTTCAGCCTGTTTTTATTTCCAGTCCTGGTCACAGTTTATTAAATGTGCCTAATTTAACCCAAAGGGCACTTGACACGGGCGTTGGAAAAGGGAACCGGGAGGCAGAAAGCTTCTCCGGGGCCCCAGCCCGGGCCCCCCCCCCCCCCCCCAGCAAGCCAGAGCTACTGACCTTAGCTGCTCAGTTGGGCGCCCAGAAACTCCCACTCCAATTTAACATCGCAGGTTATTTGTAGTTCTGGCTACTAACAGGCGTTTGTCTGGAAGTCTTCATCCAAGGCATCCCCCTTCCAGAAAGCAGCTCTGAGAAGGAAGGGCCGACTTGACTTTACTGCTTTTATTCAGAGTGGTGGGATATGCCCAAAGCCTTGGGTCTGAGGATGAGGCGGGGAGGCTCCCTGTTGCTGGGGGCTGCTGCTGTGGGGTGGCCAAGCCCACGGGGAGCATGTTAAATCTCTGTAGCCTGCTCACAGAGACGGCTTCAACCCAGGATGATTTTTTTAGTGGGCTACACATTACAAGTTGAGTTGTAGTGCTGTCTAGGGTTTGGTAGTCCTGTCGTATCTTATAAACGAGTCTGAAGGTGACCTTGAGGTGAAGGTGTTGTAAAACTTCCTGGCTACCTGAGCCTTCATTCCGACAGGGAGGAGTTTTTGTTCATTTGAGAGGTCCAATCTTGACATCTGGGGCTGAGATACACATTTGTTTGTGGAATACTAACTTTTAGGATTTGGGTATATTGTGTGCGGGGGGGGGGGGGGGGGGGGGGGGGCTGTAAGGCCATCCTAATTTCTGGGGTGACTTGGGGAAACCAGGAATAAGCAGATCCCATGCTATTTCAATTTCACCACTCTGAAGTTGGGAGTTTGCCTTCATATAGTTTGACCGCAGTGAAGGCTAAGGCAGAGGTCAGAGCATATGCGCCCCCCCCCACCAAAGAGAGCAGGTATTGTTCTTCCGTGTGTGTGTGTGTGTGTGTTGGCACTGGCGCTTGAACTTAGGGCCTGGGCAATGTCCCTTAGCTTTTTATGCTCAACGCTGGCACTCTGCCACTTGAGCCAGAGTTCTACTTCTGGCTTTTTGGTGGTTAATTGGAGATAAGAGTCTTATTGACTTTCCTGACAGGCTGGTTTTGAACCTTGATTCCCAGATCTCAGCCTCCTGAGTAGCTAGAATTATATGCCACTAGTGCTTGTTTTTTTTTTTCTTTTTTTCCTTTTTTGCAGTACTGGGGATGAACTTGGGCTTCATGCATCCTAAAGTGCTCTATTGTTGAGCAAGTGCTCTTTGTTTTTCTGTATTTTTATTTTTGACCATCTCTACCCTCCACAGAACTTCTGCAAGTTGTCTGACCTCACCAGAATAGTGGCCTTTACCCTCTTATTCTCCTTTCTGTTTGATGTTCTGGTGACTTTTATTTCTTGGCAAATAAGGATGCCAAGCTTAAAACAAGTTACCGTTGAGTGATGGGTCTTAACTTTTTTTTTTTTAAAGGCTGTAGCACATGGATTATTAACTTAACGTGGTCTGGGAAAACATGAAATTATACAACTCTCAGGTGAGCAGGACTGCCTGCTTCTCCCTGTATTCCTAGATAACCACCTAGGCTGGAAAAAGGAAAAAGGAAGGTCCTATGTGCGGGTAAAGTCAGGTCAGCTCTGTGCCCTCTGTCCTCTTTGGGCAGCAAGTAGTGGCAGGAAAGCTTGCTTAGGAAAGATTGGCCAGGTGTGTCCAAAGCCAAGTTTTGCTTCTGAGAATTGATTAGAAGTCTTGGGGGTGTGTGCTGGGTCTGTGTTTCATAGACACTCGTTTATGATGTGGAAGGAACAGATTGTACCTGTGACTGTTTATGTGGTCAAGTGGGGTCAGCTGGTCTTATTCATAACTGGAACCCATGAAGGGTGGAGGGTTATCAAGATAGGGCATGGCACTTTTTTGGCACCTGTTTCTGTGGCACACAGAGATCTCTCCTGCTTGTAGGCCGCTCATGTTCTCAAGAATTTCCTTGTCCTTTTGGAGGGTGCTCTTCTGAAATCCTACCTACCTGGAAGGCTATAGGAAGATCTCTTGGGTTCTAGGAGTTTGATTCCAGTCTGGTCAATAAAGTGAGACCAGATTGCTTTTGTCCAAAAATGTAGAAACAAGGTCCTTAGTCACTAGCTGTCAGAAGGCTGATGTTTTGGCTGCTGTGGGAGATTTATTTATTTATTACTGGTACTGGGACTTGAATTCAGAGCCTCAGGTTCTTGCTTGACTTTCTTGCTTTCCCCTCCCCCCTCCCAGCTAGGTCCTTTGCCAATTGAGCCATACCTCCACTTCCAGTTTTTTGCTGGTTAACTGTAGGTAAGTCTCAAGGGTGTGTCTACCTAGGCTAACTTCAAACCTGGATCCTCAGTTCTCAGCCTTCCGAGTAGCTAAGTGTGTGTCACCAGGACTCATTGGGAGCTCTATTTAGAGGTGGACTGAAAGAATCATTGGGCATTTCAGATTTTCCATTTGAATTAGAAAACTGATTGGAAGTAAGGTTCTTCTTTCTTTTGCGTTTGAGGAGGTCACTATGATTCTTAAAACAAGGCCTACAGTCCAAAAGGATGGAGAGGTGTCTCTATTTGGGTGGGTGAAGCTAATGATTTCGTCATTTGTATAGTTTACTGAGCTTTCAGGCTGGTCTGAGAAGGGGGTTGGTAAGTGGAAGTTGATTAAAAAATAGCAGTTTGTCAGATTATTATACTAAAATCAAGTTTCATTAAGGCCCTGGGTACCATCCCCTGTGCTGAGGGGAGATGGAGAGGGTAGTGAGGATGAAGCCAGTTGATTCTAAAGGTCACTTCCTTGCAGCTCCTTGTGTCACTTGGAGGATTTGTGAGAGGTAACATTGACTTCTTGTCTCCTCCACGATGGATAGAAGGCCCTGAGCAATACCAGTATCCTGATGTAGTATTCACCGTGTTTGAAGCATGTGGCATGCCTGTAATTCTAGGGTCAGAAGCAAAGCTGGCGTGTTGTCATAAGCTCTGTCCAGTCACCTTTGTACTGTGGTCTGTGTCCACTTGTCCAGCTCTGCTCTGGCTTTGTACAGGGGTTCCTAGAGCCTGCTCCTGACCATTGCTTCTTGTGTGTTGCAGTGATGTGCTCGCTCTGCCCATCTTCAAGCAGGAGGAGCCCCAGCTGTCCCCGGAGAATGGGGCCCGTCTGCCTCCACTGCAGTATGTGCTGTGTGCCGCCACGTCCCCGGCCGTGAAGCTGCATGAAGAGACCCTGACCTACCTCAACCAAGGTAGTGGCCTCAGACATGGGAACCAAGGAACCAAGGGGTGGGAGCGACATTTAAAGCAGTGAGGAGTGGCTAGGAAAAAACACTTTGGTTTCAATCATTAAGATGTGAATGGGTAAGGCAGGCTGGCCAAGAAATGGAGCTTTGTTGTCAGCCACTGTCCCATTCCCCTTGCTAGCTGTGCAGCCTTTCTGAGCAAACCTATGTGAGTTAATCTGAAAAATGAAACCAAGGACAGCTGGGAACTGGGGTGTAGACCTACAATCCCAGCTACTTGGAAGGCTAAGACAAAAGGACCGCTGAGTCTTGGAGCCCTGGGCTAGCCTGGAAACCTAGTGTGATCCCCCAACTTTAACCAAAACTTAAAAAAAAAAAAATGAAGCCAGGTGCTGATGGCTCATGCCTAAAATCCTAGCTACTCAAGAGGCTGAGATCTGAGGATTACGGTTCAAAGCCAGCCCTGGAAGAAAAGTCCATGAGATTTTCCTCCAGGTGTGGCTTATGTGTCACCTTGAGAGAAGAAAGCCAAGTAAGAGAAGGGGTCCTAAACCTTTGTTTTTGTGTACAAAATGAGAAGTCTAATTTGTTAGGTTTAAAAGTGTGGAGATAAATGGAATGTTCGGGATGGTAGTGATGTGCAATGGCAAATACCTTTTTTTTGCTTGCTTGCTTGCTTATTTATTTATTTCTGAGATTCAGGCTTACTTGTTGCTCAAGCTGGCCTCAAACTTGT
The DNA here is from genome assembly GCF_024711535.1 of Dipodomys merriami. Classification (NCBI taxonomy): domain Eukaryota; kingdom Metazoa; phylum Chordata; class Mammalia; order Rodentia; family Heteromyidae; genus Dipodomys; species Dipodomys merriami. The sequence continues at coordinate 2,632,716 of NW_027202782.1, read as the reverse complement.
GTTTCTCCTGCCTTACCCCCCTAAGTGCTAGAATTATAGGCAGTCTCTAGTTCCTTTGGTCAGACACTTGTGTGGTGTTTTGTTTTGTTTTTTGTCATGATAATGTATACGGTTAGCACGTTTTGTCACTCCCTTGTTCACCCCCAGAATCAAGTGCATGTGTTTGTTGCCTCTCTGCTTTCAGGTAGGGAAGGCTAGTGGGTGTGAAGTCTGGGTGCAGTTTAGGTGAAGCTGGTCTGAGTTTTGGAATTTCCTTATGTGTTGCCTTCTCTGGAGCACTGGGGAGCAGTGGAGGGTGGAGGCCCATCACTCCTTCTGGCTCTTCTGTGGGCACATTGCAGCCTGGGGGCTCTGGCTGCCTCCCATTGTATGCAAATGGTGAGAGGAAGGCAAGGCTTGTCCCTAAGGGCCTCCAGCTGGTCTGGTGCACTAGGCTCTGAGCAACAAACAACCAAGGAGGCCTGGGGCCACTGGTGGCCGGTGCCAAGCCCAGTCTTCTGTGTGTCTGTGCTTGTTTGTGCAGTGACTTCTGCCATTGTCCTTTGATATTCATGGAAGGTCAGATGCTACCAACTTTGTCTCTCTTCCTGATTTGTTGTTGTTGTTTTGTTGTTGTTGTTGTTGGCCGTGTGGCTCGAACCTAGGGCCTGGGCACTGTTCCTGAGCTCTTTCAAGGCTCTACCACTCTGAGACACAGCTCTACTTTCAATTTTTTGGTAGTTAATTGAAGAGTCTCACAGACTTTCCTGCCCAGGCTAGATTTGAACCCAGATAGTCAGATCTTAGCCTCAGGAGTAGCTAGGATTACTGGCATGAGCCACCAGTGTCCGACTTTTCCTCCTCTTCTTCTTCTTCCTCCTCCTTCTCCTTCTCCTCCTCTTTTTTTTAATGCTGGTATTAGGGCTTAAATTCAAGGCCTCACATTTTTGTTTGTTTGTTTTTTGGTTGGTCATGGGTCTTGAACTCTTGGCCTGTGCACTATCCTTGCACTCTTCAGCTCAAGGCTAGCGTTCTACCGCTTGAGTCACAGCGCCACTTCCGGTTTTCTAGTGGTTTATTGGAGATAAGAGTCTCACTGAGTTTCCTGCCCAGGCTGGCTTTGACTCTCTATCCTCAGATCTCAGCCTCCTGAGTTGCTGGGATTACAGGTGTGAGCCACCGGGACCCGGCGGCCTCATGTTTTACTTGGAGCTTTTCCCTCTACTGCTAGCTCTACTGTTGGGCCACACCTTCATGCCCAGCTTTTGACTTGGTAATTGTAGACAAGAATCTCATGGATTTGCCTGCCCAGATTGGCTTGAACCCCTCAATGCTCACATCTCAGTCTCCGGATTAGCTAGGATTAGAGATGTGTGCCAAAGGTTCGTGACTCCCCCAACTTTGAGCCGTTTCTTCTCTCTTTGTGTCGCTGCTTTCTTGTATAAGTTTAGAAAGATGGAATTATATGACACCTACAGAGTTCAGTGATCTCAATATGCTCCTTGATCTTAGCCACATCCATAGTGTTGGGAGTCTGTTTGGCCACTAGATTAGGGCATTGAGCATCTGCCCCTCCCCTGAACTATGGGGTATTTGGTTGTTTGCTGTGCCCCTCCCCAACTTGCTGACACTTCTGGAAGTGTCTGCTCTGCATACTAGAGTTGAAAGAGTGTTCTCTTGTTCAGTATAGATGTTAGAAGGTAAAGAGTGACCCCCACAGTGTCGTCATCGGTCTGTGTCATTGTGGTACACAATGACACACAAAAAATTCTTGTTTATTTATTTATTGGCGCTGGGGCCGAAACCTAGGGTCTCCCAATACTAGATCAGCACTCTGCCACAGAACTACACCCTCAGCTCTAGATATTTTTAAAGTTATATTTTCCTGATTGTTAATGGCATACATGTTCATTACAGAAAATTTAGAGCATTTAGAAAAGTAGAAGGAAGAAAAGTCAAAGAAAAATCTAATTAAAATGGCCTCTAGCTTCACTACTAATCTAATTTTTACATATTTGTATAGACATAAAATTATGATCATGTCCTGTTTTGTTTTTTACTTACAATCTTGTGAACTTTTCTCATGTCATTAAAAAAAATCTTTGGGGACTTTGATGTTTGTAATGGCTACATAGAATTAACTTCTTTACAGTTTGTCACTTTGGGCAATTTCCTGTTGTGGACAGGCAACTTCCAGTTATTGGGAATTATACACCAAATACCCTGGGTTAGAATTCTTTGTCTGAAATCTTGGGTATTATTGGTGTATGTACCTACTAAGTGGAAGGACTGTATTGAAGGATTTGAACTCAAGTCTTGATATGGGTTGTTGGTCACATTGCCTTTTCAGAAGAATTTCCAGTGTCTATTCCAGCCAGCTTCTGTGTATACTTTTCTCTCAGTACTGGGTATTGTTTTCATCTGATTAGTGAACTATAGAATTTCATCTTGGGGCTGGGAAGGTGGCTCAGTGGTAGAGCGCTTGCTTTGCATGCCTGAGGCCCTGGGTTCAATTCCTCAGTACCACATAAGCAAAAAGATAAAAAAGCCAGAAGTGGCACTGTGGCTCAAGTGGTAGAGTGCTAGCCTTGAGCTGAAGAGCTGAGGGAGAGCACCCAGGCCCAGAGTTCAGGCCTCACGACCGGACCCCTCCCCCCCAAAAAAAGAATTTCATCTTAAGCTAGCATTCTTATGATTAGTATTGTAGTTGAGTATTTAAAATGTTTATTGATCCTCCTTGTTTCTTTTTAATTGTGTCGTTTGCAAACTTATCAATTAAAGATAATATCATTTATAAAGATCGCCAGCTTTTAAAATTTTGGTGCTTGCTCTGTAGCTTGAACTCAGAGCATGGGCATGGACACTGTCCCCAAGCTCTTTTGCTCAAGGCTGGTGCTTTACCACTTGAGCCACAGCTTCACTTCCAGCTTTTTTGGCAGTCAATTGGAGATAAGAGTCTCATGGACTTTACTGCCTGAGTTGGCTTTGAACTGCTGTTGTTAATCTTAGCCTCCTGAGTAGCTAGGATTACAGTGCTTGGTGATCATTGAGTTTTTTTTTCCCCTATGGGGCAAATTGTCTTTATTGTGGTCTATAATCTTTATGAGTTCTATGAGGTTTGACAATACAGTTATTTCTTCCACTTTGGGTGATATGTACATTCCTTTCCTTTTCAGTTTTTAACCGCTGGTTGTTTAAGTCTATTTTCAAAACTGAATGTATTGTATGGGATACATGGCATGAGTTTTCTTCTGGTGCTGGTTGTTGAACTCCATACCTTGAGCTTGCTAAGCAAGTTGTCTTATGGAACTATACCCGCAAGGCAGTGACTTTTCTTTTTTAAAATTTTCTCTATAGAAGTTTATTTACTTTGTTTTGAAGCAGGGCCTTACCATTTTACCAAGCTCACCTCCGCCTCTTCATCCTCCTACTTCAACATCCTGAGCACTGAGTTTACGGGCCTGTATTTCCTTATCTGCCCATTTATTCTTTTTTTTTTTTTTTTTGGGAGGGGGGGTCCAGTCGTGAGGCCTGAACTCTGGGCCTGGGCGCTGTCCCTCAGCTCTTCCGCTCAAGGCTAGCGCTCTACCACTTGAGCCACAAGGCCACTTCTGGCTTTTTTCTTTTTGCTTATGTGGTGCTGAGGAATCGAACCCAGGGCCTCATGCGTGCAAGGCAAGTGCTCTACCACTGAGCCACCTTCCCAGCCCCTGCCCATTTATTCTTATGAATCAGTTTTACAACTATTCAGACTCCTTTCTATTTTTGTTTTTGTTTTTGTTTTGTTTTTCCCTAGTATTGGGGCTTGAACTTAGGGCCTGGGCACTGTCCCTGAGCTTTGTCATTGAGCCACACCTTTACTTTAAGCATTTTTGGTGGTTAATTGGAGATGAGTGTCACTTTCCTGCCTGGGCTGCCTTTATCTTCTATACTCAGATCTCAGCCTCTTGAGTAGCTAAGATTATAGACATCAGCCAGTGGTGCCTGGTATGTTTTTGAGTTTTTATTTAAGCATTGATGAAGTCATATGATAAGGTTGCACAATTTGTTATATTAATATTATATTTATAAAGCATTTCTACTTTTAGTCAAATATCTTAAACATTTAAAATGTTGGTATTTCACTGTTTCCTCTTGCTAGGTAGGACAGAATGTTTTCATCTTTGAAATAAATATGTAATTATTTTACCATTTCATTTTTAGTTGAATAGAAGCCTTGTAAGAGCTGGGCTGTATCGTGTGTGTGTGTGTGTGTGTGTGTGTGTGTGTGTGTGTGTGTGTGTGTGTGTGTGTGTGTGTGTGTGTGTGTGTGTGTGTGTGTGTGTGTGTGTGTCTGTCTGTCTGTCTGTCTGTCTGTCTGTCTGTCTGTCTGTCTGTCTGTGTTTTTACTGGGGCTTGAACTCAGGGCTGGAGCTCTGTCCCTGAGATTTTATACTCGATGCAGGTGCTTGAGTGAACACTTAAGCCACAAATCCACTCCTGCTCTTTTGGTGGTTAATTGGAAATAAGATTCTTACAGACTTTCTTGACTGGATTGGCTTAGATTTATGATCCTCAGATCTCAGCCTCCAGAGTAACTACGATTACAGGTTTGAGCAACAGGCCCTAGGCTATATCTTATCTTTTTAACATCTTATCTCAAGCATTAAATTTATCAATATAGGAAGTATTCTGAGACTATCCAGAAAAGTTTAAAAAGAGGAGTGATTTTTTTCCCCCTTATTTTCCCCTATCTCCATTCTTTCATTTGCTATTTCCAGTAAATGCTGTATTGTATACCTTTCTTGTGATAAATAGATTGGGATCCAATTTTAAAAGTAGTTTTGAGCCAGTCCTGGCAGTACACACCTATAATCTCAGCTACTGTAATCCTAGCTACTCTGGAGGGTGAGATCTGAGGATTGCTGTTAAGTCTCTGAGACTCTTATCTCTAATAAACTACCAAAAGCCAGAAATGGAGCTCTGTGTGTGTGTGTGTGTGTGTGTGTGTGTGTGTGTGTGTGTATGTGCATGTATGAGTGTATATGTGCATATGTGTGTGTGTGCGTACGTACATGTGTGTGTGTGTATGTGTATGTGTATGTGTGTTTGAATTAGTCTCAGGGACTTTTCTTCTTGGGCTGGCTTCGAACCTCAATCCTCATATCTTAGCTTCCTGAGTAACTAGGATATACAGATGTGAGCCACTGAACCCTGGCTGGTGGCTGCTTTTAAAAACCTTTAAAAAACAAAGTATATCCTCTTCCTCTGGTGGTAAAGAGTGTTTTTAGGGAGTGGAGAGCTCTTGAATGAAGATTTGCAAATTCTAGGACAACTTCTCTGTCTTGTGTCCAAAGGTCATATGGACGGATCTTACCCGTAGGCTGGAGACTGTGGGCAGCCTCAGCAGGCAATTCAGGACTGGAGATAAGATATGAGATACGGCTTTTCAGGAACCTCTTACTGTGGAGATAGTCTTGGTATTTTCCACCAAAACAATGCTTGAGTCTTAAATAGAGTAATGAATGATTCCAGGAGTTTTGCTTTCTCATTCATTCACAAAAATAACAGGTGTGTGTGTGTGTTTTGCTTTCTCATTCATTCACAAAAATAACAGGGGTGTGTGTGTGTGTGTGTGTTTGTGTGTGTGTGTGTGTGTTTGTGTGTGTGATGCATGATTCAGTGCCAAGAGAAAAAAAGCTGCTTTCAAAGGCAAGAATAGGGTGAAGCATGATGCATCCTCCCACATTTATCCCAGGAGCCCCAAGTGCTCCAAGGGGTGCAGGGCCTGGAGAAGTAGAGCAGGTAACCGGCTGAACCAACGGAAAGCCACTCCAGATCCTCGCAGCCTTCCGGCCTTATCAGTGAGGCTCTTATCTCCAATTAAGCTGGGAAATGAATTCTTACAAAGTGCGTGTCACTCCGCGTAGAAAGTGAGGTAGTAGCTGTAGAAGACACTTGGAAACTATCCAGATTTTTTGACAGTATGATTAATAAAGAAGAAATACTTCCGTAATTCCGTAAATGGGGTTGGATTTTTCTTTTTTAATAGTTTCTCCTCTTTTTGTTTGTGTTTGTTTCTTCATGCCGAGATTAGTGGGATTGGCTCTAGGACCAAGAATGACACCTCTTAAGACGGAATGGTGTCACTTTGGGACAGATTAAAAGCCAAAAGACCTGCTTATCTTCTTCTCTTTTTGCACTAGGCACAGCCAGGTAATAGACATAACCCTGGGCAGAATCTGCATGTTGTTAAAATTCCATTTAAAAATGTGATTAGGGAGAATGAACAAAGGGACAACATCGTATTTATAACCTGATTTATGAAATTGTAACCCTTTTGTACAACAACTTAATAACAATTAAAAATAATAAAAATTAAAATGTGATCAAACTGTAATCCTGCCTATTCAAGAGGCTGAGATTTGAGGATTGCTGTTCAAAGCCAGCCAGGTGAAATTCATGAGACTCTTAGCTCCAATTTATTGGCAAAAAGCCAGAAGTAGAGGTATGGCTCAAGTGGTGGAGTACTAGCCTTGAGCTTTAAATGCTAAGGGACAACTGGGTCAGAGTTAAAGTCCCAAGAATGGCACACACACAAAATGTGATCAAGCCTCAATCAGTAGTAGCCTAAGGCTATCTCAATACTGGTCTGAAGACTAAGTACTTGGAGAAAGAGGCAGGAAGTTTGTAGTTCAAGGCTAGCCTGAACTAGCTCTTTTTCTTTTTTCTTACCAAAAGCATTGGAACTCTTCACATGACGAACATCTTTAGGGTGATATATCTGTGTTTAGCACTGTAGATTATGTAGGAGTCCCTGATTCCCTGTTTCTGTCTCTTCTGTCTGTGTCTGTGTCTGTCTTTCTGACTCTGAATCTCTGACTTTCTGACTCTCTCTCCCTCCGACTCTCTCTTTCTCACTTTCTCTTTCTCTTCCACCTTCTTCAGAATCAAACCCAGGGTCTTTGCATGCTAGGCTGTGCCACTAACTAGACCCCATCCCTCATGTTCTTTTTTGAGAATACTGAGTATTGTCCTGTTGCTATTTTTCCTATGGCAATCTGAAAGGTAAGGTCCTTTCCCCTTTCCAGGCTAGAGAATGGGTGAACTGTGGGAGAAAATGCCTGACTTCTTGGAAGAGAGGAGTCCTCCTTCCTTTCGTTTTCTGTCTGCTTTTCCTGGCAGGCAGGGTTCTATAGGATCCCATCTGTCTTCTAGAACTATGGTATAGCTCTAAGAATGGTGGTTGGGGCTGGTGTGGGCAGCCAGGAGAGTCATAAAGGAATGTAGCCAGGAGAAAATGTCCCATAGGTAGATACTCCATAACCAATTGCTCCTACCTGTCTCCACCCCTCCACCCCGGTCTTTACTGGAGACAGATAAGAGCTTCAGGCCCTAAAGCCTGTCTTTCTGCTTATAAAAGGACAGATGCAGCTGTTTTCACTAGCTTTCCTGGTTGATCACCTAATCACTAGGATCTTGGGTTTCTTGTCTTCTGTACAATCAGGCCAGTTTCACTTTGGAGAAGATTTTTTGCCTGGAGAATTAAGTGAATAACAACTGTCCAGCAAACTGAGAGTGCCTGGTTACATTTTTCCTTCTTCCCAATTATATCAGTGACTTTGAATTTAAAGAATGAGGCAAAGGATTAGTCACTTTGTTTGTTATCTTTTCCCCTGAAGCTGAAGTTTTCATTCCAGATTAATTTTTAGCCTGAAGGTTGAGAATATAAACTGGAAAAACCAAAGGACCCTGAAGTAGTGGCTTTTAAAGAATTGTTTCCCTTCTCATTCTTTTTCTTTTTTTCTAATTTTTTTTATTGTAAAGATACTGTGCAGAGGGATTACAGTTACATCAGTAAGGTAATGAGTACATTTCTTGTGGGGCGTTGTTACTCCCTCCTTTGTTTTTCTCCCACAATCCCTTCTGTTCCCTTCCCTACCTCCCCCATTCCTCCTCCCTTTAGGAAACTTTGATAGTCCTGCCTTCTAGATTTTTCTTAGTCATACTTTAACCAATATGTGACTAGTTATCAGGAATATATATATACTAACACACATACATATATTTAAAGTATGTGTATGACTTCTCAAAATTTAATTTTATTGTCAAGGTGATGTACAGAGCGATTACAGATGCATAAAAAAGGTGAATGACTTTTTAAGAAAAATGAGCACACACTCCTCCTCTTCCAATATAAGCATATATTTTGAGGGCTATCTAAAATCCACAACTTTTTGCCAGGCACCTGTGGCACACACTTGTAATCCTAGGTACTCAGGAGTCTGAGATCTGAGAATCACAATTCAAAGTCAGCCTGATCAAGAAAGTCTGTGAAACCCTGTGCTGGCCTTTAATCCTAGCTACCCAGAAGGCTGAGATATGAGGATTGTGGTTAAAACCAGCTAGGGCCTGGGCTAAACTAAACTACAAAAAAAAGCCATAAGTAGAGCTGTGGCTCAAGTGGTAGAGCACCAGCCTTGAGAAAAAAACTCAGGGCCAGGGCCCAAGCCCTGAGTTCAAGCCCTGGGACTAGCATACACACAAAAAAAGAGAGACAAAGAAGTTATTTCTCAAATCTCAACTGTCCATGTAAGTCTGTGAGTTTAGGGTTGAACTAATAAAAATATTGTTAGCTTGGGATATAGTGGTCATTGACTGTTTTGTTTATTTTCTTTTGTTCAATTATATTTGAATAGATATAAATGCACATATGCATGTATGTAATGCAACATCATAGGGATGGGACCCAAGGCTAAACACCAACTTAAAATTTTTTTTATTGTAAAGATACTGTACAGAGATGTTACAGTTACATGAATAAGGTAATATACATTTCCTATTGAGCATTGTTACCCCCTCCTTTGTTTTTCCCCTACTATCCCTTCCCTCCCCACCTTCCCAACTCTTCCCTTCCCCGTCACCCTGAAGTTGTAAAGTTCCTTTTCAACATAGAGTCTTGTACATCTTTCTCATTGTTGTTACAGTGGGTCTGCCTATATCCTTGTTTCAGCATTTTGTTATTTCCCTTCCCCTCACCAAATTAGAAAAAAATGTATATGCAAGATGCAGGGCACCAGAATCAAATACAGTGAAAAAACAGGGATTATACCACTGGGGAAGAACATAAAAAGAAACAACAACAAAAAATCATGTAGTACATTAAAAACAACAGCAACAAAGAAAAAAACTACTTGTGTCCCTATCTTGGGGTCCATTTTGCTTAGCATCATCTTAGATGATCATATGTAAATAGCTTTATCCTAGACCTTATTTCAAATAAGGGAAACCATGATAACTATGTTTCTTTGGGTCTGGCTTACTTCATTTAATATGTTTTCCAAGTCTTTCCATTTCCTAACTGTAAGCATTATGCCCACCTTTGGAAGACCTGAGCTCCTCCCTGCCCTGAAGTTCCCGCCATACAGCTGGCCCCTCCCTCTCTCCACCCAGACCCACCCATCTACCTCACTTTCTACCCTCAGACCCTGCTGCTACCTAGGTAGTGGAGGTCTCTCCGTGCTCTCTTTCCGGGGGAAATATGGCTCCTCTAATAAACCTTGTAATAATTTTTCTCCTGTGCCTGCCTGCCTCCGCATGGCCCCCTGGGATGGATGGGACAGATCCTTTCACTAACAAATGAGACAATGTCATTCTTTCTGATGGAGGCATAGTTCCATTGTATATATATATACACCACATTTTCTTGATTCATTTATCTATTGAGGGGCATATGGGATGGTTGGATATCTTAGCTATGGTAAATAATGCTGCTATGCTGGTAGCTTTTGTATGGCCTTGTTTGTGATCATTTGTGATCCCATAAGTGGGATTGCTGGGTCATAGGGGAGCTCTATGTGGAGTCTTTTGAGGAACCTCCACACTGCTTTCCTAAGTGGTTGAACAAGTTTACACTCCCACCAACAATGCAGTAGGGTTTCCTTTTGGCCACATATCCTCCAGCATCTGTTATTATTAGATCTCTTGATTATAGCCATTGTAACTGGGATGAGGTAGAATCTCAATGTTGTTTTGATTTGTATTTCTTTTATTGCCAGAGAGGTTGAGCATTTCTTCATGTGTCTATTGGCCATTCTTATTTCCTCTTCAGAGTCTCTTTAAGTCTTTAGCCCACTTATTAATCAGGCAGTTATTTCTTTGAGAATCAACTTTTTTGTATGTATGCTGGTACTTTTTTTGAACTGGGAATGCTATCTTAAGAATTATGTTAAAACCTTCTATAGTCTAGAAATACTTAAAAGGAAAAGCAGCCAAAAGATTTCCCATCCATATTGAAGTGTATTGTAAAGTCAAGGACCAGCTGAGCTTATCCAAGCTGAAATGAACCCCATCCTTGCTGGGCCCCACTAACCATCAGTAGTTGTGTGAGTGGGGTGGCAGGCAGATGCTAGGTTCAGTATACTTCACTCTGTAAAAATGGGACCCTGATATTTCAAGGCCATCACACTTAAGGGCCCGGTACATCAGAGGGTCTCAAAGGGTACAGTCACTCAGCTGCTACCTTTGGCTGTTTTTCAGAGGTGTTTGTTGAAAGGAGCAGGAAGGAAGGTCAGGTGGAGAGCCCCCACTTTGCTCTTTGTAGAGTGGGCTCCTGGACCTTGATTAGAATGGATGCTTGAGCCTGGCGCCTGGTGGTTCACGCCTGTAATCCTAGCTACTCAGGCGTCTGAGATCTGAGGATTGTGGTTCAATGCCAACCTGGGCAAGAAAGTCCATGAGATTCTTATTTCTACTAGAAAACCAGAAATGTCACGGTGGCTCAAGTGGTAGAGCGCTAGCCTTGCACACAAAGATCTCAGAGACAGTGTCCAGGCCCTGAGTTCAAGGCCCACAGCCAACAAAAAAAAAGAAGGGAAGTGTTTCTGTGGCTCAAGTGGTAGAGCACTCACCTTGAGCTAAAGAGCTCAGGGACAGCGCCCAGACCCAGAGTTCAAGCCCTACGCCTGAAAATAAAAATGGCCGCTTGGAGGGACAAGAGGAGACTACCCTGAGCAAAGAGGGTGTTTTGAGTTTTACATCAGAATAAGCCACTCTAGGGGCTTAGTGGTAGAGAGCTTGCTTCACATACATGAGGCCCTGGGTTCGATTCCTCAGCACCACATAAACAGAAAAAGCTGGAAGTGGCTCTGTGGCTCAAGTGGTAGAGTGCTAGCTGAGCGCTCAAGAGCTTAGGGACAGTGCCCAGGCCTAGAGTTCAAGCCCCATGAAGAAAAGAAAAGCCACTCTACACAAGAAGCTACCGTGATTGTCCCAATCTCCTCTTTACCCCAGAGAGAGAGGGAGGAAAAGAATTAAGTTGCATGTTCTGCCTGTGCAGTATGCTTGGAGCCTGCTGGTATGTGCCTAGGGACCTCCGCCCCTGGCCCAGGGCTGGACAAGTTTGGAGCTGGAAGAGACTACAGAAGACAACAGATGCCCCTTTGTGATAGTTAAAAATGGACTCTGTCCCTTTAAGAGTCCTTATGGAATGTTCTTCCTGTGGACCCATTCTGGAGAGAACCCCTTTGCTTGGGTTAGAGGCTAGAGCTAGGCAGCTGTATTCTTCCTGCTTTCTGGTTTGTTTTGCTCTTTCCTTTTTGGGGGTTGTTGTATGTGGTCCAGCCTGGGGCTTTGAACTAAGGGCATCATACTCTCATTGTTTCTCTCAAGGTTGGTGCTCTACCATTTGAGCCATACTTCTACTTAGGGCTTTTCAGTGGAGATAAAAGTCTCCTGAAATTTCCTGCCTGTGCTGATTTTTATCCTCAGATCTCAGCCTTCTGGGTAGCTAGGATTACAGGTGTGAGAAACCCTTTCACCTCCTCCTCCTCCTTCTCTGTCTTCTTTTCTTCTGACACAGGGCCTTGATACACTGTAGTCACATCTAGCCTTGAACTACAGATCCTCCTGCCTCAGTCTCTCAAGGTCTAGGGATTGTAGGCTTGTACCCCACACCTGGCAAGGTACCATGTCTCACACAGGCATAGTCCTTTGGGAACTTTGATGGCTGTATCTTCCAACCTCTTCTAACTGATGGGACACCCAAAATCTGGAGGCTCATGTGTAGTTGGTTTCTGGCTAACTCTGGAAGTGCAGTCCTGTCTTCTCCGGATTGGTTTTGGCATGATGTCTCCCACATGTGGTCCCTGCCACATTTGAACTGAGAGAGGCAGGTGTCTGTTGTCAGCCAGCAGTGATTAGTTCTCATGGGAGCATGGTTGCTTGCCACACTTAGGCTATGACAGATGAGGGTGTGAGAGTTACTGTCTTTCTCCACCTCTCCTTTCGGTGGCAGAAATGCCTGGGTTATGCAAGGAAGGTGTGAGCTCCACCCGGTATGACTCTGGGCTTTGCAGATTAAGGACCAACCTTGTGTCCAGCCAGGAAGGAACTAGGTCTGGTGTATCTGGATGGGGGAGGGGGGCTGACCTCCTCTGTCGTTCTTCAATCTGTGATTGGGCCTAACAATTCCCATGGGGTGGTTAGAGGAGGGTGAGTCCTCCTAAATGGAGGGAACAACCACAGGAGCTCTAGGAACTGAGTGGACAGGATTAGATTCCTGAAATATGTGGGCCAGTGGGAACCAAAGATAGAATCTTTACTTAGCTTGCTATTCAGAATGTCTAGGACCAGCATTTCAGAGAACTCATTGGAAATGCAGAGGCTTGGGACTGTGGCCAGACCACTCATTTAGAACCTGCCTCTTACCAGGTTGGGATGAATATATTAAAACTAGAGAAGCATGCTCAAGCATTCCTACACTACTCCCACTTGATAGGAGAGGAAACCAAGACCCTCAAGTGTATAATTCCATGTTCACTGGTATATCCAACTAAAAATACTGTACCATCACTACAACTCCCTTTGGAACATCTTTTCCTTCCTAAAAGAAACTCACAGCCATTAGCTGTCAATCTTCAAATTCTTCCTTTCTTTCCTTAAGCCCTGGGTTATCATCAATCTCTATTTAAGTTTTCCTCTTCTACATATTTCATACCTGTGGTGCAATGCTGATGGTGGGCTTTGGTGACTGGTTTCACTCAGCATGGTACTTTCTAGGATCCTCCATATAAACCACACATTAAGAACTTCTTTATTCGGAGGTACTGCTTTATTTAATCATCTTTTATCTTAGCCAAAGATAGTTGAATTGTTCAGTGTTTTTGGCTCTCAGGAACCATGCTTCCTGTGCAAATTCTGGTATGGAGCGGTGTTGTCACTTTCTCTTGGGGCTCTTTGTAAGAGTGGAATTGCTGGGTCAAATGGTGAGCATGCCTAACTTTTTGAGGATCTGCCAGACTGTTTTCTAGAGCCACTGCCTATTGTACAGTTCATATTCATCAGTCATGGTGGGAAGGCCCCTTTGTCCACTTTTACTACTTGTTATTTATTAGGCATGGATGTTGGTGAGCTCTGCTGGTGGCTACTACTAGCCTCCTATTGCTTATACCCTAGCAGAGCTGGAGACTCCACCTGTAATAGAGCCTCAAACTGGAACCAAAGGCTCATGCATACCCTTCTGTTCTCTGTGGATATGCCTTATGCTGTCTCTGCCACCAGCTTCCTTGCTTTGTAGCCAGAGGGCAGACTGCAAAACCACCTTTTCCTGAGCATACAAGGCCTAATATCCTCAGACAGACCAGCTCTCCCTGGTTTCTTGCTTTCCCAGGGAGGGGATTCTTGGCCTAGCCTGGCCATTGGCTCAACTGGCCCGGGTATAGCTTAGCTGGGCTCTTCTTCCCTCTGAAGTCAGGGGCTGGGGAACCTTTTTCAAAGAGTGTGCTTAGTTTCTGTTGGAGCGTTGGTCCCTGAATTCCCCGAGTGCATCCTTAGGTACTCACACCTCTGGGTACAATGATGAAGAGGAGGCCCTATTAGCCTTAGCAGTAACTGCCCCCAGAAAGTTCTGTGTCCAGATGCCCAGAGAGAAAATGGGGATTCCCAGGGTAGGAAGGTAGTAGTGAGTCACTTTACATGAGCCAGTGTAAGGTGAGCCCTGGGGTGATCTTGTTCCCTCCTTTGAACCTTGCTGAAGGGGGTGGGGGCGGGTGGCAGTCTGGGGCTGCCCCTAGCCTGGCACAGGGTCCTCCTTGCCTTTACCAAGTCCCCAAGTCCAGTGGACCCTTGTGGCTGGGCAGAGAGGAAGAGAGGGGTATCTGCTGGCAAGTCACCCTTCTACTTATCTTAGAGACTTTGTTTCCCACTCTGTTCTCTGTCCTTTGTCCCGCCAATGTACATGGTAGCTCCTTCTTTTTGATTTTGTGTTTCTTTTCTTTAATATATATATTTATTGTAAAGATACTGTACAGAGGGGTTGCAGTTACATGAGTAATGAGTACATTTCCTATCGAACATTGTTACCCCCTCCTTTGTTTTTCCCCTACTATCTACTATTCCTTCCCTACCCACCTCCCCAAATCCTCTCCCTCCCCCCTCAGTTGTAACGGTCATTTTTTAACAGTGTCTTGTACATCTCATTGTTACAATGGGTCAACCTGTATCCTTATTTCAGTATTTTAGTTATTAGAAAAATGTATACACAAGATGCAGGGCACTGGACTCAAATACAGTGAAAACAGGGATTATACCAAGGGGTAAGAACATAAGAAATTAAAAAATCAAATAGTACACTAAAAACAACAGTGACAAAGAAAAATACAATGGAATTCTATGCCTCCATCAGAAAGAATGACACCGCCCCATTTGTGAGGAAATGGGAAGACTTGGAAAAAAATTATATTAAGCGAAGTAAACCAGACCCAAAGAAACATAGGTCCCATGGTTTCCCTTATTTGTAATAACTAGTATATGTTAAATAGTATAAATAGTATATGTATAGGGCAAGCAGAAAAGGTCGAAGCTATGTACATATGACCATATAAGATGATGCTAAGTGAAATGAACCCAAGATAGGGACACAAGAGGTTTTATCTTTTTTGCTATTGTTTTTAATGTACTTATAATTGACTTTGTGTTTCTAAAATTTATTTATTTATTATCAAACTAATGCACTTACTGGATGAAAAATAACAGTGATAGCAAATGGCTAAGTTCCACTTGTGCCCCTGGGTGCCCAGTTTTTCTTAGAGACTAATGCTATCTCTGTTGCTCATGTATGTTTCCTTCCTTCCTTCCTTCCTTCCTTCCTTCCTTCCTTCCTTCCTTCCTTCCTTCCTTCCTTCCTTCCTCCCTTCCTCCCTTCCTCTCTTCCTCCCTCCCTCCCTCCCTCCCTCCCTCCCTCCCTCTCTCCCTTTCTCTCTCTCTTTCTCTCTCTTTCTCTCGTTCTCTTTTTCTTTCTCTCTTTTGCTCTTTCTCTTTCTTTCTTTCTCTCTCTTTCTCTTTCTCTCTTTCTCTCTCTCTTTCTCTCTCTCTTTCTTTCCTTTCTTTCTTTCTTTCTCTCTCTCTTTCTTTCTTTCTTTCTTTCTTTCTTTCTTTCTCTCTCTCTCTCTCTCTCTCTCTCTCTCTCTCTCTCTCTCTCTCTCTCTCTCTCTCTCTCTCTCTCTCTCTCTCTCTCTCTCTCTCTCTCTCTCTCTCTCTCTCTCTCTCTCTCTCTCTCTCTCTCTCTTTTGGTCCGTGTCAGACCTCCATCAATTTCTATCTGCATCCATTGGTAAATCTTGAGTACACCCTTTTGGGTGATTTTTCTATTTATTTCTGCTTTTTTTTTTTTTTTAAAAAAAAAACATTATTTGGAATGCTATAGTAATAAGAGCTTCTCTCCCATGAATTTACTTATTCACTTGGTTGTATCAGTGTAAATTTGTGGTACTTATTTTATCTTGTGTATTATCAGCCAGTCGCTTTGTTGCTTATGTTGTTGAGGGGTGACTACTGGCTGGCTTCTCTGTCACCTCTCCTTTTATCTGAGCACACCCTTACTGCCAGTTGCTATAGGATCTTCTGGATACCCCTGCCTGCAGGGTGCTCTGGAAACACCCCTTCCAGAAGCATCCAGGACATGGTTTACTTTTTTTTTTTTTTGGTCATAGGGCTGACCTCATGGCCTGGGTGCTGTCCCTGAGCTTTTTCTGCTCAAGGCTAGCACTCTACCACTTTGAGCCACAGTGCCACTTTCGGTTTTCTGGTGGTTAATTGGAGATAAGAGTCTCACGATTATTCTGCCTGGGCTGGTTTTGAACCACAATCCTCAGATTTTAGCTTCTGAGTAGCTAGGATTACAGGTGGGAGCCACCAGTTTACCTTTTTTTTTTTTGACACACATACAAGATTTTTCTGCAGATCTGCTTGTGTACCAGGCATACCGCCCAGACCATGGCATTTGAAAGCCGGAAGAAGGTGAAATGCCAGCAGGCAATGGTCCATCAGGATTATGGCTTAGGTCTGTAGGTAGCAGAGCCTTTCCCCTTGCAGGCCATTAAGTGTGAGTGCTCTATGTTACACTATGGACACTTGTATAATACTGAACCTATGAAGGTGACCAAACTGTACATGGCAGGCACTATAAGTACAGTATTGTGTTTTCTGCCTCTGTTATTCTTACAGGACTGTTGGCATCCTGTCCTCCATTCTCTGGGAGTAATGATGACCTCTACTATGTTTTATGTGGCATTAATTACCTAAGCCAGCAACTGTTGGAAAGTAAACAGCCTGTAAATCTTGGCTGTTCTGTGCAATTGCCTCCTGTTCTTGGGAACACTGTGAGGTGGGCAGGAGGCCTGGCTCTGGGTTCTGCCCATTGGCAGAGTCACTGGGCTTAGTGGGCACAGCCCAAGACGAGGCCAGCTGGGGTGGGCTGCTCTGGGCAGTGCTGTGGTGGCTGCAGCTGACCTTTGGAAGATAATGTGCCCTGTCTCAGGGCACCTTTCAGCAGGCTGCCTCCTGCCTCTGAGGTCTTGGACCACAGGGCTCAGGTGTGGAGATAATGTGAAAATGGTGGGAGGAAGTCCTTCAGCGCAGTCTGGTGGCTAGCAGGTGGGGATAGCCATCGGCTGAGTCATGTCCTATGCCAACTTGCAGGTGTGGCATTTCAGTGCTCACACCAGTCCTGCCTTCTGCTGATAGCGACATGCTAATAAGGTAGGAGCTCTACCATTTGAGCCACAGTTCCGTTTTAGAATTTTTGGTCATTAATTGGGAATCAAGAGTCTCATGGACTTGCCTAGCTGGGCTGGCTTTATACCAGGATCCTTGGATCTCAGACTCCTGAGTAGCTAGGATTTATAGGCATGAACCAGAGCCTGGCACAGCTCTTTTCTCCTTTAACTCTAAAGCAACACAATTATATTGTTCTGGAGGTTCTTTAGGGTAGTCTCTTGGTGAGACCAGGAGTTGGAGGCCCCATGCACCTGCCTTCTCTGTGTTCTCTTAATAGGATTGTGTTCTTCCAATGCCCACTTGTCTTATTGGCTTTGGGTGCCAACTTGACCCTGGAAAAGTCAATAGCAATTGCTGCTGTTGTAAATATCTGTCATGATCTTGGGACAGTTAGAGGTACTTATCCCTCTTTTCTTTGTATGTTTTTCAGATTTACAGGTAATACATTTAAAATTTTTATGTTCCTACTTTTTGAAAGCCAGCATTGGAATTATATATAAAAAATATATATTTTAAAAAAATTAAAAGGGGAAGGTTCTTATTTAGTCAGTGTTAGATGCATATATAAGACTCATATATTGGGGTATTTGTATATTTTATTTTAATTAATTATTAATATTATTATTTGCAGTGCTAGGGAACAAGCTCAGGGCCTTACAAATACTAGGCAAGTTCTCCAGCATGTGTATAGATTATTTTCAAGCAAAAGAGTAATCATAGTGTGTTGTACTTTTTACCGAGTAATTTGCTTTTCCTGTGTGTGAGAGAAAATATAATTTTTTTACTATAAACCTAATTTAAATTTCTTTTTGACTTTTAATTTAGATTTTAATTTTTAAACTGGAAGATCTCAAAGGTTTGTATCATGTACCAACTATATTCTTCACTAGACACCAATTTCTTAATGTTTTGTCCCATTTGCTTTATCTCTTCTCTCTACACATAACAAATGCATGGATGGGCTGGGAAGGTGGCTCAGTGGTAGAGCGCTTGCCTTGCATGCATGAGGCCCTGGGTTCCATTCCTCAGCACCGCATAAGCAAAAAGAAAAAAGCCAGAAGTGGCGCTGTGGCTCAAGTGGTAGAGCGCTAGCCTTGAGCTGAAGAGCTGAGGGACAGCGCCCAGGCCCAGAGTTCAGGCCCTACGACTGGATCCAAAAAAAAAAAAAAAAAAAAAAACCAAATGCATGGAAATATAAATATAGCTCTGTGTATGTACTTGTATGTATCTATATATAGATGTGCTTATCTTTATGTGTACCTGCATTTGTTGGTAGGGAAAAGGTGCCATAGTAACCATGTAGATATCTCTATGTATTTTTTTCTCCTTGAATCATTGGAGAACTAGTTGCAGACAACTAATGTGGTGCTTTATTCTTAAATAGTTTAGCATATATTTCCTGAGAACAAGGGCATTCTGTTTTTTGTTTTTTTGTTTTTGTTTTTTTTTGTCGGTCATGGGGCTTGAACTCTGGGCCTGGGCGATGTCCCTGCACTCTTCAGCTCAAGGCGAGTACTCTACTGCTTGAGTCACAGCGCCACTTCCTGGGGCATTCTTATATGTAACTACAATCCTACTATCAAAACTTAGAGGATGTGATATTGATATAATATTATGGACCATCATGCAGTCCTATTAAAATAGGACCAATAATCTTATTTGTTTATTTATTTATTTATTTATGTTGGTCATGGGGCTTCAACTCAGCCTGGGTACTGTTCCTGAGTTCTTTTGCTCAAAGCTAGCCCTCTACCACTTTGAGCCACAGTTCCACTTCTGCTTTCCTAGTTGTTTATTGGAGATAAGAGTCCCATGGATATTCCTGACCAGGCTGGCTTTGAACCACAATCCTTTGGATCTCAGCCTTCTGAGTAGCTAGGATTATAGACATGAGCTACCAGCACCCAGCAGAACCAATAATCCTGACAATATTCCTTAAATATTTAAAAAAATTTTAAAACATTTTTATTGTAAAGATAGGGTACAGAGGGGTTACATTTACATGAGTGAGGCAATGAGTACATTTCCTATAACATTTATTTTTTTTGTAGTTCTGGAATCAAACCCAGGGCCCTTTTTGTGTCTTTTATAGCAGGTTTTGCTCAAGATCAGACCAGAATGAAGAGCTGTATGTAGCTGTCCCTGGACCATTTTAGACTATCCCTGTTTTCTATAACATTGCTGTTTGTTTTTTTTTTTTCTCTCTCTCTCTTCCTTTCCTTTCCTTCCTTCCTTCCTTCCTTCCTTCCTTCCTTCCTTCCTTCCTTCCTTCCTTCCTTCCTTCCTTCCTTCCTTCTCTCCCTCCCTCCCTTTCTTTTTTTTTTTTTTGAGGCTGTAGTTGTAGTTGGACTAGAACTCAGGGCCTAGAGCTCTTGATTCACTTTTTCACTCCACCACTTGAGCCATACTTCTGCTTTTGTCATTTTGATGGTTAATTGAAAATAAGAGTCTCTCAAATTTGTCTGATGAGGCTGCCTTTCAACCTCAATCCTAACATCTCAGCCTGTTGAGTAGCTAGGATTGCAGGCTTCCAACTTATGCAAATATCTTTAGGCATCTGTATAGACAATTCTGTAGTCCTGGTGATGGAGTGGCTGGCTCTCAGGCTGTATGCATTTTTAATATTGATAAACATTGTCAAAATGTCCAGTAGGCCAGGACCCAAGATGATCTCCCCTTCCTAGCACAGGTGAAGAGGATCCTCTTCCCCATGTCTTTGTCTTAGGGGTTCTTGGCAGTCTGTTATTTATATCTATTTTCCCAACCTGATGAGAATCAGGCACTGTGTTTTTTTCATTTGACATTTCTTTAATCATTAGTGAGAATGCGCAAGATTTTATGTTCTTGCTTTGGCTAACTAGCTGTCTTGTTGCTTTAGGGGATTTACTGTCAGTTTGGCTACCGTTAATGAGCAACCTGTCACCTGCTCTAACTGTAGACAGAGTTGAGGCTGCGGGGGACTGGTCCAGGGAAACTAGATGTCCAGGAAAAAGTTTGCCTGAAGAGAGCTGTGCCCTCCTGGGTGGTTTGTGTTAGTTTTGATTCCTAGTTTCTGTAGCAGAGCAATTGTGAGATCTGGTAATCCCTTGAATTCAAAATAGTTTGTCTCCTTATATGAAAACTTTGCCACTTCCCCTAGGCCAGGTTTTGGATATTGTTGGGTTTGTTGAGTGCCTGGCAGGGCCTAGGCATAGGGCCCTCCCCATCTTTGGTCCTCAAATGGTCAGAGTGGGAAAGGGCTTGAAGTCTAAGGAAGGTAGAGGAAGCTTTCCTACCCATCCCTGTGGATAGGCTCCAAGCCACCATTCTGAGGTGGTGGTGGGATGTGGCGTTAGGCTGAGCCCATATCCAGGTGAGGGTTAAGTAAGAGAGAGGGTCTCCAGGGCTCAGCCCACAGTGCTGGTGGGCTAGGGGTGGTGGGTGGAGCCTGACTGCTCCAGCTCCTCCCATCCACAAGTCACCTTGGCTCAGGGAGTTGAGTTGGGAGCCACCTGCACAGGTCTAGTTAACATTCAGAATGTGAAGCTCTATTACCACTAGTTTTAGAAATGCCTTTAAAAGTTTTGAAATTGGTGGGAGTTGCCTAACCACCCCTTACCCCCAGTCATATGCAATCTACATCTACTTGCCAGGCTGGGACTGCCTGCTACCTTCCAGAACCCTATGCATCAGTATCAAATGCCCCACACATTTTAGAGATCAGAAATCAGTAGGCTGAATGGAAGCCAGGCTCCAAACCTAGGAGCTTTCCCAAGTTCTCAAGCCAGCTACAGAACTCACACGAACATTGATGCCGCTTAACTGTATTTTTTTGGGGGGGGGGCATGATTTATTTATAGTGTCTATGCGCCTACGATTCCAAGACCCTTGTTGAGGACTGTATATATTAGTAGTGCACACCAAAAACTAAGATCTTATTTCATGCTCTTTATCTCAATACTGTGGATGTTTGATTCATTTTTTCCCTGTAATGCTTCCCACAGCAAAGACATGCCTCCTCGTGTGTGTGTGTGTGTGTGTGTGTGTGTGTGTGTGTGTGTGTGTGTGTGTGTGTGTGTGTGTGTGTGTGTGTGTGTGTGTGTGTGTGTGTGTGTGTGTGTGTGTGTGTGTGTGTGTGTGTGTGTCCGTCCCCTGGGGCTTGAACTCAAGGCCTGAGAACTGTCCCTGAGCTTTTGTGTACAAGCTTTTGCTCACCCGCTTGGGCCACAGCTCTACTTCTGGCTCTCTGGTGTTTAATTGGAGATAAAAGTCTCATAGACTTTGCTGTCTAGGCTAACTTCCAGTCATGATCCTCAGATCTCAGCCTCCTGAGTAGTTAGGATTACAGGTGTGAGCTACTGAAAACTGGACAGACATTCCTTCTTTTAACTGGTCTATAATTTGCACTTTATCACTTCAACTTATTAGCACATTCACTTTTCTTTGCTTTTGGTGCCTGGCTAGCTTTAAAAAAGATCTCTTGTAATGCCTAATACAATGTAAGTGGTTGTATATTGTTAGAGAATAACAGTGAGGAAAAAGTCTGTTCCCGTTCAATTCACAGGAGTGTCTATGAATATTCTATCTCTGCTGCTGCTTGAATCTGTGGATATGAAACCATGGATTCGGTACATCAACTGTATACTAGGTCAGCCCTGAGGGGGATGAGCAGGAATGGACAGAAGGGAGAATACAGTAAATGAAGCAAAGTGGGAAAGAATGTGTGCCTTATTGGGAATTATGATTGGTGTCTGTATATGTGTGTGTGTGTGCGCGCGCGCATGTGGGCATGTAAGTGTGCATGAACGTGAATGAATATGTATGTATGAACATATGTGTATGAATAGTATGTGTGAGCATACTATTGTGTACATGCCTTTGTGAATGTGTATATTTGTGAGTGTGTGCCTGTGTGTGATTGTAAGCACATGTATACATGGTTATGTGGGAGGTGGGTGGAGAGAGAAGGAATGAGGTGACATTGATGCAAAGCCATGAACTTGCTTACACCCCAATACAGATGGTAAGCTGTGCAGGAGACAACACAGGAGAAAGGCCTCCCCTTCCCTCCCTCCATATTGTATTCCTCCTCTCCCTCCCCTCTCCTTTTCTCTTTTGTGCCCTTACCTGGCCTTGAACTAGGCCTGGTGCTCTCATACAGCTTTTTAACTCACAGATGGTGCTCTACCACTTGAGACACATGCTTCCTTTGATTTCATCTTTTTGATGAAAGTGGTTGTACAAAGGAATTGCCACTTGACAAAGCAGTTTATGAATACAGTGCATCTTGATCGAGTTCACTCTTTTCAATATTCTCACCCATCCTTTCTAACCCACCCCTTCCCTCACTCTTCTTGACCACCCTTGACCCCCACCTACTACTTTCGAGTACCCACTTTCTGGTATTTTATTTTGCTTAACTTTGACTTTGCCTTCCTAAGGAATTGCACTATTTGTTCTCTCTCTCTCTCTCTCTCTCTCTCTCTCTCTCTCTCTCTCTCTCTCTCTCTCTCTCTCTCTCTCTCTCTCGTCAGTCATGGGGCTTGAACTCTGGGCCTAAGCACTGTCCCTCAGCTCTTCAGCTTAAGGTGAGCTAGCTCTTTACCATTTGAGCCAGAGTGCTACTTCCTGTTTTCTGGTGGTTAATTGGAGATAAAAGTCTGACAGCCTTTCCTGCCTGGGCTGGCTTTTGAACTGCAATCCTCAGATTTCAGCCTATTGAGTAGCTAGCATTACAGGAGTGAGCGACTGGTGCCTAGCTTGAGTTCTCTCTAGAATCTACCACATTTCAGCTAATACATTTGTATATACTTATATACCACCCAATGCATTTACTTACAAGTTTATAAGCAAAATCTAGCTTCCACATATAAGAAAAAACAGGCATTCTTTGTCTCTCTGACCTGACTTAACTTCTCTTAACATAATATTTTCCAGGGCTTTCCATTTCTTTACAAATAGTACAATATCCCTTTCTAATGAGTAAAATTCCATGCAGCTAAATGCAGTGCTCTGTGAAAGAGCATGGTCACTATTATGCCTGTACTTAGCATGTAGCTGGAACAAGTGGGGGGTGGGGTACAGGGACTGCCAACCCTTTGAGCCCCAGTACCTTCAGTGCTGGACAGTCAGAAGGCAGAACCAGTATAGATTAGGATGGCCATCAATCCAACTGCTTCTCTACTGTGTGTGTGTGTGCACGCATGTACGTATACCCATGAGTGTGTGTACATGTGTGAGGGGAAGATTGTGGGAGTTAATTTCAAATTCAAAAGATAAAATGCCCATATACTCAACGTATGATTTTCAGCCTTGCTAAATTTGCTTCTGTTGTTAACTCTTTCTAAATTGGTTGCTCTTCTTGCCCCAGAGGCAAAGCCAATATTGAGAAAATTATGTTGGTAATTTCCATGTGCAGAAATTTTTCTCTATTCCAATTTAGCCATAAAAATGAGAAGTATTTTGATAGTCTTTGATGTAATCATGGTAGTTTTGTTTACTTCAAGTGTCTTCTACCTCTGGAAATTTTTCTACTCTCTATTTGTCACTCTTTCTCATTCTCTTCCTCTCTATCTTTTTTTCTCTCTCTCTCTTCTTTGCAAGTGTCTTCCACCTCTGGAAGTTTTCTATTCTCTTTCTCTTTCTCTTTCTGGCTTCCTTTCTTCCTCTCTATCTTTCTCTTTCTTTCTCCTTTGCCAGTACTAAGGCTTGAACTCAAGGCCTTGTGCTCTTGTTTGTTTTTTTTTTTCACTCACGGCTGGAGTTTTACCATTTAAATCAGCTCTACTTTTGCCTTTTTGCTAGTTAATTGGAGATAAAGAGTTTCACATTCTTTCCTTCCAGGGCTGGCATGTTTTTTTTTTTTTTTGGTTGGTCAAGGGACCTGAACTCTGGGCCTGGGTGTTGTCCCTCAGCTCTTCAGCTCAAGGCTAGCAAATCTACCACTTAAGCCACAGCAACACTTCTGGCTTTTTCTGCTTATGTGGTGCTGAGGAATCAAACCCAGGGCCTCATGCATGCAAGGCAAGTGCTCTACCACTGACTTACCTTCCCACCCCTGGCTTTTTCTATGATCCTCACATCTCATCCTTCTGAGTAGCTAGGATTACAAGCAGGAACCACTAGTATCAGGCTCATATATGATATGTGTGTGTATGTGTATGTATTTTTGTATAGCTATATATGTATATGAATGAAAAGTTCAGGACTTTGTCTTCATAACTCAATTGATTTCTCAATATAGTATAGTTAGGGATTTATTTTTCATTCAATTGATTTTCCAATATAGTGTGAGGTAGGGATTTATTTTTCCACATGGATAACTCATGTCCTACAGTATCCTTTATCCTGTTTCTACATATGTGGATCTAGTCCGGGTTACTTAGTCTGATTTTTGTGGTTCTGTTTTCATTACAAGAATGGCATAGGCTGGGAGCCGGTGGCTCATGCCTGTAATCCTAGCTACTCAGGAGGCTGAGATCTGAGGATCGTGGTTCAAAGCTAGCCTGGGCAGGAAACTCCGTGAGACTCTTATCTCCAATAAACCACTAGAAAACTGGAAGTGGCACTGTGGCTCAAGCGGTAGAGTGCTTGCCTTGAGCTGAAGAGCGTGGTGACAGCACCCAAGCCCAGAGTTCAAGCCCCACAACCAACAACAACAACGACAAAAAAAGAATGTCATGGGTTTAGTTACCATAACTTTACAACATGTTAAGAGCATTATAAATGGTTTGGGAACAGTTAATCATGAGTTGACATGGCAGGTTGTGATTATGAATCTGTTAGACTTTTAAGGCCTGTCTGAGTTCAGAGAACCAAGTTCAAGGGCATTGAGTATTTGAGCTGTGAAGAGAAGGAAGGGCTTAGACTGAGATCGAGTAGACAGAAAAGTAATGTCCATAATGGAGCTCAACCATGTCCTGCCAGATGGATGGCGACTAGGGGGAGGTTATTTTATTTGGCGTGTGTGTGTGTGTGTGTGTG
This sequence comes from Dipodomys merriami, assembly GCF_024711535.1. NCBI lineage: Eukaryota > Metazoa > Chordata > Mammalia > Rodentia > Heteromyidae > Dipodomys > Dipodomys merriami. The sequence goes on along the minus strand of NW_027202782.1, from coordinate 2,607,741 downwards.
TGTGTGTGTGTGTGTGTGTGTGTGTGTGTGTGTGTGTGTGTGTGTGTGTGTGTGTGTGTGTGTGTGTGTGTGTGTGTGTGTGTGTGTGTGTGTGTGTAATTCTAAGATAAACTTTTCGTAAGCATAGCACATTTTTGTAATTCTAACTCTTGCCTCCTTTAGTGATGTTTTCCCTTCTCAAAGAATTGTTTAGATTGTAGGCAACAAATATCTTAACAGGGGAGGGAGTTATGCTGTAAGTCCCTGAAGGCAAAATGCAAGCAGGTGCCTTCCAAAAAGAAGTTGAAAGGGAATCACGTACAACTGCCTAGCTCAGTCTAACTAGCTTTGTGATCTTGCCCTAAGCAGGTAGCTGCTCTGGGCTTTTACTTCTCCCTGTCCAAAAGAATTCTAAACCTTGCTTTTAACTTGTTGTGAGAGTCTAGGGAGTTAATACCTGTGTATATTACCTGCTAATACCTTTGTTGTTCATGAATGACGCTTTTAGTTACTGTTTCCTAGAAGCCTTGCAGTTTTGCTTAGGAATACTGGCTTGTTCATTCTTTCCCTTGATGATTGAAAGTCTGTCCACTCTTCAGGTTCTTACTGCCATGTTCATCTTCCTGTTAAGGCTGAGTAGCACTCACCTTTGCATCTCTTTCATCTTCTAGTGAAATTTTCAGTGTCTGTTTTATCCTAGCCCCTTTCCAGCCCACTAAAGTGCCCAGAAAATTGCCAACCCTTTGAGGACAAGAGTATGTTTTACCTTTACATATCCCATAGTTTCTGCCTAGAAGAACACTGCAAAGTATAGGAAATCACATGGAAGCATTTGTATTCTGGACAGTGCAGGGATGAGCAGAATAGACACAATCTGGGTCTCCATATGACTTTATGGGTTCCATGGTTCTTGCTCATGTGCAGAATCCATTCTGACTAGGGTCCACATTTCATGATCAGGGTCCAGATTTCATGATCTAGTGTGTGACTGGAGGAGAGCCTACTGGGTAGCACCATGCCGTGGGGATGGGGGCTCCATCTTCTCCCCTATTTGTTGGCTTTGGGGCAGGCTGGCTGGATTTCCATCTGCAGGCTTGAGCCAGGCTGGAGTTACAGTGTGACAGGGGAGAGGCCCTAGAGTGGAACTCTGTTGTGATGGCATGATCCTGGTCTGAGGCCGTACTGAATGCCTCTGCTCTGAGAGGCCCCTCAGTGGAACCTCTACCTGCCCTCTACCCCTCGTACTTGGCCCGAGTCGAGGCTGCCCCACAGAACCTGGGGTCAGTGCTAATTGGTCTCCAGAGGTGCCTGTAAATTCACATAATGGCCATCTGGGCCTTGGGCCTCTGCCAGTGTCATCTACATTTTCATCAGGGAAGGTGGAGGACACTGGAAAAACCAGTTCGGGTGTGGACGGTGCGTTGTATGTCCTTTCAGGGAGTGCTGGACTCTTGGTTCAGGAGCCAGGAAATGTCTCTTAGAAAATCTACCTTTGGCAGAAAGTTAGATGAGTTGAATTAGTCAGCAAGTTCCTTTAACGAATCATGTTCTTCAAGCAGGCCGGTGAGGCAGGATGGGCTTGGGGTTTGCTGCTCTTCCCTGTGATGGGAAAGACACCCATCATAACCCCAGAGCAGTGCTGGGTCTTCTATTGGAGAAGCATTTGCTTGGGCATACCATAAGATAACTCCATGAAAGCCCAGAAGCGGACATGGCTGAGGGGGCCTGTTTGGGCTTGGCCATCGTTCTGTTCACCATTGTGTTGGTGAGCTCTTTGATGTCCACACCAGCTGAGTCACTGCTCACCTCTACAGCCCTTAGCATGCAATTGTTGTTCCTCAGATATTTGGATTGAATGGTTTAATTTCCTTTCTTTATCCATTTCATTAGTCATTGGCTTGTTTCCCATATCTGCTTTAACAAATGACTGCACGTGCCTTGACTGATCATGACAGAAGATGATTCTCTTACAGTCCAGGAAGCTGAAAAATCATGGAAAGACAGGCAGGGTGACACTGCTGTAGGAAACCTACAACTGGTGTGCCTTGTTTACTTTCTGGTGGCTGCAGGCATTCAAGATATAGTCTCTGTCTCCATGGTCACTTAGCATCCTCCTTTCCTCTGCCTTCACTATATTTCTAGTAGATTCTTCTCATTGGATTTAGGGCTCACAGGGATTATTCCTTAATAGCATCTCATCTTAGAACTCTTAATAGTATCTGTTAAGATTGCTTTTCCAGCTGAGTGTTGGTGACTTGGGACCATAATTGTGGCTATTCAGGAGGCTGAGATCTGAGGATCTCAGTTCAAAGCCAGCTCTGGAAGAAAAGTCCTTGCAACTCTTATCTGAGATTAACTAGTAAAAAGCTGAAAGTAGAGGTATGGCTCAAATGAGAGTGCCAGTCTTGAGTGAGCCACTCAAGACCGTGATTTGAGTTCAAGATCTCCCTGCCGTCCAAGTTTTGCCCTTCCCAACTTCCCAAATAAAAGGTCACACTCCCACTCTCCTGGATTTAGGACATCATTTTTATTTTCAGAGACCACCACTCAATCCACTGTAGGGGGAGAATCTAAGTATTTTTCTAGTCTGTTGCTTTTTCTTTTGGCAAGACCTGGGACTTGAACTCGGGGTCTGGGAACTGTCCCTGAGCTGCTTTTGCTCAAGGCTAGCACTCTACCACTTGAGCCATAGCACCACTTCTGGCTTTTTCTGCTTATGTGGTACTGAGGAATCAAACCCAGGGCTATATTCATGCTAGGCAAGAAATCTACCACTAAGCCACATTCCCAGCCCTAGTCAGTTGCCTTTTAAGCTATGCAATAATATGTTAGTTATTAGGTTTCTAAATTCATTGTTAGGAGCTTTTGTTTTACATATGTGTGTATAATTTTACTTTTTTATGGCTAGATTTTCCTTTTTTCTGTTGATTTCAGGTTCAGAAAATCCTTTCCTATGAAGTGTATAATAGGGAGCTAAAATAACATAATGTAAAGCTGCTTTTTAACATTGACCACTTAAAGCTGTACATGTTTGTCATGTACAACATTATGTTTGAAACGTGTACATATGTGATGATTAAGTCACACTAATAGTTGGGTGCTGGTGGCTTACACCTGTAAACCTAGCTACTCAGGAGGCTGAAATCTCAGGATAACCATCACAAGCTAGCAAGGGTTGAAAGGTAGTTTGTAAACTACTCAGAAAAAGTGGTGTTACGGCTCAAGTGGTAGAGTGGTTGAACACAAAGAGGTTCAGGAACAGTGTCCAGGCACTGAGTTCAGACTGACAAAAAAAAAAGTCACATTAATACATACATTGCCTCACATGTCAGCAAACTTCAGAATATAGTATGCTATTGTTAACTATTGTCATCATATTGAACTCAGTCTTCCTATCTGAATGAAGTTTCTATCCTCTCATCAGTATTTCCTCTTCTACCTTGACAAATTGATTATTTTATTTAATGGTAACTTATTTTGTTATTTGCCATAAGATGATGGTCTATACTTAAAAAAGAAGCAGCCTTTAAATGGATTAAAATTTCACACACCTGCATATGTATGAGAGACAGACAGACAGACAGATAGATAGATAGATAGATAGATAGATAGATAGATAGATAGATAGATAGATAGATAGAGGCAAAACCCAGGGAGATCTGAGTAGGATCTAGTTTTGTGAATTGTTTTGTGTTAGTGTCAAACCTCAGGTTGATAATGTATCATCATCACATTAGATGCCACCATTGAATTATATCTTCTTGTAAGTGTATAATTATTAAAAATAAAAAGGGTGCCAGGTGCTAGTGGCTCACACTTGTATATAGCTACTCAGGCAGGTGAGATCTGAAGATTGTGGTTCAATGACAGCCAGGCAGGTAAGTCCGTGAGGCTTGAAGTCAGGGCCTGGGTACTGTTTGCATGAGCCATGAGCACCCAGCTCTATTTATATTCTTGTGCCAGCTTATGTTGGTTATTTGTCACTGAATACAATCTCCACACCCTTTGAAATGCATGGAATTCTTTTAACTGGGAAAAATGCTTCTCATTTTGCCACTAGAGACAATGTTTAATGTCTTGGTTCCTTTACACCTGCTCTCAGGAATGGCACGGTTAGTTATTACTACTAACATGAATTTTAGTGGCTGTGCCCCCCATTGGAGATGTGCCCGTTTTAATGCTAACTGTATCTCTTTCTTTGGTAAATGTCAAGGTACTATCTCTGAGGGGGGAGGGGTCACATGGTATGTTCCTTGGGGTGACATAGGCCCCACCAAGCTGGATGGACAGTTGGGGGGGATGGATTAGTCTAGACTTTCTTCTGTAATACTCATCATGGCTTTGAGGCCTAGGTGGCCATAGAGGGTATTGAGAAGGCTGCTAGCTAGATGAGCCCCAAATTTGGACACTCAGAAACAGGATCTGTATCGTTAACCCTCTCCAGGTCAATCCTATGAAATCCGACTATTGGAGAACCGGAAGCTGGGAGACTTTCAAGATCTGAACACAAAATATGTGAAGGTCAGCCTTGGGCCCTGGGCCTCAGGTCCTGTTATATCCACCCGGATGAGGGGTGATGTGGGTGGAGGTGGGGAAAGACCTCAAAGGGAAAGGTGGGTTTAGCATCCTGTCCTGAGATTACACAGCACCAAGGGCCAGAATAACTTTGCTGATGAAACCAGATCTAAATAGACAGTTGCAGGTTCAAGCCTGGCTTCGCCACTTACTGAGCCTTTTTGAGCTTCAGTTTATTTGCTTATCTGCACAAAAGGGTCCATCCATCACATATGTGTCAAATCTTTTTTGTAATCCTGAAAATGATGGCATTCTTTATTCTTCCTATTTGTGGGTTCTAAGGAGAAAGCAATACATAGAATCAGATACCCAGAGGTGGAACTTGAGGTAGGTGGGGTCCCCTGGCTGAAGGTAGGTGAGGTCCCCTGGCCCTCCACTGAGATGTGTACCCCACACCTCCCTTACAGAGTATCATCCGTGTGGTTTTCCATGACCGCCGACTGCAGTACACAGAACACCAGCAGCTGGAAGGCTGGCGGTGGAGCAGGCCGGGGGACAGAATTCTGGACATTGGTGAGTCTCCTTGGCCAAGCCCAGCCTGAGGCAGCAGCCTTTATGGAGCTCTTTGTAGATGCCATATGGTAGACATCATATGAAGCTGGACACAGTGATACATGTCCATATTCCCAGCTCTCTTAAGAGGCATGAAGCAGGTGGCCCAAGGATTCAAGGGGTAGGTAGCCTGGGCTACCCAGAGACACCTTGTCTCAGAAAATTGAAGGAAGGAAGGAAGAAAGGAAAGAAGGAAAGAAAAAGAAAGAAAAGAAATGTTGAGGTTCTGACTAGCTATCATCTTCAGATGACTTTCAAGTCCTGCCTTCAAGGAGCTCTCTTTTTCTTTGAAAAACAAATTTCTACAGAGTATAAAGACCTCTTGTTAGAGAAGAATTCCAAGAAGGCTCTGTAGAAAAATACCAAGTTTGACTGGATTTTGATAATGGAAGTGGAATTTTGGGATTTGGGTACTAGACTACAGAGTTCATTGCAATCCCTTAAGATCAGATGCACCTTAGGAATCAGCCAGAATGGTAATGGGGTGTGTTACCCCCCTGGTGGCAGGGAACACTTCCAACAGGAAATCATGTACCATATTTCTGCAGCAAAATCAAATGACTGTTCACACAGAAAGGATAAAGTCTACAAAGAGCTTCACGGCAGTTCAAGTCAGGCTGTGTGCCAGGGGAGTTCAGCCAGACTTACCTTCCAGAGCTATTGGCATTGCAAATTGTGCAGGAATTTGGCCCTCTGTGGAGGATCCTTCTCTGAGTACTGGGAGAGGCTGACAATTGCACCTTTGTGTGTGTATGTGTGTGTACACAGATATTCCACTGTCTGTTGGTATCTTGGACCCCAGGGCCAGCCCGACCCAACTGAATGCAGTGGAGTTTTTGTGGGACCCTGCAAAGAGAGCATCTGCCTTCATTCAGGTGAGTGAGTGAGTGAGCTCTGGAGGCCAGCTTGCAGCTTCGCAAAAAACCAACCCATCCTGAAGGGTCTGGATGGTCTATTCTCTCTTGAAGGGAGTCTGGATGGTCTCCTGTTCTTTCTTGAAGGGAAGGTTGCTGAGGGAGAGAAGAGGAGTGTTAACTGCTCAGTCTCCAGCTAGCTGGGGAAGAACTTAGAATGCTGTAATATTCTGTTTGGATTTAGCTTACATAGAGAATTTATGAACTTTCTCCAGATCAGCATAAGTAATTAGAAAGTAGACATTTTCCCCATTATAGTTGTTATTCATTGAATGATAGTTTATTATGCATATCTACTGTTATCTCCCATTGTTAACAGGCTCCATGAGGTTGGGTGGTCAAGGGTATGGCTGTGGCCTTGTAGTAGGGCTCTGGGCTGCATTCTGGCTCTCTCTTTGAGTCACACTGTTTTTTTGTGGGTTTTTTTTGTGTGTGTGTGGATACTGAGACTTGAACTCAGGGCTTCCCATCCTTGCTTAGCTTTTCCACTCAAGGATGGTATTCTACGACTTGAACCACACACAGCTCTTCTCCTGGGTTTGTGCTACTAATTGGATATGATCTTATAGATTTTCTGCTCTGGCTGGCTTTGAACTTCTTTTTTTTTTTTTTGGGGGGGGGGGTCCGGTCGTGGGGCCTGAACTCTGGTCCTGGGTGCTGTCCCTCAGCTCAAGGCTAGCGCTCTACCACTTGAGCTACAGCGCCACTTCCGGCTTTTTTCTTTTTGCTTATGTGGTGCTGAGGAATCGAACCCAGGGCCTCGAGCATGCAAGGCAAGCGCTCTACCACTGAGCCACCTTCTCAGCCCTGGCTTTGAACTTCTATCCTCACATCTCAGCCTCCTGAGTAGCTAGGTGTGTGCCACCAGTGCTTAGCTTTCACTGTGTACTCTTGAGCAAGTTCCTCCTACCCCTATTTTGAGCTTCTGATTGTAATACTGAAGCCACCAACCCGATACCCATTCTATGGAATTCACTCAAGAAATTCCTTGTTTAAAAGTTACAATACTCTTTGTTGTTGTGTTGGTATTGGGATTTGAACTCAGAACCTTGCACTGGCTAGGCAAGTGCTTTACCCCTTGAGCCACGCATTGTCTTATAATATTTTTACTGTATAAAAATTATTATAATGGGGCTGGGAAGGTGGCTCAGTGGTAGAGTGCTTGCCTTGCATGCATGAGGCCCTGGGTTCGATTCCTCAGCACCACATAAGCAGAAAAAGCTGGAAGTGGTGCTGTGGCTCAAGTGGTAGAGTGCTAGCCTTGAGCTGAAAAGCTGAGGGACAGTGCCCAGGTCCAGAGTTCAGGCCCCATGACTGATCAAAACAATTACTATGTTTTAATTCATTGTAGTATATAGTAATGTATCTGCATCACACCTTCTATGAAGCAAGCACTTAACAGAGATGGAGCTGGTCCGAGCATTTTGGTCCTGCACCAGCCTTGCCTGAGGATGCCAGGATGGCAGAGTGGTTAGGGTTGTGCTGGGTTCCCTGCAGTCAAGTCTATGGGATCTGCCAAAGGAAGAGACCCTGGGTGAGAGGTGAGGCGGGGCTACTGAGGTCAATGGCCTGGATCAATGCTGAGAACATACCTAGATGGTCAGGCTGAGCCCCCTGAACCAAAGGGTCAGAGATGGGAGAATGTGTCTTTTGCAGGGAGAAGACCAGGGAGGCCCTTGGTGTGATGGAGTGGGCCATGTGTGAGGAACAGCGGGGAGGTGGAAGAAGGGAGGGACACCTCTATGTGGAGAGGAACCAGGGAGTGGGGCACACATCTGACTACCCACAAAATGCTCCCCTCCCAGGTGCACTGTATCAGCACAGAGTTCACCCCAAGGAAGCACGGGGGCGAGAAGGGAGTGCCTTTTCGAGTACAGATCGACACATTTAAGCAGAACGAGAATGGCGAGTACACGGAGCATTTGCACTCAGCCAGCTGCCAGATCAAGGTGTTCAAGGTGAGACCCTCCTTCCCGGGCCGTCAACCGCATCTGCCTGCAGTGATGCCACGAGGAGGTTGCCCCCTGCCCTTGCTCAGAGAGGCCAGCTAAAAACACAGCACCTTCAAGGAAAAACAAACAAAAAAACACACCAAAAAAACAAAATGAAAGCTTCTCAACACTCCCGAGTCTATTAATCAAAGAAACATTCTCAGAGGTTCCTTATGTCTGTCCTTTCCTGCTTCCTGTCTTGTACCTCTTGTCTCTGCCTTTTATCTCTGGTTAGTTCCTGAAAATGGTAGGCAACATTCCAGCTGTTTCCCATGCGCCCTTGGGGGGGATATGTCATTCTCCTCACATAGGGCTGCCCGGTGCCGGCAGCCAGCCCTGTTCTCTGCAGGTCTAACCTGCCTTGTTTATCTGGGTGTCTCCCGCAGATGCTTGCAGAGTGGGAGGTGGAGCCACCTCCACAGGAATTGTTTTGAATGACAGCCCCAGGGCCCATTGGGTAGCCTAGGTCAGTTTGAAACCCACTGAAAACTTCTGCCTATGGCATCTGGGAAGACAATAGCAGGTCATTTCAGACAGGAGCATTAGAGAGACCACTGGGCTGTGTTGGTGGACCTGTACAGGGATGATTGCAAATATAAACAAACGTCCACAGGGAGACAAACCATAAACTGTGTGGGCATGGGGTCTGGTATTCTGAGCCCTAGCAGGGGTTTGGGCAAGGCACCATCTCAGCAGCTTTGGGGGAGGAAGCAAGAATGGTGTCTGCTCTAAGGATCCTGCAATGAGAGATCTGATTCCTGAGGATTGTGGACAGAGGACTCCATGGGCCTGGCAGTACTCTGGACTAGGCCACCCTAGTCCCTCACCAATGCTGGCCCTGGGTGGAGAGAGACAAGAGACAGAGAGAGAGAGAGAGAGAGAGACTGGGATTTTTGCATGTCTTTTTTGCCCTTTAAAACCTGGGATGTAAGAGATCAGAAAGGAAGAGAGATCAGAAAGGAAGGGGGAAAGGGGTCAGGGAAGCTGGACTTCCCTGTTATATTTGCTTCCTTAAAAGTACAAACAGGGATAGGATTGGTACCAGTGACTCATACTTGTGATCCTAGCTACTCATGAAGCTGCGATATGATATTATGGTTGGTTCAAATCCACCCTGGGCAGGAAATTCTGTAAGATCTTATCTCCAATTAACTACCAAAATGGAAAAAGGAACTGCCAAAAGTAGAGGTGTGACTCAAGTGATAGAGTGTGTCAACCTTGAGCAGAAAAAATTGAAGGGATAGTGCCCAGGCCCTGAGTTCAAAAGCCAGTACCAGCACAAACAAACCTGTGCACATGATTAAGTAATTACTTGAGCCCAGGACTTTACACCAACTTGGGCATTATAGTGAAATTTTGTCTCAAATATCAACCAAACCTACCCCCCCCCCCAACTCTAAACATTGATTATCTGACAATGTGTCTCACTAGATAGTGATGTCACTGGTCCACATTTCTGGAGGTTCTGAGTTCATCTCCTTGCCTTGTCCAGCCTCTAGTGATGTTCCATTCCTTGGCCCTTCCCCCTGTCTTCAAAGCAGAAAGTTCTTCCTCATCCTTCTGGCACTGTCCTGACCCTTGCTCCTTCTCTCCATTTTTCAGAGTCCTGTGATTACATGGAGCTGCTCAGATAATCAGAATCACTTTCCTATTTGTGGCTCAGAGTTAGTCCAGTCACCCAGAGAAATCACCCTAAGTCTTCCAGTGCAGCAGCTCCCTTCCTTGCTTAGCACATCAGTTTTAGTCCATCATTCTCCGGTGTGCCGTGGGGATGAGACACGCTGGATATTAGAAGAGAGGGGAGGGTCTTTGCCCTGTGGAGTACCCCTTCTTTCCCCCAGTTGCCTCTAGCTCCCTTTCTCCATGCCAGAATCTTGACCATGAGGGTCCTGCTCCCAGGTGGGAAGTTGCCTTATCTGAATGCCCCCAAAGAAAGCATTGGTATACCCTTTGGGGAGGAGCAGCCCCTGATTTCCCAGAATTGGCCTTTCAGGATGTCCTAGGAGGTATGCATTCACCCATTTGCCCCACTCATAAAAGCAGATGACAGAGGTGTTTTTGCACCAGATCAAGCTGACCCAAAGTATCCTCCCCCTTCTCTTCTGTCCCAGTCACCCCTCTGAGTTACTGAGAGCTCCGATGGGGTGGCACCACACCCTGTATAGCTCTGTATGAGGTGCCAGAGTCCCTGAAAGAAGAGACCAGCTCTGCTCTGACCACCCAGGTTCACAAAGGCTTCATGAGGACAAGAGCTGTGCCCCCATATGCAGGCTTGGCCCTTATCTGACTATAACCCTTTTAGCATGGGTTTCAGGGCAGGGAGGCAGGGCCACCTGAGGGCCAGGAGCTTGGAGGTGGAGCAGGGAGACCAGGTATGGTTGCAAACCTAGGCTCCTGGCAGCTTCCTTGGAACCATGTCTGGCTGTCACACTGTTCACTGCCACTGGTCTGTTCCGTATGTACTCCTGTACCCTTACCTTCCACAGGTATTACCACAAGAGATCATCTCCCTAAAAACCTTTGGGCTGGAAACCAAAAGCTGTCACCAGAGGAAATGAACCCCATCCCCCCTTCAAGGAGCCACAGAGCCTATGCTAATCCTTTGTGTTTCCTGTGAATCACATGTGCTTAGTAGATCAGCCCTCAGCCCCCAATTGGTAAAGAGGGAATAATAGTGTCTGTGAGGCCTGGGGCTGGGCACTCAGGAGGCTGGGGCCAAGCATCCAGGACTGGGGCCTTCTATTGTAACTGAGTCACCTGGGGTCTTCCCCCTGAGGTCCCCTTCCCTTGTTCTGTATGTGGAATGGGAGCTGGGGAATAGGTATACCTCCTCAGAGTTGGAGCTAAAGGAGTCTTCACCAGCTGTGTGCAGTGGCATAGGCCTGTGATCTCAACATTGGTGGTTGAGATCATAACCTGATGCAGGAGAATTTGAAATTTGATGCTAGTCTTGAGTATACAATGAGTTATGGGCCTGCTTGAGCTGCATAGCATAGCTGTCTCAAAAAACAGAAACACCAAACAATAAAAGAGGTCTTCAGCAAATGGCCAGCATTTCAGAGAACATGAACCCTTGACCAGAAGTCCAACTGTTTTTTCCTTTTGCTGTCCAGTGGCTGCCCTAGGAACAAGTACATTATGGTTTGTCCCACAGCCCCTATCCATGAGTAAGTGGCCATCAGTAGCAATCTTTTCCAGATACTTCCCAATGAGCCCCAAGGGCCAGGTTCTGAGTTCCCTCTGTTGAGAAGTCATAGACACATGCTAGTGTATGGAAATGGTGCTGCCCCATCTGGGCCATCCCGCCTCTGCTTTGGGGTTTCAGGGCAAGGCAGGGAGCCTGTAGGCCTGAGGTCTTTCTCCAGTAGCCACCCTGGATTTTTGTGGACTAAGTGGACCCTGTGCTGTGTGCTTATAGCCAAAGGGAGCTGACCGGAAACAGAAGACTGACCGGGAGAAGATGGAGAAAAGAACTGCTCAAGAGAAGGAGAAATACCAGCCATCCTATGAAACCACCATCCTCACAGAGGTGAGCACAGGGACGGGGCTGAGCCGCCAGCCCAGCAGGGCCAGGTGGGGTGCTGGCTGTACAGTCTTGGAAGGTCACCCAGGTGGGTAAATGGGTAAACGTCTCCTTTTCAGTGTGCACCCTGTGTGTGTTGCTCCCTGCCCACTTGAGACTTAGAGGCAGTTCAGATGTCACTCTGAGCGCTCCACTGCCCTTCACTGTGTATGCTCCTTTCTCAAAATTTGAACACTTGCATTATTTTGAAAATATTCATTTCACATGGTTCAGATTTCCAGAGTGTACAAGCAGAAGTATTCTCCCATTTCTCCCTCCTTCCTTCCAGGTGCCTCTGGTTCTAGGCAGATGCAATCTGCCTTACTTTCTCTGCACAACGGGCAGATATACACACTTTGTCCTTCTCCTGTGTTTGTGGCCATAGTGCGCACACATGTACTCCTCGGTCCTGTGCTTTTGCATTAAAGAGCTTCTGGGGTATCTGTTTTCAATCCCTTCATGAACAGTTTGCTAGTGTTCAAGTGGTACCAGGAATAACTGACTGTGAAGATCCACACAAGACAACTATATGTGCAAAAGGCCCCTTTTTGGAGTAGGAGGAGGCCTGCGTGGCAGTGTATAATGAAGGCTCTTAAAATGTGTGTGTGTGTGTGTGTGTGTGTGTGTGTGTGTGTATGTGTGTGTATGTGCGCACGTGTGCGCGCACAAACCTATATGACAAAGAACCAATCCAGAGCCTCATGTAGGTTAGGCAGCTGCTCCACTAGTGAGTGACACTCTCAATCTCACTCCTGAGATTTTGCTGCTGGGGTGGATCTTGATGTTCATTTTCTCTGATGCCCAACACCTTGGCTGTCTGCTGCAGCCATTCTCAAGTCCCGGGGTACTGATGAGGTGCTCGCTGTCACAGACCTCTTATTTCTCTTGTTCTGGGTCACAGCTGGTTTCCTCACTTCTACTGGGCTCTGTTTTCTTTAAACAATAATTCCACACTGTATCCTGCAATGGGTCACCTATGTGGTGTTGGTATTTTGTGCATTGAATAATTGGACTTAGAAGATGTGGGCAAGACCTGTGCTGGCTGTGAGAATTGAGGCTGAGTTTAGAATAATGTTTGGGCATAGACTGTCCAAGAAGAAGATGGCTGGGCATTGGTTGTGCACATGCAGGCATGTCCATGTATGTAAAAGCCATATGCACATGAGTGTTTACAATAAAATAAGACAGCATAAAAACTAACACAGTGCCCTTCAGTGTATTGGCATTTTTCTGCCTGAAGGTAATTGTAATGGTGGCCAAGTGGCCTGACATAGGAAGAGCCCTGCTCTCGAGCCAGCAGAGCAGCAGAATCCACCATGGGTTAGGACTCCATTTCTTCCCATGGCTGGTCCCTGCTGTGCTGGTGCCATTGCTGGGGGTGTCCTCTGCCTAGTGACATGTTCCTCTTCCTGGCTGAGCCTTTGCTTCTCAGCTCTTTTGCTGGCTCTAGTGCTGGTGAGCTTCATGCCACCACCACAGCTGCACAGCCATCATCACAGAGCCTTGTATTTGGTGGAAAGCCCTCGGCCATGACCTTGAGAGGTGTGGGTCCCCCTTCTATCAGCTCATCAGCGTTCCTGGGGCCAGAGGATTTAGCATCAACAAATTCCAGCCCAAACCTACAGCAGTTAAATATTTACCAAGCTTGGAAAGTTTCAGATCTGCCCTCTCCAGCATGGAAGGGAAGAAGTACAGCTCTGGAGCGCTTACCTCCCGTAGCAGGCAAGGCCTGCGGGTCTGGGCTCCTTGGGTAACTCCTGAATGTCTCATTTTTTACTTCCAAACTGGAAGTTCCTTGAGGCTTACAGTATGTGTGTTTCTGTGTCTGCAGAAGCGCGCACACACAGGCGCGCGCGCGCGCACACACACACACACACACACACACACACTCACACACACACACACGCTGGAAGGAGCTGCTCTTGATAAACTGCAAGCGTAACTCCTACCTGACAGGTGCCCCTATATGAAGTTTGATTTTTTTTTTGTTATTTTTTAGCACTGAATTTTACTGTTTATGTTTTGTCTTCAGAAATTGCCTATTCTCTCTATAACAGTCATTTACATACATTTTTCTGTGCTAGGAAAATCTATTTATGAGCAATGGGCCTGTTTTGATTTTTTTGATTTTCCTCTTCGCTTGTTATCTCAGGAATCACAAGATTGCGTTTGTTTCCCTTTTTTGTTTGATTACCTGGAAACTCAAGAAAATAGACTCTTTTCACCATTTACCTGCACCAGGATACCTTCTTTAGATCTCTGCAATATTGGGGTTTCCCTTCCTGTGACTTTATTAACCCTTCTAGTTGTGGTTCATTGCAGAAACTCAGTAAATGTTTGCTTCTTGGGGCCTGAGGAGCGAAGGCCAGAGCTTCTGCATCCTCTAGCTCATCCTGAGGACTACTGCCAGCTTGTTACATTGTCTTGTCTCTCTTCCCACAGTGCTCTCCGTGGCCAGATGTGGCCTACCAGGCGAACAGTGCCCCGTCCCCAAGCTACAATGGTTCTCCCAACAGCTTTGGTCTTGGCGAAGGGTATGTCCAACCACCATTCTTTTGGGGTCCTTGTGTAGGTCCTTTTCTTGATCTTCATACAGCATCTGGCAACTATCTGGGTTTCAGTGTGACAGTTGCAGCCATATTTAACCCCCACACTCTAGGGATCGAGTCTGGGGTCCTGTTGGACAAGTTCTACCCCTAAGCTACTGGGCCAGTCCTTGATTTTTTTTTTTTTGATGACAGGTTCTCACTGTAGCCCAGCCTGGCCTTGAACCAGAGATCTCTTGCCTCATCCTCCTAGGCCCATGACAAAACTGAGGTTCTTGGGGTGGGATGGTGGCTGAGAGAAATTCTGGCCAAGTACCTTTAACAAGTAAGCACAGAAGCTGAGTGGATTTTGGCTTTCTTGTCCCGGTGGAGTAGAGAATTTTCTCATGAGTGAATAAGCAAGGTTGCCCATGAACTTGATTTTACCAAGATAAAGTCTTCCCAGGAAAGTGAAAGAGAAATAGGGAAAGGATCATATTTAGATCCAGCAAACCTACTGTTTTTGTTGGCTTTATTTTGTTTTTGACCCAGAGTCTCACTGTATATAACCCAGGCTGGCCTCAAACTCATAGTTCATTTGCCTCAGCTTCTAGACTGTTGAGATTATAAGACATGCGCCCAAGCATCCAGCTCACACCTAATCTTAAGTGTCCACCATTTTGGGGGGTGATTTTTTACATCTCTCTGAAACTGGGAATGAGATCCCACAGGATCAAGAGGAATGAGCCTACAATATCTATACTCTGTAGAGAATTGAAGGACATCCAGTGTTGTTGATGGCTGGCACAAAAGTCATCTCTGCCAGAGTCTTTATTTTTGTTTTTTATGGTATCTACAAAACATAACATTTACCATTTCCATCATGTTTAAGTATACTCTATAATGGCAGTAGCTATGTTCCCACTATTGTGTAAAACTATCACCTCCTCTATCCAGTAGGGCCATTTCTCTCTTTCTCTCTCCCCACCTTTGCCCACCCCCTCCCATTTGTACTGGTACTGGGGCTTGAGGTACACAAGATCAAGGCCTCCTCCTCTTATTTAGCTTTTTCAACTCAGGGCTGGCATTTGACCATTTGAGCCATAGCTCCATTTCTGGCTTTTGCTGATTCATTGGAGATGAGAGTCTCACAGACCTTTCTGCTCTATGACTTCAAACTGTGATCCTTAGAACTCAGCCTCCTGAGTAGCTAGGATTTCAGGCATGAGCCATCAACCCCTGGCTAGAAGATCTTTATCTTAAAAGAGCAGGTGCATGGGTCTTGTCCTTCCTGAGTTAGTGCTTAAGGAATGTCATGTGTTTCCTTTCCCTATTGGCATAACCCAGATGGTATTGTCTGATGCCAATCTGTGGATACCCAGTGTATTCCCCATGGCCCTCCTGTTTTCAGGAAAGATTTGCTGATGACTTTGGTTTGATTGCAGCTATTCAGGCCTTGAGCTATGGAGAGGAGAAGGACTTGGGGCCCAAAGTCAGCCCACCTACCCTTGGACTGGGGCTTGGGATGGAAACTCCCAGTGGGAAGTGATCTGCTCACAGCAGGGGTTACATCATGTGGTTGCTGCTAAGTGCTGGGGTATAGGAGTTGTTGGCTAGGACCATGTCACATACCAGAAACTGTCCACACTGGTGTGTTTGCTGTGAATTTTGAGGGAATGGACAGTGTCTACTGCTCATTATGAGCTCTCAAATCATTTCGTTTAAAACAAGTCTCATACCTGACAAGATGTAGGATCCCTGACTGTCCCCAGAAACTCTCCACCCTCATCGCCTGTCCATCTTCTGTTACAGCAACAGTTCACCAACCCACCCAGTGGAGGCCCTTCCCATGGGCAGTGATGTAAGTGTGTGCCGGGCTCTGGGGCTGGCGGTTCCCCTCGGCTGCAGGCAGCTTCTCAAGGCTTCATCTCTTTCCCGCAGCACTTGCTCCCATCCGCCTCCATCCAGGATGCCCAGCAATGGCTGCACCGGAACAGGTTCTCACAGTTCTGTCGGCTCTTCGCCAGCTTCTCGGGTGAGCATCTCTCAATAAAACCCCACAAGCATCTAGGAAGTACTTAGCAAGACCACCTGCTGCCCTGTCCACAGCTCTGTGGAGCTGTCTTGGGGAGCAGGAGACCCACAGTAGTGTGAGATCCCTCTCTCGCTATGCTGACACTGTGTCAAATGCTAGAGATATGAAATGCCACAGGCCAAAAATGCTGCCCCTCTGAGTCCCAGTCAGGTGACTTTAGAGGGACTGTTTGGGTGACTTGAATTCAGATGCCCTCACCTGTGGGCACAGATGGTCCTTGCTTACCCAGGAAGGGTCTTCTTAACCAATCAGGGAGATGTGTGCTCAACACACCTTCTTACTGAACATTTACCACTGAAACACTGCTTTGTCACCCTGTCTCCAGAGCCATAGCCTGAGATTTATATGTGAAGCCAGAGGAGAGGCAGGATAGTTCCTTCTCCCTTAAGGCTCTGACGTTGGTTGGTGGCCCTTGGACAGAAGTCCTGAGCTGGGTACAAAGGTACAGTGAGCAGTGAGCCTTGCCACCAAGCAGCTCATCCTGGAGTGACCGGGAGTAAAGGTCCAGCCCAGACCAGCAGAGCAGCTTCCAGAGCCATCTATGGAGTGAGCAAGAGCGGTGTGCGCTCCTCCCCCAGATCAGCCCTTCAGAGCCTTCCTGGTGTTAGGGGTATAAGCACAGAAACAATCAATGAATGGAATTGCCTGTTCTCAGTGGCCTGTCCTCAGAGATTGGAGCTTTTGAGTCAGTTCAAAAGCATGAACTGGCATGGGGGTGGGGATGGTCAGGGAAGGACCCTGACCTGCACTCAGGGGGTGGGAGGAGGTTTTCTGAGGTGTCCTTGAGCAAAGGCTAGAAAGAAGGGAGGGAGGGATAAGAGGGCTTTGGGGAAGAGCTTTCCAAGCAGAGAGAAAGTAGAGGCCAAAAGGTGGGTGGGTGCTTGGTGTGGTCAGATGATCCAGGGGATTGAGAGTAGAGGCAATGAGATCAGAGAGGCCATGGGGAGCATAGGCCAACTGAAGGCCTAGTAGAATAGTGGGAGGACTTTGGCTTTTATTCCCAATAGAAAGGGAAGCCATTGTACTCGTGGAATTGTACCTAAGACAATGTCTAACTGTGGAGAGCTTTCCTAGGCATTGGGATCTGGGGATCGGGGCACTTGGTCTTTAAGAAAGGCAGCTCCCTGCCACTCCCCGCCCCCGCCCCAATCCCCTCTGACTTCACATTGTACTGACTTTCTAACTCTCCTCTGACTCTGGATGTAGCCACTTTTCTCTGTCCCTTAAAATATGGGGTGGGGGGCTTGGTGTGGGTGACTCATGCCTATAATCGTAGCTACTCAGGAAGCTGAGATCTGAGAGTAGAGCTTTGAAGCCAGCCCAGGCAGGAAAGTCCCTGGGACTCTTATCGCCAATTAAACAGCAAAAAGCTGGAAGCAAAGGGCACAATTCCTATGTGCATCTGATCATACAAAATACTATTTATCAAAGTGAACTCCAGGAAATGGAGGCAAGAGATTTTGTTTCTTTGTTGTTTTAATTTTTTTTTGTCTGTTTGTTCATTCATAGGTTTTTGGGAGAGTAAGGTGGGGCACAGAAATGGAAGGACAAAGGGTGAACAAATAGAGAAGTGGTACTCACTAGACACTATGTGGAAAAATGAACTATACAACTTGTGGATGGGGATGGGAGGGAAAACTGGGAGAGAATGAGGGAGGGAGTGACATTGTTCAAAAAGAAATATACTCGGGCTGGGAAGGTGGCTCAGTGGTAGAGCGCTTGCCTTGCATACCTGAGGCCCTGGGTTCAATTCCCCAGCACCACATAAGCACGAAGAAAAAAGCTGGAAGTGGTGCTATGGCTCAAATGGTAGAGCTCTAGTCTTGAGCTGAAGAGCTGAGGAACAGCGCCCAGGCCCAGAGTTCAGGTCCCACGACCGGACCCCCCCCCAAAAAAAAAAAAAAAACAAACACCAAAAACCAAATATACTCTTTACCTGACTTCTGCAACTGTAACCCCTTTGTACATCACCTTTATAATAACAAACAATTAAAAATAAAAAAGCTGGAAGTAGAGCCATGGCTCAAATGGTTATCATTTTTGTTAACTTTGAGCAAAATAACTAAGGGACAGTACCCGTACCAATAAAACAAGCCAACAAATAAGTAAATTGGGGATAGGAGTGTGTGTGTGTTGTGTGGTTATAGCACATTGGGAATTTTTGGACAGTAACTGCTAGAGCCAAACTACATATCCAGCAGATTTGCCACATGTATGATTAAACCATGCAGGAGAATTTTCTGGAGCCTGTTTGCACCAGCTCCAAGATGAGAAGTACTCCGAGTCTTTTCAGCAGAGTAGATGCATGGATTGTAGTATATTCATGCAACATGGCATACCTTATAAGGGGCATGACCACTTTAACTTCATTATATGCAAACAAGCCCTGAAACAGGTTATAGAAGGAGAGAGCTAGCCCTTACCAAGTTCCCACCATTTAGGTCCATTTCCCTAAACATCAGAGTTGAAGCAAAGTTTGTCTGCACCAGTATGGAGTTAGGGCAGTAGTTCTCCAGGAAGGGTGGGTTGGAGGGAGGTGGGGCTGCCACAAAAGGTCTTAGGAGGCTCATAATGTCCCATCCCTTGGTCTCTGAGTTCCCAAGATGTATTTGAATGGTCAGCCTCCACTGGACTGTGCACTTCTACACAGAGACATGCACATGTAATTACTACCCCCCTGCTGATAAAATCTATGTACCTTGATTAATGCCAGTGGAAAGCACAGAGGGAGGGCCTTTTATGAGTACTAGGTCTAGCTTCTGACATCTCATGGGCTATGATCTCTTGGAATTATCGAGCTCTTTGCTGTTCCTGTTTGTGGAGTATCTAATGTCCACCAGGGGTGAGACTGGCTCTTTCTCATTCCCTACTCTTGATATGAGTCTGCAGGTGCTCAGGAATGGAGCCCTTCCTCTCTGTGTGTCCCACGTAACTGGGTGGCCATCTCCCTGCCTAGGTGCTGACTTGCTTAAGATGTCCAGAGATGACTTGGTCCAGGTCTGTGGCCCTGCAGATGGGATCCGGCTCTTCAATGCCATCAAAGGCAGGTGAGTTGGTTTTTCAGAGAAGCCAACTGGAGGCTGGGGCTTGGCTATATGTGGCAGACAGCTTCTATCCATCTCAGCTGTGCACTGCAGGTGGGCTGGTTAGTAGAGACTGAGTGATGGGACTTTTTCTGCAATGTGGGGGCAAAAAGGTGTCAGGCAGGGGCAGGAGAGTGAGGTGCTGTGTGACTCCTCTCTCTTCTGTTTGATCAGAACGTCTGACTCTCCACCCTTAGCCTCTGGAATGCTTGGAAGATCTTAGATCAGAGCTGCCTCCTTCCAGAGAGCATATCAGGACAGTGCTGTCCATGGAACTTAATGCCCAGTGGGAGTGTTCTGCTGCTATGCTAACCAGTCCAAGAGCCCACATCCATAGTGGGGAAGGGCCCTGGAGCTAATGTGACAATCAGATTGACTTTTACCTTTAATTTTATTTAGCTTTGATGTTTATTTTCCTGCTATGAGAAATTGAACCCAAGTCTTGTGCTGCCATGCATGTGCTATGCCTCTTAGCTACAACCCCAGCCCCTAAGTTAAAATTTAGTAGCCACACACAACACAAGAACATGTCTTTTTTTGGCCGATCGAGGGGCCTGAACTCTGGGCCTGGGCACTGTCCCTGCGCACTAGCCTCCCCAAGGCTAGTGCTCTATCACTTAAGCCACAGTGCCACTTCCGGCTTTTTATGCTTATGTGGTGCTGAGGAATCAAACCCAGGGCCTCATGTCTGCAAGGCAAGCATTCTACCACTGAGCCATCTCCCCAGCCCTAAGAGCATGTCTTAAAAGTTCTGCAACAGTGGAAAATTCTCCTCTTTCTTTTTCTTTTTCTAGTACTGGGGTGTGAACTCAGGGCCTTGTACTCTTGTTTAGCTTTTTTGTTCATGGTTGGCACTCTACCACTTAAGTCAGACCTGTACTCTTGGCTTTTTGCTGGGTAACTGGAGATGAGTCTTGTGGATTTGGATGCATGGCTGGCTTCAAACCATGATTCTCAGATCTCAGGCTCCTGAGAATCTAGGATTACAGGTATGAGCACCTGGTACTCCACTGAGCCTCAGTTTCTCCATCTGTGCTATGTGGGTAAACATAACTGCCTGGAAGGCTCTTTCTTGTAGAAACTAGAATGTCTGTCCATCACGCTTACACCAGATAACCTGTATCAAGACAGGAAAATTGACCTGAACTGGATTCTTTCTCCTTTCATCCTTCCATGAAACTCAGTCTGCATCTCTACCTTTCATCTCTCTCCTTAGGTCCTACTCACTTCAGGTTCCCCTCTGTGTTCTGGAATATTCTAGCACAATGGAGCTTGGTGCATCACACCTGCTAATTATTTCCTTCCTCCTGCCAGGAATGTGAGGCCAAAGATGACCATCTATGTCTGTCAGGAGCTGGAGCAGAACCGAGTGCCCCTGCAGCAGAAGCGGGATGGCAGTGGAGAAAGTGGCCTGTGTGGTGAGTTGTGGGAACAGAGCCAGCTCCCAAGCCTAGGGACACTGCAGCCTACCTCCCAAGCCCCGCCCCACCTAGTGCTTCCCTGGGAATGTTCAGGCCCTGTGCCCATCTAGCTTCAAACCTTGATTCTATATTTCAGCCTCCTGAGTAGTAAGATTACAGACATGAGCCACTAGCAGGGGCTTGTGCTTCCTTTTTTTTTTTTTTAGTCTGTTGTGGGGCTTGAATTCAGGGCCTGGCCACTGTCCCTGAACAAGCCACAGCTCCACTTCTGGCTTTCTAGTATCTCACAGACTTTCCTGCCTGGGCTGGCTTTGAATGGCAATCCTCAGATCTCAGCCTCCTGAATAGTTAGGATTATAGGTGTGAGCCACTAGCACCAGCTTGTTAACTTTTGAGGAACCTGAGTTCCCCCTATAATAGAACAATAGTGGCAGGTGTGATGATACACTCCTATAACCTTAGCTACTCAGGAGGTTGAGACAATATGATAAAGATCTGAGCCAGCCCAGTCAAAAATTAGCCATATCCTGTCTGAAAAACAAAAGCAAAAACAAAGGTCTGGAGTGTAGCTCAAATGTAGAGTGCCAGCCTAGCAAACTGAGGCCTGGAGTTCAAACATAGTACTCCCTCCACCCCTAAAAAAATAGAGTAAGCCACTCTGGTTGTCCCAGGAGTTTGCCTGGTGGATTTAGGTGTTGTTAATGGAAGCATATGCAGGTATTCTGACTTGCTGACAGTATAAGACCCCTCCTGCAACTTCCCCTTTCCCTTTGGGGTCACAGTGCTAAGTTGATTTGTGTCAGGGAAGGACCAGACCTGTTCCCTTCTGTCATTGAGTAATGATTGTTTTAAATATTCCCCTCTCACCTGAAGCTGTTCAATAACTCGTTTAGACAGTGGGAAAATGGGAAAGTCAACACAGGCCTTCTCTACTCCCTCCTAAGCAGGGTGCACATTTGGCTACACATCAGAATCATGGGATGCTCCTCCAGCCTCCACCTCCCACTGGGGGATCCTGGCCTGGGAAGTGTGTCCAGGGAACACTGGAAGTGCTCAAGAGAGACAGAAACAGGAATGAGGAGTCAGGGTCTGACATGTGCACTAGGAAATGAGTTGGGAGGTAGAGGGACAGAGAGAGGTAGGCTCATGCTAGTTTAATGACCATCTGAGAAGAAGGTGCTTGTTCTGCCCTTGTCCAGTGTACCAAGCCATCTTTTTGGAAGAGCTTACCACCTTGGAGCTGATTGAGAAGATTGCCAACCTGTACAGCATCCCCCCCCAACACATCCATCGGGTCTACTGGCAGGGTCCCACGGGCATCCACGTGGTGGTGAGCAATGAGGTGAGGGTGCCACGATGGGGACTTTGGCCTTCTGGGAGGAGCCCCCCACCCCCATGACCTAACTTCCTCCCACTAAGCCCACACCATCAAGGTTCCATACCTGGTCAACAGTGACCAAGCCATTAACACATGGGCTTTTAGTGAACATTCAGAATCCATGGTATAACAAGAACTTCCTGTGTTTGGGCTGCTACAGCTGCCTGGGAGGCAGAGTCCTGAGACCACATGGGGTCTGAGTAGCTGCTGAATAGCTGCTCCTTGCCCTGCTGTTTGCTGCCTGCCTTGCAGGACCTGGCTTTTAGTGTGCTCAGTCATGTTGGTGGAAGTCAGGAAATGGTGCACCCCTAAAGTGGACAAGGTAGGGACCGGATGGAGTTGGGTGAAGGAGCAACTGTGGCTCATGGAAGATGACGGCAAGGCCTCTGCTAAGTGGTGAAGGTGTCCCAGTGCACAGGCCTGTGTAGGGCCCAAGTAGTTACCAGTGAAGGGCTGAGAAAGTGAGTGGGGCCCTACTGAATCTATGTCTGCTGATGGCTGACCAGCTTAGGTTTTCCTTTCATGTTATAGAAAAGATGCTTTTAAGCTCGTTACATCCTGTTTCTTCCTCCCAACTGACTTTTTTGGTGTGTGTGGGGGGGGGGTAGTTTGTTAGATATGACATTAGATATGGACATTTCTGCCTGGACTGGCTTTGAACTGTAATCCTCTGATCTCAGCCTCTTGAGTAGCTAGGAATACAAGTGTGAGTCACTAGCACTTAGCCAGCTTACTGGATCAGATTCCTGGGACAATCAACTTGTGAAGACAAAAGGCTTATTTTATCTCACACTTTCCAAGTTTTCAGTCCATGGGTGTGTGTGTGTGTGTGTGTGTGTGTGTGTGTGTGTGTGTGTGTGTGTGTGTGTGTGTGTGTGTGTGTGTGTGTGTGTGTGTGTGTGTGTGTGTGTGTGTGTGTGTGTGTGTGTGTGTGTGTGTGTGTGTGTGTGTAGACAAAAGGCTTATTTTATCTCACACTTTCCAAGTTTTCAGTCCATGTGTGTGTGTGTGTGTGTGTGTGTGTGTGTGTGTGTGTGAAGACAAAAGGCTTATTTTATCTCACACTTTGCAAGTTTTCAGTCCATGTGTGTGTGTGTGTGTGTGTGTGTGTGTGTATGTGTGTGTGTGTGTTTTCCCATTGTTCTTTTCAAGGACACTCTGCCATTGACCTAACAGCCTCCCATTAGGCCCTAACTCTTAAAGGTTCTTCTATTTTCTGAAACCCCAACCTGCAACATGAGGACCTCTAGGGGAAAGTAAAGATCCCAACTGTAGCAAGTGCTTACTATGCTCTGGTTCCTGCCTTATGTGGACATACAGCAACTCTATTATTCAATCCTGAATGTCTCTAGTAGTTGAGGTAGTTGAAGTTACCCCATCTCACAAATAGGAAACTGAGGCACAGAGAGACTAATTGCCCCAGGTGACACATCTAGTAAGAGGTAGAACTGTGTTGAGAACTCAGGTGACCTAGCTGCCAAGCTTGAGATTGGAGCAAGTATGGTATCCAATAGGATCTATTGAAATAAGAGCTATGTTAGTGGGTACAGTAGTAGTCTCCTGAGCCCCCAGCTATCCCCAACCAGCTTCTATGAGTCCTGAAATCCATGGTGTAGAGGATAATGGAGGAAAATGGTGGCTAGTAAAGTAGAGAAACTATGGGCTTTAGGGTTTGGACTGGAATCCCTGTCCAGAGCTATCTCCTGGTAGTGGAACAATCTCAGGGAAATGTGGATGACCTCAGTTTCTGCATTAGCAGAGTGGGGGTGCTCACACTCATCAGTAAGGATGAAATGAGAAATCAAGTGGTGGGTTCCAGGAGACCTTGGATCTTGTCATTGGCCATGCTTTGGCTGTGTACTTTGCTATTTTTAGGCAAGATCTCTTTTGATTTGGCAGAGCATAGCATGTAAATCTGTTTCCTAAGTTATCCACATCCAAAAGTGTCCTTTTGACACTTGTCACTGCAATTGTCAGAGTCCTTTACTGTTCATGAGTTTCTTCATGCCTGGGGACTGGCAAGATGGTTTTTCTTCCTCTTAAATGGTAATTCGAGAGAGGGATGGTGGGTGAATGCAGTCAGAATACTTGATGTACACATATGAAAATGAAACTAGGAAACTTGAGGGGATAGGTAGGGATGAATTGATGAGAGGGAGTGATAGATGGGGTGATACTGATCAAGATGCATTGTACACATAAATGGGCATGTTAAATTAAAGCTCCTTTGAACAATTATTTGAGGACAATAAAAAAGCAAAAAGTGTAATTCATAATTAGTATACGTTGGAAGTGTAGAATCACAGAAGACAACAGCCAAAGATCCTTCATTTCCCGTCTCTTCCTAGAGGGACTGACTTTAAGTTTGATAATGTATATGTGCTCACAAACACATGCACATGCACATGTGTGTGTGTTGTGTATGTATGACATGTTTTGTGTATGTGTGCTCATGCATATGTGTGCATGTGCACGGATGGCTTTGTGTTCTGTATATTCATGTATTTTGCATGGTTTGAATATGCATGTGTGTTTATGTGTTGTGTATACATATATATGTTGCATGTTTTGGGGTGTATGCATGTTTTTTTAGCAGGTATTAACATGCAGTTCGTGCCCGTGGCTCATGCCTGTAATCCTAGCTACTCTGGAGACTAAGATCTGAGGATCTCAATTCGAAACTAGTCCAAAAAGGAAAGTCCATGAGACTCATCGCCAATAGCTACTGGAATAACTACTATAATAACTACTAAAGCCATAAGTGGAGTTGTGGCTCAAGTGGTAGAACACTAGCTTTGTGCAAAAAAATCTCAGGGACAGCACCGAGGGATAGCCCTGAGTTCAAGTCCCAGGACTAGTACACGCAAAAAAAAAAAAAACCCAAAAAACAAAATACTCAACATGCGTCCAGCTATCTGTGACTATTATCAGCAACTCAGTCTTTTTCTGTAGGTCTCAAACAGGTGTCTTTTGGTCCCCATTTACCAGTGAGGAAAGTGAGGGTCATAGTTCCTATCCTGAGTGCTTCCTTGAGAGCAGCCAGGAAGGTGGAGGGGTCTAATGATGGACAGGGGTGGTGGCATGGGAGGTGTGTCCCCTTTGTACTGAAGTCTGAATTTGTTTTTGTGACAAAAAGCAAGAATGTGGGGGAACCCTTACAGTTTTACAGGCCCCTGAGGAAGTTCCTTCCCCCCGTTTGCCCTGTGCCCTCAAGAACAGGCAGTTAAGCAAGTGAAGCAGAGAACAGAACTTAAATGCCACCTTGGCAAAGCAGGCGATTCCCATTCCCTGAAGTCACAGAATCAATTGGAAAGCTTGGGTTCTAAATTGCCCAGAGCGCTGGAGGCAGCCTGGCCAGCCACAGAGCCGGCCCCTGGGGTGCAAGGGCATTTAATTAAACAAGGGAGTTACTGATTAAGCCCATGTGGGCCCTGCTTAGGGCTTTGCATGCCCAAGTGGCTGGACTGCTGGGAGGCCTAGATGGAGCAGGCTGGTAGTATAAAATAAATGTACTTCATGCATCATTAGGCCCTCAGGGAGGGCTAGGGGTCGACAGATGGATGGATTTCTAAGATTTGAAGTTGGCATTAATGCAGAACAGGTGATAAAATGTGGGTTTCTTTTTTTCTGTGGTACTGGAAATTGAATCCAGTGCTTTATAGGTGCCAGATAAATGCTATACCACTGAGCCACATCCTTGGCCCAAGGTTTACATTTTTTAATTTACAAAATATTTTTTTGTTGGTACTTTGGTTTGAATTCAGGGCTTCACATTTGCTAGGCACATGCTCTGCCACTTGAGCTACATTCCTAACTCGTTTAGCTTTATCTATTTTTCAGATAAGGTTTCATGCTTTTGCCTAGTCTGGCCTTGGACCATGATCATCTTCTCTATGTCTCCCACATAGCTGTGAGAGGAAAGGTACCTGGTACCCTCTGACCAAGTAGATAGGGGTATGTATGGATGCCACCATACATGGATGCATTTTTTAAATTTGAAAAGGGGCTTTGTTACCCCCTTGACTGTAGTGTGCATGATTGTATACATGTGTATATTTTTAGCATTCTTTAGTGCATATTGGGAGACACAGCATGCATACGTGAAGTTTATAAAACACACAGTTTAATAACTGCCTGCTTCTCAGATGACTTGAATATTATTTTAGGAGCCTCTACAGCTTGTTCCATGTGTCAGCTCCCTGCTACTGTGAAGTTTGTATTAATCATTCCCCTTTTCCTACTTAATATGGTTTTTGTTGTTGGTGGTGGTCATGGGGCTTGAATTCAGGGCCTGGGTGCTGTCCCTGAGCTTTTTCACTCAAGGCTAATGGTCTACCACTTTGAGCCAAGCACCACTCCTCGTTTTCTGGTGGTTAATTGGAGGTAAGCGTCTCGTGGATTTTGCTGCCCAGCCTGGCTTTGAATTGTGATTCTTAGATCTCCGCTTCCAGAGTAGCTAGGATTATAGGCATGAGTCACTGGTGCCTGGCTTAATATGTTGTTTTCCCCCCATTTTATTCTGATTCATGGAAGCAGAATACTAGTATATATTTCTGCAACTCCCTTCTCATTCTTTGCTATGTTTCTGAGTCTCAGGTATGCTGAGGTGCATGGCTTGAGGTCTATTGGTGACATCAGTAATAAAGATCTCAATTGATTTGCAATTCCGCTATTGATTGACATTAGGACTGATTCCAGTTTTGTGTTAGTACACATAATGCTGCTGTAAACATTCTTTTTTCCCTTCCTTTAAAAAAAATGCCTGTTCCAGGGCTTAAAGTGAGGACCTCATGCTTGCCCAGCTTTCTTGCCCGTAGCTGGAGCTCTACCACTTTAGCCACACCTCCAAGCTGGTATTTTGCTGGTTAATTGGAGATAGAGTCTCAGACTTTTCTGCCTGGGATGGCTTTGAACCTCAATATTCAGATATCAGCCTCTTCTTCCTGAGTTGCTAGGATTACAGGTATGAGCCACCAGTGCCTGGCCTAAATATTTTTATATATGCATTTGTATATATGCAAAAGGAGTTAATCTAGGACATACATCTTGGATGAGAATATGTTACTCTTGATCAGGTTACACGAAGTCTTCTGGATTTCCACTCCTCTATCAGCAGATGACAGTTGACATTACTCTATCTTGGTTATATTTTCATCATTGAAAATAGCCCCATTTATAGCTGGGGCCATGGAGATAGAAAGACTTGTCTAAGGTCACTGCATAGTTGATAACAATTAGAACTCTAGAGAGATGGTTTGAGAATCATTAATTTCTTACCATATCAGTAGACACGGGGAGTCTATTCTTCTATAGTTTTTTTTTCTTATAGGCTGCTGATATGCATATCTCACTAATTACCCTTTTGTTTAAAAAGTAATTTACTGAGGCCAGGTGCTGATATAATCCAAACTACCTGAGAATGAGAGTCCGAGGATTTAGGCTTGAGGCCAGCCTGAGCAAAACAGTCCACGAGGCCCCTTCTCAACCGAAGCTAGGTGCAGTGGCATTGCCTGTCATTGCAAGCTATGCAGGAGACTGGAATTGGGTTTCAGGCCATCTGGGGCAGCAAAGTCTGTCAGACTCCATTGAATGAAGAGAAGCGGGATGCAGTGGCATGCACCTGTCACCCCAGCAGAGCCAGGAAGCCTAATACAGGCAAACTGTAGTCCAGGCACTCATCATGGCAGGAAAGGAGACTGTATCTAAACATAACCAGTGAAAAACAGGACCGGAGACATGGCTCAGCAATAGAGTTCCTGCCTAGTCAGAGGAAGGCACTGAAGTTCAAATTCCAGTACTGCAAAAGCAAAATAAAACAACCAAAAAAAGCCTGTTACAGTCACATAGCCCTTAAACAATGAGATAGATATCTTTTATGAAAGTGTCCTTAGGAAATTTCATCATTATCCAGACACCTCAAGTGGTACTGACACAAGCACTAATGGTCTGGGTCAATTGCTCAATGTAATCAAGAGGTACAACAGACGAGAGGTGTGTGTGTGTGTGTGTGGCTGATTCTGACATATTACTACACAGTTTAAAGAACACTTACAAGTAGAAGGAACACACTCTAAAGCAACAAGTAAACACACAGCATGGTAATGATATAAGCCTGTACCATTAATCCCATTGTCATTTTCACAAACTAGTGCTGTGTACTGTGTCTAATTGTACCCACAACACTGACAGCATGGGAGGCTGTTGAACCCAACATCAGCACACACATGAACATTGCACTGTAGCTGCCATGTTACCATGGTGGCAGGGCCACTGGTAGTAGGAAGTTTTCAGCTCTGTTATAATAACAAGGTACTGCCATTGTGTATATAGTCCATTGTTAATCAAAATGTGGCTAGTTTTTTTGTCTGTTTTACATATACATTCATATAATGAATTCTTCACAGAGATTGAAAGATACAGTAACTAAAAAAAAGCAAAATAAATACAAACAATCTATACCCCTGTGTGCAATGATACTGTCTTGAAGGGTCTCCTTCCAGGCTGTTTCTTTCTTATCTGTAATAGGCAAGTTCCTATTACTTAAAATTGCAGTTGTGTTACTTAGTGACTGTGTGTCATTTGCCAGTTGTGGCTGTAGTGGTGTATTTTTGTGTGAATACAGTGGTAGTGTTATTTGTATAATTGTTTGCCTGGGCAAAGAGGGTTTTTAAAATTATGAACTGATCAAGCTAAGTACTAGTGGTTCATACCTTTAATCCAAGCTAACTCAGGACTCTGAAATCTGAGGATCACAGTTTGCAGCCAGCCTTGGTAAGAAAGTAAGTCTGTGAGATTCTTATTTCTAAGTAACCACCAAAAAGCTGGAAGTGGATCTGTGTCTCAAGTGGTAGAACACCAGCCTTAAGTGAAAAAGCTAAGAGACAGGCCCTGAGTTCAAGCCCCAGTACCAGCACAGATAGATAGATAGATAGATAGATAGATAGACAGACAGACAGACAGACAGACAGACAGACAGACAGACAGACAGACAGACAGACAGACAGACAGACAGATAGATAGATAGATGTGGTTATTGAAGAAACATGTCTCTCCTTTGCCTTTCAGATGGTCCAGAATTTCCAAGATGAGTCATGTTTTATCCTCAGCACATTAAAAGGTAAATCTCCTGTCATCTTGTTTAATTGAAGTGTGTTGTCTACATCCCTTTGTCTACAACATTCATGGCATCTCTTGGGCAAGGTAGGGTGGGGTGGATACATGGGCAGGACCTGCCTGAATAGGGCCCCTTCTGAGGATGGCTTTCTGGGATCAGCCTTTGGGAGTAAGGAAGCACAAGCTAGCCCTAGCTAGCCAAAATGAACATGATTGAACCAAAGGAACTTCTGAAGGGGAAATCCTGGACCAGGCAGTCTGTAGTCCCTGAATTTCATGAGTTACGACTTTTCATTGTCTCTAGGAAGCCCAAGCATGGATTACAATGGTAGGCAGAGTATGCTGGGGACTTCAAAGGGGGATGGCATCAGCATGCCCACTCTCTGCCCAGAGAGAGACCCTATGGGACTAGAGATATGTTTTCATAGATGGTAAAGAAAGCCTTATAGTAGCTTGCCTTGGGAAAGTGGATGTGTGGGCTATTTCAGAACAGAAGACTGGACATTGGACCTTGTTCTGGTCTGAGGGTCTAGTGTGAGGAAGTTTTACATTATTATAACAAAATACCTGAGTTAGTCAACTTAAAGAGAGGAAAGGTTTATTTTGGCTCATTATTTCAGAGGTTGCAATCCGTTGGCCTCATTGCCTTTGGGTCTGTGGTGAAGGAGTACATCATGGTGGAAGTATGTGGTATAGTAAACTGCTCATCTTACCAAAGTTGGCAAGAGAGACAGAGGAGGGCTACATTCCGACATTCCATTCAAGGGCACACTGCCATCGCTAACTTCTTCCCATAAGCCCCCTCTCTTAAAGGTTTCTCTACCTCTTAAGAGTGCCACAGGTTGGTGACCAACCCTGTCACTGATGAGCTTTGGGCACATTTACAATCGTAAGCACATATATAATTCCAAAGACACCGCTAATGTTATGGGCCTAGAACCTATAATATTCCTGAAAACCATAGTTAGATAGGTGCTTTTGCCTTTTGGTGTAGGGCTGTGATAGAAAGGCCCATTGTCAAAAAGAAACTGGAGCCGGGCACCAGTTTCTAATACCTGTAATCTTAGTTACTCAGGAGGCTGAGATCTGACAAACATTCTTTGAGGCCAGACCAGGCAGAAAAGTCCATGATAGTCCTGTCTCCAATTAACTACCAAAAAGCTAGAGGTGGAGCTGGGATTGAAGTGGTAGGGTGCCAGCCTGAACAGATAAGCTAAATAAGAGCATGAGGTCCTGAGTTCAATAACACCACCCCCCCTTCACACACACACACACCCCTAGGTAAGTTGGCTGCCAAGTTGTGTACTAGAATAAATTTGTGCTTCTGTTATGTGGCCTATTTGGTGTATGGCCTATTTGGTGGTGTCTGCTGGTACTCTGATACCACACCCTTTAAGACTCCCAACCTCCCAAATAGTACCTCATTAGCCTTGGTTGCTGTGAAGTATGCCCCGTGTTTCTGTCTTGCAGCCGAGAGCAATGATGGCTACCACATCATCCTGAAATGTGGACTGTGAGCAGAAGTAAGACATGCATCTACCCCAGCCCCATGGACCCCTGGGATGTTAGAAATTTCACCACTGTTCACTGCTGTCTACGTGACAAGCTGAGGCTAGGAGGAACCCTGACTGCCCCAGGCCATTCAAGCTACGGACGATCAACCTGCAGAAATCGTGGACACAAAAGCCAGCATGCAGAAAGTGATTGGCTTCAACTTGCTTCCTCTTGGCCTCCAGTTTTTGAAGAGTTTCTTGTTCTGTTTCTCAACTTTGATTCTCTAAAAGCGGCCAACAGTGGGGTTATCTCTGAAATCCCAAGCCCCTTAGGTAGAAGCTCATTGGGTATCTTTGTGCCACCTCTATTGGTCCCTTCTTCCCACTCCCCTGTCATTAGAAGCCATCCTCACCCTGTGCCTTTTCTCCTTCCCTGGTGCTGGCTTCCTGGCCAGCTCTGCTGACCTGATGCACTTTGCCTTTTTGTTCTTCACTTGCTTCCCCTCTCAGTGACCCCACTAGACTGGAGTTATTCTGTGCCTTCTACTTCTTAACTTTATCTTGTTTCTAAGGATCTGCTGCTGCCCAGACCAAAGGGGTATTCATGTCTCTGCATTGGCATAATGGGTAGATATTGCTATGTATGTGTATAGTCTGTCTCCTGGAGCTAATTCCAGGACCCACTTGAGGGCCAGGCGGTGGAGTGGAAATAGAAAAATACCTTTACAAACATCTTTATACTGATGAGAACAAAATGACTCCTCTTGAGTTACTTTGGCATAGTTCTGTTTCCTAAGAAGTTATAGGTAAGAAGGACCCAGAGGTAAGCATTCCTTTATATTATCAGGTAACCTTGACCATTAAAGTACCAGACTTTTGGGTTAGGGGGTGTATAGCTTAGTGGTATAGCATTTACTCAGCATGTGTGAGCCTCTGTGTTTCATCCCCACCACTGTGAAACAAGCAAACTAACACACCCTTAAGAGAACTTACAAAATTCCATTTAGAGAAGGCTTCAGTTAGTCACCCACCCATCTGGCAGTTTCCCTGGGTTTTTGTGGGGCTCTTCATTCAAGTTCTCATCTTTTGTTTTTTTGTCGGTATGGGGCTTGAACTCAGGGTCTGGGCTTGTCCCTGAGCTTTTACATTCAAGGCTAGTGCTTTACCACTTTGAGCCACAGAGCCACTTCCTTTTTCTGTTTTAGTGGGTATTTTCAGGGTACTTCACCTCTATTGGAATAGTTGGATCTCCTTCTTATCTGTAGGGAAATGGACTTAAGAATCTATCTTTGTCTTGCCTCTGTTTTGGTATCCTGTGATCTGTGCTGGCCAGGGCTCCATCTTATTTCCCATTTAAATCACCTTCTAAGCCACAGATCACTTAAGTGGGTTCCACAGCTTCTGAAATAAAGCTTTTGTGGAATCTAGTGAGTGGCTCAAAGAAATCAGAATTGGGCTAACCTTGTTTCATAGATGGGGAGACTGAGGGACACAGCCATCTGTTGATATCATATAGAGATATATCATACAAACCAGGACAAATCAAGGGTTATGTGAATTGATGGTATTTTTTAGGGTCTTTATCAATTTATACACATAATTTGTGAAAATGTTTCCTAGTTATAACAGGCATTGGTGACTCACACCTGTTATCCTAACTACTCAGGAGGCTGAGATCTAAGGATCGCCGTTCAAAGCCAGCCTCTGCAGGGAAGTTCATGAGACTCTTGTCTCCAGTTATCTACCAGAAAGATGGAAATGAAGCTGTGGCTCAAGTGGTAGAGTGTTAGTTTTGAGCAAAAATGCTCAGGGACCCCGTCCCTGAGTTCAAGCCCCAGGACTGGTACACACAGACACACACAATGTTCCCTATTCTGTAAGTTGTCTTCACTCTAAATAATGGTGTTATTTTAAATACAGAAGTTTTAACCTTGGGTGATGTCCAAATTTCCTTATTTTTCTTTTGTCACTTGTGCTCTTGGGATCCTCTCTAAGAATTCATTGCCTAATCCAAGTTAGGGAATTTTTCTTCACTGTTTTCACCCATTTTTGAGTTTCATACATGAAGTAGTGATCTACATTAGCTTAGGAGGATTTCATTGTGACATTTCCACACATGTATCAATGCATTCTAGTCAGTCTCCCCCATCACTCCC
The DNA here is from genome assembly GCF_024711535.1 of Dipodomys merriami. Taxonomy (NCBI): domain Eukaryota; kingdom Metazoa; phylum Chordata; class Mammalia; order Rodentia; family Heteromyidae; genus Dipodomys; species Dipodomys merriami. The sequence goes on along the minus strand of NW_027202782.1, from coordinate 2,574,904 downwards.
ACTTAGTTCACTCCCCCTTCTTAACACAACTTTAGCAGTTTTCATTGTTCTATTTTCATGCATGCCAACAATTGACTTTGACTATATTCATCCTTTCATTCTCCTTAGCCAACCTCCTCCTCCCAGTACACCCCTTCCCCAACAACAGAGCCTGTCTCTCTCTTTCTTTCCCCACTCTTGATCTCAGTTTTCATTGAGGTTCTTCATGCTGCTTTCATATAGAGTTGCTCATGTAGAGTATCTCAAAATTGTTCTTTTTTTAGTGTATCTACTTATTTCATCACTGATTACTGAAATGTTTGTGTTTACTTGAAGAATTGTCTTGGCTCCTTTGCTAGAGGTCCTGGGTTCTTACTAATTCCTCCCTTCCCATCCCTTCCCATCCCCTCCTATCCCCTCTTGTCTTCTCCTTGTTTTCCTTTTCTTTCACACAATCCTGCCTTTGGGAGGCTCACCTCCTCCTGACTCCCCACCCCCACTCTATATTTGGCTCCACTATTTTTGTATCTCCCTTACTATTCTGTTACTGCTCTCTTTCCCTTTCTTTACTTGTCTCAGTAGTGTGGGGCTATACTTGTCTGATATTCTGCCATCTTTCTTGGTGTGTATTCCACGTCTTAGTCCTATGGAAACATCAAGACCAATCATTTCCTTCTTTGAACAAGTTAAGACACATAGAAGTGGAATAATTCTAGGTCACACAGCTCAGTAGTGGGAGGATCAGGTCTGGACCTATGGTTTGGCCTTCAAGGCTCCCCTGGCCACCACATCAGTGATGTTATTACCCAGGCCAAGTTATTACCCAGGCTAAAGTTTCAACTCTTAGGAAATGTGGGACATTATTTTTCTACTTCTTAGTTCCAAAAGAAGAAGGTCTAATAAAGGTCTGTTATCTGAAGTCTACTGTTAGTAGAATCTTACATTCTCTAATGTGCCTAGTGATGTCTTATTAATCTTCCAGTGGTTAAAAACAGCTTTCAAAGGAAGAAAAAAATACCCAAAGAGTACAAGTAGTAAATCAATACCCAAATATCTCAGATGCCTAATAATTCATCATTTTACTCTTTGCATGGGAGTCATGAGATAAAGCTTTAGGTCTTATTAAAACACAGAAAGGCACCAGGCTTCTGATCTCTGTCTAGTTTTTCTTATGGACTGTGAGTCTAGCGGTCTGGGCTGGCTGGACAGGGTGGTAGTGCCTCCAGGGCCCTCTGCACCAGCATGCCATGTGTTTTAGGCTGAGGCCTTTTGATAGCAAAGGTTTTTAAGAAGACACATGTTTTCATTTCACAGTTCAGTCTGCCATCTTGCATTAGAACACAAATTCTGAGTTCTTTGCTATGTGGCCATCCCGATTGTTCATTCTGTCTGCAAGGTTGTCTGTCATAAACCTTCCCTGCTTACCTTTACAAGGAGATGTTGGCTGTGATTGGGGGAGAAGAGGGGTGGCATGCCTTTGGTAAGAGCAGTGAGGAGACAGGAGTTCCAAGTCCTGACTTAGAGATCCCAGGCAAAGGTCCGGCATTGTCCTAGTGACCTCTCAGCTACCCAGGCAACCTCTGGCTACTTGAGCTGTGAACCTAGAGAGGGCTTTACCAGGAAAGGAAAGAGCCATGCAGAGCAGCATGTCACAAGTTTCCAAGTCCAATGTTGCTTCGGGGGCTGGCCGGCGTGGCTGAAGGTCTGAAAATCATTAACGGGTTGATGAAGTAAATGGACTGGGTCTTTTGCTGTTGTCAGTGGAAATAAGGGAGAAAGCCCCCAGGCTCTCAGGAAAGGTGGTGAGAGCCGAGAGGGGGTAGGGACATGGGGAAGTGGGTGTTGGCACTGCCTTTGGTGCCAAAGGAGGGAGGGGACCAAGAATGAGAAGTCTCAAGTCTATGCACAGCCGGAGTGTCTGTCCCCCTTAAAAACACTGGCTGGGTACTCAGTGGATGGTGGAGTGCTCAGTGGTAGTTAGCGTTCTAGGCTCTGCATTCAAACCCTGGAAGCACCAAGAAAAAGACAGACCCAGGAAACTTAGAGTCCATGAAGGGTAGCAGGGCTTGCCTATTGTTGCCCCTTTATCAAGACCATACAATGGACATGACCTTTGCGTAGTGACACTAGTGTGTAAGTTGGTGTGTACTGACTTGAGTTGGATGGTTTCTGTCAAGTCTTTAGGAATAAACTCTAGCTCCCAACTGGAGTGCTCATAGTAGGCCACAGGCATGGCCGCTCATTGGCTACATCAGAGAAGTGTGTGTGTGTGTGTGTGTGTGTGTGTGTGTGTGTGTGTGTGTGTGTGTGTGTGTGTGTGTGTGTGTGTGTGTGTGTGTGTGTGTGTGTGTGTGTGTGTGTGTGTGTGTGTGTGTGTGTGTGTGTGTGTGTGTGTGTGTGTGTGTGTGTGTGTGTTCCCAACTGGAGTGCTCATAGTAGGCCACAGGCATGGCCGCTCATTGGCTACATCAGAGAAGTGTGTGTGTGTGTGTGTGTGTGTGTGTGTGTGTGTGTGTGTTCCCCTAGTATAGCATGGTTTGGCCCAAACCACCTTTGCCTTTGGGAAGAACAAACTTCCCTGTGAGACATGGTTCCTTCTGGTGTTGGGGGAACCCTCCTGGAGGTAGAGAAGCTGGTAAGGGAGTTGCATACCTAGGTCAGCTCTTTGAGGAGCGTGAGTGGTGCTGGCAGCTGGTATCTGACAGCCACCCCATGAACAAGGTCCCTGATACATCCTCCCTGCAGTCCCCCAGGATGCCGCTGCTTCCCTACTGCCCTTCCCCCTCGGGTAATGCCCTCTGTGTCTTACTAGTCTGACTGGCCATTATGGAATGTCTGAACCTTCTCCTTTCCCTTCTCTTCACCCTTTGGGAACAGGGCAGTGGGACCTGAGGGCCAGTGAATGCCAGGCAGGCACTTCCTTCTGGGGGGAGAGCTTACACCTGTCTAGGCTCTGCCAAAGCACCTGGTGGGGGTGGGGAGGAGAAATGTCTGCTCCCTCTTCAGAAGTCCAGAGTGCCTAGGTCCTCATTCCTCTTATTCCAAGGAGACTTCCTCCACTCTTCAGCTGCAGGGGAACTTTGCATCCTGGGACATGCTCAGGCCTTCATCAGAGAGAGCAGTATAATCCCCACCTGCCCCCCAGGTCAGGTGGGCTACACCAACACTGCCTTTTTTTTCTGACGGCAATCAGATGATAGGATCAGTATCTTCAGATTCCATTAAGGGAAAAGATAGCCCCCTCACCTAAAAACAAAAAACACTCCTTATTAGTAAGCCTCTTTACCAAAAAAGCTAAATTTTGAATTGCATAACTTAAACTGTGGAGGCCTGGGAATGTGGTTCAGGGGCAGAGTGCTTCCTAGTGAGCAAGACCCTGGGTTTCATCTTTATCATCAAAAAGAAAAGAAAAAGGGAGAAAAGAAAAAAAGTTGTGGACAGTAAAAAAAATTAGTTATAGAAACTTATTTTCTCTTGTGTCAATGTAATGTCGATTTTGCCCTTATCCCTTTAAGCCTAAAATATTTATTTTCTAACCCTTTACACAAAAAGTTTACCAGTCTCTGAGCTAACCCTCATTCTCTCTCCCTCTCTCTCTCTCTGATTTTGTTAACTAATAAAAGTATAAACTTAGAAGTAGGAGGTGGTTGCAGATGAATTTCTCTGAGTGCCCCCTACCTGGTGTCTCACTTTTTTTAGTCTTATTTCCTGTGTGGCTGAAAATGAAGGTTCTGGTCCTCAAACCCCAGGCTTCCCAATAGATCATCCTAGCCTCTGGGGGAGGGGAAATATAGAAGCATCTGCTTCCCCGCCTACTCCCTGTTCTTGGAGCCCTGGCTCACCTGGCAAGGGTCCTAGGGCTTGACACCAGGAAGGGTTTTAGGACTGCTGAGATACAGGGAGTAATGGTTGCCACTCAGCTGGTCACTGGAACACTTCTGTCCTGGAAGGAGACAGCTTGATCTCACCTCCAACTTGTGCCTGAAGGATGGAGACTCTCTTCCACTAAGCTTCTCTGGGGTGAGCAGATGCCCCTGGACATGTCTAGTGGTGCTCTCCTTGGGGTGGCCAAAGTATGGCATTGCCAAGGCAATTTATGTAAGAAACAAATGAATTTCATCTTTTAGGTTTGGATCCCATCACTCAGATACCTCATTGTGTATGTGTAGATATTCCAAAGTCTGAAACAGTTTGTTCCCAGTGTATTTGGATACAAGATGGTCAACCTATAATAGATTGAGCCAGGATGAGTATCTCATTGTCCAACCTGAATCCCTACCCAGGCCACACCTGCCAAGAACAGGGCAAGCTCATGGTTCACATGCAGAGCTAGACTGTACCTTATATGCTTCATCCCTGGGTTGGGTGTGGCCAGCTAGGGAGACCTTTGGGGCTGGCTGCTGAAGACCTGAGTAAGTGTGAAAGAGATTGATGAACTTCCCCCAGCCCTCTCCTCGCCTCCGGACTGTTTTTAATATTTGTGTATTTAAAGTGATTGCTTTCTTGCTTCTTCTTTTTTTTTTTTTTTTCCTGATCCTGGGGCTTGACCTCAGAGCCTGGATAATGTTCCTGAGCTCTTTTTCTCAAGGCTTGTGCTCCATCATTTGAGTCACAGCTCCACTTCCAGCTTTTTTGGTGGTTAATTAGAGATAGGAGTCCTTTAGACTTTTTTGCCTGGGCTGGCTTTGAACTGGAATCCTCCTCTGATCTCTTGAGTAGCAAGGATTACAGGTATGAAGCACTGGTGCCCAGCTGTGTTTGCTTTCTTAAGATGTGTCCCACCCACCTTTCTCCATACTGGGTGATACTTTTCCATAGGTGATGGGTGCCTAATGGGGTGGCCCAGATGGGTCAAGTGTGTATGACCGGTCATGAGGAGATAGTCATTTCATACTGCCACATTGTTTTTGTACCTGGAATAAAGCATATTTTGCACTTGTTACTGAACCTTTGTGCTGACAAGAAATCTGTATGTGGGATCTGAGCTTGGTCACAATGCAAATAAAACTCATTTGTAAGAAAGCTCCAAGTTTTCCAGTTTTATTTATTGAATTGTGACATAGGGTTTACCATTTTAGCCATGCTTAGGTGTCAGTGTCAGTGTTGGTGACATGAAGAATATTCAAATTGTATAGCCCTCACTCTCCATCTCTAGGACTCTTTCATCTTGTAAAACCCATTAAGTAGTAACTCCCCAGTTTCTCCTCAGCCCCTGCAAGACCCCATCTACTTTTCTGACTCTGAATTTGATGAGTCTAGTGCCTCATGTAAGTAGAATTATCCGTGTTTGTTGTGTCTGCCTTAAGTTGCAGCATGTGTCAGACTTTCTTCCCCTTTTAGGTTGAGTTGCCATCCATCGTATGGACACACTGCATTTTGGGTATCTGTGTACCCACTAGTGGACATTTGGGTTACTTCCCCCACTGGGATACTGTGAATAGTGCTGCTGTGGGCAAGTGTCTCCTCAAGACCCTGCCTTCAGTTGTTCTGGGAATAAGCCCAGAATTGAGATTGCTAGATCCTACGGTAGTTCTATTTTTACTTTATGATGGATGCTGTATTCTGTTGTATACAGTGGCTGCATTGTATGTCCCATATGTAGGGCTCAGGTACAGTTTCTCCACATCTTCACTGATAGTTTTCTCTGTCAGAGTGTGTGTGTGTGTGTGTGTGTGTGTGTGTGTGTGTGTGTGTGTGTGTGTGTGTGTGTGTGTGTGTGTGTGTGTCTGTTTGTATGTGTATGTGTAATGCTAGTGTTCTACCACTTGTGCTACAGCTATACTTCCAGACTTTTTGCTGGCTAATTGGAGCTAAGAGTCTCATGGATTTTCCTGCCCAGGCTGGCTTTGAACCATGATCTTCAGATCTCAGCCTTCTGAGTAGCTAGGAGCCAGATGCCTGGCAGTTTGTTTGGTTTTTAATGGAGTCATCCTAACTACAAGCCATAACTCTGAAACATGATTAGTGAGTGGGCAATGCCACCATTCCACCCCCTCGCTCTCTCCTGACAGCCAGGCTGAAGCTCCCTGATCTCCTTGGCCTTCCAACTATGTTCTTCTCAACCCCTGCCTTGCTCAGAAACCTGCCTTCTGAAACCACACCTTCCCAAGTTGGGCCCCTTGGGTCCCTTCCCTGCACATTGCATTTTGGTTAAATTGCCCTCCCTGTTCAACTTGCCTCCATGTCCCCAGTCCCTATGAGAGGCAGAAGATGCCACTCATGCTCCCTACCTCTCCATTTTATCTGTGATACAGGAATGCCACTTGTCCTGCACATTGTGTGTGTGTGTGTGTGTGTGTGTGTGTGTGTGTGTGTGTGTGTGTGTGTGTGTGTGTGTGTGTGTGTGTGTGTGTGTGTGTGTGTGTGTGTGTGTGTGTAACCATGAGCACACAGCCAGCACAAGGCCAGGTTCCCAATGAAACACAGTAGCAACCCTGGTAGGGGCATGGGGTAAAAACACAGCTGGTGTTTTCCAGGGTTGTAAAGCAGCCATGATATCTGAAGGAATGATGAGAATGACGCCTTAGTAGGTGGATGAGGGCCGGATATGGGTGATAACTGAGCCATCCCAGAGTTTTCAGCATTGTACCTATATACTAGAAACTTCGCAAAGCAATATTTGGGTCTTTTCATCTTTTTTTTTTCACAAATGCAGGTCCTTACCTGCCAGTGTAATTAACTTCCTGGCTGTGCTATGCTCTGACCAGACAGACATGGGCCTGGAAGACTGCAGGTATGTGTGTAGGGGGGGCGCGGGTACAGTATGTGTTCTGAGTGCTCAGGGAAACCTGGTGGCTGGAGGTTCAGAGCCATGAACATGGCTGTCAATCTATTCAGCTGCAAAACACCACATACAGTATGACTTAGAAAACTTATTCATTATTTTTATTTAAATAGTTGTACAAAGAGATTTCAGTTCAACATGTCAGTTGATGAGTCCAGTGCATCTTGATCAATGAGAAACAAATGTATTTCTTATAGTTCTGGAGAATGAGAATTGTCAAGGCACCAGAGGATTCTGTGTCTAGGGAGGGACCCCTTCCCCGTTCATGGGTGGCAGAGTAGGAAAGGTACAACCTGGGATTTCTATTATAAGGGCACTAATCTCATTCACGAGAGCCTCACCATCACGACCTGACCCACCCCAAAGGCTCAAGCATCAAATCCCCACTTTGGGTAGTTAGAGGTCAACATAGGAATTCAAGGGAACACAAATATTTACCCTGTATCAGGGAGGTTGGGTTGAAAACCTCAAAGTGGAACTAGGGATGGTCAAGGCTGCAGAACCATCAGAGGCCGGCCACTAGGATTTGCCCCCTTTCTGGCTTAGCTTCAGCTGCCCCATCACCTGCTCATCCTCTTCCTCACCAGGAAGACTAAACAGGACCAGGAGTACACAGGAACCAGGGTATGCCCAGGAGCACCTCCCGTAACTGAGGCTGAGGGGTACAATGTTCTGCAGTGGTCATGGCTCCTTATTTTCCCTTCTGAGAGGCCTGGGCAGGCTGGGGTGCTGAAGCTGGCCACTGCCCAGCCACCGTGCAGTCTACCACAGGCAGGAGCAGAGACATGCAGCAGGGCCCTCTATACCCAGCAAATGCCCCCAGCTGTCAGCTGGCTGCTGCTTTGAGGAACAGCTAGTTTTAGGGAGCAAGATATTCAACAGAAGAAAGAAGGGAAGGAGGGAAAAAAGGTGGGAAGAGAAGGAGGGAGGGAGGGAATAAAGGAAGGCAAAGGAAGGAAAGAAGGGAGAAAGGAAGAACCTCTCCCCTACCCCCTACCCCCCAAAAAACCCCTCTATTGTGTGGAAGCTGAGAACTTACTTTTTTCTCTCTCTCTCAGTGGTACTGGAGTTTGAACTCAGGGTCACCTGCTTGCTAGGAAAATGCACTGCCATTTAAGCTATGATCACAGACCTTTTATGCTTTAGTTTGTTTTTCAAGTAGGGTTTCATGGTTTTTGTGGTTGTTTTGCTCAGGCCAGCAGCTTACCTACGATTTTCCTACCTCCACCTCCTCCTGAGTAGCTTGGATTACAAATATACCCCACCATGCCAGGATATGAGATTCTGACAGGTTTAGGGGGACTGGTACCACTGGTTTTGCCTTTACTCTGGGTTTGAAATCTCTTAAGAGGAGACACAAATCCCTGCAAATGCAGACCTGGTGAGAATTAAGCTAAGAGAGGGGGATCAGAAAAGAGGGGAACAAAGAAAGTTGTGATCTGCTAATACCTATAGGTCACCTTGAGCACAGGGGGCTGTGATCTGCTAATACCTAAAGGTCACCTTGAGCACAGGGGGCTGTGGCAGGGCTGGGGGCTTCTGCCACACTCACTTCTGAGGGCAGTGATTGGAGTTGAACCCCTGTGGAAGTGGAGGAACTTACTGGACACAGGCGGCTGCCAGTGCTCCACCCCTGTCTGCTGGAGGCCAGCAGGCCTGGAACGCACTTGGCTATGCTCAGCATTTCTCCTGAGTCCTGAAGTGGTAGGGACAGAGTGCCCCCCCCCCACAGTTGCTGATGGGGGCATGGGGAGGGGGGTAGTTCATGAGGAAGTCCAGATAGGTGGGACATGCATTGTTGATACTGGAGATTCCACCAGAGCCTCAGACAAGATGTGGCCAAGGGAGGCTGACTCATGAGGCCTAAGCTCTTGGGAGGCTGAGGAAACCAGTGAGGGCCAGGCTATTAGAGGGAGAAAAATCTGGATCTAGGGATTCCTTGCAGCCTGGGGACACTACACAATACCAAGAAGACACCTCCTTACCCTCCTGCTCCTCCCCCCAGGGAGAAGTATCTAAGTTCTCCCACCCAAGCTGGGGCTACAATGGACCACTTTTCTCGTGTGTGCCCTGGGAAAAGGGTTCCACATGGCGGGCACAGATGACAGGTGACAGCCCTTCTTCCTCCTCCCTTCACTTCACCCCAAGGAGGAGGGCATGGCCCCAGGCTCAACCAGGTTGAATTTTAACCTTCTTTGATTGGGCAGGATCAATATTTAAACTCAATGAGAAGGAAGGAGGGTTATCTGGAGAGGGCTGGTGTGGAGTGCAGCTATTGGGATATCTGATAACCCCAGAGGCTGACCTGTAGTTGGAGTGGGGGCCATGGACTGGACCAAACACAGCCAGAGAGAAAAATGGGGGAAGAAAACCAACCAATTCTCTTTCTCCTTCTTTCCCTCCCTCCCTCTTTCCCTCCCTCCTTCCTTCCCTCCCTCCTTCCTTCTTTCTCTTCCTCCTTCCTGTAGGTAGTCATCCCAGAAGACCACGGCAGACATGGTCACATACAGAAGGTTTATAAGGAGGTTTATTGGAGGAGCCATCTTCCCCACAGGGGAGGGAGCAATATGGCCCCTGTCCCCATCCAAGTGGAGCCTTTGTAACATGGGAGCTAGAGGTGGAAGGTACTCTGTGTGCCCGGCTAGGTCTGGGCAGAGTGGGAATGCCAACCTAACCCAGGAGAGTTCTGGAGCAGGAAGGAGTGCAGGTCTGGGTGGAGGGCACTCTGCTGATGCTGCTGGGGGCTCCAAGCTGCCAGGGTGGGGGTTGAGGGGAGCTGGGGGGGGGGGGTGGGAATGACGTGGCTGATGTGGAGGGAATGCTAACACTTCCTTTCTTCTTTCTCTTCCTCCCTTCCTTCATTCCCTCTCTTCCTCCATCCTTCCGGGGAGAGGACTTCTGTACCCAAAGAAATCAGGAAGTGGACAGGGGTGAGAAGCCACCCTCTCTGCCCTCTAGTCTGTTTCTTTCTGTCTAGTCTGTTTCTGTGCCTTCTCTTCCCTACCCCTACTATGGTGCTTCTACATATGTAAATAGAAGCCATCTTTTTTCCTGTTAATCTGTCTTTTGCCAGCCTAATTCACAGCTCTTCCCCCCACATTCTCCCACTGGTCCTCTATGGTCCTATGAAGGAAGGAAATGTTTTCCAACTTGTTGAAGTCTCCACTGTCCATGAAGACAATGAGGCCCAGAGTTGTCTGAGCAGCTTACTCCAGGCCACACAGCAGTGGGCTTTTGACCTGCATCTATCAGCTCTGAAGACTATAGTCCTTTTCTGGTGCCACAGGGCTCTGGGGAGGGATGGGTGGGCTGACATGGGGAGCAAATGTTTCCAGAATGAGGAGATTCCTCACCTGGACCTTGGGAAGGACAAACAATCTTTGAGCCAGGCTATACCACAGGAGTCCTCTCCCCACCCCAGTCTGTCTTAACTATGCCCCAGCACTGTGGAAAGGGACTGGCTAGAACCCCCTCTTCTCTGGGGTTTCTCCCCTCCTCCCCAGTCCTCCCTCCCTGCCTGAGGGAGAGCAAGTGGTCTGCAGCTTGCTCTAGGCTGGCTGAATGGGTTACCCTTGGGGGCCAGACCCAGCCAGGTAAGCCTGGAACCTCACCTCATTAGTGGCCACTGAGTGACGGTCATCTTCACAGCTGTAGTGTCCCTGTGCTGGCTCTGCTGCTGCCATCTGGAATACAAGCCCAGGGAGGAAGCTGGCCTGGATTCCCACAGGTGCAACCCTGCTTCTGGGTCCTGCATAGCTGGTCTAGGGCTATGTCTCCAGGCCCCAGCTCCCCAGGAGCCCTGCTCAGCCTGGCCTCCAGATGCTATGGTCTTGCAGGCCCTTCCCCAATGGCTGCACACAGGTGAGGGAAGCCTGTGTGGTCCCTATGAGAAAGTCAGGTGGTACAACTGGCCGGAGTGACCACTCTGACATTGCCCTTTGCTTTATTTAGGGAGAACTAGTAATACCTACTTGCAATGAATAGGTGCAAACGTTCTTTTTTACGTGTGTGTGTGTGTGTGTGTTTGTGTGTGTGTGTGTGTGTATACTAGGGCTTGAACTCAAGACTCCATGTTCTTGCTTAGCTTTTGGCTGGCTATTTGGAGATAAGAGTATCTCAGATTTTTCTGACTGGCCTGACTTTGAACTGAGATCCTCAGATCTCCGCTTCCTGGGTAGCTGGTATGGGCCACAGGCACTCGACTAAGCCTAAATATTCTAAACCAATGGACAGGTAAGGCTCTTTGGCTCAAGCTACCGGGAGTCTTTTGGTCTAGGTTACCAAGATGACTACTGTTGTAGAGGATGGAAGCACCCCCTCTCCTCTGGGGCCTGGCTCCGAGGTCTCCGTAAGCATCTCCTCCGCCATCTTGACTCCTGTGCCTTCTAGCTCAGGCTGCAGCTCTCCCAGACCCCTAGGGAAAGGAACATCTGTGTTTTGAAATCAATCTGACTCTAAGAAATGGTTTGTGAGGGCCTGGCAGAACCTGGTGTTCTCAGTAGTGTTTAGGGTACTGTTTTGTTTGTTGCTGGTAACTTTGTAATTGGGAGAGTGGATCTGAAGACCAACTAAACTATCTGGAAAAATGTTCCACTCAAATTGATATTAAAAATATTCCTGAGACTATAAAACAATGCTAGATATGAAGCTGGAAGTCTGGAAGTCATGAAGTAGAAAATACTCTTTGATTAGGGCCACATTATGCCTAGTATAGTCACATGTTTGTATCTGTATCCGTAGGAGCTGGTCCCAGGACCCCATAGGTACCAAACCCAAAGAGAATCAAGTCCCTTATGCAAAAATGCTGTGTATTTGCATATCAACCCCTCCACCCTCCTGCATACTTTAACTCAGCTCTAAACAACCTGGAATTCCTTATACATTGTAAATGATATGTTGTTTTACTGTCACGTTTAGGGGATAGTGACAAGAAAACAGCCCTTGAGTGTTTATATGCATGGAATTCTTTCCCTAAATGTTTGTGTATGTGTGTTTGGTGGTGGGGCACCGGGAGACTGGGGCTTGAACTCAGGTCTGGACAATGCCCTTTGGTTTTGCTCAAGGCTGGCTCTCTACTATGTGAGCCACACCTATACTTTGGCTTTTTGCTGGTTAAGTGAAGATCTTTCTACCCAAGCTGATTCAGTCCTCAGGTCTGGGCCTCTTCAGTAGCTAGGATTATGGGCATGAGCCACGGTTAGATAAGTCTATAGACATGGAATGTGTGCCTATGAAGGGAGGATTGTAGCACTGGACACTACAAAGCTGATCACCAAATGTGTGTGGCCAAACACAATAAAGATTTTTATTCTCTTTCATGTCTCAGGCCTGTGTGCATCTTTGGGAGTGAATTCCACCTACTATTTATGCCATTTGGAGGGTGGAGAGGGCTCGGAGTCCTGCACTCCACCTTCAGCTTTTTCCCGTTGAGGAAGGGATGAAGGAGAATGTGCAGGGTGGAAGAACAGAATCTGGGAGCAGGCCTAGATGTGGCAGCCATGTCTTCAGTCTTCACAACTTAGGCAGGACATGGTCAATGTCCACCCACAGCTTGTTGGATAGTCGTGCCATGCAGGCTGTGGGCCCAGTATCCTCTACTCAACAGTGTTTAAGAAAGAAAGCCCACCAGAAAGAATGATAGCATCAGCTCTGTGCCAGGCTCTATCCTGAGGCTGTAGGCCAAGGCTCATGACAGCCCTGCTACCCAAGGGCACCATTATTAGCTCTTCTATAAGAAGAGGACATTGGTACAGGAGAGGCTAAGTTGGAAGGAAGGAAGGATGAGAGAGAGAGAGAGAGAGAGAGAGAGAGAGAGAGAGAGAGAGAGAGAGAGAGAGAGAGAAGGCCAGAGGAAGGGAGACAAGAGTCCAAGAAGCAAGGTAAGCAGGAGAGAGGGAAGAAGGGAAATAGGGAGAGGGAAAAAAGAGTCACAAAGGTACTGATCTTTAGTGATCCTGCATCAGTTGTTTTTGTTTTTTTCCTCAGCCAGTGGTCATTTCCAGCCCACAGCAGGGTGCCAGGCACTGCTGGGTGAGGAGTTACATGGTGACCATGTCCTCCCCTGTACCTGGTTGGGAGATGCAAGAATGAAGAGGAGGTGACTGGTCTCCAATCTTAGAAACTGCGTGTGTGGAGCAAACACCAGTGTGCACTGTGGCCTTTAAGAAAAAATGTGCGCTGTTGTTGGAAAGACAAAATGAATGGGTTTCTAAGTTTCCAAAGCCTCATGGAGGGTGTTTATATACAAAACAGAGGTGGGGCTGGCCTGCTGCCCCACAGGGCCACCGTTGGGCAGGGCTGAGGCCTCTCTGGCCCCTTACAGTCCTAAAAATCTCTGACATGGAAAAGGATAGACATGGGGTGAGTGGGGGGTGAACGGGGGGGGGGGAAGGGGGAAGCATGCCACACTACTGCAGGACAAAGGCTTGGCACTATGGCAGGATTCTAGGTGGATCCTTGGGTTGCAGTCCTGGAGAGGTGATGTTAAAAGGAGTCCTGGAAGCTGGGTACCAGTGGCTCATGCCTGTAATCCTAGCTACTCAGGAGGCTGAGATCTGAGGATCATTATTCAAAGCCAGCCCAGGCAGGGAAGTCCATGAGACTCTTATCTCCAATTAACCACCAAGAAGCCAAAAATAGAACTGTGGCTCAAGCGGTAGAGTAAGGCTTGGGCAAAAAAACTAAGTACCAGCTCAAGGACCTGAGTTCAAGCCCCAGTACTCTCTCTCTCTTTCTCTCTCTCTCTCTCTCTCTCTCTCTCTCTCTCTCTCTCTCTCTCTCTCTCTCTCTCTCTCTCTCTCTCTCTCTCTCTCTCTCTCTCTCTCTCTCTCTCACACACACACACACACACACCCTACACAAAGACACACATAGACACACACACACAAAGGAACCCTGGACGTTGCTTTGGACTGTGGTCTGGAGACTCAGCCCTCTCAGCCCTCATTAAAGGAAGGGTTTTACCTTCACAGCCCACAGCTGCTCTGAAGGCCAGATTGGGCTACGGTGGGGCCACAAATTTAAGGGAGGGGCTCTAAGGATTTCAGGGCAGTATAAGGCCTTCTGTAAGTTTGCTGCTGCTGCTGCTGCTGCTGCTGCTGCTGCTGCTGCTGCTGCTGCTGCTGCTGGAAGACCGAGCCCCTGGAAGAGATGCCACGCAAGGGCTGTTGGTGACTTTGGTGGCTCATCCAGGCTGAGCAGGAACCCGGAACCACCAGGTGTATGGGAAAAAAAGCAAACTGCTTTCTCTATACTACATGCTTACCTCACTTCACATTCTACGCCTCCTGATGCTTTGTCTCTCTGTGGATGCCAAGTGGGTGGCCCACAGATTGGTCCCCATACCACCTGTCTAGAAGTTGTGCAGCCCTCTCAAATGAAGGGCTGGGCTGCATGGTTGCCCATGCTTCAGCTGCAGGTAGTGGGTGCAAATCCCACCACCCCCTGTGATGACTCACAGAACTCAGACCACACTTGACTAATGTTTACAAGAGTTCTATCAACACAGGAGTTGGTACAGGGCACAGATGGGCAGCTAGGAGTAGGGTGAGCTGGAGGTGTCACCAAGGCAAGAGCTTCTGCCCATGTGAGTCTAGATACGAGATATGAGCCAACCTGGGAGCTCTCTGAATCTCAGACTTCAGCGTCTTTTTTTTCCTTCCTTCCTTCCTTCCTTCCTTCCTTCCTTCCTTCCTTCCTTCCTTCCTTCCTTCCTTCCTTCCTTCCTTCCTTCCTCCCCCCCCCCCACCCCATGCTGAGCATAGAACCAGGGTTTCAAATGCCAGTGTTCTACCACTGAATCACACCCAGCCTATGTCAAAGGCCTTTAAGGAGACAGTGCCATCACACTGGCCTGACCTCAAGTTTTTCTCTTGCTGAAGATAAGTCAGGGGCTGGAAACTCTATACTTCTAGTCATGGCTGGGTCACCCTGGTGAGAAACCCCCATCCTGGAACCCACAAACATCACCTCATTGGAACCAAAGATGCTGACAAGGAGCTCAGAAGCTGTTAGGACCAGATATTAGGAGACACCATCTCTATAGTACAGGAAATCACAGGGATTTTTAGGGACTCTGCCGGACCATGGCAGTGGGCCAAGTAGATGCCAATGTCACAGAGCAGGTCCCCAGAGCCCACCCAGGGCCCCCACAGGACAATGTTGTGCAGGGGTCCACAAGTAGGGCCAGAGACAGCCTGGCTGGCACTCTCCACACATGTCAGCAAGGAAGTTCCTTTGCCCAGGAACCGCTGAGGTGAAGTGGCCTGACCTGTCCAGTGCCACATCATGAGAGTTGCTGCCTCTGGGAAGGAGGAGCAGCAAAAGGGGCTCAGCCTGGTGGTGCTGGGTGAACACAAAAACCTTCCTTTCTAGATAGGGTGGTGCGTCCAAGGCCAGTGCTTTGTGGTAAGACCTGGAGCTGTGCATCTGTTTTGAACCTTCCTGTATCTGTACAACATTACACCATAAGGCAGGCAGGAGGAAAGGAAGAAATATTTAGCCAATAAAACATGCCATCCTGCAATGTGGAGACCTGCCTTTGGGGTGTAACGAGTTGAAGCAGACAGGTTCTGTGACCTGGGAGCATGTCTTCATGTTCTGTCACTTGCCACCTCCTTTCACAAGGGTGTTGACAGGGCTTGGATGCAGGCCATGTTTCTGGTACTGGGTGCCCTTTCTGGGGTCCTCACCTGTCTCCAAGACACCTTGGGCAGTTGGCGCCAGGGCAAGGTTAGTGTGGGTGTTCCTCATTATCTCTCCCATTGATGCTGCTCTCCCTAAGATGGCTAAAAAAGAATAAGGAGGCTCACATGGAAGGCAGGAGTGGCGGCATATATATAGCGCCAGTCTTGGGGCCTGGGAGCTGTCCCTGAGCTCTTGTGCTCAAGGCTAGTGCTCTACCACTTGAGCCACAGCTCTACTTCTGGCTTCTTAGTGCTTAATTGGAGATAAGAGTTTCTTGGACTTTCCTGCCTGGGTTGGCTTCAAATCGTGATCCTTGGATCTCAGCTTCCTGAGTAGCGAGGATTAAGCCACTGGTGCCCGGCTGCAGGTGGCTTCTGAGTCTATTGCATAGAGATAGTTGTAACTGCTTCCCAGGGACAGATCCTGGTTTCAGGGAGACAAGGCTCAGGGGCCAGACTTTCCTACCCACAGCTACCTTAAGGCTTTCCTTTCCTGAGAACATGATAACATGTCTGAATCCTAACCTGTAGTGCTTCTCCTGGGCTTGGCATTCTATTGTGTCCTCACTTGAAGCAGACAGCCAGCCCTCTTCCCTCCCCTAGATCCAGATGGGATGATGTCATCCTCAGCTCCGATGACCCCAGCAAGCCTGGAGCACGGACTGTCTTGTTTACCAGCTCCCAAGTACTCCTGCACCAGTCCAGGACCTGGACATAACAGGATTCAGGACTCATCCCACCTGCGGTCCTTAGAAAAGGACCATATTTGGAAGGCCAAACATGACGGCACACACCTGTATCCCCAGCACTCAGAAGGCAGAGGCAGGAGGATGAAGTACATAGGGAGACCATGGCTCACATCTGTCTCTCTGTCTCTGTCTGTCTGTCTGTCTGTCTCTCTCACACACACATACACACACAGGAATGTGGCCCTGGAAAGTGGTTCATTAATAGAGTATTTGCTTAGCATATGTGAGGCCAAAGTTCCATCCCCTGCACTACAAATAAACAAACAAATACAGAAAAGAAGAAAGAAAGAAAGATTAAAGAAAGAAAGAGAAAGAGAAAGAAAGTCAATGAAAGCCGGTGATGAATTAGTTCTTTGGAAGTATGACGGTTCATCTCTACGGAAGTCCACTGGATATTAGAAAATGCATATCTGATCTTTGTTTTCCTTAACTTCTTCCTCCTCAAATCCTTCCCCTCTCTGTCCCCTTTTGTACTTCTGCAAACCTGGCTTTCTTTAAGGCAGTCTCAGCTTGCCACTGGCACTGGGCCATTGCTACAGCAGAGGAGCTGACTTGAACTGTATTCTAAGGACTGCATGATGCCAGCTTGGAGCCAGAGTGGCAGGGTGCAAGGTAGGAGGCAGGGCTGTAGAATAACCGGGGAGCACGGAGGACCAAGCAGTAATCAGGGATTGGAGGCGGGGAAAAGAGGACATAGCTGTCATTGTTCCTCACAGTGGCCTGGGACAAGGCTCATGGTTGGACGTGAGGCACTGGGCAGTGGGGACTTTGCAGGTGAGGCCGCATAGCTCAGGGGTGCCCTTTAGCCCAGCGCTCTAGGTCCTTCTGCACAAGGCCCAGGGATCAGAGCCGATGGTCCCAGTTGGCTGAAGGCCCTTAGTCTACTGGAGGAAAAGAGGTTCCCTACTCAGAGAACACAGCGTCCCCAAGCCCCTGGGAACAGGGAGTGAAAGGGCAGGGAAGGGACAGAAGAAAGCAATTCTGAGTGAATGTCTGGCAGCGGCCTGGTCTGTTTTATAACTGTGATGTGTCCTGTGAGTCACCTCTTCTCCTGCAGCTTGTTCCTTCCGTGTCGCCTCTCCGAGTGGCATAGCTTGTTTAAGCCACCCGGTGCCATCCGCACTGGCCTTTCGTGATTCTGGTTCAACTAGACTTGGAGAATTCAGACCTCCTACAGAGGGTTCAAATCCCCACCATGGCTGGTACTGTTGTACTGTAAATCAGATACGAGTCCAGTCATGAGAAAACAGAGAAGCCGCATTTTGAGAGGTCAAATTTGGAGTCTTTATTAAAAGGCCGGCAACTGCATGGTGGACGCCTGTCTCAAAGACCAGCAGCCCACACATATACTTAACCCTGCTAGGAACCTGAACCATGAAGGCCAGAGAGGAAAGAAAGAACAAAGAACAATCCCAACAAATCCCCAGCTCCAATAGAGAGCTAGAGAGAAGAAGAAGAACCAGGAGGCAGGAGACAGAACCGTGAACATGTAGACACAATGCATGGCGAAATGGCACCTGCGCTGATCTCAGCCTAAATAGTGTGAGGGGCAGGAGGCAGGGTCACAGGAAACTATCCTCCAAGTCCCTGCCCCTGCCTCCAGGGATTCAGGCACACCCATCACCTGGGAGGTAGGGGCTTCTACGTCCCCTCCCATGAAGATAAAATACCAGACCCTACCATCTACCATGTGGCCAAAATGATGCCTACCAGACTCCAGGTAGGTGATGAGCTAGCTCAAAGGCTGGCAGAGCGCTGTATACCTAATCTCTGGCTCTAAGGAGACACAGGTATGGCCTTGAGGGCTTGAAGGTCATAGTGGAGCTTCAGAGGCTGACCATGCGCTATACCCTGATGAGGACCTAGGCAGTGGACAGCATGGGGAAGATTGGACAACAGGCAGGGGTAGATGTGGAGTAGGTTAGGAGTGGGGCCTTTCCTCTGCTCCTGGGGTAACCCAACACTGGGCCATCCCCCTGCTTCTCACCTGCTTCTCCTAGCTGCTCCAATTGCGGCTTGAAGGTGTTGCAAATAGCTCTGTCATGTTCTGGGGCCAAACCATGTCCCTGGCTCGCAGCCACTACCTCAGGGCTTGGCACTGGCTGGCATTGTCCCTGGGAGACAAGCTGCCTTTGAGGTTTTGGAGGCTGAAGGCTCTGGGTTGGTGGCATCTCCTCATGGCTGTCCTGGGGAGGAGCCTGCCTGGGGGTCACCAGCGTCAAGGTGCTCTAGTGATGAGTCTGTTGGTTAGGGGATGTGCTCTGGGTCAGGTGGCTGAGGCCACTCCCTAGCTCTGTGCCTCAGCCTTCCTCTCTGTTAAATAGGCTGTTTATGATTCTTATGTTGTACAGGAATTCAATCATAAGAAACAGAGAAGCCACATCCTGAGAGATTGAATCAGGAGTCTTTATTAGGAAGCTGGTGACTGTAGGTAGACTCCTGTCTTGAAAATCTGCAGCCCAGAATGTAGCTTGCACAAAGACAAAAGACAAAAGCCACATGTTTGGGGTGGAGAGAGACCATATAAGGGAAAAGTAAGGGACAAGCAAAACTTTCCATCTAAGGAGATACTCAGGACACTTTCCATATAGGGGAATACTCAGAGGCAAGCAACTCAAACCTTTTAGGGAAACAGGGTGAGCATTTTTTGTAGCAAAGCTTTCCTGGGCTAAACAGCATGGCACCTGCAATTCAGAGACTGGCCTATCTCACCTCTAAGTGGAAGCTGGGTAAAAAGCCCAGCATCCAGCAAGACACCAGGATGGCTGTGAGAACAAGGTGATGTTACTTAGACCCAGTACCCTTATTTCACTTGCCACCCAACAATGCTATTTCAATGTCTCATCAAATGAGCTAATAACCAGGTCTAGCCCTAAGTCATTGGGAACACCATGTAAACAGGCACCATTATGGTGAGGACTCAAATCCCTTCCTAAAGGTGAATGGAGTCTATGATATGAGTCCTGTCTACTCTCCAGCTGCCTGCCTGCCTCCCCCCTCCCCCTCCCTTTCTCCCTCTCTCCCCCTCCTTTCCTCCCTCTCTCTTTTCCTTCCTTCCTTCATTCCTTCGTTCCTTCTTTCCTTCCTTCCTTCCTTCCTTCCTTCCTTCCTTCCTTCCTTCCTTCCTTCCTTCCTTCCTTCTTTCCTTCCTTCCTCTCCTCACACTCCCCTCACACTCCTCTCCTCCTCCTCCCTTTCTTTCTCCTCCTCTTGCTCCTCCCTCCCTTCTCTCATTCTTCTTTTTTATTTTTGCTAGTCCTGGGGCTTGAAGCCAGCCCAAGCAGAAAAATCTGTGAGATTCTTATCTCTAATTAACCACCAAAAAACTGGAAGTGGAGCTGTAGTTCAGGTGGTAGAGAGATAGCCTTGAGTGGAAAAAGCAAATGGAGAGTGTAAGGCTCTTGAGTTTAAGCCCCAGTACTAGGATACACACACATATTCTCTCTCTCTTACAGACTTTCAGAGAGAGGGGGGGAGAAGGAGGAGAAGAAAAAGGAGGAGGAGGAGGAGGAGAAGGAGGAAGAGGAGGAGGTGGGGGAGGAGGAGGAGGAGGAGAAGAAGGAGAAGAAGGAGAAGAAGAAGAAGAAGAAGAAGAAGAAGAAGAAGAAGAAGAAGAAGAAGAAGGAGGAGGAGGAGGAGGAGGAGGAGGAGGAGGAGGAGGAGGAGGAGGAGGAGGAGGAGGAGGAGGAGGAGGAGGAGGAGGAGGAGGAGGAGGAGAAGGAGAAGGAGAAGGAGAAGGAGGAGAAGAAGAAGAAGAAGAAGAAGAAGAAGAAGAAGAAGAAGAAGAAGAAGAAGAAGAAGAAGAAGAAGAAGAAGAAGAAGAAGAAGAAGAAGAAGAAGAAAGGAATCCTGCTTTTAAGCACTTACATATAAGGTCAAGAGATGTCAGAGAAGGTGTGGAGTCTCTTGGGGGTCCAGCAGCTCCCAGGCCTGCAAGGCTCTGCTGCACCCTGTATCTCCACTGAGGGTAGTCTGTCCAGCCTCCATCCACTCCCATTATCCTCAGCTGCCCCACCAAAGGTTCTAAAATGTACAACTGATCATTATTTACTCTTCTTTGGGTTTAGGAGTAGGCACATGATATCATTAGCTCTCAATACCAGGGAAGGACAGAGTCTTTTCAGGAAGCAATATTCTGGTGCCTTTACTTTCCCTTTACTTTTTGACTAGAATGTCTCTGTGAGTCTTGGAGGCCAGCAGCCATCTTGTCACCATGAGTTAATAAGTTTATGGGGGAAAAGCTGTGACAGTCTCTAAAGCCATATAAAGTTCTAATTCCTACAACATGCAGTGAATGTTGAGAGTCAGTGGCTGGCAGAGGGTGAGTAGCAAGGCTTATGGGAGCCAGGCAGTTGTTCCTGGACAATTCCACTGTTTCTAGACCCTTGGGATATCCAAGAAACAAGTATCTCAGGGACACCTGGGCATTTAGGCTGTGGTTAAGGCTTACCAGCCGGTAGTCTGTAATGAAGCTGTTGAGTTGGCTGTGTGCTTGCTAGAGTGATTCTCCCCATTAGCTCTGAGTCCCATTGGCTCCTCGCCATGGTGGATTTTTTAATCCCTTTATGTGGGTGAAAACTGGTGTCTGGGTTCAGGTCCAACCTGCTAGTGTGCAAGTCCAGATTTATCAGGACCAATATTGACTTCCACGATGAAGTTAAGGTTATAAAGGAGAATAACTTAAGGAAACGGAGGCCTGGTGAAGGCAACTGAAAAGTACAGTATTTAAAAACTTAGAGGTACTGTCTTTGCTTCAAAGAGAAATAACAGGATATACTCCTTCCTGAGGGATGCATTTCTCACCCCCACCCCCAAGAATGAACACTTGTCTGACAGGATGGATGCCTTCCTGAGAAAAACCACTTCCCCAAACTTAAGCCATCACTTGCCCAAAAGGCAGATAGCAGGGCACCTCCTTATCTCAAGGATAAGGATCTGTTTTATGGCAGGATGCATTCTTACCTGGAAACTCAAAAAGTCACACCAGGTGTGATTAGAGCAAAGACAAATTACCTATCTTTACACAACTTTGAAGCCAGACTCCTGTCTTTACCCTATAAAGACCCCAACAGCCCAAACAGCAAGATGTCTCTCTGGGTGTCTCCCTGTATGTGCATGTCTCTTCTCTGTCTCTCCCCATGAGAGCACCCACACTCTGCTAGAGTGAGCCCCTGCCCTTCTGTGTGTTTGTATGCTTCTTTGTTTGTCTGCTTGCCTGCTTGTTTACTTACTCAATAAAGCTCTGCCAAGCTTTCCCACCATGGTGACTTGTCCAGAAATTCTTATTCTGTGATCCAAGTCAAGGACCCTAAGTGAAGAGTGAGTTCCTACATTTAAAGGGAAATTTTCACTGAACCTCACTTCTATCCGGTGACAGTTAGATAATGGCAAACGCTACAGTATGGGCTGGGGATTGGCTCCTAGATTTTGGGTCCTGTGTGCCTACATTTGATGCAATGCGATGAGCTGAGAAGGATTCTGAGGCCTTGGAGCCTGAGTGCTCATCTCAGAGCAGCTCAGGTCCTTCTCCATCTCCCTTGGCCGGCCCCCACTGCGGCACCCACTGCTACGCTCCATGGAGGCTGCCAGTGCTCAAAGCTCACTCCTGATGTGGCTTGTCTATTTGGGTGGTGGTGCCCACTTCCTGTGCACAGAGCCTGAGGGCCTTTCATTTACTTGGCTTTATTATGCCTTTGGGTACTTAGGGGACTAGTGCTAAGTGCTGATTGCATTTACCTGGGAAAATTTCTCCTTCTGATGAGGCTTTGCAATTCAATGTAATCTTGAAATTTTCAAAGTTCCATGAAAGATGTGAGGCCATCTATCCACCCATTTGTCCATCCATCCATCCATCCACATACCCACCCATCCACCCTTCCACTCACCCATCCATCCATCCATCCATCCATCCATCTATCCATTTGTTTATCCCATAAACTCTTTTAGGGTGCAGTATTGATGTTTGAACTCGAGGCCTCATACTTGCTAGGGCCGATACCCTACCACTTGAGCCATGACCTCAGTCCTTTTTTGTATAAGATACCAGATTTTTCTCTGGGATCAGCCTTGACTCATGAGACCTCCTGCTTACAGCTTCCCTCATAGCTGAGCTAATGAGTGTGTGCCACTACACTAGACTTCGGGTTAAGATGGAGTCTAGCTAATGTTTTCCCTCAAATCACAGTGCTACTGATCTCCACCTTCCAGGGAGCTAGGATGATGGGTACAATAGATCAAAAAGGAGTGCCAGTTCTGAGAAAAGGAGAGGAAGCCACCCAGCTTGTCCTGGAGGACTTGCATTACGGAAATGCGCCTGAGTCATGCAGGATGAGTAGCTGATGATTGGCCAGGGAAGAACATCTCAACAAGAATGAACACAGTGGGTAACAATCCATGGCGGGGGACCATGTGGTGTAGCCTCTGGGCATGGGAGGGGATAGGATCTTTGTCCTCAGAGCCTGCTCTGATCATGGAATCAGCCTGATGTGAGCTGTGGTCTATATCCTTCATCCAAGATTTGGTTTTGGCAGGCTTAGGTCTTGGCATTTGGGGGAAAGACTGGGGCAGCAAGGGAAGCGTGGCCGTGAGGATGTGATCTGCATCGTCCTGACTCCAAAGTCCCTTGGAGATGTGCAGCTCAGAGGTGCTGGGCAGCCAGGTCAGGGGGTGGGGAAGGAGAGGATGGGAAGTCTTCCTGGAGAACGGCAAGTGTAGGCTGAGCAGAATTTGTAGCTGACTCAGGGACCCGCATGGGTCAGTGGCTGCAGACAGAAGGCCGGGGTTGGGGGGCAGTGCTAGGGCATGACCACCTGGCCGTGGATGCTGCATCTGCACAGCAGACCATGTCCTGTGTCTCCTTTCTGCACCCAGCCTCACCTGCTCCTGAGGGTTTCAGCCCTGCCTGTACCTCCAGGGTTTCCAGAAGTGCATGCTGATGGTGTCCATGGTCCCACAGGACCAAAGCCCCCAGCAGCTTAGGCAATGGCTCTGGGCATGGAGTGTAGGCACAGGCATTGTCCTGCCAAGACGGGACCTGTTTGCATGGAGAGGTGTCTTCAAGTTTTGTCCTAGGTTGCAGGGGAGAAATTAAAGGAAGTGGGTGGGGAAGGGGAAAGTGTCTGAGAAGTACCAGGGCTGGGTTCTAGAGCTCCTCTCTCTCTCTCTCTCTCTCTCTCTCTCTCTCTCTCTCTCTCTCTCTCTCTCTCTCTCTCTCTCTCTCTTTCTCTCTCTCTCTCTCTCTGGAATGTGTTATACATGTATGACCTCATCCAAGAAACCTGAGGCTTGTTGAACTTGTGTGGCTCCACCACCAAGGCTGGTCCTCCTTCTAAGTTCCAGTGTCCCTGTCAGTAATGCAAGGTCAAAGCACCTAGCCTGAAATATCATCAAGATGGGACTGCACATGCCTAACTCTTAGATTGGTGATTGTGATGGTACAAGACCTTGGATGTTTCTCAGAGGGCCCTTGGCAAGGTGCTGACCAGCTCAGAACAAACATCACATCTCAGCACAAGACACATCCAGTGTGTGCGTAACGGCACAGGTCAAGACACTTCCTCTGGGAAGCCCTCCTGAGCTTATCCACCCTCATCTTAAATTTAGATTTTTAAGCTTAGATTTTATAACATCCATCCTATCCATTTTAGTTATTAGTCACTACAAGAGTATTGGTTACTGGGGTGGGCAAGGGATTTCTCAACATGCTATCTAAAGTGTGTGTGTGAGCGCACGCGCGCATGTGCGCGTGTGCGCAAATGTGTGTGTCCTCGGTCTTGAACTCAGGGCCTGGGCACTGTTCTGAGCTCTTTTGCTCTAGCCCTTGAGCCACAGATCTACTTTTGGCTTTTTTGATTGTTACTTGCAAACAAGAATGCCATGGACTCTCCTTCCCAGGCTGGCTTTGGGCAGCAATCCTTAGATCTCAGCCTCTGAGTAGCTAGGATTACAGGCGTGAGCCACCAGCACTTGGCTTCTCACCCAGCTTCTTATCAGAGAGAAAAGTCCCATTAAGTGAGTATCAGTGGGTGAAAGGCTAAATTCCCCCACCCCATTCAGGAGCATGTGGCTACAGGAGACACAGCATGGGGACAATCTCACGACTCTCTAGCAGGAGATAAATTGCAAAAGGGGATTGGTCTGTATTCCTCATGGTGGCCCATAGGGAGGGGTATCAGTGGTCCTGGTGTCGAGCCAGGGAGGAGACAGCAAGGTTTGGCAGACTTTACCCAAGAATCAATCAATGGACATATATTTTTGCTTCAAGGTCTTTCTTGGTTCCTCTCCATTTCCTGAGTCTTGTCTTTTCATCTTTCTGTCTGTTGTGAGCACCATGGTAGCCAGAGTTGTTTCTGTTGCGTGCGCCCAGCATGCCAATTTTCCTTTCTTTACATGACACCAAGTATTGCAGGTAAGCAGGTCACCTTTCCTCAGGGACTCGCCACTCCCCACCCTCGGGGGCCGGAAGATGCTGGTGCAGACTTAGTGGAAGGTATGCTTAGGCTTGGCTAAAAGATATACTTGGCATAGAATCCAAGTTCTGCTATTTCCTGAATTTGTACTCTGAGCAGTGATCGAAACTTCACAAGCCGTAGTTTTTCTCATCTGTAAAACAGGAATAACAGCAGCTACTTTCTGGCTGCATACTGGTGGCTATCTACTATCTACTCTGGAGGCTGAGATCTGCGGATCATGGTTCAAAGCTAGCCAGGGCAAGAAAGTCCATGAGACTCTTATCTCCAACTAAGCACTCAAAAAGCTGGAAGTGGAGCTGTGGCTCAAGTGGTAGAACAGTAGCCTTGAGTAAAAATAGCGCAGTGACAATGCCCAGGCCCTGAGTTCAAGCTCTGGGACCAGCAAATACAAGCAAACAAACAAAACCCCTCAAAACCACCACCAACAACAACAAACTAGCTACTTTCCAGATTCTGCAGATAAACTGGAATATCACAATGCGGAGAGGAGTGGGACTTTGGCTGCTCCTGGACAATCTCCTCATACTCTGACTGTACGGGGACAGGAGACTGGGGGGGGGTGTAGGAGGCAGATTAAGGCTCCAGGATGGGGGGGCTGGTGGCTCTGAGAAGTGATGGTAGACAGGGGTAGTTCACCTGGTAATTCTGCTTTTCTCTGAACAAATGACTGCATACTGGCTATGAATCTTGATCCTTAGATCTGCTGAGTGGCTAGGATTAGAGGCATGAGCCAAAAGGGCCCAGCTCCCAGTCTGATTTTTGTTTTGTTTTCTTTTGTTGTTGATCTTGTTGTACTGGTTATGGAACCCCAAGGCCTCATATTAGGCACTACCCTGTGCTATACCACTAAGCCATTTTTGACATTTTATTTTGAGACAGGATTTGCTATGTAGCCCAGGTTAGCCTGGAACTTGTACCAGCCCTGCCTTTGCCTCTCAAATGTTAGGGTTATAGGTATATGCCACCACATCGGGATTACAGGTTTTTGTTTGGGGAAGGGGGACTGAGGTTTGAACTCTGGGCCTTGCTCTTGCTAGGCAGGAGCTCTACCATTTGAACCACACCCCCAGCTCTGTAGTTTGGTTTTTGAGAATACCAATAGTGCTAGAACCCGAAGACCTCAGTCTTGCAGAACTACCAAGTTTCTTGGGAGAAAATGGACCCCCAGATCCATATAAGAGTGGGCTCCATTCACCGATTTGGCTTTGCATCTTTCATTTGTCTAAAACAGGTGCATATCCTAAAACCTTTCTCCTTGAAGCTAGGAGGGTATGCAGATAGTTCACTCAAGTCTGGATGATATATCCTTGGCTGGTTGGCCAGTGGCAGGTGGGCCTTGGCCTAGCCAGCACGGAGAAGCCACACAGCCTTGTATGAGCACCGCCTCAGCTCAGTTGGTAGACTTCAGTGGGCCCAGCTTACCCAGGTGCAGATAGCCTGCTTTGGCCCTAGACAGCCTTAGGCTTAAGTCCCCATGGAAACACTAACGAATGCGACTTTGGCCACATTCCCTAAATTCTCCAAACTTCAGTTACTTCCTCTATAAAATGGGGACAACCGAAACTAATTCATGGGGTTATTGTAAGGGACAGAAAGAATATGTGAAGTTTCTGGAATGTGACTTCCAGTTGATATGTGTCAGCTATTATTATGAGAGGCAAGCAACTCCAGTATAAATAAAAGGTCTCCAATGTAAATATTTCAAATAGTATGAGGTGTGTGTGTGTGCATGCATGCACATGTGCGTGCATGCACACAGGAATGTGCACATATGCGAACAGTTATATTTTTCAGTTAGGTAGGGCTGAAGTACATCTTGAGTACCCCTGCCAAGTTACAGCAGCACCTCCTACTCTTCCTGAACTCTAATTCTACCACTTCTCCATACCTTCCCCCCAGAACTTTGAACTATGTTATAGGCAAGGTTCTGTTGTTCTTATTTTTCCATGTTCCATATTTAAGATGCTAAATGCTATGTCTAAGAATGTTGTCATCTCGTAGCTCACTGGTGATCTCAGAGACACAAAGATGTAAAGGGATTTCTTTAAGGATCTGTCAATTAGGGGGATGAGGAGGGGGTCAGTTAAAAAATAAAAAACTTCTTTGTCTTTATGCACACTTTAATGCCACTTTTCCCCACTCTCTCTTAGTGAGTGTGCAGTGCCACTGAGACTACACAGTTAATCTGAGTTTAACTACTTGTAGTCTTTGGACTCTATGTCATTCAGCATTAAAAAGTTTGAATAATTCAAGCATATTAATGAATCAAAGGACAGCAAATAGATTTCATTCTTGTAACCACTTTTGATTGATTTGGAAGTTTGCCTGGAGAAGTTTATTGAGACAAATTCTCTAAGATCTGGTTCAGGCCCAGCTAAGAAAGAGAGCTGTGATTGATTAGTCGTGTCTGCAATAGATCAAAACATGGAAGAGTATGGTGTGTGCTAGCTATTTGCTGTGTCTGCATGCTCTGGAATAGGGTTGACAAGCTTTTCTTTAAAGGATGATAATATAAAAGGAAAGTGAATATTTTAGGTTTTGTGAGCCCTCTCCACTTTCTTCTTCCATTGTATTGATTTATTTTTTGATGACAGTTCCAGGGCTTAAACTCAGAGCTTTATGCTTGCTAGGTTTACTTGCTCATGGCTGGTGCTCTACCACGTGAGCCATCCCTTCAGCCTAGTTTTTAGCTGGTTATTTTGGAGATGAAGTTTCTTAGACTGTCCAGGGTGGCTTCAAACATGAATCCTCCAATCTCAGCCTCCTCAATAGCTGGGGTTACCAACATGAGTTATCTATGCCTAGCTCTTTTTCCTCTTCTTATAAAGTAAATGTCAAGGAATCAATGACAAAAAGGTAAAAATTATGGAGAACATGAAAAGAAATGTTGTGCTGACAAAGTAATATTATTCTGTTAATGTAGACTTTAGTCCATTTTTCTATTCATGCATTTCATATTTATCTTGAAGCAAGCTTCCTTGGGCATTCTTGCTGTGGCTGCTCTCAGCCAGCTCTGGGCGGCTGCTTCTGCCTGAACGGGTAGCATCTCTCCAGATCCATTGGCATGTAACTTGCAGCAATTTGCTAAGATGAGATGTCATTCAGAAAGTCCTATTTGGCTCAAATATGCATCTTTTAAAACATCTTTCCTAAATTCTTTCACAGAGAAGCCTTTTAGCTTCCCTTTCCCTCATCATTAAAATAGAACAAAGAAACCCCATGGCTTGGGCATGACCCATAATTTGCAATTCTTTGGCTCTCATTTTCCAACCACTATAAAATGACATAAATATGTAATCTTATTTATATAAATAATTTTTTTAGTTGAGAAAATTACTGAATAGTGAACCTATGCTATCCTCTCAGAGATGCTTCCTGTAAACTATTGACCTTGTTTGGAACTTAAACTCTGAGATACCTAGAAAGATATTTCTGG